>NC_135974.1:25869977-26616941 GCF_053455715.1 Rhinoraja longicauda | reverse complement strand
ACATGCATTCACATACCCATGCTTGCTCCAACTTAGGATTGATGAACATCCCAAATTTCATAGATCCTTAATTATCAGCCATGCCAACATTTGACAAGGCCCTAAATTCCTGCATTTCATCCCTAAAGCACTGACATTCAACACTCTTTTAGTCTTGAAAGACGTCTTTCCAACCTACCTCTGACCAACCTTAATGTATCCTGGAGAGAAGGAATGGGTGCCATTTTGGGTCGAGACCCTTCCAGAGTCTGAAGAAAGGTCAGGCTCATATATCTAATCTCTTGGTTACCTATTCATGGTGGATGAAAGCAACAAATGGGCCATCATAGCTCAGCATCACTAATAAATCACATGCCAAACACCACCCAAAACGCCACCCATTCCTTCTCTCCAGAGATGCTGCCTGACCTGCTACGTTACTCCAGCATTTTGTGTCTATCTTCAGTGTAAATCAATTTTTCTTGAAAATGTTCCTTTGACGTGTTTGGGGAGAGATTTTGCATCCTTAGACGTACATAACCAAACGGAAGTGGTGCTTTCGTTGTGTGAGCCAATGCCCTCTCCGACCTCTCATGTCCACTAAAACATTCAATTGCTATTTTGAAGCATAACATTGAATTCATTTTCATGTTTTTTTTAATACCGAAAGCTCACTGCAATTCCACAAAATAGAATGCTCCAACAAATCGCAATGGGTCCCAAAAATATCAGCCAAAGACCCAATAGTACCTGGTGCAGCAGAGTGGCCTTAGATTCATCAATAGGACACTAGGACTTCAGGCTGAATAGCATGTGGTTGGGAAGATGGATTAGGGTGGGAGTAGAGGGGTATATGGGAAGAGCAGCACCTGACAATAGGAAAGGCAAGCTTTTGGCAAAGGTGGACATAGGTGGAATCAGTCTGAAGAAGGGTCTCGACCCGAAACGTCACCCATTCCTTCTCTCCTGAGATGCTGCCTGACCTGCTGAGTTACTCCAGCATTTGGTGGAATTAGAGATCAGTTGTACATCAAAATAGAAAGTTTTGAGAAATGGTTGCACATAATGAGGATGGGGTACAACGTTGGAGTGGGGATGGGGTGGGGGGGGGGGGGGGGGAGAGGAGGGGGAGGAGATGTGGGTTGGTGTGGTGAGGGGTCAAATTTAGTAATCATTTAACCAGTCTGCAGTTCTGAAGAAGGGCCTCAACCCGAAACGTCACCCGTTCCTTCCCTCCTGAGATGCCGCCTGCATTTTGAGTTACTCCAGCATTTTGAGTCTATCTGCAGTTCTTCCAAGTTGTTGCTGCATTGGCTCAAAATGTCATGGCAGAGGAACCTGCACATGGCACCACTGATACCTTGCTTCGAGGGCTCTGAAGACAATTCATGACAGGAAATACTTATCCATTTTCACAATCAGTATGCCTGGGCTCAGGAATGGCTGCAAATGCTGAGAAGGAATGAGACAATATGACTTAATTTCCAGGAAATTAGAAAATGGCTGTCACGCTGCCATTTCCAGGCTCCTCCTGTCCGTGTCCCACATCAGGCATCATGTTATTGCTACGATACAGGGAGAAACTCATTTCAAATGCACTTTATTAGTTGGAAAGCATTTCGCAACACCATGTGGATAATTAGGGTGCTATGTAAATGTGAGATTTTATTTTTCTCACTTTAATATATCTGTGCCCAGAATTTGTGTCACATTGTGTGGTATCTTTCAGCACAACGTTCAGGTTGAGGCCTGGTGACATTGCAAATGTCATTATGCGCAATTCTGCAGTAATTAACACTGACCCCTGTGCTTCAACTGTCAGTAAATCAAAGGGTGGGTACCAGCTGACCACAGCTCTATGTTAACATATTGGCAGCACATGGTGGTACAGCAGTAGAGTTGCTGCCTTATAGCGCCACAGACCCGAGTTCAATCCTGACTACAGGTGCTGTCTGTACGGAGGTTGTACATTCTCCCCGTGACCTGCGTGAGTTTTCTGCGTGGGTTCCCTCCCACACTCCAAAGACATACAGGTTTATAGGTAAATTGGCTTGGTATCATTGTGCATTGTCCCTAGTATGTGTGTGTGTGTGTGTGTGTGTGTGTGTGTGTGTAGGATAGTGTTAGTGTGCGGGGATCGCTGGTTGGCAAGGGCTTGGTGGGCTGAAGGGCCTGTTTCCATGCTCTATCTCTAAACTAAACTAAAGTTAACACCACCAATGCACACGTGTTTGATGAGAACAGTGTGAAAGATGTGCAATAGAGCAGGTATCCGGCTTACTGAAGCGGCGATGCTACTGTCCATTTAGATTAGTGGGAGCCTGCCCTACAGTACTTGATGCGGTACGCCTCATGATTCATGGCACAATAATGCCCGCTGTACAACATTGCTAGCACAGTGGCCAGACCTTACAACCACCCTATGAGAAATGAGGAGCTAGGAAGGGAGGAAAGGGAGGATTCATGTCAGAGATGGAAACAGCACATCTGCAGTTTTTAATTAGCGATCAAGGGATAAGAACATGGGAGGCAAGAAGGTCAACACTATGAGAATGCTGGCACACTGAGCTTCTGTGCTAGTCATCCTAGTCAGGATATGAGAGTTCAAATCCTACCATTCCACTTGATGCATTTAAACTGTTAATTAGGTTATCAGGATATTTTTCTAAAAGGTGCTTTATCATGGTAATCATGAAAAATCACAACAGTGGGGCAGCATGGTGATGCAGTGGTAGAGTTGCTGCCTTACTGCGCCAGGGACCCGGGGTCAATCCTAACCACGGGTGCTGCCTGTACGGAGTTTGTCCGTTCTCCCTGTGAACGCGTGGGTTTTCTCTGGGTGCTCCTGTTTCCTCACACACTCCCAAAGACATACAGTGTAGGTTAATTGGCTTTGATAAAATAAAATTGTCCCTAATGTGAAGCATAGTGCTAGTGTATGGCACGGACTCGGTGGGCCGAAGGGCCTGTTTCCGCGCTGTATCTCTAAAGTAAAGTGTAAAAAAACCACTTCTGATCCACAAGTGCCCAATTAAACCACCAACAGGTCTTGTAAGGTGAGCGAGGAAACTGGACTATCCAGAGAAATAACATGCAGCCGTAGAGTTAGTATGCAAAATGTTCCCACTGATCAAACCCTTGCCTTTTATTTGTGAGGACAAGCGAGCTGTGCCATAAAATCAAGGTCATGTTCTATTTTCCTTCATAGGGATTACAGGATGACTTGCTTCCCCTCCAATTCTGTGGGTTCTGAGATGACCGATGAAGCCAGTGTGGGACTACAGACTTGACCGTTGATGGGGCCGGAAGTGCCTGATGGCACAGGTGGGTGGCTAATTTTCATGGCTAGTGTTGTTTTCCATTGGCCATTTACATTGAGCTTCTTCATCTTCCCAGCCCAATGTTGTTCGTGACAAACTGAATGATTTATGTTGAGCTGCCGTTGTCCAGGGAATTCCAAGAGTTTGATGAGACGTTCCATTTTTATTCATGGAGACTTTAAGCACTTCCTTGAATCTTTTTCTCTGCCCAACAGATAATCCCTTCTCATGACCAAGCTTAGAATAGATTGTCTGTTTCAAAATCTGGTGTTGGACATTCAAATGATGTATCAAGTTCAGTACAGACACGGTGACGCAGTGGTAGAGTTGCTGCTTTTCAGCACCAGAGGCCCGGGTTCGATCCTGACTACGGGTGCTGTCTGTACGGAGTTTGTGCGTTCTCCCCGTGACCCCGTGGGTTTTCTCCGGGTGCTCTGGTTTCCTCCCACACTCCAAAGATGTATAGGTTTTTTAGTTTAATTGGCTTCGGTGAGTTGTACAATTGTGTGTAGGAGAGTGCCAGTATACGTATGTGGTGATCGGCTGATCAGCGTGGACTCGGTGGGCCAGAGGGCCTTTTCCCGTGCTCTATGTCCAAAAGGTATCAATACGCAGAATAATTGCTGCTAAACTCAAACCTTGTTACACTGGTTTCAAAAACATTCCACATGAGTTAGGCGAGCATATTAATCATCACTGTTGATTCTGGAATTGAGTCATTGGAATGAAATAGAAATGTCACTTTGTTGTATAAAGCAGAAACCAAGGAAATGTAGATCTGTCAGTACAGCAGAAGTTACTGGAATCGATCGTAACAGATGGTAAATAAGCACTTGGACAAGTATTAGTTGGTCCAAAAGTGGAGGAGGATTTTGATAGGTGGGTTATGCCTGACTAATCCGGTTGAAATTTATTGAGGAAATTGATAGCATAGTCATGTACGTGGTTGATACGAAGCTCCAGATGTTGCTAATTAAGTTTTACATAAGGGATTATTAGCCAAGATTTGAAAGCAAGGAATCGGAGGTAACTTGGTGATATGATTTGTTTGGGAGGTAAAAGACAGACCAAAGATAAAGGGATTGCTAACAATAAGAGGTTGTTCCTTGGAAGTTTATAGAATATATATATATATCAACAACTTGAAATTATGTGGAATTTATTTCACAAAATGCTGGAGTAACTCAGCAGGTCAGGCAGCATCTCAGGAGAGAAGAGATGCTGCCTGACCTGCTGAGTTACTCCAGCATTTTGTGAAATAAATACCTTCGATTTGTACCAGCACCTGCAGTTATTTTCTTACACTACCTGTTATATAGCCCATGTTTTACATGACACGTTACATGTGGATGGGAACAGGAACAGTAAAAAGTTTTGGATGAACTAACTGATTGGGATAAACAATGGCAGATGGAATTCAGTGTAGAAAAAGCATGACATTTTCCCCTTTGAATCAGTGACTAAGCATAAGATTGAAGGGTGAAGAGAGAGATTCGACTGTCCCCAAATCTCAAAAAAACAAATGGACCGCAGCAAGCCACAATCAAAATCATTTGCTGACAAAAAATGAAAAAGAAGAAATGAATACAAATGGAAGGAAACTGTTTAGAAACTTAAAAGGACACAAAATGTCCAATGAACTCCACGGGTCAGACAGCAGCTCCTGAGAACATAGATAGATGACATATGTTACTTTGTGTCCTTTTGTGTATTAATCAACATCTGCAGTTCCTTGCTTCTATGCTTTAAAAAAACTTGGCTGGGCATCATCTGGTGAACTGTCCCTACAATATTTCAGTAAAATATAATAGGGTAATCTTATCGAAACGTATAAGATTATTAAGGGGTTGGACACGTTAGAGGCAGGAAACATGTTCCCAATGTTGGGGGAGTCCAGAACAAGGGGCCACAGTTTAAGAATAAGGGGTAGGCCATTTAGAACTGAGATGAGGAAAAACTTTTTCAGTCAGAGAGTTGTGAATCTGTGGAATTCTCTGCCTCAGAAGGCAGTGGAGGCCAATTCTCTGAATGCATTCAAGAGAGAGCTGGATAGAGCTCTTAAGGATAGCGGAGTCAGGGGGTATGGGGAGAAGGCAGGAACGGGGTACTGATTGAGAATGATCAGCCATGATCACATTGAATGGCGGTGCTGGCTCGAAGGGCCGAATGGCCTCCTCCTGCACCTATTGTCTATTGTCTATTGTCTATTGTCTATAAAATACTATATTGGTCTTGGAGGCTCGCAGTGCACATTCACCAGAATGTAACTGAATGTTAAAAGTTAATTTGTAAAAGTATAAGCATACAGTTTTTTTATGTTGTATAAAAATTGGCGGTGATCAGGAATATAAGTAACTGAAGTTGGGGTAGAAATCATTGTCCCATGGTATATTGGAGCATATATATTAAATGTAAAACATGTCAACCATAGTTCAGTTTATGCCACTTATGCTTCGGAACCAGAAGCAGTTTAGTTTAATGTCTCACCGCAGAAATCTGTGCTGTTGCTTCAGTGTTGTATGGAAGAATACCCAAACAATATGAGCTGCTGTATTTTGGTTGAGATGCTGCATCGAGGCCCTCTCTGCCAGCCAAGCTGGATGTAAAATAACCCGCTTCAGTATTCTGGTGAAGAGCAGAGAATTTGTCCCCTTTCTGCTGGCCAACCAACACCTAAAAAAATGAGATCAATTTGATCATTACCACATTGCTATTTGTGAGGAAAAGTAGTAGTGTCTTTTCGAAGGTATTTATTTCACAAAATGCTGCAGTAACTCAGCAGGTCAGGCAGCATCTCTTCACTCCTGAGATGCTGCCTGACCTGCTGAGTTACTCCAGCATTTTGTGAAATAAATGGGCTATATAACACATCATTTCAAGTTGTTGATATATTCTATAAACTTCTAAGGAACAACCTCTTATTGTTAGCAATCCCTTTACCTTTGGTCTGTCTTTTACCTCCCAAACAAATCATATCACCAAGTTACCTCCGATTCCTTGCTTTCAAATCTTGGCTAATAATCCCTTATGTAAAACTTAATTAGCAACATCTGGAACTTCATATCAACCACGTTCATGACTATGCTATCAATTTCCTCAATAAATTTCAACCGGATTAGTCAGGCATAACCCATTATAGCAGTGACTACAGTCCAAAAATGCTCCTTTGACTGCAAACTGCTTTTAGACATCCAAGAACTTTGAAATGCAGGTATTCTTTATTTGCTAAAAAGGTTCAGTCGTATGAAGAATATTTTTCTTGCATTCATACTAGCTCATTGGCAGGTTAACTGCATGCACCCAGATAGAATAAACATCAAGCTGATTAGTTTTGAGCCGTGCTGAGAAGATTGAAGGGTGATTTCAGTGATGTGATTTAGTGTGGAGATACAGCAAGTCTTATATTTAAAGAGTCTTGCTACCTTGTCATGACCTGAGGAGATCCCAAGCTCATTTTCTAAATATAGCCATTGAAGCAATATTTATGTTTTTTTAAACAGACTTTGTGTCTCCTTATAAGTGTATGAGAGAATTACTACTGTCAATCATCCCTCCATGCAAGTAACGTGCAATAAGAACATGCAAGAATGGGGGAAAAAATGGTAAAGGAGGACAGATGGTCTGAAGAATGGTCTTGACCTGAAACGTCACCTATTCCGTTTCTCCAGAGATATGTTCATAAGTTCTAGGATCAGAATTAGACCATTTGGCCCATCAAGTCTTCTCTGCCATTCAATCATGGCTGATCTCTCTTTCCCACTCAACCCCATTCTCCTGCCATCGCCCCATAATCCCTGACACCCATTAAAAAATTGGTCTGAAGAAGGGTCTCGACCCGAAATGTCACTTATTCCTTCTCTCTCGAGATGCTGCCTGACCCGCTGAGTTACTCCAGCATCTTGTGTCTACCCCTGACACCCATACTAATCAAGAATATATCAATCTCCACCTTGAAAATATCCGTTGACTTGGCCTCCACAGTCGTCTGTGGCAATTAATTCCACAGATTCACTACCCTCTGACCTAAAGAAATCCTTCCTCCTAAAGTGATGCTGCCCGACCCACTGAGTTACTCCAGCATTTTGTGTCAGTCTATCCTTGGAAAAGTAGAAACATGACAAATGGAATTGTTTCCTGAGGCCTGGCATGGACCCGATGGGTTAAATGGCCTCCTTGTGTGTCATGAGCATTATGATTTGGAAATACATATCCAAAACGAACATCACATAATTCCCTGTAAGGCCCTGTTTCCTAGCCTGAACATATTCCACACTTCCCCTCTCAATTATGAGCACAAGAATGCACATTAGGCATGTGTTACATGGCTAATACTATAGTCAAAGATTTGGGAAAGGACATTGCATTGTTTAAAAACAGGATGCAAGATGATTCATAATGGCATCTGAAGCAATCTGAAGCAATTTAAACGTGTCAACTTTTTTCTCAACATTTTATGTACAATTAAAACCACTGATTTTATCATTTGTGTGTGGTGGTAGAGGCAGTACTATATGCTTATTGACATTTAAGTAACATAACCAAAGCTAAAGACTGTGTTTTGTATGCACGCACACCCCATGTAATGCCGAAACATATCAATTTAAATCACGGGTAGACATAAAATGCTGGAGTAACTCAACGGGTCAGGCAGCCTCTCTGGAGAGAAGGAATAGGTAACATTTCGGGTCGAGATCCTTCTTCAGAAGAAGGATCTCGACCCGAAACATCACTTATTGAGTCTGTAGGAAGGTCTCGACTCGAAACGTCATCTATTCCTTCTCTCCAGAGATGCTGCCTGACCCGTTGAGTTACTCCAGCATTTTGTGTCTACCTTCGATTAAAACCAGCATCTGCAATTTTCTTTCCTACTCAATTTAAATCAGCGCCCTTTAATAAATTATCAAAAGATTGCTCCTTCAGCCAAGTTGGTGATTGTCTGCCAGTGGAAATCTATATCAGTATGCCGTGGGACTTTACATATGAGGTGGGAGTATCGGTGCTTGTGATGATGGAGGTGGGATCACCATCATCACAAGTGATTTCATGGCTAAAAAACACAAGTTCAGTGCAGCTTTTTCCATTCTTCCCCTCCCTTCTGTACAACCTCCTGAGGTGTTGCAAGGGAATCTTCAACACTGGTTAGATTGACAGAGTGACAGCATTCGGAGCTGCAGAGATACCAAGAGAAAGTCCAGATAGTAGGTTGCTATGTGTGAGGAGCTGTTTAGAGGTACCACACAGTGCAGAGCCGTCTACAGAAGCACAGTTTTTCAATACTAGTTTCAGAAATAGTTAAACGATTCCCATACAACCACAACAGGCTGGTCACAGAAGGGTGACGCAATCAGCAGATTTCTCTCCTTAAAACATATTGAACGGCTACTTCTCCACCGGGTCTCGTCCAAAGCTATAATATTGCCCATCCTGTTTAATGCTTTGACCCAAGATAGATACACAAAGCTGGAGCGGGTTAAGGCAGTATCTCGGGAGAAAAGAAATAGGTGACGTTTCAGGAGGAGACCCTTCTTCAGACCGAGAATCAGGAGAGAGGGAACTGAGAGAAATGCAAAGGTACATAGAGCACATGAAAATTAAGTATATGCAAAAAGACAGATCAAAGCCAGCAAAGATAACCACGGAGAGGTGGAGCCCACAATGGTCCAATGTTGGCTGTGGGGAAGGTGATAACGAGTGATACATCAGTGAAACTCAGCAGGACAACAGTGTAACTAGTACGACTAGGATGGGGAGGAATGAAGAGAGAGGAGGTGCAAAGGTTACTTGAAGTTAGAGAAACCACGTCACACTGCTGGGTTGTAAACTGCTCAAGCAAAATATGAGGTGCTGTGATGTATCCTAAAACAGCTCAGGCTCAAGTTTCAGTTGGTCAAGCTCCACTGAAGTAGCATGTGACCTTCACAGCAGCTTAAGTGCCCCAGCTGCTGCTGCTGTTTTGGGGAAACTCAGGGTAAAAACAAGACCCAGATAGTCTCTAATGGACTGTGGTCAAATATCTCACAATACTCACTGTCCAAACTTGTAATGAAGAGGTATCTGCACAGTGATGTACTAAAAGACTTTTAGACTTTAGAGATACAGCGTGGAAACAAGCCCTTCGGCCTATCGAGTCCACACTGCCCAGCAATCATCCTGTACACTAACACTACCCTACACACTAGGAACAATTACAATTTTATCAAAGCCAATTAACCTACATATGTGTACATTTTTTGAGTGTGGGAGAAAACCAAAGCACCCGGAGATATTCCATGCAGACACAGGGAGAACGTACAAACCCTGTACAGACAGCACCCATATTCAGGATCGAACCCTGGTCTCTGGTGCTGTAAGGCAGCAGCTCTATCACTGCGCCACTATGCCTCCTCAGGCGGCATGGTGGTACAGCGCTAGAAATGCTGCCTTACAGTGCCAGAGATCCAGGTTCGATCCCGACTATGGGTGCTGTCTGCACGAATTTGTACATTCTCCCCATGACCTGCGTGGGTTTTCTCGGGGATCTCTGGTACTCCAAAGACGTACAGGTTTGTAGGTTAATTGGTTTGGTATAATTGTAAATTGTCCCCAGTGTGCGTAGGATAGTGTTACTGTGCGGGGATCGCTGGTCGGCGCGGATTCCGTATGCCGTCGGGACTGTTTCCATGCTGTATCTCTGAACTAAACTAAAAAAACTCTGGGATCACATGCAAGGAGCTGTGCAGAGAAAGTGCTCGGAAATCATTGACAGGATGGTGTTTATTACTGAGGGACTACATTTGATGCAGTATACAGTTTAACCATTTCCTACCTGAACCATTATTCCTATTATTTGTCCTGCTAAAATCTTTCTTGAACAATGCCATTAACTTTTTTTCAAGAAATGTAAAGCCTCCCAATCTTTGAAGCTTTATTACACACGTTTCAATCACACCAGATGTCGCATTGTAGGCATGGGACTGAGAAGGATGTGACAAGCTTTATTTAACATAATCAATTATAAATAAAAGTGTTGTTCTTATTTGGTTCTTTCAAGATAGAATCTTTAACACTTTAGGAATTACTCAAGCACAATATAGCTGAATATGGCCATTGCCTGACCCGCTGAGTTTTCCCAGCGGCGTGGTTTACAAAGCAGAATAGGAGTTGGGCTGTTTTTGTAAGAAAGCAGAGGGGTTGTGAAATGGCTGCAGAAGAGGAAAATAATCAAATAAATTCATTGAAAAGCATACCACGCAGAATTTACCCAATCAATATTCCTCAATTTAAGTTCGGATGACAATCATTCATTAATTTTACTGCATCTTTTCTTCCATTACATTATGCTGTCGAAGACCAGAATGAATCGAAAGTGATAGTAAATGCCAAAAAGGCAAATAAGTGGCTCCAAAATTGCTGGCATGCAACTTTCAATGAAAAGTGGCGGTGAACAAAATCCTGCAAAACCCTTACAATACTATTGGCAATATGGGTAGTGTTTTGCAATATTTTTCACAATTAAATCCAGCTTTATCAAATACCGAACACGTGTTCACGTTTAATAGTTGCCTGTAGATTGAACAAAACTCCGATGAATTAGATAGAACAGTGATAATAAAATCATACAATTTGCTGGGAGAAGGCAGCGAGTTTAGTCGATGAGAAAAATGGTGTGCTTTTCTTCCCCCTACCGCGGCTAACTCTTCACGACAAAACTCAGATGGGTATTCACATTATTCATTTCCCATGCTGCAAAGCTGCTTGCGAATGCGTGATGAGCCTTGCCACCTACTCTTGCCTTTAGCATTTTAATCAAAGTTGCACTGTTGGACTTGCATGGAATTAAAAAGACACACATGGAACGTTATGACATATGTTAAAAGTTATTGGGACTTCTGAAGTTTTGAATTACACCTTAGGCTAGTCGAGAATAAAGGAGCTACAACTTCTTCAAACCTAAAATAAGTAAGTGGTTCGCCAAATGTTTGCCTTATAGCCATTGGTGTTTCTGTTCTGTCCTATTATCATTCCTTTGGACCTGCACATATGGTCATCTGCCATTATTCTAACTGATTCCAGGGGTCTGGAATGCAGCATGACCCCTAAGGGCTATTATAATGCAATCAGTAGGAATACAAGATCCACAGCCAGGCCAGAATCAAAGGGTCAGCTAAAGCCAAGGATAAATTACAGCTGTTATAACAAAATCACCTTTTCACCCCAGCTTTAATATTCTTGTAATGTACTGTCATAACTTAATCAGCTTGCCACATTTGTCATTCATAAGCAATTCTTGAAAAGTTTTGGGTTAACAAATATGAAACCACGTAACAATGCTCAAATGTAGGAAAGACAATCGATCGTCGGTCGCACTGGTCTTGCAGAGCTTCATTGATTATATCATCTACAATTTAACCCTTAAAATGCATGGACACAGCGTCAGCTGTTAAATGAGCATCATGAGGGCTAATAAAGTGCATGACGTAGTGACCGTTGCCGCCAGTTCCATCATCTTTACATGCACGCAGGTTCCTTCCGTTCACCAATGCATACAAAATCTGTATTATACCTTAAAACAGCCGGAGAAAAATATGACGTGGGGGGGGGGGAGTGTAAAATATCATATTTTATTTTATCAGCTGAACATGACCCGAGAACTTGAAAGACAAGTTTTCTTTCACGCTTTACTTATGAATGACCTCTCATCTTGAATGCCAGTGTGTGTGACCAGCTGACCATGGTATACACGGTACCATCTCAGTGCCTGCTTCGACTCCATAACACCTTTTGTGTCTTCAGTTTAAAGCTTTTTGTGCCAAAAGTTCACATTAAGATTGGGGGGTGGGGGGGTAACATACAAACAGCAGAATTTAGAAGGCAATTTTCTCATAAACTGTTTGATAGTTTGGCCATCTGGTCAGAGCACAAAGACCTCATAAAAGAGGCCTAAGCAAGGTTACAAAGGTCAACTGCTTCTTAGGTCAGGGGGCCGGAGAAGGTTCATTATACTGGACTTTCCTGAAACTTGTCGCCACGAACGACTAACAAATTATTGGACTTTTTAAAAAAAAGCCAGGATGCAATTACATTTGATCAGAACCTTCCTTCTGCATGTGCGTCATTAAGGGAGAAAGGAAAGTTAGAAATGCAACCCGTTTCCCCTAAAAGTAACTGCACTTTTACACCCAGGATCATGTAAAAGTACAGCAGTCGCCCTTATTCCTCCAACTGACACAGTTTTGCCACCACTGGACTGGCGCTGTGCGCCATCTTCTGTGGTAAGGAACTCCAATCTTCAAACACGTCGGGTACAGTAAATGCTCCATGCGGTTTGTGCATTGAAAAGCCGCTCTATCAAGTTGTACGTGTACAGATGCGTTTGCAGGGGAGAAATCTTAATCAGGTTGAGAATGTTGACATTATCGAGCCACCGGGAGTATAAAGCTATGCAGCGGGATTTATTTCCAACACCAACTCGGAGAGCTAACACTGCCAGACATGTCCTGCAGTGGAGCACTTTTATAGGGTCATTCTGGCGTGAACCTGATAGCATAACAGGATGCTTGCGCTGCATGGATGAAAGAATATAATGAAATGTAATTTAATGCATTAACAATAAAAGTATCACTTTGTTTCAAGACTTGCATAAAGCAAGGCTGACATCGCTCGAGTGCTTATTCTAGAGCATTAGCTTTACTTCCACCTGCAGTAACATCATTCTCTCCTCTGGAAGGTGTTGAAATGCAAACATCCTGCCCTGGCGACTCAGCTCAGCCTTGGAGGCAGCAGCAGGTCACTAGCACTTTTCTTTACTCCATCCAAAATGTAATCACTTGGTGCCTGCAGGAATCCCGATTCAAACAGTAACTGTGGCTGAAATAGAATCAAACCGTCTTGCCTTCCAATTCACTTTTAATCATAAGGTTGTACGGAATAGTAGAATTAGGCCATTCGGCCCATCAAGTCTACTCCGCCATGGCTGATCTATCTCACCCTCCTAACCCCATTCTCCTGCCTTCTCCCCATAACCCCTCACACCTGTACTAATCAAGAATGCACTAATCCTGTACAAATCGCTAAATGTGCAGAAATAGTTATCTTGAATATAATGAACAAGACTCGCCAACATTGTTTTTCATTTAATAATTATCACCCAGTCCCAAACAATATATTAAAGTATGCACCCATTAAAATTGTTACAGCATTGTTTTTTTGGGGGGGATTTTTTTTACTCTTACATCTTGGTGAATGTTGCAAAATGGTCAACTGATTCAGACACTGATCAACACCATGTCAACCACCCACAGTGTGAAAAAGCCTTCCTTATTTGGGTTCCTCTTTACACCAGTTGACAAAGCAGCTCATCTGATATTGTGAGAAAGTTTTGTGTACTGCGTAGGTTTACTAGGTTAATTCCCGAATTGGCGGGACTGTCATATGTTGAAAGACTGGAGCGACTAGGCTTGTATACACTGGAATTTAGAAGGACGAGAGGGGATCTTATCGAAACGTATAAGATTATTAAGGAGTTGGACACGTTAGAGGCAGGAAACATGTTCCCAATGTTGGGGGAGTCCAGAACAAGGGGCCACAGTTTAAGAATAAGGGGTAGGCCATTTAGAACTGAGATGAGGAAAAACTTTTTCAGTCAGAGAGTTGTGAATCTGTGGAATTCTCTGCCTCAGAAGGCAGTGGAGGCCAATTCTCTGAATGCATTCAAGAGAGAGCTAGATAGAGCTCTTAAGGATAGTGGAGTCAGGGGGTATGGGGAGAAGGCAGGTACGGGGTACTGAATGAGAATGATCAGCCATGATCACATTGAATGGTGGTGCTGGCTCGAAGGGCCAAATGGCCTCCTCCTGCACCTATTGTCTATTGTCTATTACTCTCAATATCTATGATGGGGCATAATCATATTCCCCAGAGAGAGAGTCACACAGCACAGAAACAGGCCCTTTGGCCCAACTCATCCATGCCAACCAGGACACTGCACCTAAGGCAATCCCATATTCCTCGAAACCTTTCCTGCCCATGTACTTGTCCATAGACACAAAAACTGGACTATCTCAGCGGGTCAGACAGCATCTCTGGAGAAAAGGAATATCACTGAATGAACATTCTCTCAGTACTCCATTAGCCTATATTATTCAGAATCCAGAGTGGTATCTTAAACAATGGCCTTACAACTCAGAGAAAAGTCTTCAAATGTCCTTGAAACAAAAATATCATTGAAACAACTATGGTAGAGTGGCACAGATGGCAGAGGAGCTGTCCTGCAATGCTTGAGATCCAGGTTCAATCCTGACCTTGGGTATTGTTTGTGTGGAGTTTGCACAGGTAGTCCAGTTTCTTCTCATATCCTTTAGACTTTAGAGGTACAGTGCAGAAACAAGCCCTTCGGCCCACCGAGTCCGCACTGACCAGCGATTACACCACATACTAACCGACACACACTAGGAACAACTTATCAAAGCCAATTAACCTACAAATCTGTATGTGTTTGCAGTGGGGGAGGCACCCACACGATCACAGGGAGAACGGACAAACTTCGTACATAGTCGGGATCAAACCCGGGTCTTTGGCGCTGTAAGGCAGCAACCCTACCGTTACACAAAACAGGCATGAGATTCTTTCTATGTGTTGTTTATGTAGCTGACAGAGCTGCTGCCTCATGGTGCTGGAGACCCGGCTTTGATCCTGACCTCGGGGGCTGTCTGTGTGGAGTCTGCATGGTTTCCCTGTGGCCACATGGATTTCCTCCCACATCCCAAATACGTGCATGCTTGTAGGTTAATTAGCCTCTGCACATTGCCCCTTGTTTGTACGGGGCCTGTAGAACTAATGTGTTAACAGGTGATCGATGTTCGGCATGGACTCGGTGGGCTGAAGGGCCTGTTTCTATGCTGCATCTCCAAACTGAACAAAAAATGCAGGAATTTTAGAGATATTAGTTCCTTGAGTTGCACAATGCAATTAAGGTTTCAAGGAGTATTTGCATCGTCATCAGCAGACTGGAATTGCAAGCAAAGATAATCATATCATATCATATCATATATATACAGCCGGAAACAGGCCTTTTCGGCCCTCCAAGTCCGTGCCGCCCAGCGATCCCCGTACATTAACACTATCCTACACCCACTAGGGACAATTTTTACATTTACCCAGCCAATTAACCTACATACCTGTACGTCTTTGGAGTGTGGGAGGAAACCGAAGATCTCGGAGAAAACCCACGCAGGTCACGGGGAGAACGTACAAACTCCTTACAGTGCAGCACCCGTAGTCAGGATCGAACCTGAGTCTCCGGCGCTGCATTCGCTGTAAAGCAGCAACTCTACCGCTGCGCTACCGTGCCGCCAATGAAAGTGATGCTGATCAAAAATTACAAGACAAAATGTTACAGCAGGACAAGCCTGGAAAAAGCGTAAAGGTGTGAATGGGGTGCAACTGCCTGCTTTAACCTAGACCTGCAAGTGTGCAGTGGTGCACACATCAGCAGCTCCGCTGACTGGATAGCACGCCACAAAAGTTCTTCCACTGTACCTCGTTACACGTGGCAAACTCAACTCAACAAAAAAATAATGGCCATTGATTTCATAGCAGAAATTCCTGGCTCTTTTCCTCAAATAAATCATTTTGCAAGAGCTCAGAGGGATGTTTATTTTACTGTTGTTTTGCAATAAAAAAATCGTTCTAATCACAAAATCAATTGATTTATGCGCATTTCTGTCAGTGAACAAGTCGGGCAACTCTGCTCTTATCTGTTATCCATGAACATGGATATCAGATAGGCCTCGCCTAAGAATAAAGGGGAGGCCATTTAAAACTGAGACGAGAAGAATTTTTTTCACCCAGAGAGTTGTGAATTTGTGGAATTCTCTGCCACAGAAGGCAGTGGAGGCCAATTGACTGGATGAATTTAAAAGAGAGTTAGATAGAGCTCTAGGGGCTAGTGGAATCAAGGGATATGGGGAGAAGGCAGGCACGGGTTACTGATTGCGGATGATCAGCCATGATTACAATGAATGGCGATGCTGGCTCGAAGGGCCAAGTGGCCTCCTCCTGCACCTATTTGCTATTGCTCTATTGCTCTATAACATGCCCTCTTTGTACTGAGAGCCTTTTTGGGAGATCTGGGGCAGGCAACCATCGCTGATTTATCATAACCTCTTACTGGGCTAAATGTGTAGGAAGGAACTGCAGATGCAGGTTTAAACCAAAGATAGATGCAAATACCATGGTGTGAGATTAGTTCAGTGTAGAGATACAGCACGGAAACAGGCTCTTTGGCCCACCGGGTCCGCACCGACCAGTGATTCCTGCACACTAACACGATCTTACACACACACAAGGGACAATTTACAATGTTACCAAAGCCAATTAACCTACAAGCCGGAAAATAGATACAAAATGCAGAAGTAACTCAGTGGGACAGGCAGCATCTCTGGCGAGGAGAGGAATGAGTGGCGTTTCGGTTTGAGACCCTTTTTCAGACTCTCACTGGACTATCCTCGTTCACCCTGGCATCTGTGGTCACTAACTGAGCTTTAAGAGAAACACTTAACTCTCTCCAGTATTTACAAAATCATATACGATACTGGAGCAAGTAGGAATAACCCCAAAACAGTTTCCAGTATCTTCTTCTGCAGCAGCACACTTCACTTTAGAGATACAGTGTGGGAACAGGCCCCTTCAGGCCACTGACCATCCTGAGCACTAACATTATCCTACACACTAGGGACAATTTACAGAAGCCAACTAACCTACAAACCTGTACATCTTGTCTTTGGAGTGTGGGAGGAAACCGGAGCACCCGGAGAAAACCCACGTGGTCAAAGGGAGAACGTGCAAACTGGGAGCAGTTGGCACCCATAGTCAGAATTAAACCCGGATCTCTTGCGCTGTAAGGCAGCAACTCTACTGCTGCACCAGCGTGCCGATACACTGCTTTCAAAAAAGTCAGATAAGTCCTTAATGTATGGAATTACAATGTTTGTAAATGACTTGTTGAGGTCGGGGGAGGGGGGGAGGTGGGGTGGGGGGAATCATTGTCCTGTTTGTTAAGTAGATAATTCTCATTTCGGATATGGCTCAGTGGTTCCCCTGAATTCCGAGTCCCACAACAAAGCATTAGCCATAAAAGTCCGAGCTGATATTTCAGCGCAATAACGAAGGGGTGGAGCCGGTCTCTGCCCCAAGTGGAATCTTTGTGGTGAGATTTTAAACATCTCCGCTTTCCAAGTTTGATGCAGAAGACACTATTAAATAAAGACTTTCTCCCAAATGTGAAGTTCATAAATCAAATCCTGAAAGTGTGGTGGAAGCAGTTTCAACTGTGGCACTCAAGAAAAATGAGATAAAAACAGAGAAAATAGCGGGGCCATGAGGTAAGTGCCGGGGAATGGGACTGACTGGATTTGCTTTGGCACAAGCTGGACGGGCTGAATACTTTCCATCAGGGTTGTACGATTCCATGATAAGATGAGTCTTGCAAGAATAATAGGAAAGTTTCTTCTGTGAACTAGGCTGAATTTATCCCACGATCAACAACTAAAGACGAAATGTGTAGGAAGGAACTGCAGATGCTGGTTTACACCGAAGACAGACACAAAACGCTGGAATAATTCAACGGGTCAGCCGGCTTCTCTGGAGAAAAGGGAATGGATGAAGTTTCGGGTCGGAACCCTTCTTCAGACCGATATTCTCACTGGATTATAATTATTCAAGAATTAATTAGGAAAGAAGAAAAATATTTGCAGAGAAAGTAACTGGGCAACAGAATGTTTTGCCCCAAAAAGATAATTCCATAATTTTTAAAAAAGGACTTTAGAAAGATACTTGAGAATGATCTAACGAAGTTATAGACAAAAAGTCTGAGTAATGCAGGCTTGGTGGGCCAATTTGTTTCCTTTTGAGCCATTTCTGGAATACAAACCTTTGAACACTTACCTATTAAATAAGTTTAGGGTTAGATTCTCTCACCATCCATACCAAATCCATATTGTACTGTGTGCATATTGAACTGTACGTATATTGTGCATACCAACTGTACATTTTGTTATCAGAAATGGCCATCTCGTGGACAAAACTGATTAAGAGCAGGATTACCACGCCAACTCCATAAGACCATAAGACATAGGAGCAGAATTAGACCATTCGGCCTATAGAGTCTGTTCCACCATTCGATTAGGGCTGATCTATTTTTCCTTCTCAACTCCAATCTCCTGCCTTCACCCCATAACCATTGATGCCCTTACTAATCAAGAACCCATCAATCGCCACTTTAAAAATACCCCATGACTTGGCCTCCACAGCCGTCTGCGGCAGTGAATCCCACAGATTCACCACCCTCTGGCGAAATAAATTCCTTCTCATCTCTATTCTAGGCAAGAGCTCTTTTGTCAGCTTTTTTAATGGATTTGTGTATGCTTCATATTGGACAATGGAAGTCCCCTCAACCAATCCAGGCTGCTAGTTGATAACTAAATCAGAATAAACGTTCCAATCTATCTGGGAGATGGTGGGGATTGCAATGGGGTTGGAAAATGTTCAAATGATCGCATGGTTGTTGGTTCATACATGATAAATATCCTATTGAGTAGGCTGAAGTAGAAAATGTTCAGATGTTTTGATAAGAAGAGTGGGGAAAACAAAATTGGGAATAAAGAATGGTCTCTTTGAACACTCCCTGTCATTGTATGAATTACATCCAAGATTTTTTTCTAGTCCATAAATACCAAATACAGTTTTGAACTTAAACAGCCTTAAAATATTGTAGGAAAATAACTGACAGATGCTGGTACAAATCAAAGGTATCACAAATAGCTGGAGTAACTCAGTGGGTCACGCACCATCTCAGGAGAGAAGAAATGGGTGACGTTTCGGGTCGAGACCCTTCTGAAGAAGGCTCTCGACCTGAAACGTCACCCATTCTTTCCCTCCTGAGATGCTGCCTGACCCGCTGAGTTACTCCAGCTTTTTGTGCTACTTAACCTTAAAGTATTGATACCACATAGTAATTGGTAATAGAGCTTCTTCTTCTTCTTCTGTCGTATGTCTTTTAGACCAGCAGCTCCATTGAGGCGAGCCAGGTCAATCAGACCTCGTTCACCATTCGGTGGCCGGTATTTGGGGCAACTGGTGACTGTGTGCTCCACTGTCTGTGTTGGGTCCCCACACTCGCAGAAGGCACTGTCCACGAGACCCCACCTCTTCATCGCTACTCCATAGCGTCCGACGCCCGTCCTCAAGCGATTTGGAGAAGACACGAGTAGCTTACAGGCTCATAAGCCCTTAAAGCGAAACTAATGTCTTTGCCACATCTGCAGACCACAAAACGCCATGCGTCCCCAGGCCAGGCGGCACCGTCAAATGCCGCCAACTGTCGAGGTTTAGCGCTACTGCAGCTCAACGTTGAAGGCCTTACCGCCGCCAAGCTCAACATCAACGAACAGATTGGTAATAGAGCAAGGCTGTAACATTTTACCTGTGGCTGCTCGGGGTGATTATCTTGTGGACTCTCGTGTCATACTAAATGCCTTCCACTTAGCACACCGTGCCGCTTCAGGGGTCAAAGGGCTCCACAGAAATCACATGTTAATTCAAGCTTTATGTTGCTTTATTTAACCCGATCCTTCAGTTCATTTGAGCGTCCGTGAACTCCAAAGGTGACCACGCATTTAACACTTTTACAGCACTGTTATCATGGTTCTCAGTGCGTGTATTTGATGTACATACAGAATTGTTTTGAGTCAAGAATCAAGAGCGTTTAATTCAACGGCTGTTCACTTTAATGAATGCCACCTTCTGGTGAGAATAAAACCGAGGAACACGGATCGAAAGATTTTTGTGTCAAAAGAAAGGATGGACACTTCAGTGACTCTGGGAACCCTTTTAAAATAGATCAATCCAGGCCTTCGATACTGACGTGTGTAGGAAGGAACTGCAGATACTGGTTTAAACCGAAGATAGACACAAAATGCTGGTGTAACTCAGCAGGACAGGCAGCATCTCTGGAGAGAAGGAATAGGTGACGTTTCAGGTTGAGGCCCTTCTTCAGACTAGTCCTTCTCTCCAGAGATGCTGCCTGTCCCACTGAGTTACTCCACCATTTTGGGCCAACCCTCGACACCGATTGCCATTTGGTGACCCCCTACTGGAAAAAGCAGCACCTGTCTGAACAACAAGCAAGAACAAAATTAGTAGGAAGGAACTGCAGATGTTGGTTTACACCGAAGATAGATACAAAATGCTGGAGTAACTCAGCGGGTCAGGCAGCATCTCTGGAGAAAAGGAATAGATGCGGTTTGAGACCCTTCTTCAGACTAAGTCAGGTGAGAGGGAAACTAGAGGTATGAAAAGGTACAGAACAAATCAGAGCTGGCACCGATAGCAAAAGAGCCCACAATGATCTATTGTTGGCTGTGGGGGAGGTGATACGAACAGTATAACTAGCAGGACGATTAGGGTGAGGGGAAGGATGGAGAGAGGAATGCAAGGGTTACTTGAAATTAGAAAAATCAATATTCATTATGAAAATAGACACAAAAAGCTGGAGTAACCTAATGGGTCAGGCAGCACTTCTGGAGAAAAGGAATAGATGACATTTCAGGTCGAGATCATTCCTCAGACTGAGAGTCAGGGGAACGGGCTGTGTTGTAAGCTGCCCAAGCAAAATATGAGGTGCTGTTCCTAAAATTTGCATGTGGCGTCACTCTGACAGTGGAGGAGGCCCAGGGCAGAAAAGTCAGTATGGGAATGGGAAGGAGAGTTAAAATGTTTGACAACCGGGAAATCACGTAGGCCAAGGTGGACTGAACGTAGGTGTTCAGCAACCCGAAAAATCACGTATTCCTTCTCTCCAGAGATGCTGCCTGTCCTGTTGAGTTACTCCAGCATTTTGTGTCTACCTTAAGAACAAAATTAGTTTAGGTGTGATGCTCAATGTGATTGAATATTGCATCAGAATTTACAGTATGTTCAAGTTGAAATCCTAGGTCGGGGTGTCCATTTCAATCCCCACCATATCATTCACTTTTCTGTATCTGGGAAGCAAGTCCCATCCTCCACTGCCCCTGGGAAGGCGTAAGGACACTACCTTTGTGTGCTTGACTGCTGCAGTCTGCACTAATGTTGGCGAGTTTCAGGGAGATTTAGTGAAAGGGAGACGTGGCTGAATTTAAATGGCTTGATCTTACTAGCTTGCTGCATCCCACTGAAACAACTGCCAGGAAATTCCCAGCCTTTGGTTTATAAACTTAGTGAACGAAGGTAGGTTATCCAGCCACTATAAGGTATTACGTTCATCGGCAAGCAGTAAGCATTGTGAAGCTGTGCTGAACAGATGGCCAGATACAAGTGTAGAACCTCACGTTTCATTGTTCAATAAAGAATTCAGGCACAAGGGGATATATTTTTAAAAAGTGGGAAAGATTTTATAAATGGTTTCTTTACAATTATTGTTCTTTCTGAATCAATGGTGCTCAACAACTAGATTAAAAATAGCATGCTTCATTAAACTCTTAAACGGTGACAAAGGGTGATACATTTTAAGGGGTGTTGGGTTTCAGCGGAAGGGGTAGTGTGAACACATCCTAAATCTTTATGCTCCATTAAGCTGTGACAATTCAAGTATTTCTCAGTCCCCCAACCAATTAATATCTTCAAGGATGCATTCTTTGGCAAGTGACAAGAGGATTTGAATTACGCCTGTCGAAGAATTAATTCTTCATTCTCTTCATCGGTAAACTAAGGAAGTGCAATGAAAGATCTGATGAAATCCGAGCTGTGCTTATTCACTTTACAAAGACAGAAGAGTACTGATGTCTGACTACAATCCATCTTGAGCAGTATTGTAAGCCATTGCAATGTAGAGGAATTTAGGATCAAAATTGTTTGGCGAGGGGAAGTGTATGGAGGTTGATATCTCTACTGACAAACACAAAATCATCAAATCCCTGACAGTGGTGTATTGTCCGGTAGACTTTACAAATGACTGAGTGTTAACTTTTCAACAATAATACATGTTTATTTTTGTGGATTCTGGTAAGGAATGGCCTGCTCTACAGCAAAGGAGATGACACTTGTGCTCAGTTTGAAACAAGTTCAACTGTGAATGGATATTTAGCTCTGGTAACTTTTCCCGAATTCTACCCGATAACATCTTTTAAACTTGGAATGGAGCTTGGTTGGAGGTTGCAGATTTGTGTTCCGGCATTACCCAGGGCACACCTCTACCAGTTTCTCAATTTAGCCAGACTTCTTGTTGACAAATGCTATGATAACATGCGATTGCAAGACCACTTTATTAAACCCTTGATGTTGACAAAGGGTGATCAATTTTGGGAAGTGTCAGGGTTTAATCAGAAGGAGGGGGCAATGAGCACCTCGTAATTCTGTAATGCGTGTAATTATAGTTCAAGAGCTGACCTCCTCTGCAGAAAGTGTTCTGAAGATTCATAAGTGATGGGAGCAGAATTAGGCCATTCGGCCCATCCAGTCTACTCCGCCATTCAATCACGGCTGATCCGTCTCTCCCTCTTAACCCCATTCTCCTGCCTTCTCCCCATAACCCCTGCACCCATACGAATCAAGAATCTATCTATCTCTGCCTTAAAAATATATCAATTGACGGCCTCCACAGCCTCTGCCATTCATTCTGGCAATGAATTCCACAGAATTCCAGATTACATTCAGAGTGCAGCCCCATTCTCTCTTCCTTACAGAAATAAATTACTGATTAATACGGGTGTCCGAGGTTATGGGGAGAAGGCAGGAGAATGGGGTTAGGGGGAAGGGATAGATCACCCATGATTGAATGGCGGAATAGACTTGATGGGCTGAATGGCCTGATTCTGCTCCCATCACTTATGATCTTATGATTAAAAGAAACCCCTCCCACAATTGAATTGAGTGAAACGGCATGGAAACAGGCCCTTTGGCCCATCAAACATCGATCACCCATTCGCACTAGTTCTATGTTATCCCACTTTCTCATCCACTCCCTCCACCCAAAGGACAATTAACCTACAAACCCGCACAACTGGATTGTGGGAGGAAATCGGAGCACCCTTAAAACAACGGAGTCACAGGGAGAACTTGCAAACCCCAGAGAGGCAGCAGCCCAGCCCAGGTCAGGATCAAACCTGGGTCTGTGGTGCTGCAAGGCAGCAGCTCTACCTGCTGTGCCATTGAGCTGAGCGCATGCAAGACTTTGAGTTGTAATGACTTCCATTTATTATTGCCAATGTAGAACACACCAGCTCACTGCTTTGTATAGGCAATTAAACTAACATTTTATATTTTAATCTTCCATTAGAAAATTAAATTTGAAAACTTTGAAATGGTTTTAGAGTAGATTGAATCCCTGGACAAGAGACTTAGGAAACATTTTCAGTTTCTGCACTGAAGCAATAACTTCCAGTAATGATAAATCTACACAGACATCAGTGCCAGTGGCCAAATGCAATAATAAACTATGTAGAGGAGATGATCTCCAATGTAAAGCCTGGACTCAAGTAAATAAAGATAGACACAAAAAGCTGGAGTAACTCAGCGGGACAGGCAGCATCTCTGGAGAGAAGGAATGGGTGACGTTTCAGGTCAAGACCCTTCTTCAGACCCGAAACGTCACCCATTCCTTCTCTCCAGAGATGCTGCCTGTGCCGTTGAGTTACTCCAGCTTTTTGTGTCCATCTTCGGTTTAAACCAGCATCTGCTGTTCCTTCCTACACTTAAGTAATTTAAGCAGTCTTTGCGAGGTTAATAAGTTTGGAACTGCATCTGATCCTAGAACATCTAGACTAGAGCTGGTGGACAGGAAGAGGAAGGGGAAAAAAATTGGTGTGGTCTCCAACTCATATCTGCTAGGAAGTTAAATATTGTGGATATGTCAGTAGTTTGCCCTGGTTAAGCTATAACCTTGCACTCCAGGCTGCCTTTACAACATCTGGGCATGGAAACTAGATTTTGATGGAGGAACGTGCACCAGGACACCTAGGAACATAATGATCAAATGCAGATTTACATAGGTTTATGCATGGATCCCATTGTCCTGATTGCAGCATTCAGACCAGGGTCAACGGCATAATGCTAATGGCATGTTAGCCTTCTTAACGAGAGGATTTCAGTATAGGAGTAAAGAGGTTCTTCTGAAGTTGTATAGGGCCCTGGTAAGACCACATCTGGAGTATTGTGTACAGTTTTGGTCTCCTAATTTGAGGAAGGACATCCTTGTAATTGAGGCAGTGCAGCGTAGGTTCACGAGATTGATCCCTGGGATGGCAGGACTGTCATATGAGGAAAGATTGAAAAGACTAGGCTTGTATTCATTGGAGTTTAGAAGGATGAGAGGGGTTCTTATAGAAACATATAAAATTATAAAAGGACTGGACAAGCTTGATGCAGGAAAAATGTTCCCAATGTTGGGCAAGTCCAGAACAGTCTTAGAATAAAGGGGAGGCCATTTAAAACTGAGGTGAGAAGGAACTTTTCACCCAGAGAGTTGTGAATTTGTGGAATTCTCTGCCACAGAGGGCAGTGGAAGCCAAATCACTGGCTGAATTTAAGAGAGAGTTAGATAGAGCTCTCGGGGCTGGTGGAATCAAGGGATATGGGGAGAAGGCAGGCACGGGGTATTGATTGTGGACGATCAGCCATGATCACAATGAATGGTTGTGCTGGCTCGAAGGGCCGAATGGCCTCCTCCTGCACCTATTTTCTATGTTTCCATGTTTCTATAATGTCATAAGGTCATAAGGAATAGGAGTAGAATTAGACCATTTGGCCCATCAAGTCTACTCCACCATTAAGTCATGGCTGATCTATCTCTCCCTCCTAACCCCATTCTCCTGCATTCTCCCCATAACCTCTGACATCTGTACTAATCAAGAAATACGTTTTATTGCTGGAATGTAACTTCCCCAAGTGCTGTGGTGGGATTAGAATTCACGATTCTTATTCAATGTTCCAGGCCTCTTGATGCTAAGCCAATGATTTAACCACTGTGCCACCAATACAGCAGCGGTGTATTGAATGGCACTGGGTTTACAGAGCCTGCCCGCAAGGCTAATCAGTCGGCGGACCCTCGCCAAAAGGCTCCTCAGTCGGCGAGAGCTCGCTGGTGGGGTTCGATGGAATGAATGGAAACCTACTGATAAGGATAGGGAGCAGGAATAGAGCACAGAGTGTGGATATAAAAGGAAAGGGAAAGAGGAAAAAGCAGTTGGGGGGTGGTGAAACAGAAGATAAATGATTGAAGTAGACAGAATTGAGGAGGAGGGAGTGTGAAAAACAGGGAAGGAAAGATAAGAGTGGAGGGAAAGCCTGGGCTGGCAGTGTGGTGGTGAGGAGAGGAGACAACGAAAGAAAGGGGAGGGGGGAAAAAGTAGGGGGAGATTAGAGTAGGGAAGGAAGGGTATTGGACACAAAATGCTGGAGTAACTCAGTGGGATGGGCAGCATCTCTGGAGAGAAGAAATGGGTGACATTTCGAGACCCTCCTTCAGTCTGAAGAAGGTCATGCAGCCTGTCCCATTGAGTTACTCCAGCATTTTGTGTTTATCTTCGATTTGAACCAGCATCTACAGTTCGTTCCTACACAAGGAACGGTATTAGTTGGTTTGCCACAATCCCCTGCAAGAGACAGCTGACTAAACAAGTTCAGCTCTTCATCCAGTGACCTTCTGTGCATGACACAAAATGTACGAGTAACTCAGCGGGACAGGCAGCATCTCTGGATAAAAGGGATGGGTGATGTTTCGGGTCGAGACCCTTCTTCAGTTCAACTGCATCTGCAGTTCCTTCCTAGACATTCTGTGCATGTTTCCCGTTAGTTTCACCTTCAGTTAGTTGTCAAAGGCCATCAGCTGTTGTAAAAGTATATTGCACATCAGCAGTGCCACTTAAAAAAAAAAAAATGTAAGGAAATTATGTATGTGCACAAACTTTGGAAAACAATTGCCTTACTGAAAACGTTTAATATTATTCTGTAGCACAAGAAAAGTTGACATTGTTTTGTTGCTTCCTGTGGTTTGCACTAAATTGAGTATTTAACGGGTAAACACTCATTCTACTCCTCCCTTTAGAACCAGATGCATCACTGACGCTCTGAAGGATCACGTTCAGCCATGCAAGCCACTTTTATTTTTCTTTCCCAGTTTACACTGGGTTACTGGATTGCATTTAATCTCAGGGCTAAGAAAATGAAACAAACGCTGGCTGGCGTGATGAAAGCTTCCTTCTTACAAAACCATTCAAGATTCAAGATTCAAGATTCAAGATAGCTTTATTTGTCATCCAATATTGGACGAAATTCAGTCACCCACAGTCCAACAATAAAAGCATTAAATAGGCATTAAAATTACACAACCCCAAAAACACACAAAAAAAGAAACATCCATCTAAGAAACATCCATCACAGTGAGTCTCCTCCAGTCCTCTCCTCACTGTGATGGAAGGCCACAATGTCTTTCCCTTCTCCTGCCGTCTTCTCCCGCGGTCAGGTTGTTGTGGTTGCAGGCCGCGCCGGACGGTCCGCAGCGGGCCGGCCCAAGGCGAGTCCCAGCCGCTCCCGCAGCCTCCGAAGACGGCCGGCTCCGACGATGATAAGTCCGATCCGGGCGGGCGAACACGCTGCTGCTGTTGCTGCACGTCGGGGCGGTCGTGGCTCCCGACATTGAAGCCCCCGCCCAGCAGGGAAAAATCCCGCGGCATATTTTAGGCCGCGCCGGACGGTGAAATGTCCGCGACCCAAGCCCCAGCGGGCGAACATGCTGCCGCTGCCGGAGCTCCCGATGTCGGCATCCACGCGGCCCGAGCCTAAGGCGAGTCGCAGCCGCTCCCGCAGCCTCCGAGGACGGCCGGCTCCGGTGATGGTAAGTCCGATCCGCGGGCTCTGCGAACCAGAGCCCTGGAGGCCGCCAGCTCCAGGAGTTGGGCCGATGGTAGGTCGCAGCTGGAACGGAGACAACACCCAGAAAACAAAGGTCGGGTCTCCGTTCGGAAGGGACACATATTTACAATTTTACAGTTCCCCCCCTCCCCCCCACATACACACATAGTACACAAACACAAAAACACCACATCACAACTACAATTAAGACAAAAAAACAACAAAAACACAAAGACAAATGGACCGCAGGTAAGCCGCAGCTGCTATGGCAGCGCCACCATTTCTGAAGCAGCTTCATCCAAGTAAACAATTCCCAGTATCTTACCAATATTTATCCTTCAGCCAACACAATAAAAAGAGTTTCAACATGAAATGTTGCTCATCCTTTCTCCCCAGAGATGCTGCCTGGCTTGCTGGGTTACTCGAGCGCTTTGTGTCTATCTTCACAATGAAATGGATTATCTGATCATTGTTACAGTCCCTGGAAAAGGCAATGTTACCAAATTCCCTACTGTAACTTCATTTCAAACTTAGTTCAATTTTATTCAGTTCTGGTTACTGCACTTTAGAAAGGACACGATTATGCTCGAGAGAATACAGAAAACATTCACATGGATGTTGTCTGGATTGGAGGGCTCGAGATGGCAGGAGAGATCAGAGAACCTTTGTCTTTCTACCCTGGGGTGAAGGAGGCCAGGAGGTGACATGATAGAGATGTACACAATTATGAGAGGCATAGAGTGGATAGCTATGATTGTTTCATATGGTAGGGGTGTCAAAACTGGGGGGCCTAGAGTTAAGGTGAGAGGGACTGGGTTTAAAGGGGAACTGAGGGGTAAATGTTTCACACAAAATGTAGCTGTTAACTGGAATGAGTTACCACGAATGGTGCAGGCAGGAACAGCACCATTTAGAGGCGTCTGAACAGGTACTTGAATGACCAGGGTAGAGAGGGATATGGAGTTAATGTAGGCAACTGGAATTAGGATTGGTGCTCGGCATGGATGGTGGCCCAAAGGTCCTGCTTCTATGCTGTACGTATCTATGATTGAAGCTTTATATGATGTCTTGAGTTTGTGAAAAGTACGACATCTAGTTCCGTTTTTATTGACGTCAAACACAAAAAAACCTACGTCCACAGTTGCTATCCCAGAACAAAAATAGCCACAAAACAAGTTGAGCCTCAGTGGGAAATATTAGGGTTGATTAAAGAAGTAGGTTATAAGGCATTTATTCACAAAATGCAGGAGTAACTCAGCAGGTCAGGCAGCATCTCAGGAGAGAAGGAATGGGTGACGTTTCGGGTCGAGACCCTTCTTGAAACGTCATCCATTCCTTCTCTCCTGAGATGCTGCCTGACCTGCTGAGTTACTCCAGCATTTTGTGAATAAATACCTTCGATTTGTACCAGCATCTGCAGTTATTTTCTTACACTAGGTTATAAGGCAAAGTAATAAGGCATAAGGAAGTCGGGAAGACAAAAAGAATGAGGGAATTCCAGAGCAGGGGGCTTTGGCACAGAGGGCAGCGGAGTAACGGTCTGAGGATGCTCAAGAGACGAGAAATGGCCGGGTAGATACCTCAAAAGTTCTATGAGATTGAAGAAATTTGCTAATACATGGAGGATACAGGCCATGGAGGGAATTGAAAATAAGGATGAGAATATTAAATTTGCATTGTAGCTTAGACAGGACTGGTCACAGGTCAACAAGCAGCCAGAAGGACGGGCAAATGGGTTTTTAGTTCCTGTTAGAACATGTGCATTGGACACATAGGGAGCAGAGGTACAGAATAAAACAAGTGGCATTAACGAAACTAATTCAGCTAGACTAATTTAAAGACCTGCTTTAACAAGACATGATCTCAAAATAGAAGATTGACTCAAAACGTAGGAGAAAAGGAATAGGTGACATTTCGGGTCGAGACGTCTTGACCCAAAAAGTCACCTATTCCTTTTCTCCAGAGATGCTGCCTGAATCGCTGAGTTACTGCAGCATTTTGTGTTTATCTTCAGTGTATACCAGCATCTACAGTTCCTTCCTACACATGACTTCAAAGTAACTGGACTGGCATCTTTACAGATTGCCACATCTTTTGTTTGGTGTTTCAAAACAATAAAGGTCACCAAAATTTGGAAATACTATAGTCTGTTGTACTTGGCCAGGAAGAATAAACAATCTTTAGAGTGTGGGAGCAAACCGGAGCACCCGGAGAAAACCCACGCGGGTCACGGGGAGAACATACAAACTTTGTAGACAGCATCCGCAGTTGTACTACAAAGACGTACAGGTTTGTCGGAAGGAAATGCAGATGCTGGTTTCAACCGGAGTTACTCAGTGGGACAGGCAACATCAAGTCTGAACTAGTCGGAAGAAGGGTCTCAACCTGAAACGTCACCCATTCCTTCTCTCCAGAGATGCTGCCTGTCCCACTGAGTTACTCCAGCATTTTACATCTATTTTCAGATTTGTAGGTTAATTGGCTTTGGTAACAATGTAAATTGTCCCTAGTGTGTGTGTGTGTAAGATAGTGTTAGTGTGCAGGGATCACTGGTCGGCGCGGAGTCGGAGGGCCAAAAGGGCCTGTTTCCGTGCTGTATCTCTACACTAAACTAACCTCACACCATGATAACATTAATGCGATTGTTTTTTTTCTGTAAACTAAAAATCCCTGTATCCTTGGACCTGAGAACCAAAATCCAATCACCATCAACTATTGCATGAAAATAAAATGAATTTTCCCTTCCACCCTGCTGGAAGAGCTCACCAAGTTTAATTCAAAAGTTAACGCAATAATAATTTCTATTCATCCCTTCATCGATTATCCCTTTGTTTGCCAAAATGCCACTGATACCCACTTTGTTTATATAATTGACTGAATTATCCTCCCAGCATGGCTTCTGCAGAGGGAAGGTTTTACAATATCCTTACAGCCACACCATAACAGAAATGTATTAGCCCAACCCAGCTGGATGACACCAGCAATGAATAGGATGCACAGATGTTATTTGTAGGCCTAATATCCTTTGATACATCAAACTCTTTATTTGTACTCTGCCGATGGCAAAATGAGTTTATTCAATCAGCGACTGAGCTGTAAGGTACTTTAACACCAAACATTTCATTCTTTAGATCTAATTTTGAAAGGCCTGCACTTCAGCATTGACCCGGCATTAAATCTAGTTCTTCATCCTGGCTAAAGAATTGTTTTGAACCAACTTTTAATGCAGCTCTAATACAAGAGCTAGATTGACCAGACTTGCAGTCTTGGCTGCCTATAATTGAATTCAAAGAAACGTCAGCACACCTAAGGAAAACACTGATTACAGGCAGGCCATTTTCAGACTATCCGTCACTGGCCTCAACATCATTGCACTGTGGAAGTTAGGGAGCATCAAGACTTGGAAATATAATCACAGTGGTCTACTGACCCTTCAGGTGAGTCCACACATGTGGATAACGGCTGGGCTTGTTTAGAATTCTTTCCATGATGAATGAAATGGATAGCGAATTGGTTCCATGGGAGGAAGCAGAGGGTAATGATGGAAGGTTGCTTCTCAGACTGGATACCTGTGATTAGTGGTGTGCCTCAGGGTTCGGTGCTGGGCCCGTTACTGTTGTCATCGAAGCCAAGAGACTCTTTGCATGGTGGTCCCAGAGGTGGATCTGCAATCATCCATTTCAATTGCTCCACTCTCTGAAATCCTTATTTTACCCCTTGTCCTGTATCTGTACACTGTGGCCAGCTTGATTATAATCACAAGTTGCCATCTCACTGAGTGGATAGCATGCAACAAGAAAAGCTTTTCACTATACCTCTGTTCACTGTGACAATAATAAACTGATAACAATAATAAACTAAACTAATACCTTTACAGTAAGGTAACATTTGACAGAGCCTTGAGAGGAAAAGCAATATCATATCATATCATATATATACAGCCGGAAACAGGCCTTTTCGGCCCTCCAAGTCCGTGCCGCCCAGCGATCCCCGTACATTAACACTATCCTACACCCACTAGGGACAATTTTTTACATTTACCCAGCCAATTAACCTACATACCTGTACGTCTTTGGAGTGTGGGAGGAAACCGAAGATCTCGGAGAAAACCCACGCAGGTCACGGGGAGAACGTACAAACTCCTTACAGTGCAGCACCCGTAGTCAGGATCGAACCTGAGTCTCCGGCACTGCATTCGCTGTAAAGCAGCAACTACCGCTGCGCTACCATGCCGCCTAAGGTCATAAGGTCATAAAAGGAGCAGAATTAGGCCATTCAGCGAATCAAGTCTACACTGCTATTCAATCATGGCTGATCTATCTTTCCCTCTCAACCCCATTCTCCTGCCTTCTCCCCATAACCCCTGACACCCGTCAGGAAAGGAGGGGAAAAAAATCTCTCCGTTAGAGAGAGTCACGCTTTGCTCAAAGGAAGGTGGATGTGGATCCAGAGGAACAATCCCAACCCAAGAACATCACAGCACAGCTCATCAGAACCATGTTAATCTTTCGCTGCTACGTTAATAGCTGTGTCCATCATTGGATAGAAGTGGCAACGTCACAGAGGCAGCAGAGCAGCCAACATCATTTGCAAATCCTCAGAAAATGAAACCAAACCCAAATAACATTCGGGAATGGACTAATAATTGGGAGGTAACATATACCTCAGAACACTAAGCAATGATTATCTCCAACAATCTTATGCAATCTATCTTTGATATTCAACTGTATTATTCTAAGACTTGTGACCAGAAACAATTATTACAGCTTCAGGATCATGCCAACAGCTGGGCATGAGGCAGGTGACTCACTTCCTAATTCCCAAAAACTTTTCAACCATTTACAAGGCACAATCCAGGAACATAATGACATTTTCTCCACTTACCTGAAATGAATACAGTTCCGTTGACACTCAAAAAGTCCAGCATCATTCAGGAATGAGCAACTTGACCTTCACACCTACCATCTCCAGCACTGTGGAGCATGTATGACCGACACTGTGACTGCCGCTACTCACCAAACCCATGACCTCTACAACCAAAAGGACACCAAGTGCTGGAGTATCTCAGTAGGTCAGGCAGCATCAGGACCCAAAACGTCACCCATCCATGTCCTCCAGAGATGCTGCCTGACCTGCTGAGATACTCCAGCACTTTGTGCCATTTTGTGTATTAACCAGCATCCACAGTTCCTTGTTTCTACCTCTATGACCAGAGGATTAAGGCAGCAATACATTGGAGCACCAACTCTACAGATGACACCACAGCTTGACTTGGAAATTTATCATTCCTTCATTATTGCTGGTTCTGAACCCTTACCAACAAAACTGTAGGAGTCCCTTCAACAGTAGACCAAGTCACCTCATGAAGGCAGCATACCATCACTGCCCGATGCCCATATATTGCAGATGAATAATACAACAAAAAAAAAACAACATTCCCTACGTGGCCGTTTTCCTTTATAATTCTTCAAAATATCTTGGATTGCATGCTTAATAATCCCAAAGAGCAACAGGGTAGGGAGGTAGGAAGGCAAGAGGGCAAATGGGATGACTTGAATAGTTAACCAGCTAGAGTACAGTGTGCATTTTCAGTCACCACATGACAGGAAGGACGAGGCAGCCATAGAGAAGGTGCAGAGGGGATTTATAAGAATTTTAGCTGAGCTTAGTTTAGAGAAGCCAATTAACCTACAAATGTATTCGTCTTTGGAATGTGGGAGGAAACCTGAGCATCTGGAGAAAACCCACGCAGGTCACGGGGAAAACGTACAAACTCCGTACAGACAGCGCCCGTAGTCAGGATCAAACCGGTACCTCTGGCACTGTAAGGCAGCAACTCCACCACATGTTAAAAGGGCTGGAGAATTATGGCCATGAAAATATATTGAGCAGGCTGAGGTAGTTCTTCTTTGAGCAAAAGGGATTGAGATTGTGTAACACTGAGAGGCCAAGATAAGGTGAAGTGAAAGGATCTATTTCCATCGGCAGTGCAGTGCAGCGTCACAGAGAAAAATTGGATGGGAGCTGAAAGACAAATTTTCATCCAAAATAGTGGTGGGGAGAGGGCGGAGGGGGAAAGGATCAGTCTGAAGGATCTGTGGAGTCTGAGACCTCCTGACATCATTTTTAATCATCTCGCTGGAGTAGCTCAGCGGGACAGGCAGCATCTCAGGAGAGAAGGAATGGGTGACGTTTCAGATCGAGACCCTTAACATACCCCTTAATGTAGATTAATGGCCAACTGAAGGCTGGAACACGGAGTCAACAAAATAGTCTCCTGTTTTGGCCAGCGTGGATGCGATCAGTTCAATAGCCTCATTTGGTTCTGCAAAACTATTTCAGACAGAAATTGATCATCAAAATAAAGGGACCTTTTTTTTTACTTTGGAAAAATAATGATTTCCAGTTAGAATAATACAATTTTGATTTGGCTGCAGAAATTAATTGTTTTTATTTTACGACGAATTTGATATAACATCAACTTAAGAGAACAGATCCAGACCGGCAGCTTTAATGGAAAGCTGGTGGCCTCAGAGTGATGCCACAATGGGTGACCTTTATCCTTTAACCCCTCCAGTAAAACGCTAGTCAGTTAATGTGCTCCAAGGGTACAATAAAACAAATATATTCTCAATCTTCAGGCTAACTGTTAAAATGTTGCCCCGAAGGTTACAGATAACAAGAAGTTTGTTACAATGCCCAAATCGTGTCATTTCAAACACCCTGATAAATCCTCTCAATCGTTGAAAAATCCGTGGGGGAATATTTTCTTCCATTATCCTTGGGCTCAATTTTAACATTTGTGAAATATAATTATGCAGGTTGGAGTTAATGGTTCAAATACAGCTGGCAACACTTCACAAAACAATGTCCATCTTCTGAGTCCATTTTAATTAGATCTTGTTTGATTTGGTTTTAGCACTTGCCTGCGATGGTCATGTTATCTGTTTTGAATGCCAAAACTGTTTTTCCATGTCAGTTTTAATTACTGCATAGATGTTCCAGGTAATTATGACCATGTGTTTGGGATTATTTTAATATAAGCAGTGAGCAGAGTTTAAACAAAGCTTTTATTATGACTTATTTTTCTTAGATCCTTGAATAACAGCTTTAGTATATAATCTGAGAAGTCTATTTTCATCCACTTAATTATTTGTTTAAAATGAATAGAAGGTTGCTTGATCTTTAGTATTGAAAACACCAGTTTTATACGTGCAGATTGATGGCACAAAGTTCAGCTGACTTAGGTTCGATCACAACGTCTGTACGGAGTTTGTACGTTCTCCCCGTGACCTGCGTGGGTTTTCTCCGAGATCTTCGGTTTCCTCCCACACTCCAAAGACGTACAGGTATGTAGGTTAATTGGCTGGGCAAATGTAAAAAAATATATAAAATTGTCCCTAGTGTGTGTAGGATAGTGTTAATGTGCGGGGATCGCTGGGCGGCGCGGACCCGGTGGGCCGAAGGGCCTGTTTCCGCGCTGTATATCTAAAAAAAAACAAAAAACCTTGCGTGCTGTTTGTGCGGAGTTTACACCATCTCTTTTTGACTGTTTGGTTTTCCCTCAGTTTCCTTCCAAAGACATGCGAGTAGGTTAAGTAAGAAAATAACTGCAGATGCTGGTACAAATCGAAGGTATTTCTTCACAAAATGCTGGAGTAACTCACCAAGTCAGGCAGAATCTCAGGAGAGAAGGAATTTGTGACGTTTCGGGTCGAGATCCGAAACGTCACACATTCCTTCGCTCTTGAGATGCTGCCTGACCCGCTGAGTTACTCCAGCATTTTGTGAATAAATACCTTCGAGTAGGTTAAGTGGTCACTGTAATATACATAGACAGGTTGGACACAAAACGCTGGAGTAGCTCAGCGGGACAGGCAGCATCTCTGGAGAGAAGGAATGGATGACGTTTCAGATCGAGACCCTTAACATACCCCTTAATGTAGATTAATGGCAAAACACAGCAAAGGGAATTGGTGGGCATGCAAGGTATAATACGTTATCGGAGTAGAGGGAAAATAAAACTGATGGGATTGCTCTCCTGGGTGCCAGTGATCAATACAAGAGAAACACATAGCTTGCTTTCGTTGGTTTTGGCTTAATGCAACCATACTTGGATCTTACTCAGTTTTGGTTTCAAGCCGGGCGGCACGGTAGCGCAGCGGTAGAGTTGCTGCTTTACAGCGAATGCAGCGCCGGAGACTCAGGTTCGATCCTGACTACGGGTGCTGCACTGTAAGGAGTTTGTACGTTCTCCCCGTGACCTGTGTGGGTTTTCTCCGAGATCTTCGGTTTCCTCCCGCACTCCAAAGACGTACAGGTATGTAGGTTAATTGGCTGGGTAAATGTTAAAATTGTCCCTAGTGGGTGTAGGATAGTGTTAATGTACGGGGATCACTGGGCGGCACGGACTTGGAGGGCCGAAAAGGTCTGTTTCCGGCTGTATATATATGATATGATATGATGAAGCCCTGATCCAAAGCCAAAGGCAACACCTTGGCTGACACAGTCAAATTCGGTCTTAACATAGTCAGAAAGTGACCTTTGTGCCGAAACATCAAAGTATTCACTTTGCTGCAAGGTGTTTGGATTTGTCAAAGAGCTGTGAAAGGTAAATGCTTCACAATTATATGGAATTTTATGTTAGTATTACTTATCTGGTGCAAAGTGCTTTGGGATCACATGAAATATATTATATATGGACAAACATTTTTTAATAAATTCCTATTTAAAGGAAAATGGGACCTGGAAATTGTGCATAGATTACTGAGCAAAAATCAGATTGTGTTTAGAGTCATAGAGAGACACAGTGTGACAACAGGCCCTTCGGCCCAACTCGCCCACACTGCCGACAATGTCCCAGCTACACTAGTCCCACTTGCCTGTGCTTGGTCCATATCCCTCCAAACCTGTCCTAGCCATGTACCTGTCTAACTGTTTCTCAAATGATGGGATAGTCCCAGCCTCAACTACCTCCTCTGGCAGCTTGTTCCATACACCCACCACCCTTTCAGTGAAAAAGTTACCCCTCGGATGCCTATTAAATCTTTTCCCCATCACCTTGAACCTATGTCCTCTGGTCCTCGATTCCCCTACTCCGGGCAAGAGACTCTGTGCATCTACCCGATCTATTCCTCTCATGATTTTGTGCACCTCTATAAGATCGCCCCTCATCCTCCTGTGCTCCAAGGAATAGAGTCCCAGCCTACTCACCCTCTCCCTATAGCTCACACCTCTCTCTCTAGCAACCTCTCCTTCTTGCTCACACCCTCTAGTCCTGGCAACATCCTCGTAACCTTCATTCAAATACTACCATTTTCATGCAGTAGATAACAGCTTTTAAACGCCACTTATATCCATCATATCATTTGTTCGTATTCAGCCATATAATCATTCCACCACATATTTCTGAAAATAACATCTTCAACTGGACATTGGGTTTACCTTCACAAGAGAGACACTGCCAGATTTCCCATTCAGATCTGTTGTACGCACAAACTGAAACCAGATTGACTGATTGCTTAACTGTCTTTGTTTTGATCTGACACCACTATGTGACAATAGACAATAGATAATAGACAATAGGTGCAGGAGTATGCCATTCGGCCCTTCGAGCCAGCACCACCATTCAATGTGATCATGGCTGATCATTCTCAATCAGTACCCCGTTCCTGTCTTCTCCCCATACCCCCTGACACCACTATCCTTAAGAGCTCTATCTAGCTCTCTCTTGAATGCATTCAGAGAATTGGCCTCCACTGCCCTTTGAGGCAGAGAATTCCACAGATTTACAACTCTCTGACTGAAAACGTTTTTCCTCATCTCCGTTCTAAATGGCCTACCCCTTATTCTTAAACTGTGGCCCCTGGTTCTGGACTCCCCCAACATTGGGAACATGTTTCCTGCCTCTAACGTGTCCAACCCCTTAATAATCTTATATGTTTCACTAAGATCCCCTCTCATCCGTCTAAATTCCAGTGTAAATTGAACTTTGATAGGACTTCAATGTTATATCCTGCACTAAATGTTGCACCCTTTATCTGTGCATTGTGGATAGGGTTGCCAACAATCCCGTATTAGCCAGGACATCCCGTATTTTGGACTAAATTAGTTTGTCCCGTACGGGGACCGCCCTTGTCCCGTATTGGTGTAGGGTTGCCAACTTCCTTACTCCCAAATGTGGCTTCCTAAAGTATCAGGCTGAACACATACTAACTGATCGTCATACACTTAATCCGATTATTGGTCGAGTACCCTATGGCAAACTGCTTCTTCCATTGACCAGCCCCACAGGTGGTAATTGGAAGGTCCAGTTACGAACCCTTGGAGTCAAGTGCCTTAATTGATCTCCTAGCTCAGTGAAAACCAAAAGCGTAGGATAGTCAATGACCTGTGAGCTAATAGCACTTAAGCATCTCAACTAATTTAGTGCCATGGTGAGCAATCGTGGACAAATGCGCTATTTTAGATTGATCAATATTTCATCTCATTGACTGCACAGCATCATATAAAGGTGATGGTGATGACTTCAGATTTAAAGTAATATTGCTATTCAATTTCTGCATTAATTGAAGAACAGAACTCACATGTGATACCAAGACAGATGGGCACAAGAATACACACACACACACACACAATCATACATATGCACACACAAGCACACACACCCACACACACACAAACAAGTGCGCGCACACACGCAAACATACACCCGCGCACACAAACGCATATCTGAGTTCAAAAACAAAAAGGCAAAAAAATAAGTTCATTGGTGCTCATTTCTGATGCGGTTAAAGTAAGTCAATATATTGTCACACTTCTGTTTAAGGATCTGCCATTAATGCCGCACAGCGGCACCATGATGCAACTGATCGAGCTGCGGCCTCACAACACCGGAGTCCCGGGTTCGATCCTGACCTCAGGTACTGCCTGAGTGTAGGTTGCATGTTCCCCTGTGACCATGTAGGATTCCTCCAAGTGCTCCAGTCTCCTCCCACATCCCAAAGACGTGCGAATTAGTAGGTTAATTTGCCTCTGTAAATTGCCCCTAGAGGAGTTGGGAGTGGACCAGAAAGTGGAATAGCATAGAACTAGTGCGAACAGGGTCATCATTGGTCTTCAAGGATTTGGTGGGCCGAAAGGCCTGTTTCCATGTTGCATTTCTAAACTAAAGGGTCTAACATTTCACAAGAGAAGGTCATAAAGTATGGTATATTTCAGTTAGTCAAGCCAAAATGTTGCATGATGAAGATGGGTAGGAGCATTGAAAACGTGTTTTTTCTGCCTTCCTACACGTGGAGAACTGTAGGAATTTGGATGAAGAGGAAGCCATGATACCAATTTCTAATCATTGTTCAATATCCTCGATGTGCAGACTTCAATGCTGGACAAGAGCAGGACTGAGCTCTACTCTGATGTTCCTTATTGGAAAGAATATTTATATTGCGTAGGAAGAATACAATGGTCCTTGTATCCTTTAGATAGACACAAAATGCTGGAGTAATTCAGTGGGACAGGCAGCATCTCTGGATAGAAGGAATGGGTGACGTTTCAGGTCGAGACCCTTCTTCAGACCTTTGCCTTTATTAGTATCCTTAGTATCCTTTGCCTGTGCCATTGATTTCTGTGCTTCTATAACTCTTCTGATGGTTCCAGCAGAGTTCTGCACCAGTAAACAAATGTATACCTTCAAAGAAAGTGGACGGTGAGGGAAATCTAACACTTTCATTGGTTTTACTCATCTATAAAGGAAATATTTTCACAATTCTGTAATGCTTTTCACCAACATGACTTTTAAAAAATAATCTCAAACCCTCAATATAAAAGCAAGCCTGTCTTCCATTTCTTTTGACAAAAATTTTTTAATTAACCTGAAGGAAAAAACATGTTCATTGTTAACTGCCTCTTTGAGGAATTTGGGTTAAGCCTGCATAATTCCTTTCATTTTCTTCTGAATAGCGCATCCCACAGAACTGAAAAACCACATTGTACTTCTCTTACATATAATTGATGAGCTCCTGCTGATCATTATCCTTTATGCGAACCCAATGGCTTTGGTGGTTCCAGGACGAGGTTTCCTCCCCCTGTTCCCTCAATATTATTGTCCATAACTTGAGAGAGTCATTCACGCTTAATGTATTTTCTCCTGAATATAATTTACGCATTGTCGTTTCATCCACAACTGGTTAGCTGGCGATTTTAAAATTGGCTTCTTTTGTTTCTTGTATTATTATTAAGAGGCCTCCAGTCACGGATCAGTAATCTCAGCACAACTGCATTGCTGTAGCATTACTCTGTCTCTGAGCCCTGTCTGGCTTTCTCTCAATTGATTCCCTCTTTGGCTGAGCGGTGCATTTTTTACACAATGGTAATTGTTAGTTTATTCTGGCAGTGATATAAAACTATAGGAAATGGTGGCTTGGTTTTAGTCATGTAGCTTGACTCACTGTCTGAGCATTGCAATCCACTCCTGTCATATAATTGATGTCACTCTCTCTCTTTAGCTTTTACTGCAAAAGGTCTAGTCCAAAACAGGCAATGACTGCACGATTTTTTTTTTGTGTGTGGATTGGACTAGATGAAATAAACAGTTTATGGCTCATAATAAAGGTTTAAAATGAACATGTCAAACACCATTCATCACAATCCGAGAGCTGCATTTAATTAAAAGTGTTGCATTTGACACCAGCTTTCATTACCGTAGAGAAATAATACTTCAGACTTAACATTTCTGTTGTGCAGCTATTTAAATGCTAATGAGGGGCCACACAACAGCAGCTACCTATTCTGGCCATGGCTTTGCTATTTTACATGTTCTTTTGGGAGTGCAGCAAAGGACATTACAATTGCTTTTCACATATTTCCACTTCAGAGTTTTATTAACCTTGTGGCCAGCTGGAAGGTTTCTGTTTCCCCCCTCCTCTCCCCTCCCCCCATCCTCCCTCATTCATTAATTCCATCCTCCAAAAATGTACACACTTGCAATTCAATCCTTCTTACACTCAAAGTGGAAACAAGACTTGAAATATTATTCCACCTCTGACTCTTTCCTCTCCCTCTCCACTTGTTTAAAGCCTGTTACACCTGACATTTGCCAGTTCTGATGAGAGGCTATTGACTTGAAAAGTTCCTTCTGTTTCTCACTGCATGGATGGTGCCTGACCTACACAGGAAGAAATGTTTTCACCCAGACTGGTGTGGGTCTGGAACTGCCTGTTAGAAGCAATTGTCAAACACATTAAAAAATAGTAGCTGTAAGTTACTGCTTGATGAGTCATAACCTCCAAACTACAGCCAAGTTAATCATTTGCTGCCTCTTGAGTGGACACAGCAGGTGAATAGTTTCCTTCTGCACAGTTTAGTTTAGTTTAGTTTAGACATACAGCGCGGAAACAGGCCCGCCGACCCAGCGAGTCCGTGCCGACCAGCGATCCACGCCCATTAACACTATCCTACACACACTAGGGACAATTTACAATTTTACCAAGCCAATTAGCCTACAAACCTGTACGTCTTTGGAGTGTGGGAGGAAACCGGAGCACCCTGAGAAAACCCACCCAGGTCACGGGGAGAATATACAAACACCGTACAGTCAAGCATCGTGGTCAGGATCGAAAACGGGTCTGTGGCGCTGTAAGGCAGCAACTCTACTGCTGCGCCACCGTGCCGTTTTGTTTTGTATTGTCTTGTAATTATTTCCAGTGTGTTTTTGTAGTATTTCTGTTTTGCCCTCTGCAGCATCTTACTATTGATGCTATTTTTCAAATATTCCCCAATTAACATGAGGTGCCATTGCTGAAAATGCAATTTTGTCATTTCACATTCCTTTATAATACTGACTAGATGCCATACACTAACTCATAACTTTCAATGTTTTCTAAGATTGAACTTAATATTTTTAATGGAAAGTAAAGAAGGTTGCATCTACATTATTTTTTTGCAAACTTATGTTATACTAAAGCAATTTGCAGTTAATAAACTACTTTTGAATGTAGTTACAGTGGTAAAGTCAAGAACCCAGCCACCATCTTACACACAGAAGGGTCTAAGAAACAGTCATAATCACCAACAATCCATTGATTGATAACCCAAACATAATTAATGGTATCTCAGATTAATTCAATTCCAGCAACTTTTTGTATGTTCAAAGACAAAGATTCAATTGAACAATCCTCTTTTAAATGTCAGCACTTCCACATTACTTTAAATGCAAACATTTTTGTCATGTTTTATTGCAAATTACTAGTAGAGTTGGATGAGTTAAATATCTATTAAATTCTTGATGTTTGGGAATATAATTCTGAGCTATTGAAACATGAAACATTCTTTTTCTTGTCAAATATTATATTATATTTATGATTTTGGTACATCATCTGGTACTTCATTTGGAATAATGTTCCTTAAATCTTCAATTTGGCATTCAAGATAGACACAAAATGCTGGAGTCAACTCAGCGGGACAGGCAGCATCTTTGGATGGAAGGAATGGATGACGTTTCGGGTCAAGACCCTAAAGAAGGGTTTCAACCCGAAACGTCAGTCTGAAGAAGGGTCTCGACCTGAAACAATCACCCATTCCTTCTATCCAGAGATGCTGCCTGTCCCGCTGAGTTAACCCAGCATTTTGTGTCTATCTTCGGTGCAAACCATCATCGGCAGTTCCTTCCTACACGAGTTATCATCCAATATCAGCAATCATCGTAATAATCTCTCTGTATTTGTATTCATTATTTTGTCAGACCATAATCTTGATGCATTCATTTATTCATAGTGTGATGAAATAATCAATGTTTTTAAAAATTTTATATGGCATTAGAACTTGCAAGAAGTGTGAGTGGCTCAGTGGGTCACTGGTAGAGTTGCTACCTTGCAACACCATGAAGTCTGTGCTTCACACGATGCAAAGTGGAGCAGCCATGGAAAGGTTCCGTTATTTGAAGTGTTCCCAGATAATAAAATAGAGCTCCAATGATTTAAAGTAGATGAGGCTTTTAGAAAGATCTACAAACGGAAGAGCAATTCCCGGGATGAAGTCATAAGATTTCTGTTTCTATTGGTATTTTATTCAGTGCATTTTCCAGTGCTTGGAATCTATAATAAGCATCTGCAAATAAATAAGCAGATTAAATGGAAAACGTGTCACGATCAAACATGATCATTTCATAACCATTCATATCAAAATTTGGCTAGAGGCTTTAATTTTGAGCTTTCAGCACAAAAGAGATTTGCTTAAGGACAGAGATACCAGAAAATTGTGCTTTAAAATTAAACTAAAAATAAACTAAACATTTACAGAGATGAAATGAGAATGTCAATCTGACAATGTGTTTAAATTCATGGATCTTGACTTTAACTTCCATCTTTTGATGAAAACTGGCTTGGATGGAATAATTAAAATAATGAATATCCCTGTCCCTGTCCTCCCCCCCCCCAGCCTTGGCCATTTTCAGGGTGGAGGTAAAGCACGTTACTGAAATTGCACTCATAAAGTCATAGAGTCATATAGCATGGAAACAAGCCGATCGCCCAACTTGCCCACAGCGACCAACATGTCCCTTCGACACTAGTCCCACCTGCCTGTGTTTGGCCATTATCTCTCTAAACCTTTCCTATCCATGTATAGAGTCATACACTCACCCATTAAAATTGTCAGGCTGTTCGTTTGCCTGGCATATCTGGGTTTTCTGTATTCTACTATTCCCCTCACATCTATTAATTTGCATTGAAGGTAGACACAAAAAGCTGGAGTAACTCAACGGGACAGGCAGCATCTCTGGAGAGAAGGAATGGGTGACATTTCGGGTCGAGACCCTTCTTCAGACTCATTTGCATTGTTGTACTACAAAAAAATGCACTGAATGACCATTGCTGGGGAAAATACTAGAAATCACTGCATACCAATGCACTCTAGACTACCTACTGCAGGGCCATCCAGTTAAAACCACCCATGACAGTTCAACAGGCTGATTCTGATTGAAGCAACCTCTTACCTGGGAATTTGCTCCGTGAATCAATAAACAACGTTTTCTTAAAATAAAAGATCAAAGTTGATCTTATTAAATGGAGTCTGGAAGAAATAAAACGTTTTGAAAATTTGTTGAGGAGAAGTCGTCCATTCATATCGCACCTATTGGAGCAGAAATATCTGAGGATCTTTACCGAAATGTCACCTGTTCATTCCCATCCCAGATGCTGCCTGACCCATTGAGTTCCTCTAGCACTAATGTCTCTCTCTGAGGGTCTTATATGTTACAGATGGGTCTGGTTGTATGGCTCTATACATGGATAGAACAGGTTTAGAGGATAATGGCCAAACACAGGCAGGTGGGACTAGTGTAGATGGGACATGTTGGTTGCTGTGGGCGTGTTGGGCGATGGGCCTGTTTCCATGTTACATGACTCTATGACTTTATGAGTGCGATTTCAGTAACATGCTTTATCTCTACCCAGAAAATGGCCAAGGCTGATAACCTCAGCAAGACCGCATGCAAATGGCAGGAGCCACTGTGGCTATCCGGGAGATGATTATGTGGAGTTAGAAGGGTATTTCTTCAAGCATGGCTTTAATTAAAACTCAGATGGTTATGTGAGATAGTTCATTAGCCCTCTACTGACAGAAAAAAACAATGTGCAAAGTTGCAAAGACCTCAGCTTGACTTTACTTTGCAGAAATTCAGGTCCTTCCACTGTATGTTCCTTCCACTATCTTTTTTTTCTTATGCAGTTCCACTGGATTGAGAATGTCCCGGTGGCCGAGCACTTCAACTCCCCCTCCCATTCCCAGTCTGACCTTTCTGTCATGGGCCTCCTCCAGTGCCATAGTGAGTCCCACCGGAAATTGGAGGAACAGCACCTCATATTTCACCTGGGCAGCTTGCAGCCCAGTGGTATGAACATTAACCTCTCCAATTTTAGATAGATCCTCTGTCCCTCTCTCCCCCCCACCCCCCCTTCCCAGATCTCCCACTGTCTTCCTGTCTCCACCTATATCCCTCCTTTGTCCCGCCCCCCTGACATCAGTCTGTAGAAGAGTCTCGACCCGAAACGTCGCCCATTCCTTCACTCCTGAGAGGCTGCCTGACCTGCTGAGTTACTCCAGCATTTTGTGTATAAACTTGTAGTCGGAAGGAACTCCAGATGCTGGTTTATACCGAAGGTAGACACAAAGTGCTGGAGCAACTCAGCGGGTCAGGCAGCATCTCTGGAGAAAAGAGAATAGGTGACGTTTCGGGTCATTTCTTTTCACCAGCGAATCTACCTGACCCGCCGAGTTACTCCAGCTCATTGTGTCTATTTCATGAATAAACCGACCAGGGGCCAGGATTGCTCATCTGCATGAATTAGGACATCATCTCCATGATTCTTTTTACAGCATCGACGAACCTGAACCCAATTAGGCTGCAAAGAAGTAGCAATTTTTGAGTTAAAGGGTTGCTTTTGTGCAAATATTACATGAAGACTTATGTTTCACCAAAGATTCTGTACGTGGGCACATTATATAAAGGAAAGAAAACTGAACATTAATTCAAAATCAATAATCCCATGCATAAAATAAAATATAAAGACAACCTTTTCAATTTGTATTGTCAAGTGAGTGCTGACAATACATGTTCTACCCACAATAGAGCAATTACTGCATAGTAATTTACTCAGAGTCTTTCCACTTTTCCATTTGTTCCTGGTTCACTGCGAAGAACTAAAGGCCCACTTGATCTGTCCGAGTCAAGTATAAGCCGGCACAGTATGTGAATCCAGCAAGATCACCATTTAATTTTCTGCTGAGCTCCTCCATCAAACTGTCACTTCTTTAGATTTACGGGCAATGATTTAAAATAAGTAAAAGCCGACTCTCTGTGGTGGAGGCTTTATTGCTATTAGCAATGAAAGAAAAATCAATGGTAAATGCTTCCTCAGAGAGCATTTCTGGAGCAGAGTCATCACCTTACAGCAATTACCAGCATTTGGCGAGCAGCAATAACAGGCCACAACGTTGGAAAAGCTCTCCTTTGCTGATGAAGGAAATATGTTTCCATGAAGAACCTGGAGCATAATAATCAGAGCATGATTGCAATTGATGTTCTGGATGTAAGCACCAAAAGAGTCCATATTTTCCATTGCCTTAATATGTTTTATGGTTCTTCTTCCTATTCATCTAATGTGCTAGTGAGATACTTGACATTCAGAGAAGTGTGTGCACAGTGGTGTGTGCACAGAAGGGCAGCACAGTGGTGCAGCGGTGAGCTGTTGCTTTACAGCGCCAGAGACCCAGGTTTAATCCCGATTACAGATGCTGGCTGTGCGGACTGTGACGAACTTTGTACATTCTCCCTGTGACCGTGTGGGCTTTCTCTGGGTGCTCCAATTTCCTCCCACATTCCAAAGACGTGCAGGTTTGTAGGTCAATTGGCTTCTGTAAATTGCTCCTCATGTGTAGGATGTGAAACTGGGACAACACAGAAATGGCATCAGATGGCCGTTGATCAGTGGGCTGAAGGGCTTGTTTGTATCATGAAATGAAACGAAACGAAATGTAACTAAACTAAACTAAACTAAACTAAACTAAACTAAACTAAACTAAACTAAACTGAATTAAACTGAACTAACATATTACACCCATCTTTCAAACTTAAGGGATTGTCCAGAGTATAAATTTGGATCTGACCAGAACATTTCTTCCTGGGGTACATTTAAATCACAATCATGGCATTAATATACATATGATATGATACGATAGAACTTTGTTTATCCAAGGAAGGAAATTGTTCTGCCAACAGTCATAAAACACAACAATTTCCATGAAACATGAAATTGAAGTGATGGGTGGAAAGTCCAGGATTGGTGATGTTGGGAAGGGTGGGGGGGAGGGGAAGGAGAGTCAGTCTACCCCACGACAGAAGGGGGAGGTGTTGTACAGTTTGATAGCCACAGGGAAGAAGGATCTCCTGTGGCGTTCTGTGCTGCATCTTGGTGGAACCAGTCTGTTGCTCAAGGTGCTCCTCAGGTTGACCAGTGTGTCATGGAGGGGGCGAGCTGTATGGTCCAAGGTGCACCAAGGGCGGCACGGTGGCGCAGCGGTAGAGTTGCTGCCTTACAGCGAATGCAGCGCCGGAGACTCAGGTTCGATCCTGACGACGGGCGCCGTCTGTATGGAGTTTGTACGTTCTCCCTGTGACCTGCGTGGGTTTTCTCCGAGATCTTCGGTTTCCTGCAACACTCCAAAGACGTACAGGTATGTAGGTTAATTGGCTGGGCAAATGTGAAAATTGTCCCTAGTGGGTGTAGGATAGTGTTAATGTGCGGGGACCGCTGGGCGGCACGGACCCGGTGGGTCGAAGGGCCTGTTTCTGCGCTGTATCTCTAAACCAAAAAAAAAAAAAATTTTTATCTCCACAGTCCTTCCCTCCAAGACCACCTCCCATGAATCCAACTCCACTCCCAGGCCGAGCCAGCCTTCCTGATGAGCTTGTTGATTCTGTTGGCATCCGCGGCCTTCGCCCGGACACAGATACATACCACAGTTTGAATCTGGGACCTCTGATTCCATCCTGAAGTGAAACAAAAATAATTTCTACTGAGCAGATAATTTTACTTTACCTCAAAATTGGCTTCAGTTTCAACATCTGTCTCATAGAAAAATAGTTGGTGCTGTGAAAAATCAGAATAGTTTCGTAATGATGCAAATTTTATCGTGCAAATTCACTATAGTGAATTCACTAAACTTTTTTTTCATAAAAATAGTTTAGTTTGCTTTTAATCCAGCATTGACTACATATCACCATCTATCGTAATATGTGGAGATTCCATTATCGAATGGGGTTTTGGGGTGTATGGAACGAGCTGCCAGAGAAGGTAGTTCAAGTAGGGACTATTGGATCATTTAAGAAACAATTGGACAGGTACATGGATAGAACAGGTTTGGAGGAATATGGGCCAATTTACAAGCAGGCAGTGTAGATGGGGCATGCTAGTCGGTGTGGGCAAGTTGGGCCTATTTCCACGCTGCTTGATTCTAAGACTCCACGAATGCACAGTGATAACTTTCACATCTAAATCGTGTCAATGATGAGATGATGGGTATAAAGTAGAAGTCGATAGTGCTTGTTGCTTCGATGCTGCAGCAAAACTTCTATGAAAACAAATATCATCGGATACATATGCACATAGTTATGGTACAAATTGGGTCAGATGCCAAATTGGTGGAGCCATTAACACATGCACAACGGATGACAGAGCAATAGTTAAAGCTTTGGCCGTCTCCCCGTTAAACAGCAGGCTAGCTTTAACAGGAACGGGTACGTTGCAATATTGGAAAGCTTAGTGATGAGTCCAACCTGTCTCGACCCAAAACGTCACCCATTCCTTCTCTCCAGAGATGTTGCCTGTCCTGCTGAGTAACTCCAGCTTTTTGTGTCTATCTTCAGAACACTGCTGAGACTGGCGGGACATTGCAATCATTATTGCTAGCATGGAGAACACAACTGGGAAGTTTACCTGCAATCAATGGCTCTGGTTAAGTGATTGTAATCCCCATTTTTTTTTTTTTTTAAAGGCTATTCCAATTTGTTTAGCACGGGCAAATTAATAAAATAAAAGCTTGAACAAATTTAAACAAGAATTTTTAATATAAATAGTTTTCTTTCCTCAGTCTTTCGGTTTATTATTAAAATATTGTAGATAAAATGTTACTATCACATTAAGAAACACTCTAGCGTGTTTCTTAACGTGATAGTAACATTTTATATAACATTCATAGTCATATTAGAGACCATATTAAAATTCAAGTCATATTAGAGACCTTCAATGGTTTAGCAGAATTACAGAGGAAGTCACACAAACTAAGCCAGACATGTTTGATCTCTAATCAGTCACTGACCACACGTAAACCCCCCCCCACTATTTTGCAGTTTGGTAAAATTGCAATAGTAAAGTTACTGCTCAGGAGGTAGCTATCCCGTTTACTGAACCCTCTTCAACTGAAGCAGTCTGCTGTAATCCTATTCCCTCATCCCTCATTACATTCTTTTATATTCTTTTTCAATTACTTCTTTGTTTCCTGCATTTGTTTTCTTCACAGTGTTGGCCAACAACAATATGCATTAATACAGCACTTTTCATAGAGCGGAATACTGATTTCTCTTTTATGCAAGGTGGGCGTGAAAGGAAATGTGGTCAGGGAGGCATATTAGTTGAAAGTTTGTGCAGTTTTATTGTTTCTGCCTCTCAAGTCCCTTGAGATCAGAAATGGACCAATAACTCCTGACGTGAAACAGAACATTTTCTTCCCTTTTCATTCCTCCTGTGGCAATGCACAATTCATAGATTTTTTTCTCTAGTTACTGGTCCTCGTTTCTTCGGCAGGCTGTTGGAATCAAGGATTTCTCGATTCCACTCCAGCTCTGTGTGTAAGTTCCTTGACCTTGATGTTCCCACTGAACACCAGCCACCACAGAGGGTGGACGCTGAAAGGACTTGTTCAATAGCAAGAGAGACCAAGAAATCATCTCCAACTGGTGGGAAATTTCAAGCTGAGACTCACCAATGCACCCAACGTACATTCGGAGACTGAGATCAACTGACATTTGGCACCCTCTTTAGTCAGAGGGTGGTGAATCTGTGGAATTCATTGCCACAGAAGGCTGTGGAGGCCAAGTCGATGGATATTTTTAATGCAGCGATAAATAGATTCTTGATTAGTAAGGATGTCAGGGGTTATGGGAGAAGGCAGGAGAATGGGGTTGGGAGGAAGAGATAGATCAGCCATTATTGAATGGCAGAGTAGACTTGATGGGCTGAATGGCCTAATTCTGCTCCTATCACTTTTGAACTTATGAGCATGAAGATTCTCTTGAAATTACCTCAGAGAGTTATGGGGGAGGGGTGGGGTGTTGTCGAGACTATGTCACATGCGTCAGGCAGTAGGGTGCAGCATGTATGGGACTGGGGTTGTTGATCAGCATTCCAAATGAAGGAACATCTAATCTTGGTAATAGTGAAAATGAAATCTAAGGTTTAGAGGGATATGGGCCAAAGGCAGGCAGGTGGGACTAGTGTTGATGGGACATGTTGGTCGGTGTGGGCAAGTTGGGCCGATGGGCCTGTTTCTCTGCTGGATAAATCAATGACTATCAGATTGTTGTAAAAAAAAAAATCCATTAATGTCCTTCAGGTGGGAAAACTGCATCCTTTCCTATTGTAAGTAACTGCACCCCATTCCCTTCTCTCTTTCGTGAACACTCTGTCCTGGTGTAAAGCCATTTCTCCCACTATCCCCCTCCACCCCCCATCTCTTTGCCTTGTGTCACCGATGTGTAACTGATCAAGTGCTAATTATCTGAAGTAGCAAATAATCAAAACATCAAGATAATGTGCACACAGTAAATGACGAACAGTCTAATATATAATCTACTTTCCAAGACATTAATATTGTTTGAAACCTTACTAAAAGAATAATTTAAATCACGTGGCTTTTTTTATCTCTTATGATAATTGGATTATCAAGAAAACAAACACAAATAGAAATAAATGTTATGTTGTTAATGATAATGGTCCTAAATGGTTATTGAAATAACATCTCTAAATGTCAGTTGTGTAAAAGCTTAAGGGAGATGTGTATTGCATTACTATGGTACGAAGGATTGGTTTACTTGTTTAGCCCAGAGTACTTCACAGAGTAATAGGCAATGGAGGTTGGAAGGAGAAAGAAAGAATAGGTGACCTCAGGAAGGGTGGTGTCCACAATGGTCCATTTATGGTTGGGGAAGAGTTGCTAACGACAGGGATACAAGGATGCAAACATTGGAACTAGTAGGATGACCCCTGTGGGGGGGGGGGGGGGGAAGTAATGAAGGTGTGACTTGAAAGTAGAGAAAACAATATTCATACCGCTGGGTATGAATAGCGAAATATGAGATGCTGTTCTTCCAATTTGCGTGTGGCCTCACTTTGACAATGGAGGAGGCCCAGGACAGGAAGGTCAATATGGGAATGGGAGGGGGGATAAAATGTTCGGCAACTGGGAGATCGTGTAGGCCAAGGCGGACTGAGCCTAAGTGTTCTGCAAAACGATCGCCAAGTCTACGCTTGGTCTCGGTGATATATAGGAGTGCACACCGGTAGCTGAATTATTCTGATTGTTTAAAAGACAATATTTGTTATGAAAAGCTAAACAATAATTTGCTCTGGTTTTAAAAATAAGTTTATGTCTCACTTTGGATTTGGAAATTTTTAATGGTAAAGCCTAAACTTAACCTGGAAATTGTAACCTTGCTGAATTTTACTGGATCTTGGCCTGTTTTGATTGTTCTCACCAATTTAAACAAGGGCTGCACATGCACCATGAGTGAATGAAAGGACAGCTTAAGTTCAACACACTGGCTGTAGTGTCTCACTGATTCTCCAAGTTATCTGGCATCCAGCCAGCTAAACATGTAACACGGTTCAGATAAGAGACACTCTTTAAAGTTGTCAATCCGTAAGTACCACTCAAAATACGCCGATGACAAGCTGTCAACATGTCGACTATTATGTGCATTTTGTTAGGTAGAATTCCCAGGGCAGAGTTCCAGAAGAAGCCCTTAAACCATCTGCAGTCGCATCTGTATTCAGAGACGTGAGCATACAACCTGGCCTCGCACTGGAGGTCAGTCCTGAGGAAGTGTTGCAGAGGTTGTCTTTCATTAAATCAGAGCACTGACAGCTCTCTCGGGTAGGTGTAAAGAGATTTGGTGGTGCTCTTTTGAGTTTCGTTTAAACAAATGCTTTTGCTGCGTGCTAACCAGTCAGCGGAAAGACAATCCATGATTACAATTGAGCTGTCCATGGAGTACAAGGAAATGAAATGAATAACGTTTAGTGCATGATAAAGTCCAGTAAAGTCCGATCAAAGAGAGTCTGAGGGCTTCCAATGAGGTAGATAGTAGCGCAGGTAGGATGGTTCCGCTGCCTGAAAAAAGCTGGGAAGAAACTGTCCCTGAATCTGGAGGTGTGGGTTTTCACACTTCAGATCAGATGGAAGAGGGGAGAAGAGGGAGTGGCCGGGTGCGACACATCCTTGATTATGCTGCTGGCCTTGCTGAGGCAGCACGAGTTATCAAGGAGAATCTTTGAATTCTTCCCAATGCCTGGACAAATATAAGAGGGAAAGGTTGATTTAGCGAAGGAATTCCTGTTCAGCCGTTGGCATTAAGTTCATGACTATCATTGATGGAGCAGATCTACTTGCAGACTTTTAGCTTTTCACAGTTTGATACTTTGCTGAAATGTTGAACATGATGCCAAATATGCCTTGTATCAAAGACACTTTGAGAAAGCATGTCCATTATAGCTGAACATTTAGAAAAACTAATTGTCATGGACAATCTCTATTTTTTATTGTTATGGTATGGGTGGGTTCCACACAGAGTGGTTTCTCCTGTCTTTGGTCACACCTTCCCCCATTGACGAAGAATGTGAATCATGAGTTCAATTCTTTCAAGCAGAACAAATAAATTATTAATATCGCACGTACTCATCTGTAGTCCAGTCAGGGACTTTAAATATCTACTTTTTCTATTTACTATTTTAATTGAAAACTATGCTCTGAAGCTTTGAAAGAAGTTGCCACTGGTGACTGATTCACTAATCAATAGAAGTGATTTTCACCGTTCATTGAAATAAAAACAGTATGTACTGGAAGTAGAAACACGGAACTGCAGGTGCTGGTTTACCAAGGAAAGACACAAAATGCCGGAGAAACCCAACGGGTCAGTCAGTGGGTCATCCCTGGAAAACATTGACCAGGTGAAGTTTCGAGTCGGGACGCACCTTCAGACTAATTGCAAGGGTGGGAAGAAAGAAAGTTAGAAGAGTGGAGGAACAGGACAAAGCATGGCAGGCAGAGAGGTGAACACAGGCGAGGGGACTGGAAGCATTTTGTTGCACTTTCCACAGATGCTGCCTGACCCGCTGAGTGTTCTCAGACTTTTCCGTTTCGATTTCGGATTTCCGGCGCCTGCTGTCTTTTGATTTACGTTTACTATTCACTTCTTCAAAATCTTTCATCTAAACATGAAACACTTTCTCTTAGCTAGTAAAATAGCTTGAATTTTTAAGCTTTTCTCATTACAATAGGCTGCTCTTCTTGGGATAACTCTGGAAAATCGCTGAGCTCACTTTCTCTACTCTATCCATGACTTCTTCTCATGAGGTAACGAGAGGTTACCCCTTGCCTTTGTTTTTAACCGCCTATAACCTTGCGTTCATTTATCCTGTAACATAGAACGTAGAACAATCCATCATGGGAATAGGCCTTTCAACTTGTCCCTTCTGCCTACACACGATGCCTGTCCCTCCATTCCCTGTATATTCGCATGGTCATAAAGTCATAAGTGAGAGGAGCAGAACTAGGCCATTCGGCCCACCAAGTCTACTCCGCCATTCAATCATGACTGATCTATCTCTCCCTCCTAACCCCATTCTCCTGCCTTCTCTCCATCACCCCTGATACCTGTACTAATCAAGAATTTATCTACCTCTGCCTTAAAAAATATCCATTGACTTGCCCTCCAAAGCCTTCGTTGGCAAAGAATTCCACAGATTCACCACCCTCTGCCTAAAGAGATTCCTCCTCATCTCCTTCCGAAAGAAACATCCTTTAATTCTGAGGCTATGACCTCTAGTCCTAGACTCTCCCACTAGTGGAAGCATTTTCTCCACATCCACTCTGTCCAAGCCTTTGACTATTCGATATATTTCTAAATCTTAATTCTAATCTAAAAGCCTCTTGAACACCACTATCATAGCTGTTTCCTTCATGACCCCTGACATGGAGGCACCCACCACTCTCTGTGTTTAAAAACTTCCTGTGTTCCCCGCACATCTGCTTTAAACTTTCCATTCTGAAAGGAGTTGTGCTGGGCAAGATCTTTCCATAGGTACTTCCATTTTTTTCCAGAGGGATCTCTCTATTCCCTTGTTCATTTAAGTACCTTATGTGAAGAATTTGAATACCAATGGAAATTGATGTGCGACTAACCCATGTATAATTAATCCAAGAGATAGAAACAAAATGCTAGAATAACACTGTGGGACAGGCATCATCTCTGGAGTGAAGGAATGGGTAACGTTTCGGGTCGAGACCCTTCTTCAGACTGAGAGTTAGGGGAGAGGGAAACTGGAGGTATGGAAGGGCAAGGTGTGAAAATGTGCCGCCCTTATGAGTATAGTCACAGGCTTGCTGCCAAAAGAGTGCAGGACTTGTGGGCTGCACGGTGGCACAGTGGTGGAGTTGCTGCCTTACAGCGAAAGAGAGCTGGGTTCGATCCTGACTACGGGTGCTGTCTGTATGGAATTTTTTTACATTATCCCCATGACCTACATGTGTGTTTTCTCTGGGTGCTCAGGTTTCTTCCCATGTTCCAAAGACGTACAAGTCTGTAGGCTAATTGGCTTCAGTAACATTGTAAATTGTCCCCCGACCGCTGATCGGTACTGACTTGGTGAGGCGAAGGGCCTGTTTCCACGCTGTATCTAAACTAAACTAGACTTAGATAAAGATGTTCTCGGGTGGTGCAACCAGTGCCCCGCAAACTACAAAGAAAGGTTGATTATTATTGAAACGTAATTTCTTATGTTGCGACTTATGGGGTTTGAGCAGTTTACAGATTGATCTCAATATGTCTCATCTGACCTACGCCATTGATTGGGTCTGAAATACAATAGGCTTTCATTAATTGATTGAGTGTAGCACATTTGCCACTGGGGCCTTTAACAAGATGTTTATAACTTAAGAGCTCAAACAATAGTTCCTAACAATGCTTCTAAGCAACAATTACATTAACATCATAATGAGACCAAATCACTGTTGGAACAGTAAGTCAAAATGTTACCAAAAGTGCCGGCATTTCTCTGCACAATACTGACCTCATTATTCATTTTGAAAGACATAGCGGTGTGTGAAGTTGTTGCCCAGGAAGCTCTTCAGAAAATTTTGTCCATTTTAGGTAAAATAAATTATATGTGGTAAGTCTTAAACAAACACCCTCTCTGTGACTAAAAAGTACATTTTCCGATATTAGTTGCTCCAGCAACTTGAGTATTTTCTTGTAAATCAGCATCTGCAGGGTTTTTTTTAATCCACAATTTCAAATATGAAGTTTAATTCTTTCAGATTTTAATTACTGTAGAAAATTAAAAAGATTTTACTTTCAAAAGATCTTTAATAAATCTCATTTAATCACTTATTTTCTTTCCTTCCTTTAATTTGATTTTCCGTGCATGATTTGCAATTGATGAACTGGGCTATATTGTTCTATGTTTTATATCTCTCACTCAAGTGATGGCAATTGAGAAAAACATGCTGAATTTACTTGGTTTTCAGTTACAGGACATAGCTCCTCACCATTACTGAAAAGGACATGGGTACGAAACACAGGAAACTGAATGTATGGTAGCCCACAGGAGATTTTGTTTAGTTTGGAGATACAGCATGGAAACAAGCCCTTCGGCCCACCAAGGCTATGCCAACCTCAGAGATGACCAACCAGAATGGAGGAGATTTCAAGCACGACCAAAGCATCTTTGCAGCGGAGAAAGTTAGAGGTTAAAAATAGATCAATGGGTTGATTGAATTTAGGATAAGTTGAGTTGGTGACTGTATACACACATAAATATTAGATACATTTATATTTGTATTCATGTGTGCTTTTATTTGTTTACTTTTTATAAACGGGGGAATTGTGCAGTGCGTGTTTGGGTAAGGTACCTTTATGAACCAAGTATATCGAGGTATGATTGTGTTACATTGTTGCACCAGCCACTGCTGTTAATTGGCGGTTTACTGCCTTCAATAAGCAATGTTGGTATCTCGACTTTTGTTATCTACTTGACTCAAGTAGGCTCAATGTCTAGAACAATGGACAGTCACTATTTTGTAAGGCAAGTAAATAAAAATCACGTCTAGTCAAACCAAGTCAAACTTACTATCCTTAAACAAACATTTCAACAAAATCAGGTTGTTGCTGAATGTATCTTTGTGACTGAAGGCAGATTATTGGCAAGAAGAATAGAATTGAAAGTTATGTTTAGAAAGGAACTGCAGATGTTGCCTTATACTGAAAATAGATATAACATGCTGGAGTAACTCAGAGGGTCAGGCAACATCTCTGGAGAATAAGAATAGGTGACGTTTCGGGTCGGAACCCTTACATTGCCAGAGACCCGGGTTTGATCCTGACTGTGGGTGTTTGTCTGTACGAAGTTTGTACATTCTCCCCCTGACCGGGTGGTTTTTCTCTGAGCTCTCCAGTTTCCTCCCACACTCTAAAGATTGTTTAACCTACTAAAGAATCAGAATCAGAATTACCTTTATTGTCATCCAAAAAAAAACAAGCCTTTTGGACGAGATTTCGTCACCCACAGTCCAACAATAAGAGCAATAAAATAAGCAATTACACACACAGCCACAAACCAACACGAAACAAAAAAAGAAACATCCATCACAGTGAGTCTCCTCCAGTCCCCCCCTCACTGTGATGGAAGGCCAGAATGTCTTTTCTCTTCCCCTGCCGTCTTCTCCCGTGGTCAGGCTGTTGTAGTTGCCACGTTCCAGGCCGCGCCGGACGGTGAAAGGTCTGCTTACAATTAAAGTAGGTTAATTGGCTTGGTATAAATGTAAAGTGTCCTGAAGATAGTGTGTAGGATAGTGTTAATGTGCGGGGACTGCTGGTTGGTGCGGACTTGGTAGGCCAAGGAGCCTGTTTCCACGTTGTATCTCTAAACTAAATTAAACTAAAATTTGCAATGTTGAGTATGTGCATCATTCCTTTATTTTATCTTCTGAGGAAAGGATTAAAAGATCATCTCAGAATGAATTCCCTCCCTAATTATTATTTGAAACACATTATAATTGAGTTACATTAAACTAAACATTACATTTACTCTCAAGGATTATCCACTCAGACAATACAACATTGTATCCAGCCTCTTGGCACTTGGTGATAAATGACTGATCTGAGAGCGAGTTTTAAGTAAGCATTATATCCTGGAATAAAATAACGTATAATTTCTCGTGATTTAAAAAATATAATGTCCATCGTCGACTTTTTTGGGATCAGTGCGAATGAATGGAGTGACTGCATGGTAAAATTGTTATGTTTATCAATGTCACGTTCTTGTGGAGAGTGTACACTCTCAGACCCAATGTAATTCAATAAAGACTTTTACCAATTTATTTTTCACATCAGCTAATTCAAAACAAAAGTGAACTTGAAATGCACGCTTACAGCTGCCGGTTCTAGTGAAGCTGTAAGAAACACAAGACCCTCAGTGGACACAGCAGGTGGTTGAATGAGTTAATGATACAGGGGCAAAGCTGCACGTTTTCACTGTCAGGCAGCCTCAGTGGCACAAGCTAATTGTTTTATTGTGTTTATGACACTGTATTTAAGATAAAACACTTCTGTTAAAACTATGATATAGTTTTATCACTCTGGCACTCAGCCAAAACGTCACACAGCCTGCAATGGCAGCTTGCCAGAGGCACAATGTGGGGCCAGAGTGTAAATGTTGTGTCCTTTTAAAAAAAATAGTTTAGCTAATCTGTCACATTTGTGTCAGAATTTTCAATGTCCTTCAAAATATACAATGAAATCTGGAGAACAATCACTTTAAGCTTAAACCCTTAAAGGCTCCAAAGCAACCCTGGTTATTATCTGGCGGATCATCTGTATAAGTGATAGGCAAAGATTACTCATGCCAGAATAATTCTGGAGTCACAAACAATAGGCGGACAGATCTCACAGAATGTCAGTGAGATTTTGGTTTTACTGATGTCTGCAAAACTGAACTGCTTCCTATTCTTATGCTGATGAGTTGCAGTTCACATCAATGCAGGGGCCTAGACTAACAAAGAAACACTTCTAATTAGTTCTGAAAGAATTAAGGATTAGCATGGATGTTAATCTATGAAAAATCGTGCACTGTCTTCCATTAATTAACTCTTCAAAAAGTTTCTCGAGTTGACCAAAGATTGTTTGCTTTATCGATGTATCTCTAAATTTGTGCATATTTTTTTTTACTTCCAATGTGTACAATTTTAAACATTCTCAACATTTTAGGAAGTAATTCTCACACATGGCTTTATTGTGCTTTAACATAGCTTTGGAAGCTGGTTTCCTGTCGGTCGGTCCCCAACAGTAGTGATACTCTCTACAAGGTAGTTAGTAGATGATAGCACCAGTCGTTGGTGAGACCACACTTGAGTACTCTGTGCAGTTCTGGTCACCCAGCAAGAGGAACTATGATATTAAGATGGTAAGGACAGAGTGGAGATTCACCATGTTGTTACGATCTGATACGATATGATCATATCATATCATCATATATATACAGCCGGAAACAGGCCTTTTCGGCCCTCCAAGTCCGTGCCGCCCAGCGATCCCCGTACATTAACACTATCCTACACCCACTAGGGACAATTTTTACATTTACCCAGCCAATTAACCTACATACCTGTACGTCTTTGGAGTGTGGGAGGAAACCGAAGGTCTCGGAGAAAACCCACGCAGGTCACGGGGAGAACGTACAAACTCCTTACAGTGCAGCACCCGTAGTCAGGATCGAACCTGAGTCTCCGGCGCTGCATTCGCTGTAAAGCAGCAACTCTACCGCTGCGCTACCGTGCCGCCCTATCTATATGATATCTATATGTATCTATATGATACAATAGAACTTTATTTATCCCAGGAGGGAAATTGGTCTGGAAAAGTCCAAGATTGGGGATGTGCAAAGATTGGGGGGGGGGGGGGGGGGCGGAGGGGTGTCAGTAACAGTTGGAGGGGTGTCACAACACAGAACGGGTAGGAGTTGTACAGTTTGTTGCTTGGACTTGAGTAATAGGGAGAGGTTGGATATGCTGGAACTTTTTTCTTCAGAGATAGGAGGCTGAGGGGGTGACCTTATTGAGGTGTGTAAGATCGTGAGGGGCATGGATAATGCAAATGCTCAGTGGGAAAAGATTTAAGGGGGACTTCAGGGGCAACTTTAGATTGTTGATTGGCCTTTATTAATTTTTTTAGAGGCAACAAGTCAAGTCAACTATACCAAAGTTGGACACAAAGTGCCTTATGAAATGTAATCACGTATTATCTATCTGTCTGACTGGTTAGCAGGCAACAAAAAGTTTTTCACTCTACCTGGGTATACATGACAATAAACTAAACTGAAACTGAACTGAGTGCTGGGGTAACTCAGTGAGTCAGGCAGCATATTGGGAGAAAAAGGATATGCATATTTTCATGAACATGCATGAAAAGGATATGACATTTCGAGTCGGGACCCTTCTTCAGATTCAAGAACCTCAAGTCTGAAGATGGGACCCGAACTGAAACATTAACCCATCCTTTTCCTCCCTAAAAGAGTCCAAGGCTCTGAGCAATTAAATAAATAATAAATCAATGTTTTCCTAATGTTGGCTGAGATGCACATGAGTCATGGTCATGGTACAAAGCAAAGTCTTTTTTTCCCCAAATAATATCGAGGGACATTTTCTCTATCCGCTTGCCAGGATGTTAATTTAACAACTGATCTGAGAGTTGACAATTCTCAAAAATGCAGTAACTCTCTTGAAGGAACAGAGAATGATCACTTCTGGAAGTCTTGGATGTGATCAACTTCTTCAGTGAAACTTTAACTGTGGAGAACTCGGGTGGAGTTATTGCTACTGGGAAAAGCAGCATTGAATAAACAATTGAAAAGTGTGTCTCACTGCTGTAGAAATTTTTTTGTTGTTGTAATTAATCAATATTGGGTTCTCCATTTTAAACTTATCTGTAGCAGATTGTGCCTGATTTTCCTGTGTCCTTAAATCACCTTTGCCCTGTTCTTTCAGTGCAGGATCTGTGAAAATAATTCTGTGGGGGCGGTACCTAAATTCCACGAAAATGAACAGATTTAATAAATCACCAGCTTCATCAAATGAAAGGTTAATTTTTAACTTTCAGTGAGCTTTCTGCCATTACTAGGATAATTCCCACTCCGGAGAAGTAACCCGATGTACAAGTCTTACACGACAGCGCCTGGCAGTGGCAGGACATGGATCTGCAGCCATGATCATTCACCAATTGTCTCACACAAGAAAGCAGAGACACTTTGAAAGCAACTAGCTTGGGCTATAGTTCATAATGCTACAGTAGTAGCAGCATTAGTAGGAGCAGCAGAAGTAGTTGTCACATTACTGTCACATAGGGTTGCCAACTATCTCTGTCCCAAATAAGGGACAAGGTGACGTCACCGCCCCGCGCCCCACGTGACCTCACCCAGCCAGCGGCCACGTGCTCCCGCTCCACCAATGGCGGCCACCCGGGCCAGGAGGCAGGTTACTCTGCAACCTCCATTAGGCGGCGCCCGGGCGTCCGAACCTACACTGTCCGGACCTACACTGACCGGACCTACAGTGTCCGGACCTACAGTGCCCCCTGGGCCTAATATGGGACAAGCGCGGTCCCATACGGGACAAACCAATTTAGCCCAATATACAGGACAGTTGTCAACCCTACTGTCACAGTACCTTCAGTCAAAGGGTGGTAGATATATGGAACAAGCCAGAGGAGATATGTGTAGAAAGGAACTGCAGTTGCTGGTTTATACCGAAGATAGACACGAAGTGGTGGAGCAACTCAGCCAGTCAGGCAGCATCTCCTGAGAAAATGGATGGGTGATCTTTCAGTTTGGAACCCTTCTTCCGACCAGAAATATCACCCGTCCAGAGATGTGCCTGATCCTCTGAGTTTTTCCAGCACTTTGTGTCTATCTTTACCAGAGGAGATAGTTGAAGCAGGTACAATAATAGTGTTTAAAAGACTCTTGGAGAGGTATATGGATAGGAAAGGCTGAGAGCAATATAGGCCAAACGTGGCATATGGGACTTGGGAGGATGGGGCATTTTGGTCGGTATATACAGGGCCCTGGTGAGGCCACACCTAGAGTATTGTGTGATGTTTTGGTCTCCTAATTTGAGGAAGGATATTCTTGCTATAGAAACATATAAAATTATTAAGGGATTAGACACGCTAAATGCAGGAAACATGTTCCCGATGTTGGGGGAGTCCAGAACCGGGGGCCACAGTTTAAGAATAAGGGATAGGCCATTTAGAACTGAGGTTAGGAAAAAAAATTTTACACAGAGAGTTGTGGATTTGTGGAATCCTCTGCCTCAGAAGGCAGTGGAGGCCGATTCACTGGACGCTTTCAAGAGAGAATTAGATAGAGCTCTTAGGGCTAGCCGAATCAAGGGGTATGGGGAGAAGGCAGGAACAGGGTACTGATCACATTGAATGGTGGTGCTGGTTCGAAGGGCCGAATGGCCTACTGCACATATTGTCTATGTACCTATGTATCAATGTAACTATGAACGTATTAAGTGGAGGAGTCTGTTTTCGTGCTGCATGACTCTATGACTAGGCAGTGAAATGCTCTGTTTTGTATACAATCTAGTAAAATCATACATAAGTAAAAGAATGCAACAATTTCTCGTACATCTAAGTCAGAAAGTTATCAGTTTGACTCCCATTTGAGTACATAGCCCAATGCATGCAATAACAAATTAATTAAAGATGTCATCTTTTCACCGATGGCATGAATCAGATTGTCGGCCACAGCTTTTAGGTTTACGTTAAAGATGCACTGATACTTTTCACTGGTGAGGACAGTCAATTGTCAAACAACATTCCTCCCTTAAATAAAGCTACAAAACAAAAAGTCCACACGTTTTACTGCCATTTGTGGGAACTTGCAATGCATGATCTGAATACCTTTGCCTTCATACAGGTGACTGCATTTCTTGGGCATGTGATGACTGCTCACACAACCACAAGATCCTCCTCGTTCTCCGAGGCTATTCACTGGTGAAGCAGCTGAGGGTTGGAATTCACTGGCCACATGGGATGTATAAATCCTCAAACAATGTACAGGAGGACTGCTGGCACCCATAAATCCAACTTTAGCTTCAGGCAAGAAGAATGGAAAGAAATCTAAAGGGAATCATCATAACTGCAGCAAGGCATCAAATATAGGAAGGTACCTAATTTCAAAAGAAATTAGCACGGTGGTGCAGCGGTATAGTTGCTGCCTTACAGCGAATGCAGCGCCGGAGACTCAGGTTCGATCCTGACTACAGTGCCGTCTGTACGGAGTTTGTACGTTCTCCCCGTGACCTGCGTGGGTTTTCTCCGAGATCTTCGGTTTCCTCCCACACTCCAAAGACGTACAGGTATGTAGGTTAATTGGCTGGGCAAATGTTAAAAAAATTGTCCCTAGTAGGTGTAGGATAGTGTTAGTGTGCGGGGATCGCTGGGCGGCGCGGACCCAGTGGGCCGAAGGGCCTGTTTCTGCGCTGTATCTCTGAATCTAAATCTAAATCTAAATCCGCATTTCAACATGATTTTAACATGGAAACTCTTCAGATTAAAATTTTGTGCTTTAAGAATTAGGTTATTTTTAATTTAATAAATAGCTCAGAAAGCATTCCAGATTAGCCTGGAATGTGTCTGAATGCTTTCAATATTAGTGCATTGTTATCAAATGTTAGTATCTAACTCCAATAAGATTACAGGCTGGAGCTAGTCCACATTCCTGTACGCAAGAAGCTGCACCATTGAATGTCATTCATTTTGTGATGCTTTCTCAGAAAGTTAAAGATAGATGCACACAAATGTACATCCATAGATTTTAAAAAGCAGGATGTTAAAAATGAGATAATCAGATACATTTTTTTTTAAATTATCAAAATTTAGTACATTTATTGGCTCTGGTGCATTCTTGATATTTTGAATCGTATTGTTCAAGCTGTACTTGCATTAATTGTAACAAAAATCCATGGCCTGTCTTCTCATTACTTTACTCCGGAATGCAGGAAGCAAACACTTCAACATTGACCTCTGTAATTGCTGGTCATTAGCTGAGGAATTAGTTGGTGTTTTCGTCACCAGGGAAGGAGAAAAATCTAGAGGAAGCGCATCATCTTGGTATCAGATAGCATCACATTCTACAACTTGGAATATGTCGTTTTCTACAAGTTTAACGGGCTTATCTGATGTAATTCATAATGATTCATCGGTCCCAATTTGTGGTAGAAATAGCAGGGAGGCTTAGTGCTGGTAGTTGTTAAGAAGTAAATCATTAATAATTTATCCCTTCCCTCCCTTAATTCCATCTTCTCTCTCTCCTCACTTTATTTTACTTTCAGCATATAATGTCATTTACATTGACCATATTTATAACACTTCCTAGTGTTGGGGATTTTTGATTCAAATTGTCTCTTGCCCTAATCACACAAGAGCCAGATATCCTGTTATGAGTGCTGCATTGTTTCAAACTTCTGAGGACTGCCAAAACATATAGAAGAGTCTATGGGTGACAGTAAACATTAAATATTGAGCACCGTTTGCTCACCATTGACCACAGTGGGGTGGCACGGTGGCGCAGTGGTAGAGTTCCTGCCTTACAGCGCCAGAGACCCAGATTCGATCCTGACTACGGGTGCTGTCTGTACGGAGTTTGTACGTTCTCCCCGTAACCGCATGGGTTTTCTCCATGTGCTCCAGTTTCCTCCCACACTCCAAAGACGTTCAGGTGTGTGGGTTAATTGGCTTCTGTAAATAGTAAATTGTCCCTAGTGTGTAGGATAGTATTGATGTATGAGGATCGCTGGTCGGCACAGACTTGGTGGGTCGAAGGACCTATTTCCTCACCGTATCTCTAAACTAAAACTAAACAAAACAGTGTTTGAACCATTCACTTTGTACTATGTAAATGACAACAAGGCAGTGCGAATGTGTTGTGAAAATGTTCTGCAAAATGGGATGCATAGCATTGTTTTCTCAACACTATAGCTGCTGATTCACTTTCAACCTATTGTTCATATTGCAACTGCACAACATTTGATTAAACTTGTGCAAATCCATAAGATGACACAACAGCCCATGTAACAGGTATGACAGAAAACATCACCCATTCCTTCTCTCCATGGATGCTGCCTGAGCCACTGAGTGCTCCAGCATTTTGAGTCCATCTGCAGAGAAAACAGCTATCTGAGTAAGGGCCCCGATCCAAATGTCACCTACCCATGTTCTCTGGAGAAACTGCCCGACACATTGAGTTACTCCAGCACTTTGTGGTCCTTGTGCAACACTGATTGTGGCTTAAGCTCCATTAAAGTTGAGGCCAATTCACTGGATGAATTTAAAAGAGAGTTTGATAGAGCCCAAGGGGCTAGTGGAATCAGGGAATATGGGGAGAAGGCAGGCACAGGTTACTGATTGTGGATGATCACCCATGATCACAATGAATGGCAGTGCTGGCTCGAAGGGCCAAATGGCCTCCTCCTGCACCTATTTTCTGTTTCTATGTTTCTATGTTAAAGTTAATGCAATGTGCAATGTGATAATCATGCATAAGAAAGCTTGCATTTTGCAACAGGATAATGCAGAATAGTGCACATGCAAAACTATGTATTATTTAAAAAGCTCTTCAGTGACTAATAGTAATGACCAAGTTTTATTTTTGCTTATTCGTTAGTGTGAGGCAGTGTATTATGAGAACACAAGAGACTGCAAGTGGTGGAGTCTTGAGCAATAAAGAAATTGCAGGAGGAACTCATTTGTCAGGCATCACCTGTGGAGGGAAATGGGCTGACACATTTTTCTTCAGGTTGGTTCAGTAGAGGGGAGAGTTTCGAGAGAGGGGAGTTCTGACTGATTAAATAGAGTGGAGATAGCAGGCAGAGGGAGGCAAGGAGAAGGGTTGTGACAGGAGCTCGGTTGATCCAGTTCAGGGAGAGGTGATTGGGAGGTGAGTCTGGTGTGGGAGAGAAGGGTGGAAGTAGTGTCGATGGCTGGAGATGATAAGTGGAGAAGGCAAAAGGGTGCAAATTATGTTTTGTTGATTACTCTTTACAAGAATTGTTTCTAAGGTCATCCCACCCAATCTCAATTTAAAACAAAATATTTACTAAAGCTTCACTTCTCAATCGTAGTGAAAATACCCCCGCCCCGGTATTCCATTGCTCCTCCTGACCACTGATTGTTATATTAGGTGGCATTCTGATGTATCGAGGCTGCCTCTATTTCAATCTATGGGTGTAATGTGGGGAAGCCCAAAACATGGACATGGACATTGTGCTGTGTGATAAACCTACAGTATGTCTATTGACATTTGTAGGCAGTCCACCAACGTCAGGATGCCTGTTCATTTTATTAAATTATCTGGCATACCAGTTCTAACCACATTGTTTTTTTAAACTGAGGGCAGGTATCATGAGTTGCTGGCTTTATTTAATGTTTCGGGCTGTTTAATTCTAGCCTGCATCTCACACACACAGGGCAGAAAAGAGTTGCTGCCTTCCAGCGCCAAAGACAATAGACAATAGGTGCAGGAGTAGGCCATTCAGCCTTTCGAGCCAGCACCGCCATTCAATGCGATCATGGCTGATCACTCTCAATCAGTACCCCGTTCCTGCCTTCTCCCCATACCCCCTCACTCCGCTATCCTTAAGAGCTCTATCCAGCTCTCTCTTGAAAGCATCCAACGAACTGGCCTCCACTGCCTTCTGAGGCAGAGAATTCCACACCTTCACCACTCTCTGACTGAAAAAGTTCTTCCTCATCTCCGTTCTAAATGGCCTACCCCTTATTCTTAAACTGTGGCCCCTTGTTCTGGACTCCCCCAACATTGGGAACATGTTTCCTGCCTCTAATATGTCCAATCCCCTAATTATCTTATATGTTTCAATAAGATCCCCCCTCATCCTTCTAAATTCCAGTGTATACAAGCCTAATTGCTCCAGCCTTTCAACATACGACAGTCCCGCCATTCCGGGAATTAACCTAGTGAACCTACGCTGCACGCCCTCAATAGCAAGAATATCCTTCCTCAAATTTGGAGACCAAAACTGCACACAGTACTCCAGGTGCGGTCTCACCAGGACCCGGTACAACTGTAGAAGGACCTCTTTGCTCCTATACTCAACTCCTCTTGTTATGAAGGCCAACATTCCATTGGCTTTCTTCACTGCCTGCTGTACCTGCATGCTTCCTTTCAGTGACTGATGCACTAGGACACCCAGATCTCGTTGAACATCCCCTCTTCCTAACTTGACACCATTCAGATAATAATCTGCCTTTCTATTCTTACTTCCAAAGTGAATAACCTCACACTTATCTACATTAAACTGCATCTGCCATGTATCCGCCCACTCACACAACCTGTCCAAGTCACCCTGCAGCCTTATTGCATCTTCCACACAATTCACACTACCCCCCAGCTTAGTATCATCTGCAAATTTGCTAATGGTACTTTTAATCCCTTCATCTAAGTCATTAATGTATATCGTAAATAGCTGGGGTCCCAGCACCGAACCTTGCGGTACCCCACTGGTCACTGCCTGCCATTCCGAAAGGGACCCATTTATCCCCACTCTTTGCTTTCTGTCTGTCAACCAATTTTCTATCCATGTCAGTACCCTACCCCCAATACCATGTGCTCTAATTTTGCCCACTAATCTCCTATGTGGGACCTTGTCGAAGGCTTTCTGAAAGTCGAGGTACACCACAGTAAGACCCGAGTTCAATCCTGACTACGGGTGCTGCCTGTATGGGATTTGTACGTTCTCCCTGTGACCGTGTGGGTTTTCTCCAGGTGCTCTAGTTTCCTTCCCACATTCCAAAGATGTAGAGGTTTGTAGGTTAATTGACGTCTGTAAAATGGTGAACTGTCCCTGGTGTGTAGGATAGTGCTGGTCAACAGGGTGATAGCTGGGCGGCATGGACATGGTGGGCCTGTTTCTACACTTTATCTCTAAAGTAAAGTAAACTAAAGCACTTCCAAGTTAAGAATACTGAATTGCAGAAGACCAATATTGGTGGGTTGAGAACTGATCTTGCTTGTGCAACAAGAATTAAAGATGTGAATGCAAGCTGTATTTGAAGAATAAAGTGGAGACAATATCAGTACAATTTAAGTACAACTAAAGCCAGAGCTCCCAAGAAAAGAAAGAGATAGAGAAGGAAGCAAAGCAGAAAAATAGTGTATGTTATTGAAGTAAGAAAGAAATATGAAGAGGCAATGTGAAAGTAACTTTGAAGCTAACATAAAAGAGTCCAAAATCTTTTGACAGGCATGTAATGGTAAATGGATAGCCAGAGTGAGAGAGAGAGAGAGAGGGACTGTTTTGGGACCTATATGCCAAAAGCAAACTTTGGGATTAGTGTAGATGATGGCTTGATGGTCAGTGTGGATTTGGCAGGCCAAGGGGCTGTTTACTCTTTGGATCCAAAGGGGACATCTACGAATGGATGGAAAAGGTGCGGATGAGTACACATATTTTGAACTTAACTTCATCAATAAAGAGGCTGTCTAAAGTAAAAGTGGTAGTACAGATGCTGGGTGGGCCAAAAACGAATAAAAAGGAAACACTAGTAATGCTGACTAATTACATTTAAAGTCTAAAGTAATGGCAATTGTTAACCTAATTTTTAACTCAAGGGGTTTCAGAAAGGTAATTTGAAACATTTTGTGCGGCAGGTTCTTTTAAATTATTAAAACCTTTCTATGCCTGAAACAGATACTGTAGAATCTCTACACACCTACATTAATCAATCACTATTTAAGTACAGCATAAATCATTTATGTTCCCTCTTCTCCCCTGGTGTCTGTTCCAGATGATGCATGACTGATCTCCAGTATCTGAGCAATAATCCTCTTGTGCTTCATCCACACCAAATCTTCATGTGCGAGCCCGAATAGCGAGCATCGATATGTTGTTCGTAGATCAGCGAGAAAAATCACAAATAATATAAGTCCTGTCCCAATGCAACATTCACCCATTTGTTTTCCAACACGATTGAGATGGACTGTACGAGTAGGAACAACTTAAGCATGCATTTCTTCACAAAATGCTGGAGTAACTCAGCAGGTCAGGCAGCATCTTAGGAGAGAAGGAATGGGTGACGTTTCGGGTCGAGACCCTTCTTCAGACTGATGTCAGGTGGGCGGGACAAAGGAAGGATCTGCATCAGCATCTGCAGTTATTTTCTTATACTACTTAAGCATGCATATTCCCTTTTTGCTCAGGCACACCAAATGTAGAGACGCTGCCATTATTTCAAATGCAAGTGAAGTTGTCTTCCTTGGTACTTACGGCTCAGAGGCACAAAACAAGTAGGATTCCACCTACAGCATTTATACAATGTCAGAAAGGCAACTGGCAGGGCAATGGCTAGTGTGGAATATCCAAAGCAAGTACAGGTAACAGCAATTATGTGCGGCACAGTGGCGCAGCGGTAGAATTGCTGCCTTGCAGTACCAGAGACCTGGGTTCGATCCTGACTACGGCTGCTGTGTCTAGGGAGTTTGTACATTCTCCCCGTGACCGCATGGGTTTACCCTGAATGCTCCGATTTCCTCCCTCGTTCCAAAGACGTAGGTTAATTAGATTCTGTAAATTGGCCCTAATGCGTAGTGCAGAACTAGTGTACAGGTAATATAAGAAAATAACTGCAGATACTGGTACAAATCGAAGGTATTTATTCACAAAATGCTGGAGTAACTCAGCAGGTCAGGCAGCATCTCGGGAGAGAAGGAATGGGTGACGTTTCGGGTCGAGACCCTTCTTCAGACCAGTGTACAGGTAATGACTGGCGGGGGTGGACGGTGGGACGAAGGGCCTGTTTTCACTCGGTGTCTCCAAACTAAATCTAAACTAAACAATGAAGATGCAAATGGAGGAATATTTATTTCTAATTTATATGATGCTGAAGGGGGAATTGAAATCATAGGATAATTTACAGTAAGAGAAGCCTCAAAATCAGTTTGCAGTAAATTTGGATGTGATTATTTAAGTGAGCATTTGCTGTACTTTTTATTGGCTGCAACTGATTGCTGAGCTGAACTATATTCATATCTGCAAATTTACTTTGCATTCCAAATTTTGAATCGCAAAGCCATAACTCTTTGCTCCCATATTAAAATATTTTGCAGAATTAGCAACTTTACTACCATTAAAGAAGTTGCACAGGCAAATTGGCAGCAACCCCAGCAGCAATTATATATATTAAAACAAGCAACATCTACAGTCTCGGAACAAGGTTTCATAAATTCTAAGAGCTTCATTTGACATCTGTTGCCTCAAATAACTTTGAAACCTACTGATCGTTCAATGGGCAATGCACAAAGTAGATAACTCCGGATTAGATATCTGTTGAATAAACCTCCGTCGGGCGGCACGGAGGCTCCCATTGTACTGCCCTCCACTCCTCCCCTCCCGCCAGTTACCCAACGAGCTGGTGCCACTCCTCATCTTTGGACACCTTGTGCGTAGGGGAGGGTAGGGCTGAAGATGTCCTGGTTGTGTTGCTCCTAGACCTGGCCAAGCTGGCCATCCACGTGTCACGGCGCCAGGCGGAAGCGGGCTCTGCCCATAGCCGGCTGCCTGCCCCTTTTCCAGGGCTACGTCCGTGCCTGGGTGGTTTTAGAGAGGGACTGTGCGCTGTCCACAGGCGCCCAGGGGGGATTTCCAGGACTGCTGGGCACCACGGGGGGGTGGAATGCACCCTTAATAAGGATGGGGATATAGTTGTATTATAGTATATTTGGTATTGAAGAATATTTGTTTGACTTGTATGATGGTGGTGGGTTTTGTTTTGATTTATTTCGTACTGTACATATTATTGTAAATAAATGAACAAATTATTTTTGGTTAAAAAAACCGAGCTGGCGCCATGTCACGCACTTGCGGTTTTGCGGAGCAGAAGGAGCGAGCGGCATGAAGGCGGTGTGAGTACCGGGCCTGTCCCTGGTGCACTGTTTGGGGCTCTGCGGCTCCCAGCACGTAAACTCCTGATTGTTCAAACCCCCTCCTGCCTATCCCTCCCGGCCTTCGGTTAAACTTTAACCCCCTCACTCGGTTATAACGGACAATCGGCAACAATGGATACCATCCTCGTTCCCTCATGGTCCGTTATTGCACAGGTTTACTGTATTCAAATTAAGTATTCAGTGTGTGCCAGCAGACTCTTCAACGATGGGAGAATCGCAACTGCTCACAAGAACCACTTACTGTGCACCCCAGTCATTCTCTCTTCTATCTCCAGTCAGGCAGAAGATACAAAAGTTTGAAGACACACACCACCAGAATCCAGAACAGCGTCTTCCCCACTGTTACCCCATTGCAACCCTTGGACTTTTAAAAATCTGTACTTTCTCTGTAGCTGCAACACTCTATTCTTCACTCTGTGCCCTTTCATTTTGCTCTACCTATTGTACTCGTTCGTGTATGATATGAATATACTCATGCGGACAGCAGGCAAACGGAGTTTCTCATTGAATCTCTAGAAACATGAAAATAATAAACCAATATCTAAACCAAATTTAATTGAGTCATTCGCCCATCCAATTCCTGCAGAAGGTTCAGGTTGATGGACACAAAATGCTGAAGTAACTCAGGCAGCATCTCTGGCGGAAAGGAATAGGTGACATTTTGGGTCGAAGGTTCAGGTCGGTTTTCGGTTCACTACTTAGGAACCCTGAATCTAATTGTATCCTTATATCACTGGTTCAACTGGGATCATCATCACTAATGCTGCACAGAATGAACGTGTGAGGCAAGGAACAGTGCGTTCAAAGGTCGACATGTGTTGGAGGCCCTGCAGCAGCCTGGGGCTCAATTGGATTGGGCGCCATGCCTAGAGGCCGAACGTGCAGATCAGACACGGAAGACATCAACATCACTTGGCCAGGCCAACTCCTGCAACTACGGCCCAGTGCCACTGCCAGGGCAACAAATCTTTATGTCCAAGTTAAGACTCCACATTTTTAACAAGTTTGAAACTTGAGTAATACAAGATGGCACCAGAAACGTGGCGACTCGTATACTGCTAGAGTAATCTGCGATTCTTAATTCTTGTACTTAAGTATGATTATGCCTAAGTATAGTGTGATTTTATTGAACTGTATGCTAAAAAGGAATTTCACTGTGCCAAGGTACATGTGACAATAAAGCACCATTGAACATGCAGTCTAGGTGCACTCGAGGTGACAATGTGGTGCAATTATTTTAAAGCATCCACCAGCACCTTTGCAATACAATGCTTTTTGTGATACGTACCAAAGTACCGAGAGAAAGTTCTCATCAAATTATACAATGAAGGTTTGAATACAATGTGCACTTTTAATGATTGAAGCCATCGAGAGAGTTTTTAGGAGTACAATTTCCCTAGCTACACTGGGAGTAAGTGAATAGGGGTCATTACACCATTAAAATTATGACTAAGAATGAGATGGAAACTACAAAGAAATGAAGATAGTGAAGATAATGAAGAAAGATAATGATGAAGAAAACGAAGATAGACCTTCTCCGGACTGAAGAAGGATTTCGGCCCGAAACGTCACCTATTCCCTTTTCTCCAGAGTTGCTGTCAGACCCCCTGAGTTTCTCCAGCGTTTTACGTCTATTTTTGGTTTAAACCAGCATCTGCAGTTCCTTCCCACTATCTGGGCTACAAAGAAATGGCTTCATAAAGAGAGAAGTCAGAGCAGAGAACAGGTTGCCTGGGGAGTTAGCTGAAACCACAAACATGCAAAATAAAATCATTGTACCATCAAGTTCCATCTGCTCCCACCTCTCTCTCTCTTCCCTTTCCAAGACAGTGTACACATTTTCCTGGAAGAGGAGGGAAGCGTTTCTAACCAAACGGCTAATTTAGGAAAGGAAAATCTTTAAGACAAACAGTACATCTGGGTTCCCTGAAGGCAATCTTTTAAAATTCAGGAAATTGTGGTTACTGCTGCTCCAGTCCCAGTTAAACCATTTTTTACTATTCAGGGTTTTTAGTTCAGTTTAGTTTAGTTTAGAGATAGTTTCGACTTAAAGCGTGGAGACTGGCCCTTCGGCTCACCAAGTACGCGACGACCAGCGATCCCCGTACACGAGCACCAGCCTACGCACACCAGGGACAATTTGCAGTCTTTACATTAAGCCAATTAACCTGCAATCCTGCACGTCTTTGGAGTGTGGGAGGAAATGCTGGAATTTAGAAGATTGAGGGGGGATCTTATAGAAACTTACAAAATTCTTAAGGGGTTGGACAGGCTAGATGCAGGAAGATTGTTCCCGATGTTGGGGAAGTCCAGAACAAGGGGTCACAGTTTAAGGATAAGGGGGAAGTCTTTTAGGACCGAGATGAGAACGTTTTTTTCACACAGAGAGTGGTGAATCTGTGGAATTCTCTGCCACAGAAGGTAGTTGAGGCCAGTTCATTGGCTATATTTAAGAGGGAGTTAGATGTGGCCCTTGTGGCTAAAGGGATCAGGGGGTATGGAGAGAAGGCAGGTACGGGATACTGAGTTGGATGATCAGCCATGATCATATTGAATGGCCTACTCCTGCACCTATTTTCTATGTTTCTATGTTAAACCGGAGCACCTGGAGAAAACCCACGCGGTCACAGGAGGAACTTACAAATTCCGTACAGACAGCGCCCGTAGTCAGTATCGAACCCGGGTCTCTGGCGCTGTAAGACGGCAACATTACCGCCGTGCCACCGTACCACCCCATTTTTTCATTTACTTGGTTTACTTTGGGGGAGCCAGAAAAAAGTTCACTCACTCACTGGGCCAATTGTTCCAGAAGTCGACAGCTCTTTCAGAATCCACTGCACTTAACAAAATGTAAAATATTTCTATGGTTGATTGGAGGAACAAAGAACTGCAGATGCCGGTTAATACACAAAGGGGCACAAAGTGCTGGAGTAACTCAGCGGTTCAGACAGCATCCCCAGAGAACATGGATAGGTGACGTTTCAAGTCGAGACCCTTCTTCAGACTGTTTGTAAAGGGAATAGGAAGGGGGGGCAAGAAGAAAGTTGGAAAAGGGGAGAGGCAGGATATAGCGTGGCAGGTAACAGGTCACCATAGGCAACGGGATGGTTTTGATAGGCAGATGATTGGAACAAAGGCCAAAGATAAGAAAGGAAGGTGTGAGACAGGTTTAAAGAGTTGTGGATTGTAAAGCCAGAGGGAGTAAAGTGGCAGAGGGGGGTACGTGGTAAAGTGAGTGGAGGGGAGAAATAGGTGGGGCACAGGGGAGGGAAGAGGGAGGGGGTGTGAGGGAGAAAGGGAGGGGCAGTTGGGGGGGGGGGCGGTTTAGTGAGAGGTCAGTGTAAGGCCACATGCAAACTGGAGGAACAGTGCCTCCTATTCTGTTTGGGTAGTTTACACCTCAATGGTATGAACATTGAATTTTCCAATTTTAGGTAACCTCTCACCAACTCCCCCTCCCCCCCACCTAAACCCCCTACTTTTCTCCCCACAACTCGCCCCCCTTTCCCTTCCCCATTGCCACACCTGGACTGTCCTATTTCTCCCCTCTACTTACATCGACCCTCTTTCCTACATGGGGCCCTACAAACTGCAACTCTACAAACCTATCTCGCACCTTTCTTACTTATCTTTCGCCTTTGTTTCAACCATCTGCCTATAAACCCCCACCCCTCACCTATGTTGACCTATAAACCCCCACCCCTCACCTATGTTGACCTATAAACCCCCACCCCTCACCTATGTTGACCTATAAACCCCCACCCCTCACCTATGTTGACCTATAAACCCCCACCCCTCACCTATGTTGACCTATTACCTGTTGCACTTGGTCCTGTCTCTCCCCTTTTCCAGCTTTCTTCTCCCTCCCACAATCAGTCTGATAAAGGGTCTCGGCCCGAAACATCACCTATCCATGTTCTCCAGGGATGCTGCTTGACCCGCTGAGTTACTCCAGCACCACATGTCCCCTCTGGCTGATTGACCTTTTGTAATCCATGTTGGTACGAATCTATCCCATTTGAAAGAAAGCTGTGTGAAAAGGACATAAAAGTGGAATTCATTTTGGATAGGTCCAACAAAGAGCCAGGACAAACACTACAGACCACATGATGTTTTTCTGTGCTGTAACTTACTATGATTCAACATTATCACAGGGGGAAATGCAGCATTCTATTATAAAAGGCTTTGTAAATACTTTTTAAATGGAATGTCAGCATTTTAATTCACCAAAATAACAAAGTTTATTGATAGTGATGGAAAATTGCTACTATAAACTTTAAATAGTAAATATTATGCAAGTCAGACCCAACTATAAAGCTTTTAACTTATGGTTATGCATGTGAGCCAGACTTACATAAATCTCAAGAGGTATGAGTCAGTTAAATGGTCCATAAAGTTGACTAACTGGAACTGGACATGGCAGCAAGCCCACCCTAGTGAGATTTTATTCCAGGAAACAATCCGGAAAGAATTTAAGGAGCAATGTCTCATCAACTTAATGTCATGGCTTGTATTTCAAAATGATCAGGTTAAATTAGTAGCCTTCTAAATCCTGAATGATGATAAGGTGATTTTATAGTGGCTCGGCTTATTTCTACTGAGCAGGTTAAAAATGCCCAAAGATTGCATTGCAAACTGCTGTTTACTTAAGGGTGAATGCACTTAAAAATCAATTTTACCTTGAGCAAACCGCAAGCCCGATCATTTCCTGGTAAAGTCCCACCAATCATGAAAAAAAGACCCGACATTCGAGTTTGCATATCTTTTATTAATTTGCTCCATGTACCTCTTCAAATCTATCGGTCCCATCAGCCCTGACTCTCAGTCTGAAGAAGGATCTCAACCCGAAATGTCACCTATTCCTTGCTCCACAGATGCTGCCTGACCCGCTTCGATATAAACCAGCATCTGCAGTTCCTGCTGACACAATTGAGTTTGCAAACCGTATGGGCAATTCCATGCCTCTCCAGGAATCAAGGACTGGCCTAATTAGTGAATCATTTGTAACTCACTTCTGTCCCCAATCGACGTGTATCGTGTTCAACTCTTGTTTTCCTCACTGTGGACACTGCTGATGTCAAGAGAATTGACTGTAGAAACAAGGAGCTGCAGATGCTGGTTTACAAAATAAGACATAAAGTGCTGGAGTACCTCAAAGAGGCATGCGGCATCAGCACCAGTACTTTGGGCTTTTTAAAAATACATTGACTTGGCAGCTTCAGAAATGTCTGCACTCAGAGAGGAGTGCTACAACCAACAGGGAACTGTTTTGCTGGTGAGCTTGACCAAGTGTGGAATAAGCAACACAGGTCAAACTGAAATAAAGAGCATTCAGGAGTAAAGGCTCCAATGTTGTAAAATCATACCTTTACAGAAGGGAGGACTGTTATTACTGTTGTTATCCCAACCTGAGCACATCACTGCATTAGTTCCACAGAGCAGAGTCCACCTCTGCTGCTTATCATTGATCATCCTTCTGCTACGATGAGATCAGAAGTGGGGATGCTTGAGGGTGATTACGCAATGTTTAACTCCATTCATGGCCTTCAGTAAATAATCCAGTCTATGCAGGCGTGTAACGATACCCAGGCAACATTCAAGCCATGGGTTGATAAGTGGGAAATCATATTTAGTTTAGTTTAGCTTAGAGATACGGTGCGCAAACATGCCCTTCGGCCCACTGGGTCCATGCCGACCAGCGTCCCCCATACACTAGCACTATCCTACTTTACTGGCTTTATCTTGCACTAAATGTTATTCCCTTACCGTGTATCTGTACATTGTGAATGGCTTGACTGTAATTGTGTATTGTCTTTCCGCTGACTGGTTAGCATGCAACAAAACTTTTCACTGTACCTCGGTATACATGACAATAAACGTGGCGGTGCCTAACGGAGTGGCGGCGCCTAACGGCTGCGGCTCGCTAGCAGTCTGTTCGTCTTTTTTCCTTTTTTTTTTTGTGTGTCGGTGTTGGGATGGTTTTTGTTTTTTTTTGGTTGTGTATGTGTGGGGGGTGGTGGTGTGGGTGGTGTGGGTGGGGGGGTGGCGGGGGGGTGGGGGAAACCTTTCTCTTTTAGGTCTCTTCCTCACGGCGCGGGGTGCGGCTCAGCCGCGGGGCCTAACATCGCCCGGTGCGGCTGGGCCGCTGGACTTAATAGTGCCCGGCGCGGCTCGGCCGCGGGACTTTTCATCGCCCGGTGCGGCTCGGCCGTGGGACTTTACATCGCTGGTGTGGCTCGGCCGCTGGACTTAACAGTGCCTGGTGCGGCTCAGCCGCGGGGCCTAACATCGCTCGGTGCGGCTCGGCCGCGGGGCTTAACATCGCCCGGTGCGGCTCAGCCGCGGGACTTTTCATCGCTGGTGCGGCACGGCCGCGGGACTTAACATCGCCCGGTGCGGCTCGGCCGCGGGGCTTTACATCGCTGGTGCGGCTCGACCGCGGGACTTTTCATCGCTGGTGCAGCTCGGCCGCTGGACTTAGCTGCGCAAGGCTCGGTCGCGGGGCCTTCCATCGCCCGGCTCGGCCGCGGGGCCTTCCATCGCCCGGCTCGGCCGCGAGACGTTTCAGCGCCCGGTGCGACTCGGCCGCGGGGACTTCCACCCCCTTGCGGGGACTGTGCGGGTCGGTCGGGGACGAGCTGTCTGTCCGTGGGCGTGGGGAAGAGAGTGGAAGTTTTGTTGCCTCCATCACAGTGAGGGGGTGTTTGGAGTCACTGTGATGGACGTTTGTGTTGGGGTTATGTGTCTTGTGTTCTTTTTTGCGTGACTGCTATGTAGTTTCGTTCGGTACCATGGTACCGAATGACAAATAAAGCTCTGTTGAACTGTTGAACTAAACTGAACTATCAGGACTGAAATCCACAAGATTTAGTTTAGCTTAGTTTAGAGATATAGCGTGGAAACAAACCCTTTGGTCCACCGGGTCCGCACCGACCAGCTATCCCAGTACACCAGCTCTATCCTACACACACTGGGGTCAATTTACATGCATACCAAGCCAATTAGCCTACTAACCTGGACGTCTTTGGAGTGTGGGAGGAAACCGGAGCTTCCTGGAGAAAACCACGCAGGTCACAGGGAGAACGAACAAACTCCGAACAGACAAGCACCAGGATCGTCAGGATCGAACACAGGTCTCTGGCGCTGTGAGGCAGCAAATCTACCAAGATGGTACCAATCATTCCCTATTCAAACAAGGGGACACGCTATTTTACTGCCTGCCCCAGGTTTTCTGCAGAAAAGCCTGGGATGCCGTGCACAAGGGATTTGATGGGTAGGCACATTTGACAGAAGAGATTGAAATGTATGGAATTCTACAGGTAATTTACATGCACTCAACTTTTCTAATCTTTGAAGACAATTAAGTGATTTATATCCAGCTTAAATAATGATTTAGATAAGGATGCTGAGGTAACTCCCAGTGAATATACCTATACCAATTAGTCAGTGACACAAGTTTCCTTTCTCTTGCAATTGGTCTTTGATAATGCATTTTACAATGGTTACAGTAAAGCTCTAATTTCAGAATGGTGCTGGGAAACTTTTATTATCTGCTTGTGTTGTGCGATTGCATTCAGAGAATAGCAAAGCTCAAAATAAAACAGATCTATCTTAATTAAAGTATAATATTATTTGTACATTGTTCCTGCACTTTGTCTGACTCCAGCCTACCGATTCATTAAGTAATTGATCCTCTCGCAAGAGTAGCCAGATGCTTGGTTGCTATAATTTACCAGTTAATTAATTTAAAATTTAAATTAAATCCATGAGAGAATGATTGTGTTCAACTGAATTATTAGATTCAATTAAAGATTGTACAAAATAATTAAGAGAAGCAAAATCATGAATCTTACCCTGCCTGCTGCAGACTGTTAATTTTCTGCACTCTTTATCTCTTCTGCTTTAACTTCATCTTCCTCCAGGTGGTGCAGTTTACATTGGTTATTTTGGTACAATCATTTGACGCCAGTTACTATGATCTAATGAAAAATCACTGTTTTTGCTGGAACATTTTTGCTCATGAAGGACCCTACCCTAAGAGCCTAGACAACAAAAGATTATGAAGGTATACCCCCATGACAAACACATACCCACAGACGATAATGATTTAATTGTTGAATCTCAATTGTAGCAGCACTTCTAATGTTGATTTAGTTTTACATTAACTAACTCCACAGGGATCAAAGCTGGAAAGGCTCCCAAACCCATACTGCTTCCCCCCAATCCCACTTAGCCTCCTCCCTTTCTCATTCAATATTGGTCTAACAGTAAACTCTTTGATCAAAGGAACATAATGTGATTCAATGTCGATTTTGCACCTCCTCCAAGTTTGCAGTGTCCCTTGCAATGAGATACTAAGTATAGTACTCTCCCGATAACAAAGTAGACAATGTTTTGAAATATCAATTAAGCAGAAGATTTGTTTCTGATCTCTGCTACGTCGAGCAGAGGCAACAAGGCAAGTTCAAGATCTGAGATGACATTAACTGAAATAATTTATCCCAGCAATGGTCCCACCTTAAAGCCTCAAAACAATGAGACTTGCCAGACTAGTTGCCTATGGAATACAGCAAATATACGGTATTCTACTTCATTGCTGCATTTTAGTCAATGATAGTCGATCTATGTTTTGATTTTTAGATTCCACTCGGAACTCATTGATAAAGAACAAATTTTTACACTGGGGTTCCAACACAGTCCACCTTTACTACATTGTCCATCCTTTACTTTCAGTTACAGAACAGATAGGTTGAGTGCTATTTGATCCAGAGGTGAGGTGCATTGATTGTCTATCAGAGAGCTGTGGGGTGTCCTGTAGGACTAAGGCTGAGGGAGCTCTGGTTTCAGAGTAGAAAGCCCTTTGGGAGAGCTGATCGTCAGATGGCTGTTGTTGTGCCGTGGAAACAACCATTGGCAGACTCTGTATAATCACTCCCGAAGTGCTGATGCCAATGCTGGACACCAAAAGACTGTTCGTTTCCTCGGATTGGGAGGGAAATCCGGTGGCTGAGGAGTTGTGAGATGGGATCTGTAACTCTGAGCAAGTAACACTAGATGGACCCACTGCTGGAACAACAGAGTAGGTTTGCTTAGATCCTTGCATCTGAGGCGACGAGGAAGAGAAGATGGGTGACGTTGAGGATGAGGGGACGGTTGCAACAGTCTGGGTACAATCGCTAACTACAGTGACCTCTCTGCTTTCCTCTTGAATGAGGGCATTGAGGCCATCCAGATCTGAGCAGTTGATGGTAGAACCAGTGATAAACGACTGGCTGTTTGACGATCCCTGACTAGCAACTGTGGTGGTCTGCATTAGAGCCTGGTGGAGGGTGTCTGTCGCACTGGAGTCTATGGTGCTGAGCAAAGGGCCTTCCTGCTCTAAAGACGAGTTAGCTTCAACTTCATTCTGGGATATTGCCTGTTGGGTTGGGGCAATCAAGTTGACCTGTTGTAACAGTTGCAGCTGGTTGCTGGAGGTTACGTCATCCCTGACCTGGTTTGGTTCAGACACCAAGGAATCTCTTACTGTGTGATGTTCATTTACCACTGTTTGAACAATGGAGTTGGTTGGATTTAGTTGGTGGCTAACTATAATATTCACCTCTGCTTTGCTAAAGGACGCGACTGATCTTGATTGAAGGTCGCTAGGCATTGAAGAATTGCTTTGGCTTTCGTGATGCACCTGCAGTTGTAGAACTCCGATTTCACCACTTTCAGTGCTGTGGGACAAATCACGATGTTGGTTCTTATGGCTGCGTAGCGAATCTTCTCGGACAAAACTTGCTTCACACAGGTCACACCTGAAAGGCTTTTTAGCGTCTAGTTTGACCACCAACCTTGAAGTGTTTAGCTTTTGCCCATCAATATCTTTCTTCCCTGAACCCATCTTGTCCTTGCCTACATGATGTTTCTTTACGTGCATGAGCAAGTTACTCCGTTGCTTTGAATCAAAGCAGCAAAATTTGCACCGGAAAGGTCGCTCTTCGGAATGAATTCTCTCATGTACCTTCAGCGATCCTTTACTAGAGCAGGTGTAGCTGCAATGCAAGCATTTTATCGGCTTATCCGGCTGGTGAGACCTTATGTGCTGCCGCAGTGTGGATTTATTGCCACATTGGAAGTCACACTGCTGGCACTTGAAAGTGTTCTCCATGCTGTGCTTCACACGGACATGAGACCGGAGGTTACCTTTCATGGCACAGCGGTAGTCACAGTAGTGACACTGGTAGGGCTTCTCACCAGAATGGATGCGCATGTGTCTCTTTAGGTCGGAGTTGATTTTAAACTTGGCATCACACAACTGGCATTGGAAAGGAGCATCACCTAGATGGCAAAACAGAAATGTGCATGCAGTGTTATGCAAGGCACACTATAACATAAAGTTAACTGTACAAGATGACCGATATGAAAGTCACCAGCAGATTAATTCAAGTCAGATTTCACAATTAATAATTTAATTATCTGGGGCTAATGGTAGTTAATCTATGATTTGATTTTTAGCTTCTGCTTGGAACTCATTGATAAGAAACAGATTTATGTTTCTTGATACATCACATTTTTAATGATGACAGTGCATTGGAAGTGACCTCTGCAATAGATTTGAGTTTGAAGAAGGGTCTCGACCCGAAATGTCACCTATTCCTTTTCTCCAGAGATGCTGCCTGACCCCTACTGAGTTATTCCAGCTTTTTGTGTCTGTCTTCAATGCAATAGATTGACCTGGACCAATAAAATGTACCAAATAAAAGAATGTGCTTTTTCCCCTCTACTTCAGCATTCTGGTCTCTCTCTCTCTCTCTCTCTCAAATGTTCTTACACCGTCAAACGTCACGCTCTGCAAGCAGAATTCAAATACCGTCAGCAGAAAATTTGCAACTGTCTCTCTAGGAGTCAGTGAATGTCGAGAGATAAATCACGACACAAGAAAATGCGATTTGGATAGATCACAAATGGAAATGGAAGGAATAAGATTCCATTAGGTTTGTACAGAGGTGGGACTTTGCAGTACACGAACAAGGAAGCAGCACAAGAAACAACAATCAATGATGTCAAGTAAGGCAGCATGTAGCACTAACACAAGCTAGCTCAAGGCATAATCTTTCTGCAAGTGAGTATATCAGGGGATTGATGTGATGCTTTCAGAATCAGCAGATAACAATCTTAGAGAATGAAAGCCATTAAAAGCTCAGTGTTCTGGCTTTTAGTTTAGTTAAGAGATAAAATAAAAATAATTAAAATTCACTTTAAAATAAATTCTCAGCTAAACAACCATAATCTATATTCTGCACCACCTTTTATAGTTAAGAACATATAGCCTTGTGCAGCAGGTATCAAGCATGTTCACATTTTTGTTCTCAAAGGTGTGAACTTGCACAAACATCATTGTTAACTGGAGTGACGTCTATTTTAGGGAGTTTGCATATGCCTTCTGTATCATTCTAATTTTCTAACTATACGCTACCTCATGTTTTACTATTAGAGAAATTATTTATCTTTAGATACATTTTTGATATTCATTCCTTTTAATGCTGAGAGAATGTTTTATGCACTCAATGCAATATTCTGATTGTAATGTGCACTTAAACTAATTGCCTCGTTACACGATATTTGCAATATAATTTGCTAACGGACTTGAGATTTGGAGCATTGAGCCTCAGCATGGCAGAGTGGAAGCATTCAAATTTCCCCACAGCTACTAGCTTCCAGCTGTGGCTTTGCACACAGTAGCTACGACTGTGACGACAATAGAAATTGTCCATTGAACATGTTTGTTGCCCATTGAAATCTGGGAGGCACAGTGGCGCAACGGTAGTGTTGCTGCCTTGCAGCGCCAGAGACCCGGGTTCAATCCTGACCACAGTTACTGTCTGTACGGAGTTTGTACGTTCTCCCCGTGATCTGCGTGGGTTTTCCCCGGGATCTCCGGTTTCCTCCCACGCTCCAAAGGTGTTCAGGTTTGTAGGTTAATTGGCTTGGAATAATTGTAAACTGTCCCTAGTGTGTGTAGGATAGAGTTGGTGTGCGGAGATCACTGGTCGGCATGGACTCGGTGAGCCGAAAGGCCTGTTGCCACGCTGCATCTCCAAACTAAACTAAATTGCTCCCATTCACTCACTGACCAGATATTCTTAATAGACAATAGACAATAGACAATAGGTGCAGGAGTAGGCCATTCAGCCCTTCGAGCCAGCACCGCCATTCAATGCGATCATGGCTGATCACTCTCAATCAGTACCCCGTTCCTGCCTTCTCCCCATACCCCCTCACTCCGCTATCCTTAAGAGCTCTATCCAGCTCTCTCTTGAAAGCATCCAACGAACTGGCCTCCACTGCCTTCTGAGGCAGAGAATTCCACACCTTCACCACTCTCTGACTGAAAAAGTTCTTCCTCATCTCCGTTCTTATTTAGTTTCTCACTGTAATCACCCCATTTTTAACCCTATCTAACATATCCCACTTTCCATCCCTCCCTGCAGGTTCATGAGCTTTTCAATTCTGATGAAATGCCTCAGACCTGAATCATTGACTCATTTTATTTTCCCATAGATGCTGCCAATGTATCTGAGCATCTGCTGAGTATTTCTTACATTTTCTGTTTTGGTTTTTAGCTTTTTAAAAAAAATTCACTTACTTAGATTGAAGGATTGTGTAAGAAAATAACTGCAGATGCTGGTACAAATCGAAGGTATTTATTCACAAAATGCTGGAGTAACTCAGCAGGTCAGGCAGCATCTCAGGAGCAAAGGAATGGGTGACGTTTCGGGTCGAGACCCTTCAGACTGATGTCAGGGAGGCGGGACAAAGGAAGGATATAGGTGGAGACAGGAAGACAGTGGGAGATCTGGGAAGGGGGAGGGGAAGAGAGGGACAGAGGAACTATCTAAAGTTGAAGTCAATGTTCATACCGCTGGGCTGCAAGCTGCCCAGGCGAAATATGAAGTGCTGTTCCTCCAATTTCCGGTGGGCCTCACTATGGCACTGGAGGAGGCCCATGACAGAAAGGTCAGACTGGGAGTGGGAGGGGGAGTTGAAGTGCTCAGCCACCAGGAGATCAGGTTGGTTAAGGCGGACTGAGCGAAGGTGTTGAGCGAAGCGATCGCCGAGCCTGCATTTGGTTTCGCCGATGTAAAGAAGTTGACATCTAGAGCAGCGGATGCAATAGATGAAGTTGGAGGAGGTGCAGGTGAACCTTTGTCTCACCTGGAAAGACTGTTTGGGTCCTTGGATGGAGTTGAGGGGAAAGGTAAAGGGATAGGTGTTACATCTCCTGCGGTTGCAGGGGAAAGTGCCCAGGGATGGGGTGGTTTGGGTAGGAAGGGACGAGTGGACCAGGGAGTTACGGAGGGAACGGTCTCTGCGGAACGCAGAAAGGGGAGGGGATGAGAAGATGTGGCCAATGGTGGGGTCCTGTTGTAGGTGACGGAAATGTTGGCGGATGATTTGTTGGATACGCTGGCTGGTGGGGTGGAAGGTGAGAACGAGGTGGATTCTGTCCTTGTTACGAATGGGGGGAGGGGGAGCAAGAGCGGAGCAGCGGGATGTAGAAGAGACCCTAGTGAGAGCCTCATCTATAATGGAAGAGGGGAAGCCCCGTTTCCTGAAGAATAAGGACATTTCTGATGCCCTAGTGTGAAACACCTCATCCCGGGCACAGATTCGGAGTAGACGGAGGAATTGGGAGTAGGGGATAGACTTTTTGCAGGAGACCGGGTGGGAAGAATTGAAGGATTGTTTTGTTGTGAGGGAAGTGACTTTATTTTGCTGAAGAGAATTTAACTTCCAAGAATTAGGCATTTTCAGTAACCCAGAGCAAGAGGTGTGGATTTTGTACATATTTGTCCTGTCAGAATTAGTACTATTAACTCAGTAAAAATAGCAACCCAAATCATTTAATTGTCCTTGCCAATGAAGGTTGGTGATCCCATTCAAATGAATGGGACCAGAGTAGACACATCAGTTGGCTTAACGCTGAAGGGTCAAGTGGGAGGTACACCAAGGCCCTTATCTTAGTAAGACCAGGGACCACACCTCACTGCTGAGACCAGGAATGGAGCGGAAGGTCAGATGAGCTGACGTGCACAGCGTGCAAATCCAGAACATACAGAAAGAAGTACTTGCTGGCCATGTGCACAATCCAGCCCAACTTCTGTATGTATGCCTTTTCAAAACACAGACTTGCTGACTCACAGTATAGGAAGGAACTGCAGATGCTGGTTTACACCGAAGATAAGACACAAAATGCTGGGGTAACTCAGCGGGACTGGCAGCATCTCTGGATAGAAAGAATGGGTGACGTTTGGGGTCGACACCCTTATCCGGACCCAAAGGTCTCCCATTCCTTCTATCCACAGATGCTGCCTGTCCCGCTGAGTTACTCCAGCATTTTGCGTCCATCTTCGACTTTCTGATTCATGCAGGCTTACCAGTGTGAGAACGAAGATGTATAATGAGCTGGCTGGAACTGTGGCTGGCATATGGGCATATCTGGCATTTGAATGGACGCTCATCAGAATGGATCCTGAGGTGCTTTTTCAGGCTGCTGCTGTCAGCGGCGGCATAGTTGCAGTGCTTGCACTTGTGTGGCTTCTCTCCAGTGTGCGAACGATTGTGCATCTTCAGCTTATCCAGGCGACTGAATCTCTTGCTGCAAATATCACATTTGAATGGTTTTTCACCTGAAAAAACAGAAGGTTAAAATTGCTTGTTTGGAAAAGAAAACGTGCCAATCCAGGTAAAGTGCGCATGTCTTATTTCATGCTGGATGCTTTTTTGAGGTAGGGAAAGCACATTTTATTGACTTTTAGAATGAAATTAGAAGTGATGAAATGCACAGCCGTTATCATTAACAATTCAGCCTCAGCATGCTGCTCGATCCAATACATAAGAGAATGAGGTGACAGGCCGAAAGAGTGCAGCTTCCAAGTAAGAAATCACTCCCAACCTACAAGAGTCATAGTAAATGTTTTAAATGTAGACTGCAAAAAATATGCAGGAAGTATGCAAGAATTATGCAACGATTTAGCATATACGAAATAACGAACAAAGCTTATGTATATGCTTAAAGTAGGGTCTGAAGAAGGTTTCCAACACAAAACATCACCTATTTATTTTTTTGTCTGTCTTATGTATATGCTTCCCAGGCACCCTGTGAAACAGACGTCTCACAATCTTTAAAATGTTCCCCTCCCATCTTCAGGCTTTGGGCTCCAGTATTTGACTTGTCCACCTTGAGAAAAAGACAGACAACCTATCGTATCACCGACAAAGGTAAGTCATAGAGTCACACAGCATAGATACAGGCCCTTCGGTTATAAACAAAAGAGGAACAGAGGTTCCAGCACTGATCTTGCAGAACACAACTGATCGCAGACATCCAGTCGGTATTACACCTCCTCCACCACTACCCTTCATATTCTATGGCTAAGCCAATTTTGAAACAATAGGTATTGTAGCTGAACATAAGGAAGGCAATAATAAAACCTCTGGAGAACTTTAAAGCAGGTGTCAATTCCTCCTAAATCACTAGCTCAAGTTGAAGGGTCAAAATAAAGTGGCGGGTTTTACTTACTTTAGAGATACAGCGCAGAAACAGGCCCTTTGGCCCTCCTAGTCCACTCCAACCAGTGTAAGAAAATAACTGCAGATGCTGGTACAAATTGAAGGTATTTATTCACAAAATGCTGGAGTAACTCAGCAGGTCAGGCAGCATCCCACTCCAACCGGTGATCACCTCTCACACCAGCATTATCCTGCACACCAGGGACAATTTACTGAAGCCACTTAACCTACAAACCTGTACAACTTTGGAGTGTGGGAGTAAACCAGAGCACCCGGAGAAAACCCACACGGTCACAGGAAGAATATACTAACACTGTATAGACTGCACTCGTAGTCAGGATCGAACCCGAGTCTCTGGCGCTGTAAGGCAGCAACTTTACAGTTTCACCACTGTTACCGCATTACTTAATGATTAGATACCCCTCATAAGTAAAGTCATAAGATTTAATGCAATCTGTGACCATTTGAGAAATTAAGCTGCAATAAATTAAAAAAAAATATGCAAATGCTCAGGTGGCGAGACAGCATCTGTAGAGAGAGAAACCGGAGCTAACATTTCATGTCAACATTCCAAATCGATGTTCAGTTCTGATGAAAGTTCATCATTCCAAAATCCACAGATATGATGTCTGACCTATTTTCAGCATTTCCTGCTTTTGTATTAGATTTCTAGAATCTGAAATCTTTTGCTTTTCAAAACAATACACGGATATGATCTTACCTGTGTGAGTTCTTAAATGACGATCTAAATCTTTATTTCCATGGGATGTTTTAAAAGCACAACCTAAAGGCAAAAGAAATAAAATTTTCATAAATTACATGAAATAACTTTTTTGCTTCTCCCAATGACTCGGTAACAAAGCATTGCTTGGTATATTTTGTGAGCAAGATCAGAATTGGCTGTGATGGACATGCAATAAAATAGCCTGATGGTATTCATCGTGAAGGTTCGCATTAACCTGAGGGAACTGGCCAATGTTTATACCTGTTGAAATGCCCCAATTTTAGGTGAGAAGAAAATAAACAAAACATTCATTCAAAGAAAATCAACAGGATGACAATCTTACCTAAAATATACATTTCAGCGACACAGTGGCTCAGCTGGTGGATCTGCTGTGTCACAGTGCCAGAAAACCCTAACGTGTGGAGTTTGCACATTCTCCCTGTGACTGCATGGGTTTCCTCCAGATGCTCCACTTCCATCCCACATCCTGAAGATGTGCAGGTTTGTAGGTTAATTGGCCTCTGTAAAAATTGCCCAGAGTGTGTAGGGAGTGCTTGCGAAAGTGGGATAACATAGAATTCCTGTGAACTGATGTGTTGGAAGGAGCTGCAGATGCTGGCCTACACTAACTCAACGGGTCAGGCAGCATCTCTGGAGAAAAAGAACAGGTGATGTTTCGGGTTGAGACCCTTCTTCAGACTGAGAGTCAGGAGAGAGGGAACCGAGATATATGAAAAGGTACACAGAGCAAATTAATGAAAGATATGCAAAAAGTCAGATCAAAGCCAGCAATGATGATCAAGGAAAGATGTACCCCCCACAATGGTCCATTGTTGGCTGTGGGGAAGGTGATAACGAGTAACACAAACAGTGAAACTCAGCAGGACAAACTGATGACTGATGGTCATCTTGGACTCATTGGGCCAAAGGGCCTGTTTCCTTGTTATATCTTTCAATTTAATTTCATCATTCCTTCTGCAACTCACTCATCTTGAAAGCGTGGCCATAATAAATATATTTGGGGAGAACAATCTCATACCCACTGTCCAGTTTCCATTTCCTTACAGTTATATTGAGCATCTGTATTGGACAAGCTGAAAGCAAGAACTGTACTGTGAGGAAACTATTCCAATTTGGTAGAAGTGAAAGATTTTAGCGAAAGCTGAGTTTTCAGTTAACTCACTTAAATACACCGATCAGCCAAAACATTATGACCACTGACAGGCGAAGTGAATAACAGCGATTGTCTTGTTACAATGGCACCTGTCAAGAGGTGGGATATATTAGGCAGCAAGTGAACAGTCCGTTCTTGAAGTTGATGCATTGGATGCAGGAGAAATGGGCAGGAGTAAAGACCTGAGCGACTTTGACATGCGCCAAATTGTTATGGCCAGACGACTGGGTCAGAGCATCTCTGAAACGGCAAGGCTTGTGGGTGCTCCCGGTCAATAGTGGTGAGTTCCTACCGACAGTGGTCCGAGGAGGGACAAACCACAAACCGGCGACAGGGTGTTGGGCGCCCAAGGCTCATTGTGCGCAAGGGCAACGAAGGCTATTCCGTCTGGTCCGAACCGACAGAAGGTCTACTGTGGCACAAGTCACAGAAAATGTTAATGGTGGTCACGGGAGGAATGTGTCACAATACACAGTGCATCGCACCCTGCTGCATATGGGGCTGCACATGGAGGAACAACAGCATATTGGGCAGGTGGTCAAAATGTTTTGGCTTATCAGGTCGATTGGCTGATCGGTGTATGTGTATAGAATGAAATGGGATTTTATAAAATCAATATCTAATCCAAATGATGAATCTTTTAAGAAGGCCTGTACATACCTGGGTAACAGCATGTTAACTTCTTCTGTGATGTCGAATTTGATTTTGATCTTTTTGCAGTTAGTCTTGTTAGTCCAAGGGATAGATTGGCAATTTGGCCCGTACTGCTGGTATTCGGTAAATAAGTCTGGTAACCTTGTTCAAAGCCAAACTCCGTCATACTGTTGGAAACTATGTAGACAAAATTAATATGATTTATAATTAAATGTTCTCCATTTCTTAGAAACCTTATATTTTACAATAATACTTATATTTTGCTCTGTACAAGTAAATGTTAACATCAAGTTATCAGCACAATATAAATATAGGAAGCAGCTGACACCCAAAGTTTGGCATTGCCTTGCTGCTATCAGTATTAGCAAGGCTAAAAAGCAATGGCAAAGCTCACTGATATCTCTGCTGAAAATCATTTCACTTGGGGCAGCACGGTGGCACAGCACGAGAGTTGCTGCCTTACAGCGCCAGAGACCCAGGATTGATCCTGACTACAGGTGCTGCCTGTACAGAGTTTGTACATTCTCCCCATGACCTGCGTGGGTTTTCTCCGGGATCTCCAGTTTCCTCCCACACTCCAAAGACATACAGGTTTGTCGGTTAATTGGCTTGTCCCTAATGTGTGTAGAATAGTGTTAATGTGCAGGGATCACTGGCAACAAACTAAACTAAAGACCATCTATACATTCTGAGAAACAGAGGCAATCTTATCAGAATAAAACTTAACTCTGAATAATGTTTTATAAAATATGTCTCTCTCTAAACCTCAGATCTACTTTGTTGAATGGCTTGATAATGAGAGCAGTACAATAAAAGTTACAAAGCTATCAGATGGAGAGTATAAACAGCTTATTTGGTTTACTCTTTCCATCCCAAAGCAAATCTACAAAAGCCAACCATATTGTCTTTACAATTAAAGGAAGAAACGGTGGCTCATTCTGGTCTCTACATTTTCTCGAAACATGGCATTCATGACCAGAGAAATGTCACAAAATGCCACTTGCAAATTACTTACTAATCTAGCAGACCTGCAGAGCTGATCACAATAAATGTGTATTGTTATCAACTTCAACGTGTCACCAAGAAAGTGTAGGCACAAAGAACTGCAGGTGCTGGTTTGCAAAAAAAGATTCAAAGTGCTGTCATAACTCAGTACGTCAGGCAGCATCGCTGGAAGACATGGGTGGGCTTAGGACCTACGGGTCTTGACACAAAACATCGCCTACTCATGAGCTACAGAGATGCTGCCTGGCCCACTAGGTTACTGAAGAAGAGTCCAGACACAAAGTGTTGCCTATCCATGTCCTCCAGAGATCCAACCTAATCTGCTGAGTTACTCCAGCATTTTGTGTCTTTTTGTTAGCAAGAAAGGTCTCCTTCACATCTATTTGCCTTTCTTCCAACCTTCTCTCCCTTCTCAAGAACTGAGGTATTGTTTGATAGCTTCAGTCAATGGCCACTTTTCATGGACAAGGATATATATATATATCGATCATCAACAAGCTCTTTAGTTTTGATGCATGGCCATTCACAAAACTAACCAGTCGTCAATGCTGCACACACTCAGAGAAATGCACAGATTATCCAACAGTCAGTATGAGGGAAAAGAAGCTTGACTGATACTTCCCCTTGTTTTTACAGTGCACAATCATAGAATCCCAAGGGCTCCACTGAGTACTCTCTCCAAGGATCATATTGGCTGTATAATGCCTTCAATGGAGTCTAAAAGAGACATATTAAGCACTATCCAGAAGAAAATATGACGCTGCAGACAGAAAGTACTTCTGTGATTACTAAAAATTTGGTAAATGATCAGTTTTGACTATTGTGAGATTGGAATCAATGGCCTGTTCATATCATAAAAATCCCATATTTCTTTTTGATCTTTAAAATTGAATCTTACTTAAGCATATTCATTCCTCGCACTAGAGTATTTTTGCACTACTAAAAGTTTCTGTTCTCTGACAGGAACAATTGTCATTCCTGGGACATTTTGGTCTACATTCCTCTGGAATGGGGAATTACGTTATTCCACACCCAACTGATCCCGTAAAGAATGCAAGGGAAGTTAATTCTAGGAATTTCCAGGATGAATGTCTCGAGAGCATGGAACGACCCCAACACAAGCATTATTGAGTTGCACTCCATGCAAGGTCAAGTTTCAATCATGTAACACTGAAAAAGACTACATTATGCAATCACATTTATTGGCTTTTGACTCCACAGTAGGCTTCAAAATAGGTTTCCAATTTTTTGGGATGAAAAGTTTTTGTCAAAACATGAATGAAGGGAGTTCAAGTTAGAATTATTCTACATGAACGGCAAACATACTCATATAGGACAAAACTGTTCATAAAGTAAAATCGCTGTCTTAGTGTCTGCTGAATGTCATTTGTATGTCGGAAGGAAGGCAGTCTTCGAAACCAGAATGATCATCTGGAAAAATATCAAGTCACCATTTTGTTGCATCCTTGCGAAAGAAGTATAAAATACCAAATCATCTTGATTTATGTTTAATGGAAACTTGTCTGCAGTCTCAAAATTCAGCATTTAAGGCCATAGAATTAAAGAATGGTTTCCTTACTATCTTTAGCAGCTAAACACTCGAGGATGTTCAGACCTCTGTTTCAGACCTTCTCAGACTAATTAACCTAGGCCACTGTGTTTTTCTTGTGTGCATGACATCAGGCCCAAAGATCCTAGGTTTCAAGAATATATTCAGTCAGCCTAATGGAAAACAACATCTTGACAATAAAATCAATTTTCTAAAAGAGGATTTCAGAGATAATGCTAACTTGTGATTCATGTGAACTGTTTTCATAAACATTAAATTCAGGAAACCAACAGGAATTTGCCAGCAGGAAAAAAAAACTGTCATACTATAGATCACCAACAATGAAAGTAAAGATCAATACCAAGATTAGCGATGTACTACAACAAATAAATAATTCAGCTTGCATCAAAAAAAAAGAACGAGCCAGAGCCCAGTCACAGCTTTTAAACTGGCTTCTTGGATTCACTAAGTGCAGTCAATCTTCAGCACAATGTCTTTCCCCTTGAGAATTCAGTCTGAGATATTTTCAGCATGACCCTCATTCCCTGTTTCCGAAGACCTATTTAAGACCAGTCTTTTGGAGACACTTCCAGTGAACCATGTCATTTTCTACTTCTTCCAACTGATGGTCTCAGCTTATTTACCTGCTTGTTCACTAAATACGCAGAGATAACTTTACAAATATTCCCAGTGCAAATGCTAGGCAGTGTCGACGTTAAAGCCATTTTTACCACAACTATTGGAGGTTTTCCCCTCTATTTTCTCCAAAAGACAATAATCATTGCAAAGATATTGGTCTGCAAATATGTTCTACAAATGACAATCTTGCAAATATAGAAATAGGCTGCAGATAACCAATAATACCTAGAGCTCTTGGTAGTGTAAGAAAATAACTGCAGATGCTGGTACATCTTGGTAGATTACTTATCCCTTTCAGTCCATGAACATCTAGGCTCAATTTGGTTCTAATTCTCATCGGATATCTACACACCTACAATACCCAGCAGGGCTTACTAGGTAACAAATGAGAGTTCAAACCATGGACAACCTGGCTGGACCCAGAGAGAATAAGGTATCCAAAGTAAAGTAATGCTTTTGGCAAGGTAGCACCATAGACTTGGGTATGGGCATGGATTTTTATGGTGACAGGATAAATTAGTCATGCAAATACTGGATAATCATAGTGAAGTTCAGAATATAAATCTAAGAATTAGGGTCGTAAAGTCCAAGAGTCAATCGGTATGGAAACATTTGGCCCACCATGTCCACACAGACCAATGGACACCCATCCATATTGATTGTGCCTTCCTGCAACTGCCCAGAGTTTTATATGCTGAGACTTCAAGCGCACATCTGGATATTTCTTAAATATCAGCAACTGTCAGTGTTACCACTAAACCAACCAGGGAATAAACTATTCCAGATCAGGGTTTGAGAAGTGTGAAAGTTAATTAATAACCCTATATCAAGAAGCCTCTGAGGAAACAGCAATCACACTTTAAACTTGATAAAAGAAAAAAAACAGAAAATGCTGGGGCATTTAAAAGGTCAGGCGGCATCGTGGGGAAAGGACGAGCTAATATTTCAAGCTATAGAACCAGGAAAGAAAGAACATCTTCCAGCCTATGATGATATCTCCATTCTTCTCTTCACCACCAGACTCTCCTAACTGTATCTACTTATCACTTGCTAGCTTTTGCCCCATCCTCCTCCCCCCCTCCCCCCACCATCTTTACACTGGCTATCTTCTTTCTACACTCTCTCAGTCCTGATGAAGGGTCTGGATGTGAAACACAGGTTGTCCATTTCCTCCCACTATTGTCGACTGACCCACTAGGTTCATCCAGATCCAGGTTCATATTACTTTCTCTCATTTCAGGTAGCCCCAGATTCCCTCTCTCTCTATCCCTCCCCACCCAAGTCACACTAGCTTCTAATTTTCACCCAACAAACAGCTTACAATGGCCCGTTTCCTTTATCATCGTTACTTTTTTGCATATCTTTCATACATTGTTCTTCATCTCTCCACATTATCGTCTATATCTCTCGTTTACCTTATCCCTAACCAGTCTGAAGAAGGGTCTTGCCCAGAAACGTCACCCATTCCTTCACTCAAAAGATGCTGCCTGCCCCGCTGAGTTACTCCATCCAGCCTTTTGTGTCTATCTTCGGTTTAAACCAGCATCTGCAGTTCCTTCGCACACCACACACTTAATATTATTTTTACACAATACTTCAAATGCCTTCCAGTTACATTCTTAGCTATTGTATCCTATTCATTATCTGATAAACCTGACTGCACTATAGATATTGGCATTATACCAAAACAGTCACAAAGATCAGTTTTATGAGGATCCATTAATGCCACTTGAAGCAAGTATATTGGTATATTTGTTTTGGTATATTTATATTGGTATATTTATATTGGTATATAGTGATATTTTTCTTATTTTGGCTGGAGTTCCAGAAGTCTCATTACCCCATCTGTCAAGGGAGAGGGGAAGGGATACAAATCACCAGCACAACAATGCACAGTATTTTGCAGCTTACTGTTACTGCGATTTAGGCTCAACGCTAATTCAATGACTCAAGTCCTCTTGTAATCTTTTTTAAAGATATCTGCGAGTGCCAATTCTATTAAATTCTATTAATTATAAAAATAAATGAATTAGTTCCAATCAAAAGGTTTTAGGGTGAGGGAGAAAAGATTTAATAGGAACCCGAGGGGGTAACTGCTTCAAACAAAGGGTGGTGGGTGTATGAAACGAGCTGCCGGAGGAGGTAGTTGAGGCATGTACTATCGCAAAGTTTACAAAACATTTAGACAGGTACATGGATAGGACAGGTTTGGAGGGATATGGGCCAAATGCAGGCAGGAGGGATTAGTGTAGATGGGACATGCTGGTTAGTGTGAGCAAGTTGGGCCAAGGGGCCTGTTTCCACACTGTTTCTCTCTATAAAATAAATTGACTGATTTTGTGAAGGTTGCTTTATCGGCAGATTTGGTACAATACTGCCCCCTAAAGGAACATATTGCAAAGCGTTACTCATACATTATATTGGCCCATGAGCAACATCTTATTTGCATTGAGAACAGATGTGCGTGAAAGGGAGAGTGATACCAATCATTAAGCAAGCATTTTATATTGACTCTACGCTAATCCATTTTATTCTCCCCACATTCCTAACTACTCACTCCACATTCTATCACTCATTTACACACGGGGGGGCGGGGGGGGGGCAATTTACAGTAGGTAATTAACATTGTGCACTGGTCAGGATTCTTCCACCCCCTCCTCCATCTCCCTTCCACCCCCTCCTCCATTGCCTTTCTGCCCCCTCTCCCATTCCCCTTCCCCACTGGTGTTGCTGTCACCGGTGTCACTCATTTTCACCAGTGCCATCCATTTCCTTAAGTAACCACGTTTTAACTTGAGCCCAGTTGAAAGCTCTTGTTTGATGACTCTGCAAGAGCCAAGCAGAGGTTACAACATGGAACTGGCTCTTTGGCCCACAATACATGATGCCAAAGTAATCTCCTGTGCCTGCATCTGAACCATATCAACAACAGAGCTTTATTTGTCATTCGGTACCAAGGTACCGAACGAAACTACATAGCAGTCACACACAAAAAAGAACACAAGACACATGACCCCAACACAAACGTCCATCACAGTGACTCCAAACACCCCCTCACTGTGATGGAGGCAACAAAACTTCCACTCTCTTCCCCCCACGCCCACGGACAGACAGCTCGTCCCCGACTGTGAATGGATCCATCCATTCCCGGTAAATTCATGTGCCTATTTAGAAACTTCTTAAACACCACTATCATGCCAGCCTCCACCACCACCACTGGCAGCACGTTCCAGGCACCCACCACTCTCTGTGCAAAAAACATGCCCTGCACATTTCCTTTAAACTTTGCACCTCTCACCTTAAAGCCATGCCCTCAATTCCTTGACATTTCCACCTTGAGAAAAAGGTTCTAATTGTTGACCTATCCGTGTTCTCATAATTTTATACACTTCTATCAGATCTCCCCTCAGCCTCCGACTCTCCAGAGAAAACAATCCACGATCACCCATTTTCTCATTGTAGCTAATGTTATCTAATCTAGACAACATTCTGGTAGACCTCTTCTGCACCTTCTCCTAGGTGTGCAGGCTGCTAATACAGAAGATCCACCCTCTGGTTGCAGTGACATCCCTGCACTCTGAGAATGTGCTGGGAAAGCAATAAAATACGAGAACAAGTTGAATGTCACCATGTTCACCGTATTAATGTGGATGCAGTCCATTAGCATAACCGGCTTTGTAAATCTTGGATTAACATTATGGATAGGGTTATACTTATACAGAAACGATTTATTTTGCATTTGGAAGGCCAGTTCCAGCAGGTGGTGCCAATTAATACTAAATTTTGATCTAAAATATTAAAAAAAGGGGTGGCAGTGTGGCACAGCGGTAGAGCTGCTGCCTCACGGTGCCAGAGACCCAGGTTTGATCCATATGGTGGGTGCCGTTTGTGCAGTGTTTGCTCGTTCTCCCTGCGACCATGTGAGTTTTCTTCTGGGTGCTCCAGTTTCCTCCCACATTCCAAAGATGTGCAGGTTTGTCGGTTATTTGGCTTCTGTAAATTGCCCCTAGCGTGTAGGATGCATCAGTGGGAATAACATAGAATTAGTGTGAGCAGGTGATCAATGGTCAGCGTGGACTTGGTGGGCATGGGGGCCTGTTTCCACGCTGTATTTCTAAACTAAACTAAGCAAAGGAAACCATGAAGATATGAGAGGTGATTTGGATCCATTGGGGAGCTTCTTTAAAAGATATGATAGACAAGGAATGTCATTCATTTAAGGAATGAATGCCAGTCGACAGCAGTTATACTTTCCTGCCTAGAGCAAAAACATCAAAGGTAAAGTGACTCAACCAAGGCTAAAGTACGAAATAAAGGACAGAAGTAGATCTAAAGAGGAGTTTAGAATTCAGCAAAAAAAAATTAAGTGCACTTAGAAATGAGCAAAAGTGTTTGAGACAGGAACAAGAGTGTGAGAGCAAACATGAAAGAAACATAAAAGTGAATTGTAAAATCCTCTACAAATATGTAAACACATAAAACATTTTTAAGGTGAGCATAGATTCATCAGAGTCAGAAATGTAATGATATATAAGAGGGATTTTATAATATTGCAATAATATTATATTAACTGTATTGATATTAATTTAATTTTCACTGAAAGATGACATGTTAACCACGACTTTTATTCTGTTGATATGGTGACACAAATTTCAGTTCAGCTACAACCAAGATGATACTTCAGACAAGCACTGCTAATAATGAATACCATGCCATCATTATTCTAATTCATATTCAAGTAGAAATCTGCTTGCGTCATCCATACCAGAGATGGTCTGTGTCTGTGCAGTGATGGTACTTATAGCTGTCGGAGTCTGAGTAGCTGGTGGTGCTGCCTCTGCCACAAACTGGACCGAACTCGGACCTGCGGCTGTACCCAGGTGGCAGCCATTTTGTTTGTGGGCCACAAAGGTATCCAACGTGTTGTACTGTTGCTTGCAGATGCCGCAGATGTGGATATCAGCACTCACCTCCACTAACACTGTGGCCCCTGGAGAAACTATGTAAAAAGAAAACATTAGGGTACATTGCACGACAAAGATCTTTATTTGCCCTCTTCTGTAAAGTTGTTCTTACTGTCTAAGACAACATGGAAAACAGCAATCTTTTAAAGATTCATTGTCTTTAAGAATATAATATTTTGTTAGAAAATTTAATTAGTGCAGTACATGATACTCAAAAAAATCTAGAACCTAAGAAAGGTAAAACAGATTTCTCCTGCAGTGATAAGATGTGCTGGGATGTGTTTGCAGAGTAAGCTTTAGCATCAATCAGTAATACACAGCTGAGCTCAGTTTAACATCCATTTACAGGCTGTCCTTGGATCACATAAGGGTTCCATTCCTGGGAACTATCCATAAGTCGATTTCTCTATAAGTAAAAAATTTATGGAGTTCGCAAATAAGCGATAAGTCGCTTATTATATATGCACTCGTTTACTATCACTATAAATACACTTCTTGTAACTCTTTCATTTCATATAATAATGACAACAGTGCCCATAATCAAACTAATGGAGTATCTACTATATGCAGTCACTATTGAATATCATGAAATATTTTACCATTATTGCTATTACTAACTTGAAAAATGCATGGGAGAATTTGAGTAAAGTTCATCCTACCATTTTTAACATTGATCTTGTGAACCTTTCTCGTGTCACCATCTCAATCCAATGTCGTGGAATACAACAACACTAAGCTTTTTAAATTTAGTGAACAATCTATTAAGTCTAAAATTGTCCCCACTGTTCACTTCAACCTTTCAATCCACAATTTCTCACCTTGAATCTGAGAAGACATTAATAATCTGAAAATTAAATTGACTCCTTGGAAGTAAAAAGGTGTGCCATCATAAGTGGCATCAATGCTTCCTTTGTATTCCAAACAAACTTTTCTTAAAATACCTTTTAAAAAAAATAAAACATGCGTTCGCAAGATCAACATGAAAAGCACAAGGATGAATGTTACAAAATATATTCCATGCACTTTAAGTTATATTCGCAATAACAATAAAATGTTATTTTGCAACAAAAATATGTTTACAGCAGTGTGTCGTCAATTATTGTGCCACCATGGACAATTTGCAACTTATGACATGTGGTACAATAATGAGCTCTGAGCCTTCACTGGCTAACTTGAGTATAAAATATGCACTGATGGTGGGACAAATATACCGTCGAGTGGCAAGAAATCGATGAGATCCAGCACCACACTCAGATGGCTGCTAGGGCACTGTTCCCCAGAGCAGTTACTGTGAAGGTCAGAGTCCCCCAGCTAAATAGATCGATGGACTTACCTTGAGATGGACACATTCAACACCAGCCAGCTTGATTGAAGGCATCAATGCTCCAGCCCACTCAAGAACCCCAGGCTAGGTGTGTTGCCTCTGTAATTGATGCCTGAGCAAGTTGTAAACTGCCAGTGACAAAAGTATGCTTCATTCCAAGACCCACTGTTTGCAAATTGCACCAGTGTGGCAGGATTTCACAGCAGTGACATCAATTACACAGAATACACTGAGTGGAATCACTGCTGTGCCTAGCGGCCTTTGTGTCCAAGGACATTGTCCACATAGAAAGCCACTCTATGAGTCTGAAAGAAGGGTCTCGACCGAAAATGTCAACCGTTCCTTCTCTCCAGAGATACTGTGTGTCCCGCTGTTACTCCAGCATTGTGTTTATCTTCGGTGTAAACCAGCATCTGCAGTTCCTCTTTACAATATCCTACCTCATTCGTGGAACTGAATTTTGCCTAACATTCCATTGTGTAGCATATAGAAATATTGTGGCTCACATTACAACTTTTAGCGATTTCTCATTCAGCTTAGCATCAGCAATGTCGTGAAAGTTGTCCAAAACTTATTCTTCCACATAGGATTTAAATTGCACATAAAAGCCTCCCTGTGAGTATTCAACATCACTTGATCTTAAGTTAATCCAAAGACGTACAGGTATGTAGGTTAATTGGCTGGGTAAATGTAAAAATTGTCCCTAGTGGGTGTAGGATAGTGTTAATGTACGGGGATCGCTGGGCGGCACGGACTTGGTTGGCCGAAAAGGCCTGTTTCCGGCTGTATATATATATGATATGATATGATTTAACTGTCCAGTGTACCCAAAAGACAGTGAACAGCTTCAGCACCCTATTTTCTTCTAGTTTAACACGTCATCTGAACCCTGAAAAAATAGTGTCCTAACATTTTATACTGATCAGTCTGAAGAAGGGTCTCGACCCGAAACGTCACCCATTCCTTCTCTCCCGAGATGCTGCCTGACCCGCTGAGTTACTCCAGCATTTTGTGAATAAATCAATTTGTACCAGCATCTGCAGTTATTTTCTTATACTAGTGTCCTAACATAATGTGTAAGGGGGAACTGCAGATGCTGGTTAAACTGAAGACAGACACAAAAAGCTGGAGTAACTCAGCAGGTCAGAAAGCATCTCTGGAGAAAAGGGAATAGGTGACATTTCGGGTCGAGACCCTTCTTCAAACTCTTCAGAAGGGTTCTTCAGACTCTGAAGTCTGAAGATGGGTCTCAACCCGAAACCTCACCTATTCCTTTTCTCTAGAGATGCTGCCTGACCCGCTGAGTTACTACAGCATTTTGTGTCTGTTAGTGTCCAGAAGTGTTCTGCTTGTGAATTGCACATGTACAAACCATGAAAACTTATAACAACATAAAAAATAACCCACAGACTCCCATAATTTGTATACAACTCAAGATACAGAAGAACAAAGAAAAACACAGCATCGAAATAATCTGCAATCCACTTCGCAGTCATCAAAACAAAATCCTAATGTCCTGAAATACTCAGCCAATCTTCATTATAATTTTTTCAATATTTCAAATATTCAGAAATGCTTGTGTTTCAGCGTCAGATAATTCAACTTGCATCACTAAGCCAGTTTTTGATCCTTCAGTCAAGGTCAATAACCCCCCATAATCCACATCTTACTGGGATTCAATTTACGATTTTTTTTAATGTACGTTTTGGACATTTGAGTGCAGATAGGAATATTAACCTTTTCTTTTTTCACTTTACACCACCTCAGGCCATCAAGTCACCATTCCTAAACTAATCACCTCTTTCACATCTACTTCCCAGAGGTACTGCCACATACTCTTGGTCTTTAACTCTACCATGTTCAATTGTTATATTACTGTCCTTCAATACCTTTTTACACTATTTCCCCAACCCACCACTTCCACCAAAAGTCCTGCAACTAGCTTTAACAGTTCGCAACGATGTATTTCTTTTGAACTCACAACTTTCTCTATCCAGCAATCTGCCTATCAGGGAATCCCCTTGCCTGAGGTCATCTGTTGCCGGCCGTGATTTGCTCAGCCCCCTCTTTGTTCCCAGTTTTTTTCCCCACTCCCATCTGTAGAAGGGTCCTGACCTGGAACATCAGTTATCCATTTTCTCCAGAGATGCCGCCTGCCCCGCTGAGTTACTCCAGCTTTTTGTGTGTATCTTCAGTATAAACTAGCAAATCCTTGTGATTAGAACACAAATGGGTATTTTGTCTTTCTTAAAACAGAAACTCATCAACTTCACTTCTATTCATGAATCAAATTTATGAAATTACTTTTTTGGCACCATTCAAAACCATTCAAAACCACAAGACGTCTTAAAGTGTTTTTTTCAGACAGATAAGAATTTTTCTGAATTACAGTTATCCATTTCTGAAAAACATAGTTATCCATTGTGAATAACGATGGTTAATTCACTTAGTGCTCCCGAACACTGCGCTATTCACACAAAAACACAGAAGGCTATGGAGGCCAAGTCAATGGATCTTTTTAAGGCAGAGATAGATTATTGATTAGTGTCAGAGGTAATGGGGAGAAGGCAGGAGAATGGGGTTAGGAGGGAGTGATAGATCAGCCTTGATTGAATAGTAGAGTAGACTTGATGGGCTGAATGGCCTAATTCTGCTCCTATCACTTATAACTTCCTTCATCAGTGAAGAACAATTTATTGAAAATTATACCATCCTTATATATTGTAAGCACTTTTTAACTTTAGAGATATGAAATGAACAAAAAAGGTATAAAATTATAAAATTAACAACTAATTTGCTATCACAGTAATTGTGAAATTGTCTTTACTCTACATTAAAAGGGGCAGTTAAACTTCCCATTGTACAGACTTTTCACCACGACAGAATTAAGAAGGTATCTAGTCCAACACCAGAGGGAGCTCTTCATCTTCCTCAGACATTTTCAGCAGTATTAGGACACACAAGCATGTTTAAGAATCCATGTTGGCATCCTTGTCTGAATTGTAAAGTTAATGAAGTGTATAGGGTAAGAAAAATACAAAGGGAATTTATAATGCAGCTTTCATATCAAATTGCATTGCTCTTCACATTCAAATTACTGCATTTAAATACAGTCGTATGAACTAATACGACCATGAAACAAGTACATGTTTTTTAATCTCTCGTTTCCCTTTCCCCTGACTAGTCTGAAGAATGGTCCCGACCCAAAACGTCACCCATTCCTTCTCTCCAGAGATACTGCCTGTTCCGCTGAGTTACTCCGGTTATTTGTGTCTATCTTCAGTTTAAATCAGCATCTGCAGTTCTTTCGGACACATGCTTTTTTATGATATTGGTTAAGTGCAGCTTTTAAGAGTGGCAGAAACGTTATCTCTGTTGAACAGTGCATTACAGCGTCCTTTACTTACACCTAAAATACTATCACAATATGCGAGACTTCATGTAATAAAAATGAACTGCAAATGCTGGTTTCTACTAAAGATAGAAACAAAATGCTGGGTAACTCACTTCAATTGAACATCTCAGTGGGATCCATGGAGAGCTAGCTAACTGGATAGTGAATTGGCTTCATGGTGGGAAGCAGAGGGTGGTGGCAGTAGGTTGTTTTTCAGACTGGAGGCCTGCGACTAGGTGTGGCTCAGGGATCAGTGCCAGGCCAATTGATGTTTTGTCATCTACTTGTCATTTGTTTACGAATGTACAAGGCATGATTAGTACGTTTGCAGATGCAGATAGGTGGTATCATAGATAATCAACATGTTCATCAAGAATTACAGCAGGGTCTTAATCAGCTGAGCAAGTTGGCCAGGGAATGTATCTTGGAGTTTAATTCAGATAAGTGTGAGTTGTTGGTCATGACATCAAGAACTAGAAGACATAGGATTAAAGTTAGAGTAAAAGATTTAATAGGAACCTGAGGGGCAACGTTTTAAGACAGAGGATGGTGGGTATATTGGAAGGAACTTCCAATGCAAGTAGTTGAGGCAGATACAATAACGTTTAAAGTACATATGGGCATGTACATGGATAGGAAAGGCTTAGAGAGATATGGGCCAAACGTGGCAAATGGGACTACTTCAGATGGGGCATCTTGACTGCCATGATGTGTTACACAATATGACTGTGACTAGAATTGGAAGTACAAACAGAAAGTAGTGGAAATGCTCAACAGGTCATATATCCCAATCCAAGAAATCAAGAAGTGGATAAATCGTATTGCAAAAGGATAATGGTGCAAATCTTACATAACAAAGGTCTCATGCAGCAATGTATAGAACCATCATCTCCTTGAGTTCCAAGTATATGTAATCACTTTTATCACTAGAAATTATAGAATTACACTTTCTGCGTTGAACTTAGAAATGAATAGAGTATACGCAAACTGAAGGTGTGACATTTAGTTTATATTTATATTTCTTTTTCATTTTTAAGTGCTGATTAACCTTCTTGACTTGAAATCACACTTTTGTGCAAAAACCTTCAAATAACTTTGATTAAGATTTTAAATTCATTCAGTTTTGTTTGCTTCTGAAAGCTTATCCATGTGCTTTCTTGCAAAATTCCTGGGGCGTAAATATGATAAATTCCCCGAATGCAGTTGCATGGTATTATGATGCATAGTTGGCCTGTGTGTGTGTGTGTGCCAACTAGCCAATGTCCTCATGTATGTTCAATAGCATGATTGTTGCATGCAGCCAGTGCTACCTCACTGTTTGCTATTTCCCAGGCTAAGCTTTAATTCTCCTTCCATTCCTACACAGACCTTTCTGTCCTCGATCTCCTCCATTGTCAGAGTGAGCCTAAACCAAATTGGAGGAACAACATCTCATATTTCGCTTGGGCAGCTTTCAGCCCAGTGGCATTAATTGATTCCTCTCACTTCAGGTAGGCCCGGCATTCCCTCTCTCTCTATCCCTCCCCCACCCAAGTCGCACGAACTTCTCATTTTCAGCTTACAATGGCATGTTTCCTTTATCATTGTTACTTTTTTACATATCTTTTATTCATTGTTCTTTATCTCTGCACATTACCATCTATATCTCTCGTTTCCCTTATCCTTAACCAGTCTGAAGAAGGGTCACAACCCAAAACGTCACCCATTCCTTCTCTCCAGAGATGCTGCCTGCCCGCTGAATTACTCCAGCTTTTTGAGTCTATCTAGGGTATAACATAACTGGCTTTAGGTACAATTTCTGATGCTATTAAACACTGATGATGTGCTCAGGAGCATCAAGAGATGTATTTTATCAATCACTGTGATGGCGAAACCAGTGGCGACCAGGAATAGACTGGTTGACAAACAAGGACAGGGTGGTGATGACTGGAGAGACAGTGGACAGCTCGGAAAGATGGCAACCGGGGCAGGTCAGGTTGGCAGTCCAAACCGCATCCTCTGAGAGCAGGAGACCCAACCAAGCTACAGATCAACTCATGGAAAAATACCCCCAGGGGTGCCCGAGAGGGGGGGGGATGAGCACCCCAATTTGACAGACCAAAGGCTAACGACTAATGGCAATGAATAACCGACTATGAAATGCAGATGTGGAAAGGTCTGCAAGAACAGCCGAGGCCTAAAGATTCACCAGACCCAGATGAAGTGTTTGGAGGGAGAGGGAGCATCACAACGCACAGGTATCTTACCTAGTGAGACGCAGGAGGAGCCAGGCCCGGAAGCACCCCATAGAGCCCGATCTATCCATCGTAGAGAGCATGGAGAGAAAAGTCAGCAGCTTCATCAGGAGGTGGCTGGGACTTCCCAGGAGCCTTAGCAACATCGCCCTTTACGGTAATAACACCGATCTCCAGCTGCCCCTGAAGTCCCTGGAGGAGGAGTGCAAGGTGACTCGGGCCAGAGGGGTGATGCTGTACAGGGACTCCAGCGACCCCAAGGTGGCTCAGGCAGGGGTGGAGGTGAAAACTGGGAGGAAGTGGAGAGCCGGCGAAGCTGTGCTGCAAGCGGAGTTTTGGATATGCCACAGAGTCCTGGTGGGAGCAGTGACTTGGGGAAGAGCTAGTCTGGGAACCTTCCCAACTCCCCAGTTTGACAAGGCCAAGGAAGAGAGGCGCACACTGGTCCAGGAGGAAGTGAGGGCAGCAGTGGACCTGGCCAAGGTGGGAGCAGGCAGTGTACGATGTCCTGCTCTGCCCATCAGACCTCTTCATCTGCGGCAAACCGGAATCTCTGGATTGCCCGCAATGCTCAGGCAAGGGACGTTGGAACACATCCTGAGCTGCTGCCCAAAGGCTCTTGGGCAGGGCCGGTACACCTGGCGTCACGACCAGGCTCTGAAACCCATTGCCGAAGCCATCAGCATGGGAATCAGCAGCTGCAGACGAGCATGCCCCACCACCCAGATGATCACCTTTGTGAAGGCTGGGGTGCAGCTGCCAAGAACCGTCAGGAATCCTGACAACTGCACAGGACTGGCAGCTTTTGTGGACCTAGTGAAACAGCTGAAGTTCCCACGGCACATCGCCACGACCACCCTGAGACCGGACATCCTCCAGGTCTCAGAGGCGACAGTAAATATCGTCGTGTTGGAACTGGAACTTTTGGTACAATTTCTGATCCTATTAATCATGCCTGGTTAAAAATAACATACCTTGCTATGATTAATACTAAAAGGTTGGGATGAATTAGCCATCTTCTTGATCTCAGTTTAAAGGGTGTGGCAATACTAGGTATTCCACAAACTGGTTCATCTAGTTTTAATAAGCAAATCAAAATCGATTCCAATTGAACCGTGATTATTTGGGACGTGATACTGCATCTGTTTTTGAGACATGGCATTTTGTCATTCCATGGTATAGAATAATGATCAGTCTTACTTTGGCACCATCGAAATGTAGAAACAAGGAGCCGCAGATGCTGGTTTACAAAGAAAGACAAAAAGTGCTGGTTTAACTTAGCAGGTCAGGCAACATCCCTGGAGAACATGGATAGGTGATGTTTCAGGTCAGGACCCTTCTTCAGACTGATTGGGGGGGGGTGGGGGGAAGGGTGTGGGGGGGGGAAGGGTGTGTGTGGGGGGGAGGGAGGGGAGTCTCTTACTTTGACACTGTTGCTTTCATTTGGGTTAGAAGGTCAAGGGCTGAAGTTCAGATGGTTCGTTCTTTGGATGATCTTTATGATGGATTGGAAAACCAGAATGCCACACGCCCTCCTTGGCAGACAAACAATGTTCCACCACGTTTATTAAAAGGAACTGGTGCCAATGTCCCTTCATCTGATCACTTATTTGTGTGTACAAACTGGCTTGTAGGTTAATTGGCTTGATATAAGTGTAAATTGTCCCGAGTGTGTGTAGATTGTGTTAATGTGCTGGGATCGCTGGTCAGCGTGGACTCGGTGGTCCGAAGGGCCTGTTTCCGCGCTGTAAATCGAAACTAAACTAGACTAAACAAAACAAAACACCTGGAGAAAAACGACACGGTCACAGGGAGAACGTGCCAACTGTACACAGAGAGCACCTGAGGTCAGGATTGAACCCGGATCGTAGAAACATAGAAAATAGGTGCAGGATTAGACCATTCGGCCCTTCAAGCCATCACTGATATATCCAAAGATTTCCTTACTGTTTGTTTTGGGATTATACGCAAGTTGTCTCAAAATTAATTTTCTCTCTTCTTATGAGCTTTTAAGATTTAACTGTTCGATCCAGAAAACCTCCCAGTCCTCTTCCCTATCACCAACCCTGGCCACTTAGTCGCCCTACTTTTCAATTTAATATTATTTCTGACTTTTTAGTTAACCACAAAATGTGCTTCTTTCATATGGAATCTCTCTTTCTAATAGGGATAAATTTCTGCTGAGTGTCACAGGCCAGTTGTTTGAATATCTGCCGTTGTTCATTTACTGACATTCTCTTAGCTTATTTGCCTGGTCCACCTGAGACCAAAGCACTTTTGTACCATTATACCATTTATTCTGAAGGAGTGGTTTTATTCCTGTGGTGTCCACCTACATCCTCAAACTTTTAATTAGTTTATAAAGTGCTTCAGACATCTTCAGGTCATGAAAGGTGCTATATAACAACACACTTCTTGTTTCCTCTCAGTTTTCAGTTGGTGTAGAATTCAAGCTAATGTTCCTCATTCAAAGTCTGAATACAGTGAGGGCATATCCCTGTGGGCAAATGGAATCAAGGGATATGGGGAAATAGCAGGAACAGGGTACCGATTTTGGATGATCAACCATAATCATATTGAATGGAAGTGCTGGCTCGAAGCGCCAAATGGCCTACTCCTGTACCTGTTTTCTATGTTTCTATGTATATACCCAAACATCAACTCAATGGAGACACAAGGAACCGCAGATTCCTTGCAGGAACTGCACCAAAACATTAGGTGCTGGAGTAACTCAGCTGGTCAGGAAGCATCGGTGGAGGGAATGGATAGGCAACATTTCTGGTTTCAGTCTGAAGAGAGGTCACAATCCAAAAAGGACCCCTGCATTTCTGGTTGCGAGCCTTCTTCAGCCTGAAGAAAGATCACAATGTGAAATGTCACCTATCCATTTCCTCCGCAAATGCTGTCTGACCCGCCGAGGCACTGCCGAATTTTGTCTTCAGTGTAAACCAGCATCTGCAGTTCCTTCCAACACACTTTGTGTTTTGCTCTACAGTATATATCAACTCAACAAAGATTGCACCCTGAACAACGGCCATTGATAAAATGGCCCCCGATAGTACATTTTGTTCTATCAAGAACTACTAACAATTTGGTTTGCTCATTTACACGCTTATTATATTACTGCCCTGCCCAGCCCAATTGGCAGCAATGTTTCTTTGAATGGGTGCATTGTCAGTTCATGTAACAAAAGAAACTCTCTGAGTACTTTGTTGACTACTCACCTGCCAAACTAAAATGACAGTGTGTTGTTTTTCAACGTAGCTGTTTAGATTTCACTGAAACAATAAGATATAATTTGAAGAGCAGGTACAATTGCACCATTGAAACACCAACTTTAATTGGAAACCTTTAATGCATTAATTTGCAGGAGCTTCTAATACAAATTGTTATCGAGTTTTAAAAAAAGGACATGGTTTTCAGTGTGCTTAGAAAGTTGTAATTTCCAAGGGTGGTATTAACTAGAGGGAACCCCTAACTTTGTATATTATATACTGCCTTGCAAAGCCCTGGAACCTGAGTAGGGCACCTCCCCGCCTTCCGATAGCCAGGTTCCCGGGTGGGACGCTACTCAGGTTCCGGGGCTGCCCCAGCGGCTCATGCAGCAGCGCCGCTCTCGGCCTAGGCCCTTCCCCGGCCACCAGCCGCCGCCCCGACCCCTGCATAGAGAACACGGCCGACTACTCACACGGCACCGAGCCGAAGTTGTCGCTCTGCCCGCCCGCGTTCATGGCGCAGCGGCGGCGTCCGGGAGCGCCGAGCGGGACCGGGAGACCCGCGACCCGCCTCCTCTCCCCGTGTTTTATTGACAAACAAACGGGTCGGAGGCCGAGGAGCAGCTCGGGCCTTGACTGAGGGCGGCGGAAGCGGGCACGCAGCACTTCCGTCCGGTGTAGACCTGAAGACCAGTCAACCTCAAACCTACACAGACATCAAGCCTACACAGACCTCAAACATACACAAACCTCAAACCTACACAGACCTCAAACCTACACAAACCTACTCAAACCTACTCAAACCTACACAAACCTCAAACCTACACAAACCTCAAACCTACACAAACCTCAAACCTACACAAACCTCAAACCTACACAAACCTACTCAAACCTACACAAACCTCAAGCCTACACAGACATCAAACCTACACAAACCTCAAACATACACAAACCTCAAACCTACACAAACCTCAAGCCTACACAAACCTCAAGCCTACACAAACCTCAAACCTACACACACCTCAAGCCTACACACACCTCAAGCCTACACACACCTCAAGCCTACACACACCTCAAACCTACACAGACCTCAAACCTACACAGACCTCAAGCCTACACAGACCTCAAGCCTACACAGACCTCAAGCCTACACAGACCTCAAACCTACACAGACCTCAAACCTACACAGACCTCAAACCTACACAAACCTCAAACCTACACAAACCTCAAACCTACACAAACCTACTCAAACCTACACAAACCTCAAGCCTACACAAACCTACTCAAACCTACACAAACCTCAAGCCTACACAAACCTCAAGCCTACACAAACCTCAAACCTACACACACCTCAAGCCTACACACACCTCAAGCCTACACACACCTCAAACCTACACAGACCTCAAACCTACACAGACCTCAAGCCTACACAGACCTCAAGCCTACACAGACCTCAAGCCTACACAGACCTCAAACCTACACAGACCTCAAACCTACACAGACCTCAAACCTACACAAACCTCAAACCTACACAAACCTCAAACCTACACAAACCTACTCAAACCTACACAAACCTCAAGCCTACACAAACCTACTCAAACCTACACAAACCTCAAGCCTACACAAACCTCAAGCCTACACAAACCTCAAACCTACACACACCTCAAGCCTACACACACCTCAAGCCTACACACACCTCAAACCTACACAGACCTCAAACCTACACAGACCTCAAGCCTACACAGACCTCAAGTCTACACAGACCTCAAGCCTACACAGACCTCAAGCCTACACAAACTTCAAGCCTACATAAACCTCAAACCACCTACACAAACCTCAAACCTACACAAACCTCAAGCCTACACAAACCTCAAGCCTACACAAACCTCAAGCCTACACAAACCTCAAGCCTACACAAACCTCAAACCTACACAAACCTCAAGCCTACACAAACTTCAAGCCTACACAAACCTCAAGCCTACTACACAAACCTCAAGCCTACACAGACCTCAAACCTACACAAACCTCAAGCCTACACAAACCTCAAGCCTACACAAACTTCAAGCCTACTACACAAACCTCAAGCCTACTACACAAACCTCTAGCCTACTACACAGACCTCAAGCCTACTACACAAACCTCACGCCTACACAAACCTCAATCCTACACAAACCTCAAGTCGACACAGACCTCAAGCCTACTACATAAACCTCAAGCCTCCTACACAAACCTCAAGCCGACACAGACCTCAAGCCTACTACAAAAACCTCAAGCCTACTACACAAACCTCAAGCCTACTACACAAACTTCAAGCCTACTACACAAACCTGAAGCCTACACAAACTTCAAGCCTACTACACAAACTTCACGCCTACACAAACCTCAATCCTACACAAACCTCAAGTCGACACAGACCTCAAGCCTATACAAACTTCGAGCCTATACAAACCTTGAGCGTACACAGACCTTGAGCCTACACAAACCTCAAGCCTACTACACAAACCTCAAGCCTACTACACAAACTTCAAGCCTACTACACAAACCTGAAGCCTACACAATCTTCAAGCCTACTACACAAACCTCACGCCTACACAAACCTCAATCCTACACAAACCTCAAGTCGACACAGACCTCAAGCCTATACAAACTTCGAGCCTATACAAACCTCGAGCGTACACAGACCTTGAGCCTACACAAACCTCAAGCCTACTACACAAACCTCAAGCCTACACAAACCTCAAGCCTACTACACAAACCTCAAGCCTACACAAACCTCAAGCCTACTACACAAACCTCAAGCCTACACAAACCTCAAGCCTACTACACAAACATCAAGCCTACTACACAATCCTCAAGTCTACACAAACCTCAAGCCTACACAAACCTCAAGCCTACTACACAGACCCCAAGCCTACACAAACCTCAAGCCTACACAAACCTCAAGCCTACACAAACCTCAAGCCTACTACACAAACCTCAAGCCGACACAAACCTCAAGCCGACACAAACCTCAAGCCGACACAAACCTCAAGTCTACACAAACCTCAACAAATTACACGCTGGCTACTCTTCTGCACAAGGTGCAGTACAGGCTCCTTTGTTAAAGTGATCTCTGAAAATACTTTTTTTAAATGCCTGGCCATCTCAACTGTGAATTTCTCAAATGTTTACCCAATTAGAAAAGGTCAAGGATAACAAGTCAAGGAAGGAACTGCAGATGTAATGTGCAAGAAGGAACTGCAGAACTGAAGATAGACACAAAAAGCTGGAGTAACTCAGCGGGACAGGCAGCTTCTCTGGAGAGAAGGAATGGGTGACGTTTCGGGTCGAGACCTTTCAGACTGGTTAGGGATAAGAGAAATGAGAGATATAGACGGTGATGTGGAGAGATAAAGAACAATGAATGAAAGATATGCACAAAAATAACAATGATAAAGGAAACAGGCCATGTTTGTAGCTGTTTATAGAGTGAAAATGAGAAGCTAGTGAGACTTGGGTGGGGGAGGGATAGAGAGAGAGGGAATGCCGGGGCTACCTGAAGTGAGAGAAATCAATATTCATACCACTGGGCTGTAAGCTGCCCAAGAGAAATATGAGATGCTATTCCTCCAATTTGTGTTTAGCCTCACTCTGATAATGAAGGAGACTGAGGACAGAAAGGTCTGTAGGAATGGGAAGGAGAATTAAAGTGTCCAGCAAACAGGAGATCAGGTTGGTTCACGCAGGCTGAGCGAAGGTGTTATGAAGATGTGGACTCGTACATTGGCGAGACCAAACGCAAACTGGGCGATCGTTTTGCGTAACACCTTCGCTCAGCCTGCGTGAACCAACCTGATCTCCTGTTATTAAACCAGTCATGGTTCCTCTTGATAGAAAAAGCTAGAGTCTCTTCACATGTGCCAAGTTTGGCAGACTTCAGGGCAGCCTTTAAGCTACAGAGTGCAGCTCCTGTCGCTTGGAGTCAACAATTTGAATGTGAAGTATTTTTGAGAAAAATTGCTTTTGTGGTGCCCCTTGCAGTCCCTCTCTCTCGGCCCCTCCCCCACCCTGGTCATCATACTAGTTTCACTGTGTGTATCCCTTCATTATCACCTCTTCCACAGCCACCAATGGACCATTATGGGCTCCACCTTACTTGAGCCATCGGTGCTGGCTGTGATTTGTTCTGTACCACTCCACTTTCTTACAACTCCTCTGTAGATGCCTCAAGAAGGCGCATCTTTCTTCAAGGATCCCCACCATCTGGGCATGCCCTCTTCTTATTGCTGTCATAAGGCAGGAGGTATACAAGCTTGATGTCCCACACCACCAAGTTCAGGAATAGTTACTTTCCTATAACCATCAGCTTCTTGAATGGATCTGCACTCCCCTAATCCTACCTCAGCCACGGAACACTACCGACCACCTCTTGCACTATGATAGACTTATTTTCTAATTGTGTTTTGCACTACTGTCTTGTTTTTTTTGCACAGTCTTTCCATTCACTGTCTTGTAGAATTTATGTATCGTTTATGTTTTTGTGTGTTGTTGGAGTTTGTGCCAGTGATGCTGCTTCAAGCTAGACTTTCATTGTACTGGTACATCACCGCACTTGTGCATATGAAAATAAAGTTGACTTGACTTGGGGAACTGGCACAGAAAAGAAGGTAAGGCCATATTAAATGGCTTGAGAGGCCATTTACCTCCTCCTGCTCCTGTTTTCTTATGTCCTTCCTATGTTCAGTTCAATTCATCAATCTAATATGCATTGTACTCAGTAGGTTGATTATCTGTGCTTGTGTGCGCGCACATTCAAACGTGTATGTGCATACGCATAGCGTGTGTCTACATGCGCACACACATGTGTGTTAGAATACACTCGGTCAGGAATTTATAACTCATTGGCAGTAGATCAAATAAAGAGATTAGATGCTATCCATTGCATTTGGTGAGTAAATAAAACATGTCTAGGTCATGGAGGGCAATTTGGCTCATCATGCTTTTAGTAATGACGCTGGTAGTAATTTCACAAACCCCTCTTAGCAAACACTTTCTGATAGTGCAACTTACTGGAAAGAATCCAGTGACCTGATTGAATATATTCTAAATGCTGGAGTAACTCAGCAGGTCAGGCATTTTGTGAAGCCTGACCTGCTGAGTTACTCCAGCATTTTGTGAAGCCTGACCTGCTGAGTTACTCCAGCATTTTGTGAATAAATCGATTTGTACCAGCATCTGCAGTTATTTTCTTATACTGAATATATTCTAAACCTGCTAATCTGCTTTGTCTTGCCAGATGGAAAGAATGAAAGCACAGAGCCCTTCATTCTTTCCAGATTGTTTAAATATATAATTTAGGGAATAACATACACCACAGAATTAGTGAATGTCTGAATCAAAGTATGCAAAGTTTGCTTACAGAAAATGTAAATAAAATACATTTGAAGTTAACTTGAATCAGGAATTGCAAAATGCCCATTCATTGTTTTAAATGATTGCTTCACATCACCAGAGCTCCTATGCTTCTGTTTGGCTAGAGGCATCGCCAAAACTTCCAATATTGTGAGAGACGAGGTACTATTGGAGAAAGTATGCATTTCTTATATTGTAGCATTTCTTACACCACATTGCAGCAGGATATGGTGGACTTTTTCAATGTTAATGTTCAAAGAATGGCTAACCATGCAAGAGCAGCAAGGAACAATGCCCTACACACTGCGATGCAAATAATGAAAACAAAGGTGATTTGGAGGGTGTATGGGTGGTAGAAGGCCTCTAGAAATGTGCTGGTAACAGAGTAGAAAGAAGAAAGAGGTTAAAGCCTGGAGTATGGCTCCAAGACCTTAGATCAAGTGCAGGAAGGGTTGAACAATCTGGAACATATAAGAACATCAAACAGTAAACTACAGGAACAGTCTGTTTGACCCATCGTGTCTGCACAACAATGATGCCAATCTAATTATTCAAAATTGCCTGCACATGGCCTGTATCCTTCTATTCCCTGCATGTTCATGTGTCTGTCTAAATGCCTCTTTAGTGTTACTAACATATCTGCTTCTACCACTTCCCCAGGCAGTATGTTCTGGCACACACAACCTTTGGTGTAAAAAAATGTTACCTTTGTAAATAACCTTTAAACATTCCCCTCTCATCTAAAACCAAAGGCAGTGAGAGTGGCCTCACACTATATATAGCCTCCTTTCTTTTCACACTTATTCCTAATTCCACAATATCCTCTAATTTAGAATCTACAAATTGTGGATTCATTCTTACTATCTCCTCTTCCCTTACGATATTCCAACCTTTTAATCTTTTTCATTTAATGTACTCAAAGACTAGAACGTTCCTCGTCAGCAGGTGAAGAGCAAGAAATATGATGAAAACAAGACTATTTGAGTACTCAAGGGCAGCACGGTGGCGCTGCAGTAGAGTTGCTGCTTTACAGCGTCAGAGACCCAGGTTCGATCCTGACTACGGGTGCTGACTGTACGAAGTTTGTACATTCTCCACCGTGACCATGTGGGCTTTCTCTGGTTGCTCTGGTTTCCTCCCGCACCCCAAAGACGTACAGGTTTGTAGGTTTATTTGGCTTCAGTAAATATTGTAAATTGGCCCTAGTGTGTTGGATAGTGCTAGTGTATGGGGATCGCTGGTCGGTGCGGACTCGGTTGGCCGAAGGACCTGTTTCCATGCTGTATCTCTAAACTAAACTAATAACAGCCAACAGTTTTATTATTGAAATTTATATCATATTTTACGGGCTAAGATGGAGGAAGGATCTGAGAATATACAGGCAAGCCCAGCAGATTGTGCTTTTTTTTGCAGCTGTGTCGGTTGTGCTTTTTGGAGCAGACCACAGAAGAATGTTTGTTGTGAATAATCAAATATTTGATGGACTGGAAAGCCTGCCAAAATGTCTACACGCAAATAAATGAACATGGGAGACTCCTGCACGTAATTTTGCATGTAGTTTTGTGCAGGTGTAGAAGCAATTCTTCCCAGCAAGCAACCAGTGGCAACACAGTGGCACAGCGGGTAGAGTTGCTGCCTTACAGTGCCAGCGACCCGAGTTCGATCCTGACTACGGGTGTGGTCTGTTCAGAGTTTGTACATTCACCCTGTGACCCCCCGTGGGTTTTCTCTGGGTGCTCCGGTTTCCTTCCACGTTCCAAAGACGTAGGTTAAATGGCTTCTGTCAATTGTCCCTCATGTGTAGGATAGAACTGGTGTATGGACGATTGCTGGTTTGCATGTACTTGGTGGGCCGAAGGGCCTGTTTCCACACTGTATTTCTAAGCTAAACTAAACAATGTTCATCTCCAGTAACAAACTTATAGAAATCACCATGATATGGTGACAAGTAAATAATGTCACAAACTCTTTTAGCTTCTCTACGAAGTCTAAGCATTACAGTAGCGTTTAGACTCATATCGAACAATCTTAAGTTGTTCTAGTCATGGGCCTGGATACCACTGTTCAAAGAGACTTCCAGGACATCACAACAATCCTTCCATTTTGTTGATCACTTCAACAATTGATTATTCTTCCTGAGATACCTATAATAATGCATTCTGAAGCTCATCTCAGTTCTTCTGGGCCCAGAGCTACTCATGGTTGTCCTCTAAGATGGACACAAAATGCTGGAGTAATTCAGTGGTTCAGGCAGCATCTATGGAGAAAGGAATAGGTGATGTTTCAGGTCGAGATCCTTCTTCAGACTGAGAGTTAGGGAAGAGGGAAACTAGAGGTATGAAAAGGTACAAAGGACAAATGAATGAAAGGTACGAAAAGAACAAATCAAAGCCAACAATGATATAATACAATACAATACAATATATCTTTATTGTCATTGTACAGGGGTACAACGAGATTGGGAATGCGCCTCCCATACGATGCAATAAATTAATTAGTTAGTCAGTATTAATTTAAATAACCCAATGAAACAAATTAGAACAGTTTTAAAACAGAATAAAGTGCAAGTAGATCTGTGCCGGTTCACTGTGCGATGTGACCATCCGGCTCAGCAGAACCGGTTCATGGCAGCTATGGCCCTGGGGATGAAGCTGTTCCTGAGTCTGGAGGTGCGGGCGTAGAAGGCCTTGTATCGTCTGCCCGATGGTAGAAGTTCGAACAGACTGTTGCAGGGGTGTGAAGAGTCTTTGTGGATGCTGGTGGCTTTTCTGAGGCATCGTGTGTTGTAGATGCCCTCCAAGGCTGGTAGCTGTGTTCCGATAGTCCTCTGAGCTCTATGGACTACCCGCTGAAGAGCTTTCCTCTCTGCCTCCGTGCAGCTGAGATATCACACAGGGATGCCATGTGTTAGGATGCTCTCTATGGTGCAGCGGTAGAAGGTCTTCAGCAGCTGTTGGGGTAGACCAGACTTTTTCAGTGTTCTTAGGTAGAACAGTCGTTGCTGTGCCTTCTTGACCAGTGCAGCAGTGTTATTGGACCATGTTAGGTCCTCCGAAATGTGAGTGCCCAGAAACCTGAAGCTGGACACTCTCTCCACACTGTCCCCGTTGAAAAAGATCGCGGCGTATTCCCCGTTGTGTGACCTACGGAAGTTGATGATCAGCTCCTTGGTCTTGGTGGTATTTAGGGACAGGTTGTTATCAGAGCACCAGTCCGCCAGGTTCTGCACCTCCACTCTGTATTTTGTTTCATCACTGTTGGTGATGAGCCTGATCACCGTTGTGTCATCTGCAAACTTGACAATGGTGTTGGTGTCGAATGCAGGAACACAGTCGTGTGTGAATAGGGAGTAGAGCATGGGGCTCAGAACACAGCCCTGTGGTGTGCCGGTACTCAGGGTGATAGTGGAGGACAGGTGCGGGCCCATTCTCACTGCCTGCGGTCGCTCCAGCAGGAAGTCCAGGATCCAGTCACATAACGACGAGCTGAGTCCTAGCTGGTGGAGTTTGGTGATGAGCTTGGTGGGGATGACCGTGTTGAAGGCAGAGCTATAGTCAATGAATAGCATCCTCACGTATGTGCCCTGTCTCTCCAGGTGAGTCAGGACAGTGTGAAGAGCCAGAGAGATGGCATCCTCTGTGGATCTGTTTGCCCTGTATGCAAATTGATGCGAGTCCAGTGAGGCAGGGATGCTGGATTTGATGTGTGAGAGGACCAGCATTTCAGAGCACTTCATGACTATCGGAGTTAGGGCAACCGGACGGTAGTCGTTCAGGTTGGTGATCTTTGCTTTTTTCGGCACCGGCACTATGGTAGCCGACTTCAGGCACTTGGGGACCATAGCCAGAGATAATGACAGGTTAAAGATCCTGGTGAATACCTCAGCCAACTGTTCAGCACAGTCCCTAAGTACCCTTCCTTGAACTCCATCCGGGCCTGCAGCCTTGTGCGGGTTGACCCTTTGCGGAGCGCGTTGTACTTCCTGTGTGCTCATTTGCAAGACCAGTCCCTCCGCCTGATCAAGGAAAGGTGCACTCTGCAATGGTCCATTGGCTGTGGAAAAGATGATAAAGCGTAGATATAAGCAGTGAAACTAACCAAGACGTGAAACTAGTAGCACAACTAGGGTGGGGGACGGACAGAGAGGGAGGGAATGCAAGGATTACTTGAAATTAGAGAAATCAATATTCATACCGCTGGGTTGTAAGCTACCCAAGCGAAATACGAGGTGCTGTTCCTCCAATTTGTGTTTGGCCTTACTCTGACATTCTAAGATAGTCTTCTTCACCCATGCTGCAGCCATGAGGCAACAGAGATTGGCAAAAGCATACAGAAGACAGACACTGAAGGAATGCACAAGGATGATCTTTTTATTGCTGATGTAATGAATGAATTTACAAAGGTGGATAGCAATGTGCATTTTCTTTTGGTTTTATTTCTGAGTTGTTGGAAAGAAAACAGTGATAGACTGATATAATAAACAGTGATAGAGAAAGGAAATTTGAATGGTTGGTGATTGGGAGTGAGCGCTGTGATTAATGAAGGTAGACACAAAATGCTGGAGTAACTCAGCGGGACAGGCAGCATCTCAGGAGAGAAGGAATGGGTGGCGTTTCGGGTCGAGACCCATCATTAATGATGTTACTTGTAGATCTAGGCAAAAACGCTATTTTGCTTTTGTTCCTTAATCCACTGCACATTGTTCCTTTTGCTGATACTTTTTTTCAATCAATTTTATGGTAGCAGCGGTAGTTGTCCTTCAATAGTAACTTCATGCTACGTTCTTACATTGTAATTAATCTTAATAGTTGCTTGGCTAAACCTTGTTGGAGTCATCCAGAACAATCTGGACCCAAACTTACTATGGAGTTATCATGAAGTTACTGTAGCATTCCAACGGCATGTTTTAAAAACAATTATTCCTTGTAATATTTGGAGATCTGCTGTTCCAGAATGCAACAGTATGATGAACCATACCAATTGCTGACAACCCTCCTCCCGTTTTAGCTATGTTAGGCTTGATATGTCAAATATAGGCAATACAAAAGAGTTCCTCATACACCATATCTGCAACAAGGCCCTTAGAAGGTAGATACTTGGATTACTTTTCAAAGATATAAACTTTGTAGAAAAGATTCCATGTCATGTCAACATTCTAAGCTAAAAGAATATTCCAGCCAAAACCTATTCAATTCTTAGGCCAGTCTAAAGAATTCTGCAATTAATCAATTGCAATCAAGTTGCTATTAAGTTGACAAGCACCGCACCCAATTTTGTCTACTTCAAAGAGTCACTAGAATAAATAAGGTGGTTCCTTAACATTGGTAAAGAATATTGCCTCAGATATTGTGTAGGAAGGAACTGCTGATAGTCAGGCAGCATCGAAGGTAGACACAAAATGCTGGAGTAACTCGCAGGACAGGCAGCATCTCTGGAGAGAAAGAATAGATGATGTTTCAGGTCGAGACCCTTCTTCAGACTGAGAGTCAGGGGAGAGGGAAACTAGAGATATGAAAACGTACAAAGAACAAATGAATGAAAGATGTAGGAAGGAACTGCAGATGCTGGTTTAAACCAAAGATAGACACAAATTGCTGGAGTAACTCAGGGGGACAGACAGCATCTCTGGAGAGAAGGAACGGGTGATGTTTTGGGTCGAGACCCTTCTTCAGTCAGAAGACTGTCCCAAATGAATGAAAGGTATGAAAAGAACAAATCAGGGCCAGCACCAATGACCAAGGAAAGGTAGAGATAGCATTGAAACTATGACAGGGTATTTAACGCTGAATACACTGCACAACCAGCAATCTATATATTCTAGCCCCAAAGTACATAATCACCAATTTTAATATCGACATGGTTTCAAAAAGATATAATGACAATTGTCCCCCAAAGTCAAATATGCATTCACAGAGCTTGATTTTTGGGGTGACTTTCCTTTCTCGGGGACTTCCAAGATACAGAACAGAATTTGTAATGGTAATATATTCAGATTGGATTCAATTTATCTGAAGTGGTATTTTTTAAAAAAACACATTATAGCCATCTGTTTGCATGTTCTGGACTTCAAGTATTTAAAAAAAGTGTTAATCCCAGTTGAGGGTTCCATCACGATTCTCTTTTCTACTCAAAACAATTGCAAACTGCAGTGCCCCGATGTTGACTGAAGCCACAGCCTGGAGCACTCCGAGTTAGGTGAGACGGCCAACTTGGAGAGGCTCAGAGTGTGCTTGAGTTCATTCCCAGAATCTGCCAGGCTCTGCACGTGTTCGCGGAAAAAAAAACCCCATCAATAAATGGTAGGCTCGTCAACCACACCAACCAAGTGACGCCTTTGATTGGACACAGGTTGAGAGGTGTACCAGCCAATGCATCTATATATTGGGTGAGAAAATGCCATTGCAAAATAGAGCCGTCGAGACTGCTAATTTGTTGTCGGGGATTTACAGTCGGACGTTTTGTTTTTGTGGGGGGTTTTAAAAAAAAATGCGATTTCAGGTTAAAAACGCAAACGTGTTCCTGCGACTTTTCAGGAAAGGTGACAAGTTTAGGCACACCATTCCGATTTCCACACACGGTAGTGACTTTAAAGGAGCACTGGTACCGTGCGAGCACAACTCCATCCCGGGTCCCATCAGGTGGCCGGTGGTGGGAAGTTTGCTGGAGATCATGAGGAGAGGAGGGCTCCAAAAACAGCACACAACGCTGGTAAATGTGGCGATGCAGACGATTAGCACGGGAGTTATCTGCGGGGTTGTAGAGTATGAATGAACCATTATCTGCTGAAAATACGGCGGCTAATTGCACAGGGTCAAAACGCCAAATGGTGTGTGTTGTTAAAATTTAAATGAACAGTCGCAATTTGTGAATGGGAGGTTGAGGAGCACCCAATTTTCACCGCGCGTTTCCCAAGCGTTCGCTCAGCGCCCGTTTTCTTTTACAGGTGGAATTTCATAAGAAGTTCGGGAAGATTTTTAAGATGAAACTGGGTCCCTTTGAATCCGTGCACGTCGGGGCCCCCTGCCTCTTGGAAGCAATTTTCCGCAAAGAAAGCAACTACCCGCAGCGCCTGGAGATCAAACCATGGAAAGCTTACAGAGACTACAGGAATGAGGCGTATGGGCTGCTCATACTGTGAGTACAAGGACATCGTCGCTGTCACTGAAGATCGATCACCACTCGTGTTAGAAGTAGATACAATTATGGGAGGCATAGAATAGGATGGATAGTCAGAACCCCCTCCCCTCCCCTCCCCTCCCCCTCCCCGGAGGGGAAATGTCAAATATTATAAGAAAATAACTGCAGATGCTGGTACAAATCGATTTATTCACAAAATGCTGGAGTAACTCAGCAGGTCAGGCAGCATCTCGGGAGAGAAGGAATGGGTGATGTTTCGGGTCGAGACCCTTCTTCAGGGGAAATGTCAAAGGCTCGAGGGAGCAGATTTAGGGCGAGAGGGTTAATATGTAAAGAGGTGCGGGCCACGTTTTTTACACAGAAGTTGGTGGGTATCTGGAAGTTGGTGGGTCGCTGCCAGATGGTGTTGTCGGAGGCACACACTATAGTGGCATTTCAGAGGCTTGTAGAAAGGTACATGGGTGGGCTGGGAATGGAGGGATATGGATGATTTGCCGGCAAAATGAGATTATTTTAATCAGCCGCTATGTTCGGCACGGATATTGTGGGCCGAACGGCCTGTTCCTGCGCTGCACTGTTCTACACCGAAGATAGACACAAAAATGCCGGTGTAACTCAGTGGGTCAGGGAACATCTCTGGCGAAAAGTAATGGGTGATGTTTTGGGTCGAAACCCATCTTCTTCAGACCCAATAGTCTGAAGAAGGGTTTGGACCGAAACGTCACCATTCCTTTTCTCCAGAGATGCTGCCCGACTCGCTGATTTTGTATCTACCTTCAGTATAAGAAAATAACTGCAGATGCTGGTACAAATCGAAGGTATTTATTCACAAAATGCTGGAGTAACTCAGCAGGTCAGGCAGCATCTCAGGAGAGAAGGAATGGGTGACGTTTCGGGTCGAGACCCTTCTTCAGACTAAACCCTTCGGTATAAACAAGCTTCTGTAGTTGCTTCCTACACACTGTACTGTTCGATGTTTTATTAAATTATTCCTCGCAAAAAAAAATTCCAGATACAACTAAACACTTTATTTATTTTGTAAAACGTATTTCTATGTGATGTAGTAATAATCATCGACATGTAGAATTCGTTTAATTATTAATCCACATATATCGAAATGGAACCGCAACCGAGCCTCGTTTATTGCTAATAGATACAATATGTGATGCCGCGTACGTATTGGAGAAGTTGGGGGGGGAAATCAGACACACCTGCCCCGAATAATCAGTTATATCTGAATCCTACATTTCCAAAGGCAGGCAGGCAGGCAGGGCGACGTCTTCAATAATCGCGAGTGGCTGTGACTCAAAGATCCCCCCCGTTTTATTTCGTTATCTTGGCTTTAGGGAAGGAAAGGAGTGGCAACGAGTAAGGAGCGTATTTCAAAAAAAGTTGATGAAGCCAACAGAGATAGTAAAACTGGACGGAAAAATCAATGGGGTAAACACACTTTTATTGTGAGCACTCTCGCACACACACACACACACACACACCACTGTTACACACCACTACTTCCGCGGGTTCATTCACAAGCTAAACGCAAAGTGCTGGGGGAACTCAGCGGCTCAGGCGGCATCTGTGGAGGGAATAGACACAAGATGCTGGAGTAACTCAGCGGGACAGGTAGTAGCATCTCTTGGTAGAAGGAATGGGTGACGTTTCGGGTCGAGTCGCTTCTCCAGACTGGACAGGCGACGTTTCAGGTTCCGACCCAAACGTCACCTGTCCATCCCTTCCACAGGTGCTGCCAGACCCGCTGAGTTCCTCCTGCACTCTGTGCTTTGCCCCAGATTCCAGCACCTGCAGTTCCTCGTGGTCTCTCGATTTATTCACAATTATTGACTGCCCTCAAATTATCCCACGATTTCCAACTCTTGATGTGAATTCATGTGAATCAAACAAGAAGGACCTCCCCCGTCCTACGATGGCATGATGCAATACAATGCAGTACCCAAATACTAACAATAACAATATGTTCTATTGTTACCTTGTAAATGTTAAATTATTTAAACGGGAGAGCTGTGGAACTGTGTTCAAACCACACCGTTGCAGCCTACACAGAGATGTATTTGTTTAATCAGTGTATTTCTCCTGATTCGCGTGACATTTCTGATGTCGGTGTTTATTCAGGTAGTAAGTACCTCAGTATATTTAACCCGGCACCCGATCAATGTTCATCCACGGAGGCAATGTTGGGGAGGGGCGATGAGTAGCGGTGATGTGAACAGCGAGAACAGTTACTCGACCAGCTGTGTGCAGGGGTTGATATCGGAGGGTAACATTCCCAAAGCGGCGATCACGGAAATAAATCAAAAGGAGGGTTAAATGAGAAGATCGACACAAAAAGTTGGAGTAACTCAGTGGGACAGGCAGCATCTCAGGAGAAAAGGAATAAGTGACGTTTCGGGTCTTGTGAGTCTGGGTTAAAACGTGGTCTGAGAGTCAGGGGAAACGAGAGAGAACAAGTTAAAATGAACTTGCCCAAAATCAGGATAAAGGGCTGCATAGAAACGAATCTGGATCAAAGATGGGTCGGGACAGAATGATGTGGAGAAGGCTTAACAATTTGCTAACTCTACCCCCAGTTGTCTGTGACGAGGAGTTGCGTTCGTGCTCTGAGAAACACACTTTGCGCTCCAAATCAACTTAAATATCAGACTGACAGAGAGACCCAACAAGGTCCAGGAATCCTAACATAGGCACGAAATGCTGGAGTAACTCGAATCCTAACCCCCTGGCATCTCTAATCCCGGAACTGCCAGTTGGAATGTGTGCTTTAATTTGTTCTGTTAATTTTTTTTGCACAATTCTCAGGTTCTGAAAGATTTTATCCGAAGATTAGAGACGCTTCGCGACGAGACAGGCAAAGTTGACGATTTATATCAGGAGCTGAACAAATGGTCCTTTGAAAGTAAGTGCTTTAGAAAGTGCTACATCGCAATTGTCTTTGATTTTTGGCAACAAATGAATATTGTTATTACTCGTTGTATTCACCGCATAGTTGTTCAGATAAAGTTATTTAGAAAATAATCTCGATAAAATTAGAGTAAACAATGGTAGTAAAGATTGTTTAACAACTTGTAGTTTATTTTACGGGGAAGTATTCTACAGTTATACACAAAAGCTGGAGTAACTCAGCGGGTCAGGCAGCATCTCTGGAGAAAAACGTTCGCAAGTGAAACAGTTAATGATTCGAGTGAAGAGCTCAGTCACGCAATTTAATCATTACTATTGATCTGTCCACTGGTTGACACACAAGGTTTTTTAAGGGGGCAGAATGTGAAAAGGCTTGCTTAAGTCACGAGCAAAATACTGCGTTTCTGGAAATCTCAAACGAAAAAAAACCCGCTGGAAATATTCAGCAAATTAGGCAGATGTTCTGTGCAAAAAAAACAAAACAACCTGAAACGTCAGTTCTGTTTCTCTCCCCACAGATGCTGCCTGGGTATGTCCAACAAACTATGTTGTAAATGCTCAATCCAAGCCTTTATTCCCAGCTGCGGGGAAGAGTTTGTGATTTACACTGAGGTTACTGGTTTCTATCGTACCTGTGCTGCGAGATCAAGTTACAATACACATCTGTTTATTATGAAGCTTTGACTGAATCTGCCATAAACGGCATAAAAGTGTTTTAGCATTAATATCGTCCCTTTATTTGGTATTGACTCTCTATACAAATTCAAGATTACCCAAGACATTCTCCATTCCCCGGAAATGACGGTCTCTTATTTTTATTAGTCAGTGATTAACTAATGAAAATTGTGTGATAGGCAAGAGCGTGATTATTTCTAACTATCCTTCCAACTTCCCCCCCCCCCCCCGAGTGTTCTGGGAAAGCAGTTCAGTTCAGTACTCCACCCACAGAATCTGAACAAAGAGCTTATTGCTCCAAATAAGTAACTATGTACTATTAAATATTTTTCATACCTTGTCAGGCAATTTTTGTTTTGTACTGCTTGGAAACTATATATAGCGATACTAATAATCCTTTGCAAGTAAATATTTTTAGACTTTGCTGAATCATTGAGAGACAAAAGGTGTAAAGGGCAAGTGCAACATAATAGATTATGTATTTAGGATGCATCTGAGAATTGCATTATGCACTTATCAACAACTTTCTAATTATAGCTATTTGCTTGGTGTTGTATGATAAACGATTTGGTCTTCTGGAACAAAACGTGGGTGAAGAATCTTTGAACTTCATTCAGGCAATTAAAATTGTAAGTGCATTGCAGGAAATGATTTTAAGGTAGCTTGACAACCTGTCCCAACAAAAATACTATTTCTGTAAAACAATCAGTTTCACAAGTGAAGTATCAGATTCATTAAATATAACAATCATTTGATATTCATAATTGTTCTAAATCTATTGACTGATGTATGACTGATATATTCAAGAGTCAGATATAGCTCTTCAGGCTAACAGAATCAAGGGATTATGGGGAGAAAGCAGGAATGGGGTACTGATTTTGGATGATCAGCCATGAACATATTGAATGGTTCAAAGGGTCGAATGGCCTACTCCTGCACCTATTTTCTATGTTTCTAAAATGATTGTATATTGATCAGCCAAATCTTTGTTGACATGAACAAATTGACACAAAAAGAACATATGTTATCAGATGCACATATTTAAAGGCGAATAATGCATTTTAGAGGTACAAGTAATCAAATGAAAGCAGAGAATAAAACACAACTTTCCTAATTGCCACTTCAGCACTTCTGGTAAAGCTACCACTCACAATACTGATGGGTAGGAAGTTCTTGAATTTGTCCACAAAATGCAGGACAAATCCAATCTAGTTGAATACTGCCCAGTCTATTACCAATCATCAAAAAATGATAACTTGGTGACTGAAGCTTAATTTGGTTTTGCCAGGATGACTCTCTCTAGACTGCATTATAGCATTGGGCCAAATCTGAAATAAAGCTCTACCAATATTTAAGGAACAATATCATCTAGTAAATCGAGATGATTTGGCTTGGCTTATTTGACCATCATCACCTTAAAGTTTCACTCCTTTCTACCATTTACCTGCTGTGTATATCATCCACAAAATACACCACAGTTATTTTCTGACAACATCTACCAAACCCATGAGCTCTCGTGCTTTAGAAGCTTTAGAAGCTAACAATATCATTACTTGCTTGGTGCTCTACATGATAACATATAGAGGTGACTAAAATCATGAGAGGAATAGATCGGATCGATGCACAGAATCTCTTGCCCAGAGTAGGGGAATCGAGGTCCAGAGGACATAGGTTCGAGCTGAAAGGGAAAAGTGTAGCTGGGACATGTTGGCCGGTGTGAGCAAGTCAGGCCGAAGGGCCTGTTTCCACACCGTATCACTCTATGACTCCATGACTCTACCATTACTTGCATACTCCTTCCAAGTTGCAGGCCATTCCGACCTCAAAATATATTGCCTTCCTTTCATTATTGCTGAGTCTAAATCCTGAAACTTCTTACTCCACAATATTATATTCTCAAAAGAACTGCAGGGATTCAAGTTGGTATCTCGCCACTAACTTCGTAAGGGCATTAGGGGATGGACAATAAATGCCAGCATTACCATTGCCATTCACATCCTGATGAGGAAAGAAGAAACACTCAATAAAAAGTAGGCAATTTAATCATTGTATGTAATATGGCTTTTCTTTACATTTCTACATATTTTAGATGATGAATACATTTGGTAAAATGATGGTGACTCCAGTAGAAATTCATAAAAGATTTAATACGAAGATTTGGAAGGACCATACAGAAGCTTGGGATACCATATTCAAATCAGGTATATACCCCGAATTAATAATATGTATGGATAAGTTGTTTTTTTGTGGAAGCAATGTTGACTGATTGATTGAAAGATACAGCATGGAAACAGGTCCTTTAATCCACTGAGTCCACACCAACCATTGCCCACCCATTCACACTATCTGTGTCATCCCACTTTTGCATTCACTCCTGTACACTACAGTTAATTTATAGAGGGCAATTAACCTGTAAACTAGCATATCCTTGGATTGTGGGAGGAAACCAGAGGAAACCCATGTGGTTACCGGGAGAATATGCAAACTCTACACAGAGGGCAGCTGAGGTCAGGATTAAACCCGGGCATCTGGACTGTATGGTAGCAGCTCTGACAGCTGTGCCACTATGCCGGCCGTACATAAATGCTAACATAAATGTTCTGAAAAATTAATGCTCTAAAGCAGGGGTGGGCAACCTTTTTGTTACTGTGGGCCGGATCATGAATTAATGAACAAGCAGCAGGCTGGTTAGAGACATAAAAAAGCAAAAATATACTTATTTTAAAATATTTTTTAGCCTCTCCTCTTCCCACAATTTCCCTCCCTCCTCCTCCTCCTCCTCGCCCTCACTTGGCAGTTCATGTGCCCCTGACACATCCCCTTCCCCCGGCATTGCCACGGACGGTGGCGGCGGCGGCGGGGATGGATCCGCGCTGCACATCCTGCCCGGGGGTACGGGGACGGGTCTGGGTCTGGGTCCGCACTGCACAACCTGCTGCCAGGAGGCCCCGGCCTGGATGTGAGGGACTTCCCGGGGGCAGCGGGGCTGAAGCAGCGGCCATCACAATAGACAATAGACAAAAGGTGCAGGAGGTGGCCATTCGGCCCTTCGAGCCAGCACCGCCATTCAATGTGATCATTGCTGATCATTCTCAATCAGTACCCCATTCCTGCCTTCTCCCCATACCCCCTGACTCCGCTATCCTTAAGAGCTCTATCTAGCTCTCTCTTGAATGCATTCAGAGAATTGGCCTCCACTGACTTCTGAGGCAGAGAATTCCACAGATTCACAACTCTCTGACTGAAAAGGTTTTTCCTTATCTCTGTTCTAAATGGCCTACCCCTTATTCTTAAACTGTGGCCCCTTGTTCTGGACTCCCCCAACATTGGGAACATGTTTCCTGCCTCTAACGTGTCCAACCCCTTAATAATCTTATACGTTTCGATAAGATCTCTTTTCATCCTTCTAAATTCCAGTGTATACAAGCCTAGTCGCCCCAGTCATTCAACATATGACAATCCCGCCATTCTGGGAATTAACCTAGTAAACCTACGCTGCACGCCCTCAATAGCAAGAATATCCTTCCTCAAATTTGGAGACCAAAACTGCACACAGTACTCCAGGTGCGGTCTCACTAGGGCCCTGTTCAACTGCAGAAGGACCTCTTTGCTCCTATACTCAACTCCTCTTGTTATGAAGGCCATCATTCCATTGGCTTTCTTCACTGCCTGCTGTACCTGCATGCTTCCTTTCAGTGACTGATGCACTAGGACACCCAGATCTCGTTGTACGTCCCCTTTTCCTAACTTGACACCATTCAGATAATACTCTGCCTTCCTATTCTTACCACCAAAGTGGATAACCTCACACTGATCCACATTAAACTGCATCTGCCATGCATCCGCCCACTCACACAACCTGTCCAAGTCACCCTGCAACCTCATAGCACCTTCCTCACAGTTCACACTACCACCCAGCTTTGTATCATCTGCAAATTTGCTAATGGTACTTTTAATCCCTTCATCCAAGTCATTAATGTATATTGTAAATAGCTGTGGTCCCAGCACCGAGCCTTGCGGTACCCCACTAGTCACTGCCTGCCATTCTGAAAGGGACCCATTTATCCCCACTCTTTGCTTTCTGTCTGTCAATAAATTTTCTATCCATGTCAGTACCCTACCTCCAATACCATGTGCTCTAATTTTGCCCACTAATCTCCTATGTGGAACCTTGTCAAAGGCTTTCTGAAAGTCAAGGTACACCACATCCACCGGCTCTCCCCTGTCAATTTTCCTAGTTACATCCTCAAAGAATGATGTCGGGCTCACAATGATGCCGAGTGAGCCCGACATCTTGACCAGTGTGTGGAGGGGGGAACGGCGGACGGTCACGAGAACTAGAATAGTGTCTGTGCCAAACACAATGCCAAGTTAAACTGCCTGCATATGATCCATCCCCTGCCCTGCATATCCATGCGTCTCCTTCAAAGCCTCCTAAATGCCGCTGTCCTGTTTGCCCGCACCACGACCCATGACAGCGGGTTTCAGGCACCCACATCTCTCTGTATACAAAAAGTTTGGTGTGAGTCTAAAGTTTAGACTCTAAATTATTCTTGATTTGATTTTTTTCAACCTTTTAAAACTGCAAAAATCATTATTAAACTCACGGGCCGTAGAGAAACAGGCAGTCATAGGTTGTTGACCCCTTGCTCTAAAGCCCAGAACCTGGAACATATTTCATTCCTCAATTAAAAAATGTTTATGCAGCTACAAATATCTGAAAGCACAATTTCAAAGCATTGTTCTGGGGGTTTTGTCTCTCAACAGTCAGTGAATTTGAAATATTTGAAATAGAAGGAATTACAGTACGTTTAATTTTAGTTCAAATCTTATTGTAGATCGGGTGAATCTTGTTCTCTCTGCTCTCCCATAAGTTTATCCTGTGGAGAAAGTTAGAAAGTTCAAGAGAGAGCTAGATAGAGCTCTTAAGGATAGCGGAGTCAGGGGGTATGGGGAGAAGGCAGGAACGGGGTACTAATTGAGAATGATCGGCCATGATCACATTGAATGGTGGTGCTGGCTCGAAGGGCTGAATGGCCTACTCCTGCACCTATTGTCTATTGTCTAAAGTTCGAGGCAACTTAATGTCTTGTTGGCAACTTGATCAAGGATGGGAGTACAATTTTCATATGCTGTTAGGAATCATTTCCGACAGCAATTGTGACTTGAGTTCCTTACTGTTTCTCATTTAATAAACCTGTTACTTATGATTTTTTTTCAGTAACGATGTGGTAGTTTAATATTTGTTGAAGAGCTAAAATTCTCAAACTGGTACCCGACAGCAATTGCTGCATATTGCAATGTTTTTCTTATTACATGTAATGTATCCCCTTAGGGGATATGTGAATTACATACCCTGTTATTTTCATGAAGCTCATTGAAATTCCACCTTAATTAGGCACCAAATCAGTTTGGCCTGAATGCCATGATCAAGGTCAAGTTGGTGTGCAGTAAGCAGCATTGCTTGCTCTGGATGTAATAGTTAATTTAGTTTAATGTCACATGGACCAAGATACAGTGAAAAGCAACGATACTAGAGGAGCAAGATAGACCACTCGACCCTAAAAACCGTAGTATGTCATGGCGCCATTTTAGTAGGCAGAAACTTGCAGAAACATTTTAAAAGAAAAATAACAAAGATCTGTGAATTGATAGGTGAGATATATTCTGCATTTTAATGGTATCATCACACATACTGTTCCCCCAAAACACTGATTACACTGCGAGGGGCATAACGAACGGCTGGTTTTGCCTACTAAAATGGCGGCCGTTACGCTCCTTTGCGTACTACACTTCAGCATAGGCGATTTCAACTGAGTGGTCCGTCTTGTTCCTCCAGTGTCTTTGGTGAAAAGCTTGTTTGTTGTGTGCTTTCCAGTCAGCGGAAATAAGAAATAAAAGCAGAAAATGTTGGAAGCACTCAGTCGGTCAGGCATCCAGATGTAATGTATCTGACCATTTGCACTTGATCCAGATATTTCATGATGTTCCATAACGTAATGGATTGAACTATCAATATATGCCTCTACCTGACATCTATCATTATAAGTATGTGTGAGTACGTAGGAAAACTATATTTCTTCCAGTAAGTTAGTTGGTTTAGTTTATTGTTACGTATACCAAGGTACAGCGAAAAGCTTTTTGTTGCGTGTTATCCAGTCAGCAGAAAGACTATACATGATTACAATCAAGCCGCCCACAGTTTACAGATACAGGGTAAAGGGAATAATGTTTAGTGCAAGATAAAGTCCAGTAAAGTCCGATTAAAGATTCTCCGAGGGTCTCCAATGAGAGGCCTAGATAGGGTAGACAGTCAGAACCTTTTTCCCAGAATGAATTTTTTTTCAAATGCTAGAGGGCATAGCTTTAACGTGAAAGGCGACAAATGTAAAGGAGATGCGCGGGACAGGTTTTTTTACACAGAGGTTGGAGAGTGCCTGGAACATACTACTGGGGATGGTGGTGGAGGCAGATACGATAGTGGTATTTAAGAGGCCTTTGAATAGGCACAAGGATATGCAGGGAATGGAGGAATCTGGATTATGTGCAGGAAGGTAAGAGTAGGTCTTAGCATCATGTTTGGCACTGATATTGTGGGCCGAAGGGCCTGTTCCAATGCTCTACAATGTTCTATGAAATATCACCTACTATCAAAGCATCAAGGTGTTAGTTAGTGTTGAATTTAAGGTCTGTATTTTTTAGGATATCATGCATTTTATTCAGTTCCAAAAGAGAAATTTAGAGTCACCTGTGTCATGTGTTTGACCACTGAACGTGGAGCCTCTTCACTGGAATGGCACACATGGGGTCAGCCCAGATTTGCACTAATAAACTGCATGAACTGGAACAGGGCACTGGAGCCAAGTGTTTATAATCGTCTGAGGTTAACAGGAGGTATTGGCTGGGGTCATTGAACTGACATGGATATGCAGCTCTTGTTACGCACATAGCTTATTCATTCGAGGCACTATTGACTGACGCACCTACTTTCCTGTTTCAGTAGTGAAAACAGCTGAAGCAGATTAGTGAAGATAAAACATTTTCAACATGACGAGATGTAGATATTAACCCTCAAGTCCATATGTTTTGCTTCCCAAGTAAACAACACATTGCTGTCTCACTCCTTGTTTGCTTATATGTCGTGCAATAATGATATAACAAGACTAGTGACACCTAAAAACTTACCTGACTGTAGAAAATGAACAAAATATCAAAAAAAAGCTTCCTGTTCAAAATTATCTGTTTGTTAGCCTATGACTTGTAGGAATAGAAATTAATAGCAGCCATGTTTCATATAGATCATAGAAAAGTACAGGACAACATGTTCCCAATGTTGGGGGAGTCCAGAACAAGGGGCCACAGTTTAAGAATAAGGGGTAGGCCATTTAGAACGGAGATGAGGAAGAACTTTTTCAGTCAGAGAGTGGTGAAGGTGTGGAATTCTCTGCCTCAGAAGGCAGTGGAGGCCAGTTCGTTGGATGCTTTCAAGAGAGAGCTGGATAGAGCTCAAGGATAGCGGAGTGAGGGGGTATGGGGAGAAGGCAGGAACGGGGTACTGATTGAGAGTGATCAGCCATGATCGCATTGAATGGCAGTGCTGGCTTGAAGGGCTGAATGGCCTACTCCTGCACCTATTGTCTATTGTCTATTGTCTATAAGAACAGGCCCTTCAGCCCATAATATCGCTGCCCATCATCCATATCCCTCCATTCACTGCATATCCATGGCTTTTGTCTATCCAGAAGTCTCTTAAATGCCACTGTCCCATCTGCCTAAACCACCACCCCGGCAGCATGTTCCAGGCACTCACTAACCACTGTGTAAAAAAACTTGCCCTACACATCCTCAGAAGGCAGTGGAGGCCAATTCTCTGAATGCATTCAAGAGAGAGCTAGATAGAGCTCTTAAGGATAGCTGAGTCAGGGGGTATGGGGAGAAGGCAGGAACGGGGTATTGATTGAGAATGATCAGCCATGATCACATTGAATGGCGGTGCTGGCTCAAAGGGCCGAATGGCCTCCTCCTGTACCTATTGTCTATTAAACTTTCCCCTTCGCACTTTAAATATGCAGCCTTTCTTCACTATGTTGGTGGAAGGAAGCATAAAACCCCGATGGGGAAAATAAAATTTTGATGGCCTTGGATTTCCTGATGAGAACATCCAGGGATCTGATCCCAGAGATATATATTTTTAAAGGGGTTTGTCTTAAAATAAAGCTTCATCAATATTTCTTCAGGTTGAAGGCCGTTTGCTAGAACTGGGAATGGATCTCTCATAGGAAGTGTGAACTCATAGATGCTGCTTGACTGCTGAGTGTTTCCAGCAATTTCTGTTTTTATTTCAGATTTTCAGAATCTGCGCTTTAAAAATGTTCACTCTTTGCATGGAGGGATGGCAGAGGCTGGGATGAAGATGGGGGGATAGGTCAAAAAGGCAGACATGAAGATATGGAGATGGGGTAGGCTCAAGGAGGCCGGCATGAAGATGTTTGGGGTGGAGATGCTTAGCAGTAAAGAAAACAGGGATCGTAGATCAGGGATGGCCAAGAGTTTAAAGGTGTTTGGGAGTGGTTCACTGTGGGATGGGAAGATTGGCTCTTCACCACTGGTCTCACAAACCTTGTCCGAGGAATGCCACACAGATATGCAATTTTCCTGCAATGTTGAATGAGGTCATCATGTGTGAGCTTAATGTGGAAATTATGTTAGATTGCAAGGCTGACTCATGACAGGAAGTGTCCTGGTGAATTTCATGATCACCTCAATCTGGCTCAAAAGTGATGGCAAAAGTGATTTACACTTGATTGAATTTATGCTTTCTCTGTGTATAACTTTGCAGCAAAATGCCACATTGATGAAAGGCTGAACAGAAACTCGTCTTGCCCTGCCAATGATTTTCTCTCAGATATCTATAACGGCAGTGAACTATCGAGAAAAGAGCTGTATGCAACCATCACTGAGCTCCAGATTGGAGGAGTGGAGACGGTAAGATGCTGATCAAAATCCATAGCTGATTCTGAAAATGATTCTGAAAGATTCAGCCCAGAGCTAAAATGGGAGAAAGCTTTTAGTTACAGTTGCTAAATATCATCTCGATCCATAGAAACATAGAAACATAGAAAATAGGTGGAGGTGAAGGCCATTCGGCCCTTCGAGCCAGCACCGCCATTCATTGTAATCATGGCTGATCATCCACAATCAATAACCTGTGCCCAACTTCTCCTCATATCCCTTGATTCCACTAGCCCTTAGAGCTCTATCTAACTCTCTCTTAAATTCATCCAGTGATTTGGCCTCCCCTGCCCTCTATGGCAGAGAATTCCACAAATTCACAACTCTCTGGGTGAAAAAGTTCCTTCTCACCTCAGTTTTAAATGGCCTTCCCTTTATTCTAAGACTGTGGCCCCTGGTTCTGGACTCGCCCAACATTGGGAACATTTTTCCTGCATCGAGCTTGTCCAGTCCTTTCATAATTTTATATGTCTCTATAAGATCCCCTCTCATCCTTCTAAACCCCAGTGAATACAAGCCTAGTCTTTTCAATTTTTCCCTCATATGACAGTCCCGCCATCCCAGGGATCAATCTCGTGAACCTACGCTGCACTGCCTCAATTAGTATAATATATCTAACCAATGACACCTAATCAGGACATTTCATGATGTACCATGACTTAATTGATTGAACTTTCAACATATGCCTCCACCTGACATCTCTTGTTAACGTATGTGTATTGTAGGAAAGCTATATTTCTTACAGATGAAACCTTTATTTGGTTGTTAAATATATTTTTGTGTGGGTACTCAAAATGGCATTGGTACCTTTTGTTGCAGCATGAACAACAATGCGGAGAGTTTATGTTACAAATCAATCCCTTGCATCAGTAATTTGTTTGCTACATCTGAAATATTAAACAGGATTTTGAATGTGTTCACCATCCATCATCTTGTATCTTGAAATTAAATTGAGGTCAACTGCAATTTGCTTCAGTTTTTAGAGCAACCCTGCTTTAGTTCCAGCGATCATTCTATTCCCACAAGGTCAACGTATGAATTGAAAGTGAACCAACTGAAGCTATCTGAGCTAGACAGTGTTGGCCCATAAAGGATCAATATAATAAATCCTGCAGTAATATCGGGAAAGTGAATTTTTCAAATGAATTTAAATAGGATCTGACTATACCACAGGTGGGAAATGTGAGAACAGAATGCATTATATGATGTGACTTTTGATACATTGTTGGACTAGATACTGGAGTTAATCAAGTGTTACTGCTTTCAATAAAGGATAACTACCTCTGCAATTTGGTTATGCAAGCATCAACACAAAAGAGTTTCCAGATATTATACTCACAATAAAATTATTAATGATTTTGGGATGTTTAATTTGAAAGACAGCTCTTATAGATTTCAAAACTATGTAGCATATCCAAGATATTCTATTAATCCATCTCACCATTATTACACTTTAAGAGGAAGTTAGAAGGTGGCTTTCACACATTTAATGCCTCTACATAAAATGGGTCATATTTAAACTAGAAGATCTCCCCTTAAAATATTTGTAAATGGCAACAATTAATTAAATGAATGAGAAGTCTGCCAAAGAGAATTAACACTCTCTGGTTTCTGTTTTATAACAGACGGCCAACAGTTTGCTCTGGGCTATCTTCAATCTCTCTCGCAATACGAAAGCACAAGAAAAACTCTATGAGGAACTGCTGCGTGTGCTACCTGAAGATCAGGCCCCAACTGCAGAAGATATTAGGAAAATGCCCTACCTAAAGGCTTGTCTGAAGGAGTCCATGAGGTTAGTTTGACTTAATAAGTTTGAGCTTTCCATTGAAATTTTCAAAGTCAAATCACTTTTGTTTGTCAGTATTAAATCCCAGTCAAGAATGTCCTTAATACTGTTAACCACTGCAAGCACAATTACACCTCTTTCCTAAATCAAGTTCACAGTCGATAAGCCCCTTTATTAATCTAGTTTAAGACTGGGAACTTTACAGAATTATGAATGGAAGTAATTTTGCAGCATAGTTTACACAATAAACTATGTGTAGAGCTTCCATAATAAATTAGACCATTGAATAACAGAATTGGCAAACCCTCAGGTTTTAAAATATGCAACATTTTGGAAGTATATTTGAATTGAAAATCAGTTTTAGGTAAGTAGAAAAAGGAAATAATTTTGAGTATATTGTATACAGGTATAATTATTTGCATTCAATTTTTAATAGAACTACTAAAGAAATTAAATATTTTCATCATGGGTAGCCATGACACAGGGCATTTTTGAAGATGACACCTTAATCTGTACTCCATCTGCACTTCACTTCCTCAGAAGGCAGTGGAGGCCAAGTCTCTGAATGCATTCAAGAGAGAACTCGATAGAACTCTTAAGGATAGCAGAGTCAGTGGGTATGGGGAGAAGGCAGGAACGGGGTACTGATTGAGAATGATCAGCCATGATCACATTGAATGGTGGTGCTGGCTCGAAGGGCCGAAGGGCCGAATGGCCTACTCCTGCACCTATTGTCTATTGTCTATTGTCTATTGTCTATTGTCTATTATTTTATCACTTAGATTAAAATGTAATAATAGTTTTTAAGTTTTGAAAATTTAACAGACTTGGTACATATACTGATATAACTAAGCACCTTAATAAGAGAATTACTCACGGCAAATATCTGTTTAGGATTACTCCTTCGATTCCCTTTACAAGTCGGACCTTGGATGAAGAAACACTCCTTGGTGATTATCTACTGCCTAAGGGAGTAAGTATTCAGCAAAATTGTAGTTATACATCCAGGATGTATTATAGCTTCATTTGGCCTTGTCGTTTGCCACTCATTCTCAAGTAAGACCATGACGTCTAGTTTATAATGTTGCAGTGTATATGAAGATGGCAGATTGGACCAAAGTAGGCTTGTACGTTCCTTTCAGCACAGGTGACAGATGGGTAGGGATGACTTACCATGGTTATACAGGGTCTTGTTGAAACCATGCTTGGAGTATTGTGTTCAGTTTTGGTCTCCTTTTCAAAAACGAAACTTACCATCAAAGAAATGCAGCTAACGTTCTGAATCTTGGGTTGACAAGTCTGCCATATGAGGAGAGGTAAAGTGACTAGGTTTGTATTTACTGGACCTTAGAAAAATAAGGTGGTTGTGGAGAATCTAATTGAAACGGACAAAATTCTGACAAAACTAGAGAGACTGCAAATATCCTCTGGCTGTGGTATTCATAATCAGGGGGTTACAGTCTTACATGAGGATACAAGGAACAGCAGATGCTGATTTATAAATGTTATAAGGAACTACAGAGGGTGGCTTACACATTTTACAAGGACTCCAGCATTCTGTGTCGCAGCTTTACATTGCAGGGCAAGAGAAATGGGAGAGAAATTTATTCAACAGAATGTGGTGGGCCTGGGGAATTTGATACCACAGAGAGAGCTATGGAGGCCAAGTGACCAAATAGATTTAAGAAGGAGATATTTAAATCTTTAGTCACAAAACGTATGTGGAGAGAGCAGGAGTATGGTATTGAGACAGATGACCACTCATGATCGTATTGAATGGTATAGGCTAAAACGTCCAAAGAGCCTACCTGTGCTCCAGCTTTCTCTGTTTCGCTGTTTTAGTTCTAGTTCTAGAAATACAGCATGGAAACAGGCCCTTTGGCTCACCATCGATCACCCCCTTCACTTAGTTCTATGTCAGTTTCTTATCTACGCCTGACATATTAGGGGAAACTTTACTGAGGCCAATTAACCTACAAACTTCATGTCTTTGGAAAGTGGGAGGAAACCAAAGCACCCGGAGGAAACCTACGCAGTCACAGGAAGAACGTGCAAACTCCACACAGACAGCAAGCAAGGTCAGGATCGAACCCAGGTCTTTGGCCAGCTGTACCAGCCGTGCCACTGTGCCACCGTACACTCCCCAACCTGTTCCTGACCTCCCCCACCCCGTAAGGAAACACTGTGGGCGCCCAGTTAGACATATGGACAGCACATTTTCCATCGTGTGCAGCCTTTCTGGATCAATATAACCACATTTCAGAAGGAGGGAAAGCATAACTGCACTTATAATAATGTTTTAGTACGACTAATGGTGGATAATAATAATAATAATAATGCATTACATTTATATAGCGCTTTTCATATACTCAAAGACGCTTTACAGGGATTTAGAGAACATAGGGAAGTGAATAAATAGATAAATAAGTAAACGAACAGAGAACGGAGACAGAAGGTGAGGTGACCTTCAGTGGTTGAAGGCAGTACTGAACAGGTGAGACTTCAGTGATGTTTTGAATGTGGTGAGTGTGGAGGAGTCTCTGACGGTTTGGGGTAGTGAGTTCCATAGGGTGGGAGCAGCGATGGAGAAAGCCCTGTCCCCCCAGGATCTGAGTTTGGTCCGGATGTGGGGGGATAGGAGATTGGCAGCAGCAGAGCGGAGGGTGCAGGTGGGAGTGTGCCTGTGGAGGAGGTCGGTCAGGTAGGATGAGGCCAGGTTATGGAGGGCTTTGTAGGTCATGAGGAGGATTTTGTACTGGATTCTCTGGGGGATGGGGAGCCAGTGGAGTTTGTAAAGGACGGGGGTGATATGGTCACGGATCGGGGAGTGGGTGAGTAGACGGGCAGCGGAGTTTTGAATGTATTGAAGTTTACTGATGATTTTTGAGGGTGCGCCATAGAGGAGGCTGTTGCAGTAGTCCAGACGATGGATGAGCTTCCAGGCAGAGTTCTGTTTATGTCATGCAATAATTTTATGTCAAGTATAAGAGAAAAGTGCCCATTCTTGTTCTTACAGACTACTTTAACGATAAGCTACCACGCATTAGGGTGGAATGAAGAGAATTTTGATGACGGAATGCAGTTTAAACCGGAGCGCTGGCTGCAGGATAAGGATAAGATCAATCCCTTTGCTCACATGCCGTTTGGTGTTGGGAAAAGGATGTGTATTGGCCGGCGACTGGCTGAGTTACAGCTGCAGCTGGCCATCTGCTGGGTACGTTGTGTGTGCTGAACGTCGACACCCTCCCAAACCTTTGTTTCAATGCAACAATTCACCTTGGCCCTGGACTTTTCTAATTTGTAATGTTTTTCACTGCAGCTGGTACGAAAGTACAAAATAGTGGCGACCGATGAAGACCTTGTGGAATCGCTGAACTTTGGGATAATGGTGCCAAACCGCAACATCCCCGTGGCCTTCCACAACCGTTAACCGTACGTTCACAATTGTATTCAATTTAACGGGCATGGGCATGGGTGGCACAGTGGTGCAGCTGGTAGAGCTGCTGCCTCACAACGTCAGGGTTCGATCCCGACCTCTCTGATTTACACATTCTCCCTGTGACCGTGCGGGTTTCCTCTGGTATCCGCCCACATCTCAATGACATGCGGGTTTGTAGTTTAACTGGCTTCTGTAAACCTGCTCCTAATGTGTAGGAGGTAGATAAGAAAGTGGGATAATGTAGAACTAGTGTGAACGGGTGGTCGATAGTGGACTTGGTGGGCCGGAGGGCCTATTTTCATACGGTATCACTCTCTCTCAAATGACTTTTTTCCTCCTCTTTTGTTCCCCCTCTTTTCTCTTTGTGGCTTGTGAACCAATCCCCTTCAGTCCTCTCTGCGTGTATTTTAAAGCTTCTCTTACAACTTTTTCTGAAAATCTAAACGATCGCAGCCACTCTTGTTTGTGCACTGTGAAACAAGCCCATTGACTCATTTCTGTATATTGTGAACTAAATCCTTGCACTCCTCCATGTAGATTGTCACGGGTCAAGCGTGTTTAGTTATCCTATGCCCTGGGAACGGAACAATGAAATTCTTTATGTGGGAAGCAATCCCTGACACTCTTTGTGCATCGTGAAGCAATCCCTTGCCGAGAAATATATATATTGCATTCCAATCCCATCTGAAGAAGGGTCCCAACCCTAAACATCGTCTGTCCATCCTCTCCACAGATGCTGCCTGACTAGCTGAGTTCCTCCAGTACTTTGTGTTTATCAAGATTCCAGCATCTGCAGTCTCTTATGTTCCTTCCCTCCTTTTTGTCTGCATCGCAAATCACTTTTTTCCAGACCAATATATACACAGTGACTCAAGCTCTTATACTCCTCCCTGTGTAGTGAATTGATTCCTAACCCATCTCTCCCTTCCTCGCTTTCCTGTGTGTTGTGAACTGCCATTGCACTTCCCTCTCTGCAATAAATCAATTCCTGACACACCTCTCTAAGGGGGTTATGACTGAATCCCTCACAGCTCTCTCTGTAGTGTGAACCAATTCATGATATCTCTGTGCATTGCACGGCAATGCATGACATCCCTTCTGTATATTGTCAACCAACTGACTCACAACACAACAGAAATGAATAGAATAACTTGGCTCACAATACACAGAACAATGTAAAGGATTCAATTAAAACACATGGAGAGTTGTGTCGTGAATTGATTTGTTGCACAGAGTATAACAATTTAGATCACAATATACAGACAACCAATCCTTTACTGTCCGAAATTTTCGGAACCAATCCCTGGGACACCTTTGTGTTTGTTGGGCAACAATGCATGATGTTGTTCTAAATTTGCTCCAGGAAGCATAAAACTGATACATTTTATTTCCCTTTTCAGCTCACTCTGCCCAATGGGATCAAAAAAACACTAGAAATATATTTTCTCTTTGTTAATATTGAAGTGAATATGATGGACAAATCACCCTCAAGCTTTCTGTACATTTTGCCTTAAAACCTAGCAATGTAGCTGAGTATTTGGTCATCCCCTATTACATCTTGGGATATATCATCAAATATTATCTTCATATACTACCCGACTTTAGCAATAGGCGACTTACATAAACTCTCGCTTATGTAAACAATTCTGTACTCGGTTCCTTGGTCAATCTAGGCGGTTTTTCATTTCCATAACAGTATACAATCACTCAGGTTTGCATCGCTAACAAGCCAGAAGTCCGGGTGCCATAGAAAGTGCCCCAATGGCGAGACAGAACTCACCAGGCACGGTAGCGCAGCGGTAGAGTTGCTGCCTTACAGCGAATGCAGCGCCGGAGACCCGGGTTCGATCCCGACTACGGGTGCTGTCTGTACGGAGTTTGTACATTCTCCCCGTGACCTGCGTGGGTTTTATCCGAGATCTTCGGTTTCCTCCAAAAACGTACAGGTTTGTAGGTAAATTGGCTTGGTAAATGTAAAAATTGTCCTTAGTGGGTATAGGATAGTGTTAATGTGTGGGAATCGCTGGTCGTCGCGGGCCCAGTGGGCCGAAAGGGCCTGTTTCCGCGCTGGATCTCTAAACTAAAAGCCAGCAATGGCAGCAGTGCTTACCCAGAAGGCCACATAGTGCAGAAAGTGCCTCAACAGTGAGAGTCAGTAATTCTGATTTGCATAAATTCTGACCGGTTTAAGGATTCATGGAATGAAACCCTTACTTAACTCGGGGAGTGCCTGTAAAAACATTTTTCAGAAAAATTATGATGTTTATCTCACTAGGTTTAAAGCCACCACATGAATGAAAATGATTGCTGTTATTATATGAGTCAGATCTTCACTCAGTAGTCATGATCTCAGTAAATGGTTGAACAGGCTTAAAAGACCGTTTGCATGTTTCTGTCCTTGCAAAGGACAAGTGATCTGCTAATGGATCAGTGGGTGAGGAATGTAGATGAAAAGCAACATCTGCAATTCAAAGTGTAGGAAGGAACTGCAGGTGTTGGCATACACCAAAGATAGACACAAAATGCTGGAGTAACTCAGTGGGTCAGGCAGCATCTCTGGAGAAAAGAAATAGGTGATGTTTCAGATTGAGACCCTTCTTCAGACGATTCTGAAGAAGCGTCTCGACCAGAAACATTACATATTCCTTTTCTCCAGAGATGCTGCCTGATCCGCTGAGCAACTCCAGCATTTATGTCTATCCCCAATTCAATACAGTGAACATATTTCAGTGTTCTGATCCAGTAACTTAAGATGCTGCTTTCCCACATCTCTCCTACACTTGTCAATTAAAGCTGCAAAATATCATTTAAAACAATTGTTGCGACCCTAAATTCCAAAGAATATATAAATTGCTTATTATCCAGATTTGCAAACAGATGCACTGATGGGGAGATTTTTCACAGATGATTGGTATGTAGCTGACATGACAAGAGATGAGAGAAAACACTCAAGAGAGTTTACTTTGATTAAAATAATTCACTGCAAAAGAAATATTTCTCTAAAAATTCATCTCTGGTGAATGAGATTAAACACATCATCGAGTAGACACAGTGATCAAACTCTGATTGTTTTGAGTGGCAACATGTCAATGCAACTTTAGTATTGTTTTTTGTATTATTGATCAGAAAAGGATTTCTATGTAATTACCTCATATAATAAATGAGCACAATTAGAAGGCTTTAAATAATGCAATTTGTAAATTGGAAATATTATGTGCATTTTTCTCTCTATTATTGGTACAGATTGCATCAGCTAATAGACTTTTTCCTTTTCAGGAGCACTGCGATTCTTCGAGAGCATAGCCCAACCTACACTCTTGTTAACCTCAGCATTTTATAATCAGTCAAAAAGGTACCACGAGGCCAAAAGAATGTTGTGAGAATGGAAGGATTACAACACATTTGCTGACCCACAGAGGATTACAGTCTACGTTTGGCCTGATAAGAAATTAAGTCATGCAACCTTATTTTGACAGAACCATTCACTGAGCAATAGCCTTACGAGTAAATAGTAAAACAACACTCTGTGATGCTTAATATATTGTAAGGTTGAAATGCATTATATGTAAAATCATTTATCATGGGTTTTTCAAATAACCGTAAAAAACTCAGACTCCACGAAAACCTGACGATGTCAATGCACTGTAACTGGAGCTTTTACAGGTAGCTGCTCGTCCACAGAAACTGGGTTGTTTTGTGCTGTTACTGTGACCTGCTGCGGGTAGAAAATCTGCCCACTAAAAGCATCCACATACCTGAAAGGTGAAGGAGAGATTCCAAGTGTATTGTTTTTTTCAATACTAGCTGGACAATTGCACAGTAAAATATAATTAGTGTAGAAATTAATCTTGGAAGATAGTGGAAAACTGAATGCATCACATTGACTGCTTATTCTTTTTACTTTTATCCAATATGCAATTGTGTAAATAAACAATGGTGGTGTACAATGTGCAATCTCCTGTTCTTCTCTCCTGTGTAAAATGAATCCCGACTCTGTTTTCCTTGTTGCATATAATTATGTAAATAATTGAAAGTAAGTTAACTGTATATCCATTCATCAAATCAAGGTATATAATAATGTTTACATCTTGAAAGCGATTGATAAATTGACATTTGCGGAAAAATTAGCCTGTTTGTGTCAAATGTAAAGCTCCACGGTCATTTAAATGGATTTTACTTAAATTCAATTAAAAAATTAAAGGCACTTTGTAATATATTAGTCAATCTGCACAGCTGAAGAAAATTTTACTACCTGACTTGTAAAAAGGTTTTCAACATACTAATAAAAGGTAATACGAACAATTTAACAAGTGATTAATAATTAATTCAATTCCCTTTACCAAATCATTCATGGTATTACTCATAGTTATTAGGCCGTACATCACAGCAGAAGTCCCTGGTCCACGTTGAACCTCAAGCGCCATTTACAAGCCCCACAATTGTCAAGAGAGTTTAATTGTCAGATATTGCAGCTTAAATTATGATGTTATTCTGGTTATAAAATGAGGCAGAAGTAAATTGTCTAACCTGTTGAAAGTTGGAAAACAGGCTTTTGGGAGGGGTAGGGGTAGGGGTAGGTGTGGCTCTAAAACGGACGTGATCTGTACACAAGATGGTGTGTCACATGGCACTGCCCACATGGCAATGCAAGTGATGTGTGTCACATGGCAGGTTTGCCCACTGGTGCAGGTGTGGCTGTTACTAAATGGTGAGTATTGGGTGAACAAACTGGCACAATTTGTTTTTTGCTTAGACAATTGTACTTGGATGACTTACCATGGCCCATGATCTTGGATGAGTAAATGATGAGAAGAGGCTAAATATAAGGCACAAAATGCCGGGGTAACTCAGCAGGACAGGCAGGATCTCTGGATAAAACAAATGGGTGATGTTTTGGGTCGAGACCCTTCTTCAGACTGATATTTCAGAGAAATGTAAAGATTTCTGATAGTGAAAGATTAGTCTAACTGCAGGAATATAAGAGTTCAAAGGTGCTGGCTGAATTAGGCACATTTTTATCACAGTTTTAAGTTCATTAGACACAGCAGCAGAATTAGGCCATTCATCCAGTCGAGTTTGCTCTGCCTTTCAATCATGTGTAAATAAATATAATACTAAATATAACGTGTAGGAAGGAACTGCAAATGGTGGTTTAAACTGAAGATAGACACAAAATGCTGGAGTAACTCACCGGGACACGCAGCATCTCTGGAGAAAAGGAATGGATGACGTTTCAGGTTGAGACCCTTCTTCAGACTGAAAGTCACGGGAAAAATCATCGTCTATATCTCTTGTTTCCCTTTCCCGTGACATCCAGAGATGCTGCCTGTCCCGCTGAGTTACTCCAGCATTTTGTGTCTATCTATACTAAATATAACTAGGTTTAGAGGTGTTTTTATCTTATTGGATAGAGGGGCTGTTTCCTTGCTGTCTGACTCTATGACTCCAGTTTAAGATGCCAAAAGGATTCAACTTTTTTCTTCCACGTGTCCTTTATTTTCTCACAAAATGACAGGCCATATCAGAGAACAACAATCAGTCCAATTCTCCTACATTCTCTCCACAATCCATTTTCCCACATACCCCTCAATTTTTCCTGATCCTCCTGCCACCCAGCTACACCAGTGCCAATTTACAGCAGCCAATTACTCTACCAATGGTCGCTGAGATGTGGGAAGAAACTGAAGCATTCAGGGTGAAACCCATGGAGTCACACAAAGACTGAGTAAAGTTCATACGGTCAGCAGTTACAGCCATGGTTGAACTCAGTTTGCTGGTACATTGATGTAGCAACACTACTTGCTGCACCACTATGCCTTCCATTCCAGAAATCAAGAAAACACCACTTACGAGGAAAGTCAGGAAAAACTTCTTCCACGCAAAGTCTAAAAGTAATTTGGAATTTTCCCTGCAAGTGAATGATGATACATGGCAAAAAAACCTGCAAGGTGCCAAAGGTTACGAGTAGAGGGAAGGAGAATGGTGTTAAGAGAGAAATATCGATCAGGCATAGAAGCATAGAAAATAGGCACAGGAGTAGGCCATTTGGCCCTTCGAGCCAGCACCGCCATTCAATATGATCATGGCTGATCATCCAAAATCAGTACCTCTTTCCTGCTTTTTCCCCATATCCCTTGATTCCGTTAGCCCTAAGAGCTAATCTAACTCTCCTTTGAAAACATCCAGTGAATTGGCCTCCACTGCCCTCTGTGGCAGAGAATTCCACAGATTCAGAACTCTGGGTGAAAACGTTTTTCCTCATCTCAGTCCTAAATGGCCTACCCTTATTCTTAAACTGTGACCCCTGGTTCTGGATTTGCCCAACATCGGGAACATTTTTACGGCATCTAACCTGCCCAATCCCGTAAGAATTTTACATGATTGAATGGCAGAGTAAACTCAATAGGCCGAATGGCCTAAATCTGCCATGTCGCCGAATACTCTGTTAAATCTCTACAGATGCACAGGAGAGCGCATGCTGGTTGTTTGCACCAAGACCTAGTTCGGTAACTGGAATGGCCAAGAACAAAAGATCCTGCGGAAAATGGTGGACATTCTCTGGTCCATCACGGGTATCGAGCTCCCCACCATCGAAGAGATCTGCAGGAAGTGCTGCTTCAATAAGGCCGCATTTGGAATATTGTGAGCAATTTTGGGCATCATATCTGAGGAAGGATGTGTTGGCTCTGGAGAGGGTCCAGAGGAGGTTTACAAGAATGATCCCAGGAATGAGCAGGAAGAAGGGTCTCGACCCGAAACGTCGCCCATTCCTTCTCTCCTGTGATGCTGCCTGACCTGCTGAGTTACCCCAGCATTTTGTGAATAAATACCTTCGATTTGTACCAGCATCTGCAGTTATTTTCTTATACTATGGATAGCCTATGATGAGCGTTTGTCAGCACTGGGTCTGTACTCGCTGGAGTTTAGAAAAAAGAGGAGGAGCCCTCATTGAAACATACAGATTAGTGAAAGGCTTGGAAAGGAGTGGATCTGGAGAGGATTTTCCACTAGTGGGAGAGTCTAGGACTATACGTCCTAGCCTCAGAATTAAAGTTCTTTTAGGAAGGAGATGAAGAGAGATTTCTTTAGTCAGAGGGTGGTGAATCTGTGGAATTCCTTGCCACAGAAGACTGTGGAGGCCAAGTCAGAGGATATTTTTAAGGCAGAGATAGATAGATTTTTGATTAGCACAAGTGTCAGAGGTTGTGGGGAGAATCCAGGAGAATGGGGTTTGGAGGGAGAGATGGACCAGCCATGATTGAACGGTGGAGTAGAATTGATGGGTCGAATGGTCTAATTCTACTCCTACCACTTATGACCTTATAACCTTAATATCATCAAAGTCTCACACCATTAGAACAACAGCATCATCAGGTACTGCCATGGAGATGAAGGTACAGGAGCCTGAGAACTATGACCTCCAAGTTCAAAAACAGCTTCTTCCCATCAACTGTCAGGCTCTTGAACCACACTGCACTCCCTGAATCACAACCTTACCTCTGCACTGTTATGGACTTTGAAGATAGACACAAAATGCTGGAGTAATTCAGAAGGGTCTCGACCCAAAGACATCACCCATTCCTTCTCTCCAGAGATACTGCCCGTCCTGCACATTTTGTGTCTATCTTTGGTGAAAACCAGCATCTGCAGTTCCTCCCTATGTACTATGGATATTGCGTTGGTTGCAATACCTACTTCATCTTGCACTATTATGGTCTGGTTACTGAGTGCAACTGATAATTTATTGCATTATTGTTTATTAAATATTTATTTATTATGCTGTTGTTCTAATGTGCCTGTAAAGCTGCCCAAGGCAAGAATTTCATTGTGCTGTCCTGGTGCTTTTGACAATTAAATACTCTTGACACTCGAGGTATATAAAACATTGAAAACATTAAAACATATTTAACTTATCTGAATTAATTAAAACACCAATATCACTAGTTGACAATTCTCTCTGGCGAATTCTCTCGCTTGCTCACTATTGACATGATTTTGTCTATTATATGATATGATATGATATGATATGATATGATATGATATGATATGATATGATATGATATGATATGATATGATATGATATGATATGATATGATATGATATTATATTATATTATATTATATGTAACGGTGTCAAAAGATACAAGGCTCTGATGGTTAGATAGGCATTGGGGGCGGCATGACTAGGTTTTGTCTCTGTACTCAAATCGTTAACTCCTTACAATGTCAAAATTCCCTGTGAACCAGCTGTTTATATCACTTAGAGATCACATTAAAGTGATTTTCTACAGAAAAATCTTCTAAAAATCTTCTTATTACATTAGAAATTATGCATATCGAAAGAAGACCAACACAGGAGTAATGAAAATATTATACTTTAAACACGTATCACAGTAAAATTTCTGCACTCGTTACAAATTAATGTTTGTTCGATTTCTACTACATATTTTCCTAGAAAATATATATGTTACTACAGTCGAACATCAATCTTTGCAAAAAAATGTTGTTGGGAAACCCGAATAAATGTCATGGGGTTCAAACAATGATAAAAGTTCAATGTTCCCCTGGTGAAAACATAAGACAGCAATGGGCATTTAAGTTCCTCCAGTGACCTTGTCCTTGTTGAACCATAAAAATAACAGAATAAACAGGATAAATTGAATTGGGTTTAGGTTATCTAGGAGCTCAAACTCCATGACATGCTCATCATTCCTATTAGAAAAATCAGGCAAATAAACAAATAAACTGATCTAATTATCTTTGCAAATTATCAGTGATTTCTTTCACAGACACGCCTTAAACCTAAGTTGCAGAGTAAAGAATTAGCCGCAGCTATGAATTCATAAAAGAGAACGTGACTTTGTTAAACTCAATTGACACTTATTATGTATGAAATGTCAATCGTCATGACTTATGGCAATGTGACATAATGTATATAAAGGGGAAAATTATACACCTTTCAAACTTTTACATTTGTTGGAAAGTGTTGCAGGCTGAGGGGTCGCAATTTTTTATCATTTAACTGCTATATATTGTTATAGGCCATCCCCCGGTTAAGAACGCCCGGGAGACGGCCTATAACAATTCCCATTCCTTTGCTTGTCCGTGTAACCCAAGCCTGCAACATGTGGTGACTCCAGCTCCAAGTCACAGTGGCCCAACAATAAGGGTCGGCAAAATGGTGCAATGGTAGAGTTGCTGCCTTGCCTTAGAGCTCCAGAGACTTGGGTTCAATCCTGACTATGGGTACTGTCTGCATAGAGTTTGTACGTTCTCCCTGTGACCACGTGGGTTTTCTGTGGGTGCTCCGGTTTCCTCCCACATTGCAAAGACATACAGATTTGTAGGTTATTTGGCTTCGGTAATTGTTGGTCGGTGCGGACTTGGTGTGCCAAAGGGCCTGTTTCCACGCTGTATCTCTAAAGTCTAAAGTCTAAAGTAAACGGTGTAAATCATAGGATTAAGAAAAATATGAGACATGAACAACAATAACAAAGAAATAAGTAGCATTTTCATTGCTGAAAGTTGCCTAAGGCCATCAAAACTTTTCTCTGCCTCCGAAGGCAGTGGAGGCCAATTCTCTGTCCTTCGGCCCACCGGGTCCACACCGACCAGCGAACCCCACACATTAACACTATCGTATACCCACTAGGGACAATTTTTACATTCACCAAGCCAATTAGCCTACAAACCTGTATATCTTTGGAGTGTGGGAGGAAACCGAAGATCTCGGAGAAAACCCAGGCAGGTCACCGGGAGGACGTACAAACTCCGTACAGACAGCATCCGTAGTCGGGATCGAACCCGGGTTTCGGCGCTGCATTCGCTGTAAGGCAGCAACGCTACCGCTGCGCCACCGTGACTGTGTGGTGGTGGAGGCAGATAAAATAGTGGCATTTAAGAAGCTTTTAGACAGGCACATGGATGTGAAGGAATTGAGGGACACGGATCACATGCATGCAGAGGAGATTAGTTTAACCTGTCACCTTGTTCGGCACAGACATTGTGGGCCGAAGGGCCTGTTCCTCTGCTGTACTATTTTAACTTGAGATATATCTGAAGTTCAGTTCTATGGCTGCTGAACCATCTTTCCCTCTTCTCAACCACTGAAGCAACCGGTTAAAAATCGTAGCGATTATTGTTGGCTTTTAGAACATCACATTCCTGTCTATCCCCATTCTCTGCAAGTAGCACATGTAACAAAAATAAATTCAAAGATTCAGAAAAGAGTCAGAAACTAGAGCACCCATAGAAAATCAATGCGGTCGCAGGGAGCACTTGCAAACTCCACATAGTCTGAAGTCAGAATTGAATCTGGGTTGCTTAAGCTGTATTAGTGGCGGTAGCTACTCTTGCAAGGTGTGCCTTGGGCCAAACCGTCTGGTAATTAAAAGTGGATTATTTGTCACCTCTGTATTTTCACCATGTATTGTGTTTGATTATAGTGTGGCAAGAAGTTCTATTTTGCATGTTGCTCAATGGAATAAATTCATTTCAGATAGTTCATTTTTCTTTCCTTCTAATTTAGCATTATTTTCATTTCAAATTCAGCCAACTGAAATAATCTTTCTGAATTTTGCAGGCAATCAAAAATCAGATATCCTCATTCTTTTTAATAATGCACAATTTGCACTTGATTGATCACGGATTATTTAATCTAGGTTCAGCATTTTCTTCTTATTGAACGTCCTCATGTACACAACTTCCACCTCCCAGAGTCAGGGGTGAATCACCACACCGAAAGCTGAGGGTGGCATGGTGGCGCAGTGGCAGAGTTGCTGTCTTACAGCGTCAGAGACCCGGGTTTGATCCTGATTACAGGTGCTATCCGTATGGAGTTTGTACATTCTCCCCGTGACCACATGGGTTTTCTCTGGGTGCTCTGGTTTCATCCCACACTCCAAAGACGTGAAAGTTTGTAGGTTGATTGTCTTTGGTAAGAATTATAAATTGTCCCTGGTTTGCTGGATAGTGCTAGTGTACGGGGATCGCTGGATCGGTGCTGACTCGGTGGGCCTCAGGGCCTGTTTCTCTAAACCAAACTAAACCAAACAATACCGAAAGTTTCCACTGGTCATTGAAGAAGGGAATAAATTAGGTTTGTATATGTCACTGACTGATTTGTGAGAATGAAACAAGACTGCCCATATGCAGGAGCAAAGAGGTCCTTCTGCAGTTGTACAGGGCCCTAGTGAGACCGCACCTGGAGTACTGTGTGCAGTTTTGGTCTCCAAATTTGAGGAAGGATATTCTTGCTATTGAGGGCGTGCAGCATAGGTTTACTAGGTTAATTCCCGGAATGGCGGGACTGTCCTATGTTGAAAGACTGGAGCGACTAGGTTTGTATACACTGGAATTTAGAAGGATGAGAGGGGATCTTATCGAAACGTATAAGATTATTAAGGGGTTGGACATGTTAGAGGCAGGAAACATGTTCCCAATGTTGGGGGAGTCCAGAACCAGGGGCCACAGTTTAAGAATAAGGGGTAGGCCATTTAGAACAGAGATATGGAAAAACTTTTTTAGTCAGAGAGTTGTGAATCTGTGGAATTCTCTGCCTCAGAGGGCAGTGGAGGCCAATTCTCTGAATACATTCAAGAGAGAGCTAGATAGAGCTCTTAAGGATAGCGGAGTCAGGGGGTATGGGGAGAAAGCAGGAACGGGGTACTGATTGAGAATGATTAGCCATGATCACATTGAATGGCGGTGCTGGCTCGAAGGGCCGAATGGCCTACTCCTGCACTTATTGTCTATTGTCTATTGTCTATTGTCATATATTGCCAAAAGACCATCTTTTGCAATTTTTTTGCAATATTATTTTTTTTGCATCTCCTAACGTACTCTGGGATGGCTCCCTTGACCAACTGATCAATAATCTAATTTAAGTCTGATAGATAAAGGGCAATGGTGCAAGATTAACATTATCATCTCAATTGTCAATCAGTTGCTATGTCAATCCTCGTCTTGGCCCTGCACAATGCTGCAGAACACACCCTCGCACATACGCACCACTCAGGGTATCTACACTAGGAACCCTGGTGGCATCCACTTCTCCAGGGATGCTTACCTTAAGAACGTTTAGGTGTTGCATTCTCCTGATTGCACATATCGGGCATTGAGCCTGACATTTGCTGAATTGTTTGTATGTCTCACTTTCATAATGATTATTATGTTGATCTTTTTTGCACATTATATCTATAATCACCCAGGCAACTGGAATAATTGTTTCAAAGGTTACCCGCTGTTTAAAGTCGAAAAGGCCATCACTTTCCTTCTAATTCAAATGCCACCGTAATTAATTCCTGTTATCCATACACTGGAATTTAGAAGGATGAGAGGGAATCTTATCAAAACATATAAGATTATTAAGGGGTTGGACACGTTCGAGGCAGGAAACATGATCCCAATGTTGGGGGAGTCCAGAACCAAGGGCCACAGTTTAAGAATAAGCGGTAGGCCATTTAGAACGGAGATGAGGAAAACCCTTTTCAGTCAGAGAGTTGTAAATCTGTGGAATTCTCTGCCTCAGAAGGCAGTGGAGACCAATTCTCTGAATGCATTCAAGAGAGAGCTAGATAGAGCTCTTAAGGATAGCAGGGGGTATGGGGAGTCAGGGGGTATGGGGAGAAGGCAGGAACGGGGTACTGATTGAGAATGATCAGCCATGATCACATTGAATGGCGGTGCTGGCTCGAAGGGCCGAATGGCCTCCTCCTGCACCTATTGTCTATTGTCTATTGTCTATTGATAAAAGATCATCAACCTGAAATGTTAACTCTGTTTTATCTCTCCACAGATGCATTCTCACATGTTGAATATTTCCAGCATTTTCTGTTTCTATCTTATATCTAATGTACTAACATTATCAAGTTAAACCACAGGATGATCTTTTCAAAACATCTAAAGCTAAAGATAGACACAAAAAAAAGCTGGAGTAACTCAGTGGGACAGGCAGCATCTCTGCAGAGAAGGAATGGGTGACATTTCGGGTCGAGATCCTTCTTCAGACTAATTTTATCTAATCTTATCTCAGCTAATCTTGGGTAAAGCTAATACTTCCATAATCTATTGGTGAATCGACAAAATAATAGAAGTTAAGCCTAGAATCCGCCTGGATTATTAGCCTGGCTGTTTTTACCCACACCAATCTTTTAATTTAAGCAATCAATGGTCTCAGATCTCCTGAAAGTAAGGAATTCAGGCAGATGAGAGCTGGGTGAAATGCTTACAGATTTCAAGGGCAGAAACAGCTCTACCAAAAGACTCATGATGTTCTCAAACAAGCTGGTCAACAACCGGGTTATCATATTTCCGAGGTGAGCTGGTAATTGGTTATTTGCAGTCACTCCTCCTCTTCACTTGAGCTTTTGCCATATTTTTTCTACTCAATAACGTCCCATAAGCATTTTTTTCTACTCAATAACGTCCCATGAGCAGCAGCAAGGCAACTAATGTGGTCAGCACAGGTAACATGTTGCTGTTGTGATATTCAACTAAATGAAGATTGAAAATGATTAAAGTTCATAGAACTATTATCATTTCAGAGCATTGTTAAAATACTTCATCATTTGGAACAGTGAAACATATTTAATTAAAGGATCACTGTTAATGTAATCAATATCCATTTATCGAGTCATAGAGTCAAAAGGCCCTTCGGCCCTACTTGTCTGCCGTCCAAGATGCCCCGTCTACATTAGTCACGCCTGCCTGCATTTGACCCATTTCCCTCTAAACCTTTCCTATTTATAGACCTATCCAAATGTCGTTTAAAATATTTAAAATGCCCTCCTGTTGAAGAATGATTATTATAGTTATAAGCATTTTTTTTTTACAAATTGAAAGGAAATATATTATAAAATAAGGGTTAAAGTATCCGGTCTTTGAGTGGAATCATAACTTTTTTATTTCTTTCACAAATCTATTCGTGTCAGGATATGCACAACTCTAGTTGTCATTTTTTAAGTGAAAAATAATTTTTTTAAAACACTGGAAATAATTATTTCTCTTAAAAAATAAAGACTTTGTCTGCAACTTCAGACAATATTAGATTTTTAATTTTTTACAGCATTTACAGCTTTTTCTTTGTCCTTTTATGAACTTAGACTGTCAATGTTGTTGGTGGGAATTTACACTCCTCTCGTCTTGAAGAACTCCATGGAAGAGCAGGAAATTCAGGCATTAATACTTTTAACTTCACTGTATTAGAGATTGATTTGTAACATTTAATGCGTTCAATGCGTGGACTAGTCATGTATAGTCTGGCATTGCCATTATCAATGAAACTGATCAACTATTGTTCAGGTTCATCATCATCCTGTCTCACTAGCTGGATAGACCAGTCAGAGTGGTCACATGATGAAATAGAGTTGGGAGGAAGTAGTTCTGGGAGACTAAAACATTGACTATGTACCCAGAGATGATGAAATTAGATGAAACAGGGACAAGGAAACCTCCTACTGTCTACCAACTAATGTTCCCCCTCACCTGATGTAATATATTGCTCCTTCAGGTAACACATAAACCAAAAGGAACATTGAAGGCAGAAAATGGGCAGAATTTAAACCGGACAAGCACTACAAAGCCTGATACCAAGAGTGGCTTGTTGTACCACTACTGACCATATGAGTTAAATTTTGAAAGGTGGAGATGCCAGATTGTACTTGCAGCAATTGTTAAGAGAAGCAATATAAGATTAAAACAATCTGGTCACATCCTCACCAATCTACCTCTTACAGTTTCATCCATCTACACTGATGTTGGTTAGAGGAATACCACATTGTGCCAGTGGACATTGTCACGTTCAAGATTTAAAATGGATTTAGCTGTTCAACATTTTAAAAGCTCTAGACACTGTTGGCTATGAACAGCAGCTGGATTGTATTCCACCATAATCCTGACATGTTGGTGGGGTCACATTTGGAATATTGTGTTCCGTTTTGGTCATACTGCTGTAGCAAAGATTGTTAAGTTGGAAAGGGTTCAAAGAGGATTTATGAGGATGTTGCCAGGACTTGAGGGCCTAAGCTATAGGAAGAGGCTAAGTAGGCCAGGAACGCATTTATTGGAGCGCAGGAGGATGAGGGCTAATCCTAAAAAGGTCATGAGGTGAATGAATAAGGTAGATGCACAGAGTCTTATACACAGAGTAGGTGAATCAAGAACCAGAGGACATAGGTTTAAGGTGAGATGGGAAAGATTTAATATGAACCTGATGAACAACTACTTCACACAGAGGTTAGTGGGTATATGGAATAAGTTGCCAGAGGAGGTAGCTGAGGCATGTACCATAACAACATTTTAAAGACATTTGGACAGGTACATGGATAGGAAAGATTTAGAGGGATGTGGGACAAATGCGGGCAGGTGGGACTAGAGTAGATGGGGTATCTTGGTCGGCATGGGCCAAAGGACCTATTTCTATGCTGTATGGTGCTATGACTCTATGAGAAGTGATGTACCACCTGAATCCCAAAACTCTTTCTACCATTGACAAAGCACGTTATTTACAACAAAAAAAATGTTCTCCACTCTCTCACAAAAGGTTCTTACTCCATCCAGACCAAAACCACCTGGGTTGAAATTAAACAAATTAATTTGCGCTTGGCAAGACCAAACATAGACTTGGTGACCGTTTCGCTGAACACTTGGGCTCGGTCCGCCAAGGCCTGCTGGATCTCTAGGTTGCTAACCATTTTAAATCCCCTTTCCATTCCCATACTGATCATTCTGTCCTGGGCCTCTTCTATTAGAAACAGAGAAAATAGGTGCAGGAGGAGGCCATTTGTTTCTATGTTTCTATGTTTCTATCATATCATATCATATCATATATATACAGCCGGAAACAGGCCTTTTCGGCCCTCCAAGTCCGTGCCGCCCAGCGATCCCCGTACATTAACACTATCCTACACCCACTAGGGACAATTTTTACATTTACCCAGCCAATTAACCTACATACCTGTACGTCTTTGGAGTGTGGGAGGAAACCGAAGATCTCGGAGAAAACCCACGCAGGTCACGGGGAGAACGTACAAACTCCTTACAGTGCAGCACCCGTAGTCAGGATCGAACCTGAGTCTCCGGCGCTGCATTCGCTGTAAAGCAGCAACTCTACCGCTGCGCTACCGTGCCGCCCTATGTTTCTATGTTTCTATTTGGCCCTTCAAGCCAGCACCGCCATTCATTGTGATCATGGCTGATCATCCACAATCAGTAACCTGTGCCTGGCCTGCCTTCTCCCCATATCCCTTGATTCCACTAGCCCATAGAGCTCTATCTAACTCTCTTTTAAACTCATCCAGTGTATTGGCCTCCACTGCCTTCTGTGGCAGAGAATTCCACAAATTCACAACTCTCTGCGTGAAAAAGTTTTTCCTTACCTCAGTTTTAAATAGCCTCCCCTTTATTCTTAGACTGTGGCCCCTGGTTCTGGACTCCCCAACATTGGGAAAAATTTTCCTGCATCTATTCCCAGAGTGAGTCCACGTGCAAACTGGAGGAACAGCACCTCATATTCTGCTTGGGTGGCTTGCAACCCAAATGGTATGAATGTTGACTTTTCCAATTTTAAGTAACCTGTAACTAACCCCTCTACATCCCTTCCCTCCCTTCCCTCTTCTTTCCCCTTTCTGGTCTCCCACCTATTTCTCCTCTCCAACCCCCCACTCCCCCCCCCCCCACTCCCCCCACTCCACACCTCCACTAGTTTCATCCTTGTGGCTTCACAATCTGCACCTTTTCAAACCTGTATCACTCCTTCCTTTCCTATCTCTGGCCTTTGTTCCAACCATCTGCCTTACAATCCCCCCCCCCCACCTATGTCGACCTATGACCTGCAACACTTTGTCCCACTTCTCCCCTTTTCCAACTTTCATCTCCCCCTCTACAACCCATCTGAAGGAGGGTCTCGACCCGAAACGTCCTCTATCCATGTTCACCAGAGATGCTGCCTGACTTGCTGAGTTGCTCCAGCACTTTGTGTCATTTTGCATATTAACCAGCATCTCCAGTTCTTTATTTCTACTAGGTTTTCAATTAAAACATTTAACTAAACTCAATTAACTAAACTTTTAAAGAAGCTCAATTAATCATAAAAGGTAATTTTACTCAACATTTATTCTGATTTCTCACACCTGTTCATCTCTTTACAATAGCACCACCAGCAGATCTAATCTGGCACAGATTCAATGTACATATTCTCATGCATAAGTGTTGGGGAACTACAGGAAGTTTGTGCTCTCTCTGTGAAGAGTCCAACAACAAGATATAGATGGGGAAATCCTACTAATTAGCTGTGTGGAAGTTCTAGACGTCTATGTGTGGGTGTGTGTGGCTCACCTGACAGTGATGGGAGTATTGTCAACAATTCCTTCCACCCTTGCTAGCATCTCTTGAGAAAAATCTAAAGCACTATTAGGAAGTTAATTATATCTATCAGCAATTAAAATTCAACATTAGATGGGATATGGACCAAACGTGGCCAGGTGGGACTAGCATAGATGGGGTATATTTGTCGACCATGAGCAAGTTGGGCTGAAAGGTCTGTTCCAATGCTGCATGTCTCTGTGACTCTATTAAGATAAATTGTGTTTACATTAATACAATTACTTTGCTCTCGACAGACAACAAAGAGGAATATGTGAGTCACTTTTAGGCCACTGCATTAAAATGATTTTGCTAGATTGTTCACAATTTGTTCAACATGTTTTTTATATTAACCTCTAAAAGCAAGGAAAAATACTTTACAAAGGTTAAACCCTTGAGTTGAACTGAAATGAAAGAAGAACTCAAGGTAAAAAAAAAAAATGTGGAGCAGAATGTTATCCAGTTTGGTTAATGCTTTCTCTAAGCTGACCTTCAAAGGAGAACTTAAAAAGTTCTAGATAATGAAAGTTGCAAAAAGATAGAACATTGATGTGTAGGATAAAGACAGAGGCTGTTGGGTTTATTCTAGGGAGGAGCAAAGTAAAAGAGATGCTGGGTGATGCAAAAATGCATTTCCAAACAGACAAAATGAACTCAATGACCTGGGCAGCTTCCTTTCAGAGCACGTTTTTCACATATATATATATATATATATATATTTTTTTTTTTAAATGATCAGCAACAAAATGTAACAAGGAAAAACATCTAAAGAGATGTCCATTATAGAATTGCACTTTTTGTTTTTTGTTTTATTTGATGTCGTTAATGTTAATTCTCCGCAGTGCAATTAAGTGAACATGAAATAACTCATGAGGTATTTTGTTGAGAAACGCAGGTGAAGGGCCAAGGCTCAGAGTGTATGGGGGCAGCAAAGTTGCCGACTGTGAAAGAGGAGACAACACAAATCAGACATTAGGGATCTGGCCATTACCAACCTTGGCTTTTTTTTAAACACAAAGATAACAGACAACAAGAAAGATAGCAGGAGCAATGAAGATTGAGTTTTGATGACTGAAACAGTACGAATGAAATGAAAGAAATGAATGAAAGAAACATTTATTATTTATCCCTAATTATTCCTGAACTGAGGACCCACATGGGTGGGTCTGGAGGCACGTACAGACCAGACCTGGTAAAGGTGACACATTTCATTCTGCAAAAGACATCAGTGAACAACATATGATTTTATAACACTTTGGTAAATCCATCATTACAAAGGCCAACCCTTTTGAAATACCAAGTTTCATTCAATCAGATGGATTTAAGTTCCCCGGTTGCCAGGGTGGGATTTGAACATATTTCTTTAATTCAGTAGCCCTGAACACTGGCTGCTTGTACAGTAATTGAAACTCTATGCTACCACACACTGAGATTGTGTACATAGTGCAACTGTGGGAATGAATAAGAGCATACAGGATGGTGCACTTGGATCCAAGAAGTTGTGAATGAATCCAAGCTCAAAGACCAGATTGCACCCATTCTTTAATTCCTCCTGCTCCTTGACTTTATGACCACGTTTTAACCCAGACACACAAGAGTCTGAAGAAGGGTCTCAACCCGAAATGTCACCTATTCCTTTTCTCCGGAGATGCTGCCTGTCCCACTGAGTTACTCCAGCAATTTGTGTCTTTCTTCAGTGTAAACCAGCATTTGCATCTCCCTCCTACATTCAAAGCCCAGTTAAATGATAATACAGTAGGAAATTACTACAGCAATTTGAAATGAAGCAAGAGGAGCTGAAGATAAAGGGTTTATCAGATAACAACTTGCATTTATATACTGATTTTAATGGAGGGAATATTCCAGGGATAGTCAAGGTGCAGAAGAGTTCTAAAACTCTATCCTTGCATTCAAGTCTTAAATAGGCTGGGCAGTTAGTACACAAGAGAGAGAATCAAGTATTTTGAAGGTACATTTACTGGTTGCGGATATTTACATTCCATTGAGGATCAAGGAAGATAGGGAACAATGGGTGAACTTGGTGCAAAAGAAAAGGATAGAGCTATCAAGAAGATTAACAGGTGCTGAAAGTCTAAAGTCTTTTGGTTTCAATTTAGGAGACAAACAAATAGGAGTAGATTGTCCACTGGTGTGGTTATTTGCAGCAGAGCTATTGGAATGCCAAAGGAGGTACTGCTCATTTTAGGGACTGGGTATCGTCATATTTGCCTGGTGGGCAGGGATGGAAAGCCAACAGCCAAACGTAACCTAATTTGGACTGGTTGGCCCTGAGGTACAAAAGGCCTAGAATGCAGAGAGTATGTCGATGGGGGGTCTGACTAATGATGGGTGTGGTATACCTGGAAGTCGGCAAGGCTGGTTTTGTGAAAGAATATTCCCAGCATCAAACGTTGCGTCATTCACCTTCAGCTGAACTACCAGGTTATACCAATGCATGCTGTGAGACTGTACACTCTCCCAATACGATCTCAAATGCTAAATGGTGTCCTATGTGTTTTTTATCTTTGCACTTTGCAATTTAAACTTAGTCTTGGGTGTGGGCGAGGGTGTGTTCTGCAGCATTGTGCAGGGCCAAGAGGAGGATTGACAAAACAACACGGATATAATTTATTTCCCAGTATCAAGTATTCCAGTCCATTTCAAATAGTCAGAAAAGTCCCCCATTGTGTTAGGAGAATTGAAATAAGCCAAATTTGTATCGTTGAACTGAAAGACAACAGAATATTAAGATTACGTAGGAAGGAACTGCAGATAATGGTTTGCACCGAAGATAGACTCAAAATGCTGGAGTAACTCAGCGGGTCAGGCAGCATCTCTGGAGAACAGGAATAGGCATTGATTCGAGTCAAGACACTTCCTCCGATAAAGGAAGGATCTCGACTCGAAACGTCACCTATTCCTTTTCTCCAGAAAATTAAGATACGTTGATTCAGCCATTGAACTCTGGATTATATGCACCAAGCGCAATTGATATGAAGAAAGTTAATGATGGAGAGCTGGATTATCAGCACGTGTATTATTCAAACTCAAGGATAGACAATAGACAATAGGTGCAGGAGGAGCCAATTCAGCCCTTCGAGCCAGCACCACCATTCAATGTGATCATGGCTGATCATTCTCAATCAGTACCCCGTTCCTGCCTTCTCCCCATACCCCCTGACTCTGCTATCCTTAAGAACTCTATCTAGCTCTCTCTTGAATGCATTCAGAGAATTGGTCTCCACTGCCTTCTGAGGCAGAGAATTCCACAGATTTACAACTCTCTGACTGAAAAGGGTTTTCCTCATCTCCGTTCTAAATGGCCTACCGCTTATTCTTAAACTGTGGCCCCTGGTTCTGGACTCCCCCAACATTGGGATCATGTTTCCTGCCTCTAACGTGTCCAATCCCTTAATAATCTTATATGTTTCGATAAGATTCCCTCTCATCCTTCTAAATTCCAGTGTATGGATAACAGGAATTAATTACGGTGGCATTTGAATTAGAAGGAAAGTGATGGCCTTTTCGACTTTAAACAGCGGGTAACCTTTGAAACAATTATTCCAGTTGCCTGGGTGATTATAGATATAATGTGCAAAAAAGATCAACATAATAATCATTATGAAAGTGAGTCATACAAACAATTCAGCAAATGTCAGGCTCAATGCCCGATATGTGCAATCAAGAGAATGCAAACTCCTAAACGTTCTTAAGGTAAGCATCCCTGGAGAAGTGGACGCCACCAGGGTTCCTAGTGTAGATACCCTGAGTGGTGCGTATGTGCGAGGGTGTGTTCTGCAGCATTGTGCAGGGCCAAGAGGAGGATTGACATAGCAACTGATTGACAATTGAGATGATAATGTTAATCTTGCACCATTGCCCTTTATCTATCAGACTTAAATTAGATTATTGATCAGTTGGTCAAGGGAGCCATCCCAGAGTACGTTAGGAGAGTTTCTGACTCTTTTCTGCATCTTTGAATTTATTTTTGTTACATGTGCTACTTGCAGAGAATGGGGATAGACAGGAATGTGATGTTCTAAAAGCCAACAATAATCGCTACGATTTTTAACCGGTTGCTTCAGTGGTTGAGAAGAGGGAAAGATGGTTCAGCAGCCATAGAACTGAACTTCAGATATATCTCAAGTTAAAATAGTACAGCAGAGGAACAGGCCCTTCGGCCCACAATGTCTGTGCCGAACAAGGTGACAGGTTAAACTAATCTCCTCTGCATGCATGTGATCCGTGTCCCTCAATTCCTTCACATCCATGTGCCTGTCTAAAAGCTTCTTAAATGCCACTATTTTATCTGCCTCCACCACCACACAGTCACGGTGGCGCAGCGGTAGTGTTGCTGCCTTACAGCGAATGCAGCGCCGAAACCCGGGTTCGATCCCGACTACGGATGCTGTCTGTACGGAGTTTGTACGTCCTCCCGATGACCTGCCTGGGTTTTCTCCGAGATCTTCGGTTTCCTCCCACACTCCAAAGATATACAGGTTTGTAGGCTAATTGGCTTGGTGAATGTAAAAATTGTCCCTAGTGGGTATACGATAGTGTTAATGTGTGGGGTTCGCTGGTCGGTGTGGACCCGGTGGGCCGAAGGACCTGTTTCCACGCTGTATCTCTAAACTAAATCTAAACTAAACTAAACCTGACACCACACTCTCTATGTTTTTAAAAATTGCCCCAAAAAGTAAAATTTATTAAAATTTTTAAACAAATAAAATTTTAAAAAATCTTTAAATTTTGCCCTTCTAAACTTAATCACAAACAAATTAAGTTTTAGTAAATAACATGACAGGTAATATTTCAGTATTATTTCAATATTCATACAGACCTCATCAAAAGGATAAGTTTAACTTAATTCACTGATCCTATTCAGAAACATTTGCAGAATAAAGCAAACTGATGTTTACTCGTGATACAAAGGCAACTTATTCCAAATGATGGAAATATAAAACATAAACAAAAAGATGCTGGAGAGAGAAATCCCATATGTAGTATCCAGAGTTATTTATAGTAACCCCCAACACTCAAGAAAATGAAACTGAATTCTTGTTCTACTTTGATGGCCATCAATCATAATGGGAAATGGTGGAGATAGAATAAAATTAAGTTGCAGAGAAAGAGGTAGGAATGGTGGGGTTGCATTTCGAACCTGGGGGTAAAAGGTCTGACTGTCTACCCTATGAATGAGACTATATATACTGCTGTCAGACCTCCTTTCCACTTCCAACATTCCATAGAAACCAATCCAAGTCTATCCCTGTAGCTGAACCCTTCTAATCCAGGCAGCATTCTGGTAAACCTCCTCTGTACCCTCTCCAAAGCCTCCAAATCCTCCCTGTAATGGGGCAAAGAGAACTACACTCCAAATGTGGCCCAGCCAAAGTTCTGCAGAGCTGCATATATTGACTCGTATCTTGCAGGATTTGGCCATTGCTTGGAGTTGATGTGAACTGGCTGCAATAAGCCAGGTAGTCTTGTGCAGAAGATAGACACAAAATGTAGGGTAACTCAGCGGGTCAGGCAGCATCTCTGAGGAAAAGGAATAGGTTGAGACCTTTCTTCAGATTGAGAGTCAGGGCTACCGAAGATAGACACAAAATGCTGGCGACCATACGCAGGTAATCCAAATACAGAAGGCCAACCTCACCCTCCCTCCACATGCAGGTCAGGCACCAAAGTCTACACAGCATCAACTTCTCGGCTTACTTGGCACATGAGCCCTGATTCTGGACAACATTTGACTAGACGGCAAAGAGTTTTGTTTTCTGTCCAAATTGTGAAAAAAAAGTGACATGTTTAAATGAAACAAATAATTAGAAAAGCTGGGAAGGAAGGAACTGCAGATGCTGGCTTAAACCGAAGATAGACACAAAAAGCTGGCGTAACTCAGTGGGACAAACAGCATCTCTGCAGAAAGGAAAAGCTAATTGACCACTCATAAATATTTTTAGTAATAATTAAAAGCAGTGTGAGTACTTCTTTAAAAAAAAAAACACTTTTCCTCTTGCCACCTCATCCACAGAACTGGATTATTCATTGAAATCAAATGGCGTCCCTGATCCTCCATCTGATTTCAGTTTAGTTTAGTTTTAATTTAGTTTATAGATACATCGTGGAAACAGGCCCTTCGGCTCACTGAGTCCGCGCCGACCAGCGATCCCCGTACACTAGCACTATCCTACACACTAGGGAAAAAACTTACAATCTTTACCAAAGCCAATTAACCTACAAACATGTATGTCTTTGGAGAAAATTGGAGCTTCCGGAGAAAACCCAGAACGTACAAACTCCGTACAGACAGCACCTGGAGCCAGGATTGAACCCGTGTCTCTAACGCTACAAGGTAACAACTCTACCGCTGCACCACCATGCTGCACTTGGAATAGGATCAGGCGATTTCCTATCTTAGTGCTGGGATATCACAGCAAGAGTCGGCTCCACCACTGGTTTCCGCGCTAAGTCTCGTTACAGAATGTAGAGGCAGATGTAGCATCATCTGACAGTCACTCAGTCCCTGACATCCACATTTGGCATTGGGAAACTTAAAGAAATTTCAATGGCTAAATGTCAGAAATTCTATTCAAGGCTGTTAATTCCAGCTGGCAAGCATAGTCGCAAAGTAGTTTCGAATGTGGATAAACAGAACAGAATGCATTGTTGAGTAGGTTTTTATGAAATGTGGGGACTGAGTTCTGAGAACGATAGCACTGGAAAGGCAGAGCATTAAAGTTCAAGTTAGAGACAGAGGCTGTTGGGTTTATTCTGGGGAGGGGTGAACTACAAGAGATGATGGGTGATGCAAAAATGCATTTCCAAATGTCAAGATGAACTCAATGAACCTAATGCCCTCGTCTCACCTAAACAGTATGTTTCTGGATACTCTGTATCGCCATGTAGAGAATGTGTTTCCATGAGGGAAAATGCTTATAAACGTTAACTTTAAAATCAACGTTCTTATTTCCTTTTAATTATCTCTCACTGTTGTAATTGCAACATTTATTTAATACCATTGGATTAATGTGAAAGAGCCAGGAACATTGTTATTGAAGAACCGAAGTGAAAGATCAAAGTGATCTCACTACAACGTGCTCCAAGGCTGAAGAAAATAAAAATTTAAAAGCTGAAGATTAAATAAAGCAGAAAGTTGTGGGAGATGCATGAGTTGCACAGTTTGTATTCCCATCAGTGGTGACATTAATGAGCAATGCAAGCTGCAGTATCAGATCCGAAATAAAAAGTTTATTAGTTACTCAACAAAAAGCATTTTACTTAAATTACAATTCAGATCAAAGTTATATCCAAAGGCCAAAGTCCAAATATTCCAGCAAGTGAAACTGTTCACAAAAATAGTTTGAAAATCTACATGGGCTCCAAAACTATTGTTGAGCTTTTGCAGAAGACACGTGTACAGAGAGCTTCCACTCACAGGTGAGCTCACTACGTATTTTAGAATTATTTTGAAATATCAAAGGACCAAGATTTCACTACATTAAAGACTCCTGAAAGGCATTGAAACCAAAACAAAAATCATTTCATCAATTTCATCGTGCAAGATTAAAATAAAGTTGTTCAATAATTTGGATTTATAATACAGAGATTGTGAATTGAAATATTCCATGCTAATTGGAGAACATGAATTCAATTCCAAATTATATGAATGAATGAATGTATGAATAAGTTTATTGGCCAAGTATGTGCATATACATGAAATGTGCCTTGGTGCTCCGCTCACAAATGACAACACAAACATACACTTAACAATTAAGAATAAAGCATAAACACATCAAAACAATAAGGATACAACATTACGGTCTAAACATGTGGGTGAAAATAAACCAGAGCAAAAAAGAAAGTACAGACTTTGGTTATTGAGTAGAACTACCACTCGTGGAAAAAATATATGGAGATAAAAATATTATTATTATAAACATAATCCTGGAAATGTCAAATTATGGTTAAAATTGAAATGGTTGTAGAGAGGAATCTTTATCCAGTCCCAAACCAATTTGTTTGAATCTTAATTGCTGCAGCCAGCAAGCCACAGGGTTTCATCCATTCTACACAACAAAGTAAAATGGCCATGACAGCATAGAGGTAAAGTCAAAGGACTAAACCAATATCCAGATGTTTGAATTAATGATCAAGAGACATAAAGGTAAACTCATTAGAGTAGATGATGAATTTAAAATGTGTAAAACGGGGAAGAAAAAGACCAGTATTAGTAATTGTCCATGAAATAATTGAATTGAAGTCTTAATCTTTGTTTTAGCATCATTGGTTTGTTAATTGTTTGACAATAATCCTCACTGCCAAATGAAAACATATCAAACATGGTCAAACTGGCACTATTCTGCTTAGCAATAGAAACAAAGACCCAAGACCAGAGAGTTTGGAGGGAATTTGAAATCTTCTTGCATTTGAGGTAGCAGAAATTATGTAACGCCCTCCAGGTGCTGTAGCCAGTGCAATGTGCTGTTGTCGAGGGCCGTGAGGTCTACCCCTCCACCAGGGGGACGGAGGACAGTGCAGTCGAAAATGCCGTGCTGCACTGTTTGCTGGTCTGCTCCACACACGCAGGCTGCTGATGGACGCAACCCCCAACGATGCATGTTGGCGTTGAACCGGCCAACCGGCTGGTTCAGGGCGACCCACTCTTTGCGGGGCATGTCCGAGCCGGGTGGGGCTGTGGTGTTCGGTGCGACAGTGAATTGAGGAGGTCGCGATGTCTGTTCCCAGTTGGTTCTCCATGCTCCTAGTATGTTGAAACCGGAGCCACAGAGGGTTGCTGCATGACGGGAGAAAGGGCGACGAGATGACAGGCGTTGAGGTCCCAGTTGCTGTGAATCCTGGGCAAGGTGGTGCAAAGGATGTTTGGCGTCCGATGGGGCCTTGCACACCAACCTATGAGTGAAGAACTCTCTGCAAAGCTTGGCGGGTGCGATACCTGCGAGCACCAGCAGGAGATCCGTCAGAGTAGGGCATAGGCAGCCGGTGAGGATCCACATGGTGTCGTTGAGGGTGGCGTCTAGTTTGCTAGTATGAGCGCTGCGGCACCATGCTGGGGCGGCCTACTCAGCGGCGCTGAGGTTGTTCCGTGCAGGAGGTTGTTCCGTGCCGAGACTTTAGCACGGAGAGCTTCAAGGCAGAAGCAGGAATTTGAAATGATAAGTAGTATTGTACATACATACTCATAAGGTAATAAGGTCATAAGTGATAGGGGCAGAATTAGCACATTCGGCCCATCAAGTCTTCTCCGCCATTCAATCATGGTTGGTCCATCTCTTCCTCCTACCCCCATTCTCCTGCCTTGTCCCCATAACCCGTGACACCTGTACTGATCAACAATCTATCTATATCTGCCTTAAAAATATCCATTGAATTGGCCTCCACAACCTTCTGTGGTAAAGAATCCACAGATTCACCACCCTCTGACTAAAGAAATGGGTCTGACTGCTCGAATTCTTGCATTCTATATAAGCAGGAATTGGAAACCAGAAGGGATAAGAAGCTTTGAAAATAAGAAAAATTCTCGTCAAATCTAACAGAATATGACTTATTAAAGCACTTCGGACATCAAACAATGATAAATCAGCAATATTTCGGAGCAGCATCCAGTATCAGAGCTGCAGAAAAACAGCTCAAAGGACACGTGGTCCGGTGTAGGTTCCTTTATAAGCAGTTGACCAATGTCAGTGTTAGTGTCCACCTTCATCTTGCAGCAATAAACTCATGTTTACATTTTCATTTACTAAATCACTCCACATGTCAGAGAGTGCAAAAAGGTTATCTTGTTACAAAATGAACTGTTCTAACACCAGCTAACCGTTCCAAGCTGGAGATATACACCTTGTGACCTTCCTGCTAATGAAGCTGTTAATACATATCCAAACAAAAAAGGCCTCAATGCAAGGTTTCCTCATGCTTCAACCTCAGAGGTCCCAAAGTTCAGGAAACGTCAATGTTATCATCTGGTAGAGTTATCTACCATGTATGCTCTGAGACTCTTCTGAAATTGCTCAAAAAACACTTGTTGATTCCATCTAGAATATCGGAGATGCAAAATAATCCCTGTTCTGAAATTAATGACTTTGCTGATAGCATCACGTAAAATGGATACCTCTACCAGTATTTCATACTTAACAATATGAATCACACACTCTTGCTTTTATATTGATGCAATGGGCTAGAAGTTCCTATAGATCAGGGAAGGCATCTAAAGCACTGCTACGTGGGGATCCCCTTTGAATTTGTTGTGAAGCCCTATGACCATGAAATCCCCTCATAACCTAGCCCATTGTTGTGTGCGATAAAGCTGGTCTCACACTAAGAGGCTCACTATAAATCCTGGTCTTTCATTGCCCAACTAGAGCAAGGAATAGGAAGTTCAGGGGTTGGTAGGAACAGAGGGACCGGAGGCACAATGCACAATCGATTGAAGAAGATCTAGGCGTTTGGATATTTAATTGTGCTGAGGGGCAGCAGATTCTGGGAAATGATGGCCTGGTGTTCATCTGGGGGGTCATGGACAAGGGGTAGGTATGAGGAGGTATCCGAGAGCTGGAGCTTCGCCTCAGTCTGAAGAAGGGTCCCACCTGAAACGTCACATTTCCATGCTTTCCAGAGATGCAGCCGGACCCTTTGTGATACTCTCGCACCTTGTGTCCTAATTGTGATGAGGTCTGGGATTTAGTCATGTAAGCAATTTGGAATAAAGATGGATTGGCTGAGCAGTGAGCAGGATCCCCAACAGTATTGGTAGCAAGAGTGGATGGGGGACATTAATTGGGTGTAGGAGCGAACCCTGGGAAAATGGAATTGTCTACGTGGAACATGATGAATCATACTCAACATCAACCGACCAGGAAAGGAAAGTCGTGAATTTGTGGAATTAGGTGTGAATTTGTGGAATTCTCTGCCACAGAAGGCAGTGGAGGCCAAATCACCGGTTGAATTTAAAAGAGAGTTAAATAGAGCTCTAGGGGCTAGCGGAATCAAGGGATACGGGGAGAAGGCAGGTACGTGTTACTGATTGTGGACGATCAGCCATGATCACAATGAATGGCGGTGCTGGCTCGAAGGGCCAAATGGCCTCCTCCTGCAGCTATTTTCTATGTTTCTATGAAACAAATCATGCAGGTAGAATTTAAAGTACAATGGACATTTGTGTTTGCATGTGTAAGTGAGGGGATTGAGGATATAATACCAGGAATGAAATGAGCGCTGGGCAGTTGGAAAGGAGTAACATCCTTTTTTTGTGATAGGGTGATCATAATTCAGTTAGATTTAATATTGTTATGAAGAGGACAAACATAAAATAGAAGTAAAAATTTTTATTGTCATCAATTGACACAAGGCCATTTTTACTATTTTCAGAAATGATTCTGTGAAAAATAGACTAGAAACAGCTGTTTATTAAGTCAATCCGTTTCAGTTTTAGTGAAGGCAGCATTTTAGAAAGAGATTGAAAGGGTTCAGGGTAAATATTTCCACGAAGAAAAAAAGTGTGATTGCAAAATCTGCTGTCCTCTGTATGACAAGGTACATGGAGGATAGAAGAAGGCAAAACAGGAACGTTTATGCATTTGGGGTGGCGCAGTGGTGCAGTGGTAGAGTTGCTGCCTTACAGCACCTGGGACCCGGGTTCAATCCTGACTATGAGTGCTGCCTGCACAGAGTTTGTACATTCTCCCTGTGACCACGTGGTTTTTCTCCGGGAGCTCCGGTTTCCTCCCACATTCCAAACACGTACAGGGTTGTAGATTAAGAAAATAACTGCAGATGCTGGTACAAATCGATTTATTCACAAAATGCTGGAGTAACTCAGCAGGTCAGGCAGCATCTCGGGAGAGAAAGAATGGGTGACGTTTCGGTCGAGACCCTTCTTCAGGAAGGGTCTCGACCCGAAACGTCACCCATTCCTTCTCTCCCGAGATGCTGCCTGACCTGCTGAGTTACTCCAGCATTTTGTGAATAAACAGGTTTGTAGATTAATTGGCTTCAGTACGAATTGTAAATTGTCCCTAGTGTGTAGGATAGAACTAGTATACGTGGATCACTGGTCGGCGTGGACTCGGTGGGCCGAAGGGCCTGTTTCCGCGCTGTCTCTCTAAACTAAACTAAAGTAAATCCAAGAGAGTATCACTGCAGAAAGCCGGGCAGAGCGCAGGATGTGTAAGGGTGGAATTAAAAAGGACTTAAAAAGAGGGCAAAAAATATTGGCAAGTAATATTAAAGAAAATCCGGGTTTTTTAAAGTATTTAACATCGACAATGGATAATTAAGAATTGGGTCAGAGAGAGACAAAAATGTTAAAGTGTGTGTGGAAATGCAAAATGTGGATAAGGCTTCTCATGAATATGTTCACACACGACTGTGTTCCTGCATTCGACACCAACACCATTGTCAAGTTTGCAGACGACACAACGGTGATCGGGCTTATCACCAACGGGGATGAAACAAACTATAGAGCGGAGGTGCAGAACCTGGCGGACTGGTGCTCGGATAACAACCTGTCCCTAAATACCACCAAAACCAAGGAGCTGATCATCAACTTCCGTAGTTCACATAACGGGGAATATGCCCCGATCTCTATCAACGGGGACAGTGTGGAGAGAGTGTCCAGCTTCAAGTTTCTGGGCACTCACATTTCGGAGGACCTAACATGGTCCAATAACACTGCTGCGCTGGTCAAGAAGGCACAACAAAGACTGTTCTACCTAAGAACACTGAAAAAGTCTGGTCTACCCCAACAGCTGCTGACGACCTTCTACCGCTGCACCATAGAGAGCATCCTAACGCATGGCATCCCTGTGTGGTACCTCAGCTGCACGGAGGCAGAAAGGAAAGCTCTACAGCGGGTAGTCCATAGAGCTCAGAGGGCCATCGGAACACAGCTACCAGACTTGGAGGGCATCTACAACACACGATGCCTCAGAAAAGCCACCAGCATCCACAAAGACTCTTCACACCCCTGCAACAGTCTGTTCGAACTCCTTCCATCGGGCAGACGATACAAGGCCTTCTACGCCCGCACCTCCAGACTCAGGAACAGCTTCATCCCCAGGGTCATAGCTGCTATGAACCGGTCCTGCTGAGCCGGATGGTCACAACGCATAGATCAACTTGCACTTTACCCTGTCTAAAACTGTTACAATTGTTTCGTTGGGTTGCTGTTGTCTAAATTACTTAAATTATTGCATCGTATGGGAGGCGCGTTCCCAATCTCGTTGTACCCCTGGGTACAATGACAATAAAGATATATTGTATTGTATTGTATTGTATTGTATTGTATTGTATTGTATTGTATGTTGTATATAGTGTTCTATTGTCACATACCCAAAATGGAACAATGAAATTCTTACTTGCAGCAGTACAACAGATAAACATAGTAAACTGTAAACATCACAATAAACAATAAAAAAAGTTTGAAGAAGGGTCTTGACGCGAAACGTCACCCATTCCTTCTCACCCGAGATGCTGCCTGACCTGCTGAGTTACTCCAGCATTTTGTGAATAAATACCTTCGATTTGTACCAGCATCTGCAGTTATTTTCTTACAATAAAAAAAGTTTAGTATGTAAAAAACAATCAATAATAGTCCATAGATTAAAACAATAAAAACAATGGCCCCCTCAAGTCTATGCATTTTGGGGTTTAGTTGCTTGCAGTTTGTAGTGTTTAATAGCTTGATGGATGTTGGGAAGAAACTCCTCCTGAACCTGGACATTATAGTTTTCAGGCTCCTATACCTTCTTCCCGATGGCAGGAGTGAAATGAGAGCGTGGCCAGGGTGGTGTGGGTCCGTGATGATGTTGGCTGCTATTTTGAGGCAGTGACTCCGGTAGGTCCCTTTGATGGTGGGGTGGTCAGTACCCATGATAGACTGGGCTGTGTTCACCACTTTTTGAGTTGCCGAACCAGGCTGCTTTGCAACCAGTCGATATACTCTCCACTGCACACATGTAGAATTCAAGAAAATGCTTGACAGCATACTGAATCTCCTCAATCTTGTAAGGAAGTAGAGGTGTTGATGGGCTTACTGTATGGTTGCATCAATGTGCTGTGTCTGGGGCAGATCTTCAGAGATATGCAAACAGTAAGCACAGGCGGCAACACATTGTCCAAGATGCCCCATGTGGCTGCATTCTCAGCCCCTCACCATAATCCCGATAGACTCACAACTGCACATCAAAATTCTGGTCTGCTGCCAGGCAGTCCAAGGCATCTGTCCATTCAGGATTTTATTCTGAATTTGAAACCATCAAAAATTAATATTCCCAGAGCCCCCAGCATAATCTGACACCAAATCCCCAACTCCCAAGTCCACGTGACCCTGTCCCGAGTATTTTGTACATGTGATCCTAATTTCCAATTCCCTGATACTTGTGTCTCCAATCCTGGTTTGATCCCCTATCTAAATAACCCCACATACAACTAATACCCCTCTGACACCACTACGACCCCATCCACCCCACAAATCTTGTCTCAATTCCTTCAGTCATCTATCTATTGCCTCCATTCTTCCGAGCAGGAAAAAGATGATAGTGTGTACAAGATCAGCGAAGCCTCTGCTGTTGTTCACAATATCTGCACTTTTGAATATCGTTGCTTGGGTCCTTGCACAAAACTAGCAAAGGATCCCTAGCTGTGCTGCCTTAACTTCCCTCTTCAGACATGTTTAGTTTAGTTTGATATAGTTTAGTTTAATTTAGTTTTGTTTAGTTTAGAGATAGAGCGCGGAAACAAGCTCTTCGGCCCACTGAGTCCGCACCTACCAGCAATCCCCGCACACCAGCACGATCTCACACACACTAGGGACAATTTAAATTTATGTCAAGCCAATTAACCTGCAAACTTGTACGTCTTTGGAGTGTGGGAGGAAACCGAAGGTCTCGGAGAAAATCCACGCAGGTCACGGGGAGAACATACAAACTCCGCACAGTCAAGCACACGTAGTCAGGATGGAAACTGGTGCCATAAGACAGTAGCTCCATCGTTATGCCAGGGTGCCACCCATAAGCATGTACAATTAATTTGTAGACCCTAAAGTCTGATCAGAACTGTTGCTTTCTATGTTGACTTGCTATGAAGCAATGATACATATTTCGCTCACAACTTACCAAGAAATCCAACAGAAAATCTCTGAAGAAACCTGTTTACCAAAGAGTTGTGACCATGGGGAATTCCCTCCCACGGGTCTTGATTGAAACATACTGTATACTATGCATGCATTTAAAGGGAGGCTGGACAAGCAAATGGGGAAAACGGAAAAGAGTTTACACTGATTGAGCTGAGAGTACAGAGAGGAAGTCTCGGTGAAGCATGGACTAGTTGGGCCAAATGGCCTGAATCTACAAAAATCAATATAACAGTCTATCTTTAATATAAATGGCAAGACTTCCAAAAAATACAAATGTTAAGCTCACATCAAAGGATAATATCAGGATTACAAATCTCAGTCTTGTTAGAGTGTTGTTAGATTCAATACAATATTGTCTGACCTTTAAATAAAATGCAGCTTTTAGAAGCAACAAACATTTGTGTGCACTAGGAAATCGTAAAGGCAAGCCACAAAAGGGCTACAATATTCCTGGAAAAACCTAACCAATTAGTGCAAAAAGTCTTTACATACAGAATACTGAATTATTGAATAGGACCTTCTTATGTAAACCATCTAATCTGCACCATTCTATTCATTTGTTTGTTTAATGTCAGGGCAATGATACATGTTAAATTCTAGGAATTTCTTCCTCGATTCCGAATAACTCTGAAGAGGTTGAGCCTATGGGCACATACTTCAAAAGTTAGTGGTTTAAAGGTCACTCGTTTTTCAAAGATTCAAAATGAAAACAATAAAGCAAACTCAAGACAAACTGGAAGGCCCAGCGCTGTTTGGAATTCTTGCTCGTAATTTTAGCTAAAGAGTTGGCATTGAGCCCAGTAAGAGATCTCCTCATTTTGTACTTGGCAACAATTCACTCAAATGTCCAATTTTAATGTTTTCACCTTCAGGCTCCCGAGCTGATGAGTTCTCAGTCTTGACTGTGTCAGTGAGTTCATTAACAAGATTGGGCAAGGCAGTTTGTTGACATGCGAGACAAGCAAACGTTCTTTCCTTCAGTCCCATTTATTCCCTTTTCACACTTCAGCATTTGCACTTCATGCAAATGTCTGTTAACTTTCTGCTCTGGTAGCTGTTTATGGAGATTTCAGATGGGACCAACGTCAATTATACGCAAGAGTCATTTCTTTTTTCTCTCAGTTAAATTGGTTCTTCTATTCAGAAATTCTCAATGCTTGGCTTCAGACCAGAACAGGAGTATGTTTTGCAAGGTACTTCCGACTGTAAAGTCCTTTCAATATAAAGTTGTAAGCCTGGAAACTCAAGTACACTGTTAAGATTGGAACGACTGGGCTTGTATTCACTGGGATTTAGAGGGATGTGAGGGGATCTTATCGAAACATATAAAATTCTTAAGCGAATGGACAGGCTAGATGCAGGAAAAATGTTCCCGATGTTGGGGGAGTCCAGAACCAGGGGTCACAGTTTAAGAATAAGGGGTAGAACATTTAGGACTGAGATGAGGAAAAATGTTTTCAGCCAGTGAGTTGTGAATCTGTGGAATTCTCTGCCACAGAAGGCAGTGGAGGCCAATTCACTGGATGTATTCAAGAGAGAGTTAGTTTAAGCTCTTAGGGCTAATGGAATCAAGGGATATGGGGAGAAAGCAGGAAGAGGGTACTGATTCTGGATGATCAGCCATGATCATATTGAATGGTGGTGCTGGCTCGAAGGGCCGAATGGCCCACTCCTGCACCTATTTTCTATGTTTCTAAGATTGGACTACCTAGTTGTAGTGGCAGCTTGCCAGCGATTATTTTGCTTGTAGAGTCAGTGTCACAAGCTTCCATTACTTCCAAGAGAACAGTGTCGACTGGGAACAAATCCATGGGGGCTGATGGGGGATGGTCATTGTGGTACTGTATGATCCAAGGGACCAGTTAGGAAAAGGGTTGATGGCGGGTGGTGATGAGATAACTGGTTAAAGGAATTGTATTTGGAATGTTCCTTTTCCATCTTTCAGATTGCATTTTCTTCCCAGATTTTCAGTTAAGTAGTGGCCCATGTCTGCTCATGGCTCACATCAACAGTTGCTGAAATACCTCTCTGCCTCTATTTTTCCCAATAGATTTGTTTTCTTAAAAGGTCTGTAAACCTGTTTTCTATCTTCTATCATAAGACCAAAAGGCACAGGAGCGGAATTAGGGCATTCGGTTCATGAGTCTACTCCATAATCATTCCTGATCTATTTAATCCCTCTCAACCCCATTATCCTGACTTGTCCCTGTAACCTTTGACATCCTCACTAATCAAGAATCTATCAATTTCTGCTTTAAAAATACCCAATGACTTGGCCTCCACAGCCAACTGTGGTAATGAATCCCACAGATTCACCACCCTTCATAAGCACAAACTCATTTAACATTCTGTTTCCTGTATAATAATTTGCACCAGCCCATTTACGTCTCACCCCTGTGCTTGCTCATTCAAAATGGGTTCCAGTCTAATGATGACTAACTTATAAAACTGAGGGAGCAGGAAATCATTTTTTAGCGTTGAGCATGAGATGCAGGTGAGGGCTTCATACACTCACCTCAAATATTCAGTTCTACTGAAGTCTATGTGTAGAACCCATATAACAGTCTGAAGAAGGGTGTCAGCCTGAAATATCACCCATCCCTTTTCTCCAGAGAAGCTGCCTGACTGACTGAGTTACTCCAGCACTTTGTGTCTATCTTTGGCATAAACCAGCATCTGCAGTTCCTTTCTGCACAAATAACAGTCAATGTCTTTGCACCCGTTTAACATTCATGAGTAAAGGCAAAATGGTGTTCAGATCACACACAGCCTCACCACGACCGATCTCAATAATCTCCTCTCGCCCCACAGCCCTGTGCTATCTCTGCATTCCTACAATTGTAGTCATTTGGCTCCACCATTGATGACAATGCTTACTTTTCCAGCTCCACCATTGATGACTATGTTTCAGTTGCCAGTCCAAAACAGTGCCTCCATACTCTGACCCGATTTGCGCCTTTACCTCTTATTCTCCCTTTAAAATGTATCTTGAAACTTGTATCTTAAATCAAGATTTTAGTTATCAGAAATAATGCCTCCTTGCAACTCAAATGTTGGCTGGCAATTACTCCTAAGAAGCACTTTAGGATATTTAGCTATGTTGAAAGTGTCTTGCGCTTATTATTGACAATGAAGGGTGACACTTTACAGTTTGACAATGGCAAGGTGATTTTAATCAGCTTTAATCACAAATATCGTCAAGCAAGCCAGAATAAAGAGAAAGGGAAATGGAGACACAAGAAACAGCAGATGCTGGAATCCTGTGCAAAATGCAAAAGTACAGGAGGAACTCAGCAGTCAGGCAGCATCTGTGGAGGGAATGGATAGGTGACGTTTAGAGTGGAACCCTTCTTCAGTCTGAGTTGAGTAAGGGGGAGAAAGCTGGAAAAGAGATAGGAGTGGGACAAATCCTGGCAAAGAAAAGTTTAAGTACGGTCTGGATGAGAAGGAGTTTCAAGTGATGTGATGTATGCTAGCAAGCAATTCGCTACTAATGTGCTAACCGATGTGGTTCAATGAGTCTCACATTTTAAGTTGATGGTGTAATTTTTTTAATATCAAAGTACACTTTGTTCAGAATAAAAAATATATACAAAACAAGAACTGTGCAAAAATTCTTCCAGCATTCTCATCGACTGTACATAGATTAATTAGCATTGTATTTGGTAGTATTCACAGAAATATCATTATACCCGGCACCCTTGTCACTCCTCTAGCCCCCTGGGGTGTTATCCGTTTCATCGTTTGAGGGACTTTTCCGTCACCCCTGCCCCCCAATGTCCAGCAGCGTAAGGATCCTAAACTGTGGTCCCGCCCCACAGAGCCTTGGCATTGGTCGCACCAAGCTTCGGTGCATCCCTCAGCCAGTACCCCTGCAGTCTGGAGCGGGCCAGACGGCAGCATTCTCCGATGGACATTTTTTTTCATTTCGTTTTAGTTCTAGTTTTGAGATACAGGCCCTTCAGCTCACCAAGTCCGTGCCGACCAGCGATCCTCGCAAATTAACACTATTCTAACACACTTGGGACAAGTTGCATTTATACCAAGCCAATCCACCTGCAAAGCTGTATGTCTTTGGATTGTGGGAGGAAATTGAAGATATCGAAGAAAACCTGCGTAGGTCACGGGGAGAACTTACAAACTCCATACAGATAGCACCCGTAGTCGGGATCAAGTCAAGTCGTCAACTTTATTTGTCACATACATATACAAGATGTGCAGTGAAATGAAAGTGGCAATGCCTGCGGATTGTGCAAAAACTACAAAACAGAATAGAACTTTTTTTGAACACAAAAAAAAAATTTATACAGTAAATTAAATTAGTCCCTGGTGTTATGAGAGTTAACAGTCCTGATGGCCTGTGGGAAGAAACTCCGTCTCATCCCCTCTGTTTTCACAGCGTGACAGCGGAGGCGTTTGCCTGACTATAGCAGCTCGTTGCTGGGGTGGTAGGGGTCCCCCATAATGTTGCTGGCTCTGGATCTGCACCTCCTGATGTATAGGTCCTGCAGGAGGGCGAGTGTAGTTCCCATAGTGCTTTCAGCCGAAAGCACTACTCTCCGCAGAGCTTTCCTGTCCTGGGCAGAGCTGTTCCCAAACCAGATTGTGATGTTTCTGGACAAGATGCTTTCTACAGCCCCAGAGTAGAAGCACTGAAGGATCCTCAGAGAGACTCTGAATTTCCTTAATTGTCTGAGGTGGTAAAGGTGGTAAATCAAACCAGGTTCTCTGGCGCTGTAAGCATTTTAAGGCAACAACTCCACTGCTGCGCCACCGTGCTGCCCTTTGGTGTGATTTACCACCAAGGTCCATGGGAAAGCCTTTCATTCTTTTTTCAATGACTGCAAAACTGCTCCCCAACATAACCACCCTCTCGCATGCAGATCTGCCATTGCACTCACATTCTGCCTACCACATTACCCCTTTTTTGTGTTTCCCCTGTCCTTGTTTATAAATCAGTTTGTTGTTTGTCCCATTCTACCCTGTCCCAGCCCCACGTCCTCAGGGGTTTGTGTGCATCCATGTCATCAAGATAACAGTTTACACAGCAGCCAAGCGCAGAAGGTAAACGAGTTAACCTTGCTTCAGCCAAACATTTGGTTAGATGTATAGCCCCCGAGCTCTCTTCTACTGATAATTCAGGACAATAATCAACCACATCTAATACTCCAAGCCAATTCAAGAGGTGAAATACTTTAACTAGATGTTTTCCAAGGTACTTAACTGATGAGTTCACAAACAGCAAGCAAATAACTGCAAAGTCATCCTATTTACTTTGAGATAAATATCTCTAATATGCTAGATGCAATCTTACGCTACTGAAGGTTAATGGGTGCATTTGTTAATTTAGTTAAACCCAGTTCAGGAAACAGTTGAACTCAGAAATCCTCTTTTCACTGTATGTTTTGGCTATTAGCTTTCATGGAAAAAACGTTATAAAATCAACAAGAGGAACTAACTGCACTGAGCGTTCGTGATTATTATGTTATAAAGTGATCGATCTCTTCTTGCTCTATATGTGACTAAAGTAAGTGAAGGTAACATTTTACGAACTAATGTTCGTGAGGGAGTGTGATTCATTGGGTTTTTCCCACCGAGAATCAACCAACAACAGAACAGAATATTTTTACGAAGATACCGCATGAAAAAAGCACAGAGACTGACTCAAAATGTATTTTCCACACTTGCACTGTGGACATGCTTAATTCAACAGATTGAATTTTGGAAGATACCACAGCAAATTTCTAAATATTCAGCTGTTTTAGAAATTAAGTTACAACATCTATATAGCAATTAAAATCACATTCATTGAATTGCCTGTAACAATAGTACAGAGAAGGAATTAAAATGAGCTATTAATCCTCTGTATCAATGGAAATTCAGAGAAAAATAGTATGCACTGTCAGTTTACTCTCTCACATCAACCATAAAGTTAAAACCTGCGTGTCTCGGCACTTGTGCCTGTTTTGTCGTGATGAGATCATTATATAGTATCAATGCTCCATCATTCCATTCCTCTAATATTCATACGAAGATAGGTACAAAATGCGGGAGTAACTCAGCAGGACAGGCAGCATCTCCGGATAAAAGGAATGGGTGATGTTTCGGGTCGAGATCCTGCTTCAGACTGAGTCAGGGTGGAGGGAGATACAGAGATAAGGAAGTGAAATCATGACAAAGCAGATCAAGGAAAATGTAGAATAGATAATTGTTAGATCGGAGAAGGTAACAACAAAGCAAACAGAGATAAAATGTAAACGAGGACAGTCAGACTGGTCGGAGAACTGGGGGGAGTGGGGTGGCATGGAGAGAGAGGGAAGGCAAAGGTTACTTGAAGTTAGAGTTGTCAATACTAAGCTGCCCAAGCGAAATATGAGGTGTTGTTTCTCCAATTTGCACTGGGCCTCACTTTGACAATGGAGAAGGCCCAGGACAGAAAGGTCAGTGTGGGAATGGGCGGGGTAGTTAAAGTGTTTAGCAACCGGGAGATCAGGTAGGTTTAGGCGGACTGAGCGGAGGTATTCAGGGAAACAATCGCCAATCCTGAGGTTGGTCACGCTTGGTCTCGCTTGATCTCATTATTCATGCCATTAATGGAATTAGAGGCAGGTTACAATGTACTGATGCTCCTAAATGGCACTTTTAGCACTTAACAAGATAAAATGATATTATATTAGAAAAATGGAAGCAAAAATAGCTGTTCAAGTAATGTTCAAAACCACGTGATTAATAATATTATATTATGTTATAAAACATAAAAAATATCTATACATCATTTCAAAACATTACTAAATGATCGTATTAAGTGACACTGGATAAGCAGAACATGACAGTACATGCTTGTGTATTGAATTGAATTGAATTGATTGAATTGAATACTTTATTGTCACTGTACTTTAAGTCACAGTGAAATTCTTTGCTTGCATAATCAATGTATGCAAATAGTCACCGCGTAACAAAGTATCCCGTGACAAAGTTACAAAGTATCCCATGTCAAAACCTCCTTTGTTCTTCCCCCCCCCCCCCAACACCAGTTCCCCCTCGCTCCAGATCCTTTGTTATCCCCCCCCACGGTGGTCCCCCTCAACGGGTACTCTTTTGTTCCCGGTGGCGCAACCTCCGACTCCGTTCAACGCGGGCCCTTGCCTCCTATGTGTGTTTGGTCGCCTCCGTTCTGTTGCAGCCTCCTCCGTTCCGAGCCTTCCGACGGAGCCGATCGAGCTCTGGGCGGGTCCGACCGTCTGCCACGCCTTCAGGGCCTTCCGGGGTGGCATCGAGATCACGGCACCTTGATAAAGACCAACGGCCGCATTCTCAGGCCACAGCCGCCGACCGGCATGAAGCCTTCAATTCAATTCAATTCAATTCAATTCAATTCAATTCAATTCAATTCAATTCCATTCAATTCAATTCAATTCAATTCAATTCAATTCAATTCAATTATGGTATTAAGGAATGTTATCATACTATATTAGTTTCATTGGCTTATATTTATTAAGTTTCATTCCATTACATTATCATGCTTTCTCCAGTTCTGATGAAGAGCCAATGTTAACTTTGCTTTCCTTTTTCTACCATTGTTCTTAAGTTCAGAAGGCATAGGAGCAGAATTAAGCCATTTGGCCCATCAAGTTTGCTCCACCATTCGATCATGGCTGATCTATTTCTCCCTCTCAACCCTGCCTTTCTCCTGCCTTCTCCCCATTACGTTTGACGCCTTTACTAATCAAGAACCTGTCAACCTCTGCTTTAAAGATACCGAATGACTTGGCCTTCACCGCCATCAGTGGCGATGAATTCCACAGCTTCACCATCCTCTGGCTAAAGAAATTCCTCCTCATCTCCATTCTAAAGCAATGTCCTATTATTGCCTCCCGACCCGCTCAGTAACCCCAGTGTTTTCTGTTATATTTATGACTTCCAATCAGCAGGGTTTTCATCCATCCTGCTAGTTGTACATGAATATTATATATTTGATAAACCAAAATTAATGGGTAAATGGTTGTGAGAAATCTTGTTGGATAATTTACAAATGACTTCTCATTCTCATACTTGGATTGTCTCTATCCGTCACTGCCTGCGTCTTCATAACAATCATCTACTGAGACACAAGAGCAACAAACCATCTCCATCCCTCCCCGCTTCCCCATTCTCCAACCAGTCTGACCGTCCTGAAGAAGGGTCTGGACACGAAACGTCACCCATTCCTTCTCTCCTGAGATGCTGCCTGACCTGCTGAGTTACTCCAGCATTTTGGTGAATAAATACATTTTATCTCTGTTTGCTTTGTTGTTACCTTCTCCAGCTAACAATGATCTATTCTACATTTTCCTTGATCTCCCCCTTTGTCTCGTTTTCACACCTTACATTTCCTTATCTCTGTATCTCCCTCTGCCCTGATTCAGTCTGAAGATGGCTCTCAACCTGAAACGTTACCCATGCCTCCTGTCCAGAGATGCTGCCTGTCCGCTGAGTTACTCCAGCATTTTGTGTCTATCTTCGGTTTAAACCAGCATCTGCAGTTCCTTCCTACTGCAATTCTCTTGCTCGTCATGTTTCTGCCGTCATCCACCACCCACATACTTCTGTCTCCATCTCTCACTGCTCCTTGGTCCACTGATAATCTCTCACTTCTGTCTCACCACTCCTCATTACACTAGTCACATCTCCCCTCTCTACTCTCAGCCTTGACGCAGGGTTTCGACCTGCAACACCAACCTCTCCGTTCCACCCACAGATGCTGCTCGACCCGCTGAGTTCCTCCAGGACATTGTTTGTTGCTGATGATCCACTAACTTGTTCCCTCTTTAGTCTAGCCTGCAAAATGTACCCCAAACAGTCTTTCCAGATGAGACAGAGGTTCACCTGCACCTCCTCCAACCTCATCTATTGCATCCGCTGCTCTAGATGTCAACTTATTTATATCGGCGAAACCAAGCGCAGGCTCGGCGATCGCTTCGCTGAACACCTGCGCTCGGTCCGCATTAACGCAACTGATCTCCCGGTGGCCCAGCACTTTAACTCCCCCTCCCATTCCCAGTCTGACCTCTCTGTCATGGGCCTCCTCCAGTGCCATAGTGAGGCCCGCCGGAAATTGGAGGAGCAGCACCTCATATTTCGCCTGGGCAGTTTGCAAGCCCGGTGGTATGAACGTCGACTTCTCCAACTTCAGATAGCTCCTCTGTCCCTCCCTTCCCCTCCTCCTTCCCAGATCTCCCTTTATCTTCCTGTCTCCACCTATATCCTTCCTTTGTCCCACCCCCGACATCAGTCTGAAGAAGGGTCTCGACCCGAAACGTCACCCATTCCTTCTCTCCCGAGATGCTGCCTGACCTGCTGAGTTACTCCAGCATTTTGTGAATAAATCGAAATGTACCTTGCTAACTGATTCAGTCTGTATTGGATCTTAAATTGTGTGAAATCAAATCAAGGCATGGCATTCTTCTTCAAAGCCTCAAAACTTCCAATCTCATTCTTTGTTAGGCGGAAGGAACTGCAGATGCCGGTTCACAAAAGAAAAAGACACAAAGTGCTGGAGTAACTCAGTGGGGTCAAGCAGCATCTCTGGAGAACGTGTCTAGATGATGTTTAAAGTCACAAAACTTCTTCAGAATGATTGTGGTGGGGGGAGAAAGCTGGAAGAGAGGGGGAGAACTTAATGACCACATTTTGATTTACCTTGTCTCTTTTAATCTTTTTAACCTCATGTGGCCCTCTGCCATGAGCCTTGGCCCTTCACCTTGGTTTCTCAATAAAAGATAGCTAAAACAAAGGTTCTGCAGTTCTTTGGCAATCTCTTCACTTTGTATTTTTTCTGTAGGCATTCTAATCAACAAAAAAAAACTGACTAACTAGTACCACCATGTGGCCACATAGTTGTGGAGTTGTGGTGCTTGTAATAATTCAGCAAAGACTTTGCCTGTTGGTGGACATTATGCCAGGAGTCAACTTTCCACAGATTATTACCGCAATCCAGGAAAGAACAATTTGATGTCATTGCAGAATTTTCACTTTGTGCCTTCTTGTAGGATACAGAAGGAAGTCAAGTTGCAAAATCATGAGGGGAATAGATAGAGTGAATGCACAGAGGTTTTTTGGCCTTTTGGAGGGGAATCAAAATCAAATTATAAACAAGAGGGCATCTGTTAAAGTTGAGAAGGACAAAATTTAATGCAAACCTGAGGGGCAACTTTTTTACTCATATGGTGGTGAGTGTATGGAATGAGCTAGGGACAGAGGTAGTTAAGCCAGATACTTCAACAACAACTAAAAGTGCCGCACAGTGGCACAGCGGTAGAATTGTTGCCTTACAGTGTCAGAGTCCTGGGTTCGATCCTGACTGTGGGTACTGTTTGTATGGAGTTTGTACATTCTTCCTGTCACCTTTTGGGTTTTGTCCGGGTGCTCCGGTTTCAATAGACAATAGACAATAGACAATAGGTGCAGGAGAAGGCCATTCGGCCCTTCGAGCTAGCACCACCATTCAATGTGATCATGGCCGATCATTCTCAATCAGTACCCCGTTCCTGCCTTCTCCCCATACCCCCTGACTCCACTACCCTTAAGAGCTCTATCTAGCTCTCTCTTGAATGCATTCAGAGAATTGGCCTCCACTGCCTTCTGAGGCAGAGAATTCCACAGATTTTCAACTCTCTGAGTGAAAAGGTTTTTCCTCATCTCCGTTCTAAATGGCCCACCCCTTATTCTTAAACTGTGGCCCCTGGTTCTGGACTCCCCCAACATTAGGAACATGTTTCCTGCCGCTAACGTGTCCAACCCCTTAATAATCTTATATGTTTCGATAAGATCTCCTCTCATCCTTCTAAATTCCAGTGTATACAAGGAATCCCACAGTCTAATGATGTACAGGTTTACAGGTTTACAAGTTAATTGGATTTCGTAAAATTGTAAATTGCCCCTGGTGTGTAGGCTTGTGCTAGTGTACGGGGTGATCGCTGGTCGGCATGGACTCAGTGGGCCGAAGGGCCTGTTTCCATGCTGTATCTCTAAAACTAAAAACTAAAAAAAACTAAATAAAGCTTTTTTAGTTTTAGAGATACAGGAAAGGTGCAGGGATAGAAAGGTTTAGAGGGATATGAGCCAAACATGGGCAAATGCAACTAGCTTAGATCGGGCACCTTGGTCGACATGGATGAGTTGAGCCGAAGGGCCTGTTTCCATCCTGTATAACTCTATGACTTTAAGCATCAGTAAGATACAATTCAGGAACAGGTTAAACACAATGTAATCTAAACATGATCAAAACAGAATAAATGAGCAAATATCTCTAAAGCTATCATCATCCAAATGTCCACAATTACTCTGTAAATCATTTCAGAGGATTAAATAAAAGGCATTTTGTTCTTGCAGACGATGAACATGCTGTGTTTAAAGAAAACTGGTATGGCGAGTCCGAAACTTGTTGGTTGTAGACGAAGTTTATTGCAGCCGCAATACACGAATACAGAGTTAAACAACAAGGTACAGGACAACCAATACAAACTTACTGCCTTCCTTGAAGACTTCGCCGAACTGACTAAAACGGGCGCCAAACGCGCACATGACATCGCTGGCCAAACAGCGATGTCGTTCCCTGGACCAATCCCCATGGTCGCGTTCCCATGTGACCTCGCTGGCCAATCCGAGGGTTCGACGACCTGGACCATTCTCTATGGTCGCTACACTGGCATACTTTACAATTTCATTCCTTTTCCTTCACCAGGATCTGATTTTCTGGGAATAATAAAATAAAAAATGCTAGAAATACTCGACAAGTGAGGCAGTGTTGGGGAGAGGAGTCAGACTGTATGTTGTAGATCAATTAGCTTACTGATAATACCCTTGCCTTTTAAAAGCTGTACATCACTAACTTTTATTTGTTCTGATGAACGGCTATTAATTTGAAATTTAGTTCAGTTTAGTTTAGAGAAACAGGCCCTTTGGCCCATCGAATCCGCACCGCCCAGCGATCCCCGCACATTAACACTATCCTACACACACGAGGGACAATTTTCATTTGTACCAAGCCAATTAACCTACAAACCTGTACGTCTTTGGAGTGTTGGAGGGAACCAGACATCTCAGAGAAAACCCACTCGGTCACGGGGAGAACGAAAAAACTCCGTACAGACAGCACCCAAAGTTGGGATCGAACCCGGATCTCTGGCGCTGCAAGCAATGGAAGGCAGTAACAATACCGCTGCGCCTCTGTGCCGCCATAAATGTTCATTTAAGTTTCTCCACAGTTGCTGAATACTTGCAACGTTTTCTGCTTTGATTTTGTATTCATCAGTATTCCACTTGCCTGCATGGTGTGGTTTCCTTCGACGTTAGATGCCCAATGGTAGCCATAATGGACTGTTTTGTGAATAAATCTTAATAGCAGAAGTTGGCTGCAATGTATATGGTCCAAAGGCAAGTACTAGGGCTTCTTTGTCCATGTCTCAGATCTTTACCCACTGGATTTTAGACTTTAGAGATACAGCATGGAAACAGGCCCTTCGGCCCGGCGAGTCCGTGCCGACCACCAATCAGCCCAGTGCCTTACAGTGCCAGAAACCCGGGTTCAATCCTGACCATAGGTGCTGCTCTCCGGGTGCTCCAGTCTCCTCCCACATTCCAAAAACGTACAGATTTGTAGATTTGAGTCGGAAAGAACTGCAGATGCTGGTTTAAATCGAAGGTAGACACAAAATGTTGGAGTAACTCAGCGGGTCAGGCAGCATCTCTAGAGAGAAGGAATGGGTCTCCCTCCTTCTCTGCAGAGATGCTGCCTGACCCGTTGAGTTACTCCAGCATTTTGTGTCCACCTCAGATTTGTAGGTTAATTGGCTTCGGTAAAATTCTAAATTGTCCCCAGTGTGTAGGATATTACTGTTGTACGGGGATCACTGGTCGACGTGGACATGGTAGGCTGAAGGGCCTGTTTCCGCACTGGAGTGGTGGCTCACTTTGCTGTTGTTCAGCCATGTGTGGTTGAGAAGGTGGGATGTTGAGAGTCAGTACAATTCAGTCCTGTTCTCAAATCGATATCATACTTCGAGTGGCATTGCGAACTGTTAACTCTGCATACCTTCAGTGGCATGAGCAGGACAAGAACTAAAGCTCTTAAGGATATCATTAAATGGGAATGGATGCAAGTTATGTTTATGAGAATGTTACTGGGTCTGCAGGGTTTGACTTATATGCAAGGGCCTGATGATCTTTTTTCCTTGGAGCATTAGAGGTTGAGGAGTGACTCTATAGAAATATATAAAAGCATGAGGGCCACCAATAAGGTGTATAGCCACAGTCTCTACCCCAGTCTATAGGAATCAAAAACTAGAGGGCATAGGTTTAAGGTGAGAGGGGAAAGATTTATAAGGGACCTGAGGGACAATCTTTTCATGCAGAGGGTGATACGCACATAGAACGAGCTGCCGGAGGAAGTGGTAGAAGCGAGTACAATTATGACATTTAAAAGACTCTTGGACAGGTGCATGGTTAGGAAAGGCTAAGAGCGATATGGACTAGGCTTGGGCTGGTGGGACAGACTAGTTCAGTTAAGCAACTTAGTTGGCATGGATGAGTTGGGCTACAGAGCATTCTTCCATGCTGTATAGCCCTATGACCTTCTCCCTGGAGAGTTGATTTGACTCTGACACAAAAAGCTATGCACATACTGACTGCCATGTTGAAATTGATTTAGCACAGATAAGAAAGTCCAAATCACAGGGGCATTAGTGTTAAAATTTGTAGCCAATGTCTCTTTAAGTGTTCTGAATTTATTATTGACAAATAGGGAAGTAAATAAGTACTGTCAAAGAATAAGGAAGTTGGAGTCTCTAATCTGTTACTCTCCCAAAGAGCAAATCGCTCCACTGCTTTGTTCTGTTTCAGTTGTATCTTCCATGTGTACTGTATCAGAGAACACACCTGTGGCTAGAAATTGGATCAATCGTTGCACGTTTTATGCACAAATTATGTATAAAAATAATCTTGCGCATGTTAGATCATATTCATGATCATTTCCATTAGCAAGTACCAGGAATTGTCCCAGGCACTTGCAGGAGAATTTTTCTTATCGTACGATTGACCCATGCTTGATGTCAATCACACACCTAATGGCATTGTAAGTCACAGAGTCAAGTGTCATACAGCACAGAAACAGGCCCTTTGACCCAACTCGTCCATGCCGACCAAATTGCCCAATCTAAGGTGGTCATTTGGCCCATATCCCTGTAAATCTTTCCTATCCGTGTACCTGTGCAAGTGTCTCTTAAATGCTGTTATTGTACCTGTCTCAATCTCCTCCTTTGGCAGCTCATTCCATAAACCCACTACCCTCTGCCTGAAAAAGGTTGCCCCTCAGGGCAAACATGAACTACAGCAATTGAGAGCACATGATAAGATGACCATCTCGAAATGGATGTGTAGGAAAGAAAACTGCAGATGTTGGTTGAAATCAAAGGTAGAAGAAGGGTCTCGACACGAAACGTCACCCATTCCTTCTCTCCAGAGGTGCTGCCTGACCCGCTGAGTTACTCCAGCATTTTGTGTCTACCTATGTCTAAATGGATGGTTAGACATCCAAAAGTATCTGTGGATTTCTGGAGATATTGTCAAACATAAGGGACTATTGATCTACAAGTGGAAAATAGACTAAATCACATTCACAAGGGCAAAGGTCCGGGGAGGGGGAGCGCATCAGTTAAAGGTCCTAAAACACCTTCCTAAAACACAAAATAATAAACAAACACTCACTCAGATCAAGACCAAGGCATGGAGAGTGTCCATCTGCTCATGAATCTGCAGTCTGTTTCTAAGATAAAGCTAATTTTATCCAGTTTCACCAGCATCCATTACTGCTGAACAAAGATAAATTCTCTGGCAATAAGGGACACGAGAGAGACCTGACTTTTACATTGGACATAACTAACTGTGTTTTATTTTAGTTGGCTCCAAATTCTATAATACCTTGGAAGTGCTGTGGGGTTGAACATTGAACTTCAGCCCAGGAGATGATCTCGACCATATTGCGTTGATGGGTAGTTATAATCTGTTTGCTCTTGTTAAAGGAAATTTGATTCAATGGAACAAAAATGGCCTCTGAAAGTAGTGAGTGAGTCAATCAGCATCTGTGGAGGCAAAAGGTATAAGTCGGTGTTTCAAGTCGAGGCCCTGTATCAGGACTGTTGCGAAATCCTTATTGCTACCCAGAATTACTTCATTCAGTAGTAATGCATACTAGTGAGAGTGGGCAATCATTAGCATCAACTTGAAACATTAATTTATATTTGTCTCCACAGAAGCTGATTGACCCACTGAGTTCTTCCAGTGTTCTGTATTTTTCGCCAGCTTCCAGCAGCTGCAGTCTCTTCAGTTTTCATTTGAACTGATGGAGAAACAAGGAACTGCAGACGCTGGTTTACCAAAGATGGACACAAAATACAGGAGTAACTCAGATGGGCCAGGCAGCATCCCTGGAGAACATGGATAGATAATCTTTCCCAACCCAAAGGGTCACCTCTCTATGTTCTCCAGGGATGCTGCCTGAACAACTGAGTTACACCAGCATTTTGCATCTTTCCTTTAATCTGATGGATTAGTCTGATTTGCTCTGCCCTACTGCTGAAGGACCAGCAGAGGGAGCTAAGAGGCGATGTGCGGTTGCACCAAGATAAATAGCACCAGTCCCATTCTCATCCATCTATCTATCTATCTATCTATCTATCTATCTATCTATCTATCTATCTATCTATCTATCTATCTATCTATCTATCTATCTATCTATCTATCTATCTATCTATCTATCTATCTATCTGTCTGTCTGTCTGTCTGTCTGTCTGTCTGTCTGTCTGTCTGTCTGTCTGTCTGTCTGTCTGTCTGTCTGTCTGTCTGTCTGTCTGTCTGTCTGTCTGTCTGTCTGTCTCTGTCTCTGTCTCTGTCTCTGTCTCTGCCTCTGTCTCTGTCTCTCTCTGTCTCTCTCTCTCTGTGTCTCTCTCTCTGTCTCTCTCTCTGTCTCTCTCTCTGTCTGTCTGTCTGTCTGTCTGTCTGTCTGTCTGTCTGTCTGTCTGTCTGTCTGTCTGTCTGTCTGTCTGTCTGTCTGTCTGTCTGTCTGTCTGTCTGTCTATCTATCTATCTATCTATCTATCTATCTATCTTAAGAAAATACCTGCAGATGCTGGTACAAATCGAAGGTATTTATTCACAAAATGCTGGAGTAACTCAGCAGGTCAGGCAGCATCTCAGGAGAGAAGGAATGGGTGACGTTTCGGGTCGAGACCCTTCTTCAGACTAAAACTCTGTGTCCGTGTGTATGTGTATACTGGCGCCTGCCTTTATACAGCATAACTTTTATCGCTCGCACAGCCAAAACGGTACACCATAGCATTACAATCTTTGCACCACCGTACTCACCATTATCCTGGCCATATATTAAAACCACTCTCATTCAAATTGAATCTATATATTTAAAACTAGAGATATTTTAAAGTTTAAAATTTTCCTTTCTAACCCATTTCCTGAAGGTCTTCAGCGTGTGACATCACAATGGGACCCGTGCGCCTGTGAGATGATCTCGCCCCCCCCCCCCCCCGCCAGTATTCAGCATGTGTCGTCACAATGGGACACACACATCTTCATGAGATCAGCTCGCTCTCCCCCCCCCCCCCCGGACCTTTAACTAATGCGCTCCCCCCCTGACCTTTAACTAATGCGCCCCCCGCTCTAAACCCAGGGCGGCTCCATCATGGCCGCCGCTGCTCCTGCTGCCACTCGAAACCCCGGGCGTCTCCATCATGGCCGCCGCTGCTCCTGCTGCCGCTCTTAATCCCGGTCGTCTCCATCCCTGCCGTCGCCGACGAGCCTTCAGCTCCCGCTCAGCATCACCGCTGCTGCTGCCGCTCTCAGCCACGGGCGTCTCCTTCACCGCTCAGTCCCGGAGACGCCGCCGAGCAGTTAAAGGTCAGACTAATTAGACCAAGCGGACCAGCTGCGACCAAACCCCTTCCACATTCACGCAGCGCCCGAACCCCTCCCCCTTCTCTCTCCCCCTCCCCTCCTCTATCCCCCCCTCCTCTTCCCCCTCTCCTCTTCCCGCCCCTCTCCTCTTTCCCCCCTCCTCTTCCCCCCCTCCTCCCCCCCTCCTCTTCCCCTCCCCTCCTCTTCCCCCCCATCCTTTCCCCCCCCTCCTCTTCCCCCCCCCCTCCTGGGAACAGACATTGTGACCTCCTCAATTCACTGTCACGTGGAACACCACAGCCCCACCCGGCTCGGACATGCCCTGCAAAGAGTGGGTCGCCCTGAACCGGCTCCGCCCAGGGGTCGGCAGGTTCAATGCCAACATGTATCATTGTGGGCTGCGTTCATCAGCAGCCGGCGTGTGTGGAGCAGACCAGCAAACAGTGGTGGAGGGGTAGACCTCACGGCCCTCGACAACAGCACATTGCACTGGCTACAGCGCCTGGAGGGCGTTACATTATTACTGCTGCCTCAAACGCACGAAGAAGAAGCACAACTACAGCACCTGTACACTGTACGATCGTCCAGGTTGTTGGCGCCAACAACCTACTGCTGCTGCTGCTGCCGCTGCTGCTGCTTCTTCTTCCCCAGTCCCCAGTCCCCAGTCCCCAGTCCCCAGTCCCCAGTCCCCAGTCCCCAGTCCCCAGTCCCCAGTCCCCAGTCCCCAGTCCCCAGTCCCCAGTCCCCAGAATGCTCCCTTCCCCTCACACACAGGTGTTCTTCTCATCATCCATTACTCGCCCACAGGTGGGCGTCTCTCCACCGCCCATGACGAGGGGAGGAGCCTGATCCCTCCTTCAATCCACAAAATAACACTCCCACACTCCCTCACCTTCTTTCCTTACACCACCCCCTTTTTTTTGTATTGGCCCATTAAACATCATCGTCATCTTTTTACAGGGGGGAGGGTAGGGACCCGCCGGCAGCAGCGACACCCATGGCAACGGCGCTGTAGACCGCAGCGACACCCATGGCAACGCCGCTGTAGGCCGCAGGCTCTGGGTTAACACTGACTCACCCGACGCGTTTTCCTCTCATCTCCCTTTCCCATCCCATCCCATCCCCTGAGGCCGTCCCGTCCCGTCCCGTCCCGTCCCGTCCCGTCCCGTCCCGTCCCGTCCCGTCCCGTCCCGTCCCACTAAGTCCACTCCAACCAACACTAGCACTATCCTACACACTAGGGAAAATTTACAGAAGCCAATTAACCTACAAACCTGCATGTCTTTGAAGTGTGGCGGGAAACCGGAGCACCCAGAGGAAACCCACACGGTCGCAGGGAGAACGTACAAACTCCATATAGACAGCACCCGTCGTCAGGACTGAACCCGGGTCTTTGATGATGTAAGGCAGCAACTCTACCACTGTGGCATCGTGCTGCCCCAATTGCAATTCCTTCTTTCTTTTTCTTACCGAAGTCTTCAAAATTATTAAAAGCTGTAACAGCATAGTCTTGTAATTGTCCAAGCCAAGGATCAGAAGTATTGGACTGCCACCAATATATCCAGAAGGGAATGATTTTATCTAAAATGTGTTTAGAATCTGGTTATATTTATTTAGGAGTAGTCTGGATAAATAAATGAAGGAGAAAAGAAAAAAAATGAGGACCAACGACTGTGTGCTTTCTTAATCTATCAGATCAGATTTTGAAATAAACAAAATGAAGACTGAGAAGGATGGCTAAATTAAAGCTGGTCAGTACAATGTAGATTTGTAGGTCAGTACAATGTAGATTTGTAGATCATTGATTTTAACTACCGGCTGGGCCTGCCTGGAGATACTGCATCATTTGCATTTAAGTACTGTAAATGGAAGTAGTTGGTGTTGTGACAATCATATTCTTTTACGGCGCCAGAACCTTGGTGACCCTTGTGCACTGCCTAGGTGAGGTCTTCTATATGTAAAACAAAGCTTCACACCGTACCTAGTTACATGTGACAATAAAGTACCATTGAATCATTGACTTGTATCATTTGTTCAGGTCAACATAACTTCACATCATTGCTTCTTTGTGTAAGTAAGTTTATAAGTTTATAGTTGATAATTGTGTAGATTTTTTAAACCCGTTTGTTTATGACTAGGGTGGTACAGTGGCACAGCGGTAGAGCTGCTGCCTCACAGCACCAGAGACCAGGGTTTGATCGTGACTATGGGTGCTATATGTGGGGTGCCATGGTGGCACGGTGGTAGTGTTGCTGCCTCACAGCGCATTCAGCGCTGGAGATCCGAGTCTGATCCCAACTACGGGTGCTATTTGTACAGGGTTTGTACGTTCTCCCCGTGACCGCGTAGGTTTCCTCCCACGCTCCAAAGACGTACAGGTTTGTAGATCAATTGACTTGGTATAAATGTAAAATCCTAGTGTGCGTAGGGCAGTGTTACTGTACGGGGATCGCTGGTCGGTGCAGACTCAGTGGGCCGAAGGGCCAATTTCCTCACTGTATTTCTAAACTAAAACTAAACTAAACTAAACTGAATTGTCCCTAGTGTGCAGGACATTGGACTAGTGCATGGGTGATCAATAGTCAACAAGGACCCGGTGGGCCAAAGGGCCTGTTTCCATGCTGTATCTCTAAGCTAAGCTTAGCCTGAAGGATAGGCATTGGAAGCCAACAACAAGAGCCTGAGAATTGTTGAACATGGAGGGGGCAAGAATTTACGCTTTGGGGGCAATGGTGGAAAAGCAGAGGCCAGCTGAGGAGTATTATTTGGGAAGAACTTCATGGTATCTGGGATGCGATATTGTAAGCAAAGTTTTTTTTATATGAAACACAACTTAAATTCAGTATGAATGAGCTGACAGTTATGATGTAGAGTTAGCAATGTCAAATAAACAAAATTGATCATTCTTGCTGGTGGGTGAGAGAACATGTTTCTCAAACACAACATCCTTTGGACAAACGGCATGGACAGCGAATGCAGCGCCGGAGACTCAGGTTCGATCCTGACTACGGGCGCCGTCTGTACGGAGTTTGAACGTTCTCCCCATGACCTGCGTGGGTTTTCTCCGAGATCTTCGGTTTCCTCCCACACTCCAAAGACGTACAGGTACGTAGGTTAATTGGCTTGGTAAATGTAAAAATTGTCCGTAGTGAGTATAGGATAGTGTTAATGTGCGGGGATCGCTGGGCGGCGCAGACCCGGTGGGCCGAAGGGCCTGTTTCTGCGCTGTATCTCTAAATCTAAAATCAAACAAATAATCAAATATAGTGAATGAGTACCATTTGGGTGGCGCAGTGGTGCAATGGTCGAATTGCTGCCTTCCAGCAGCAGAGATGCGGGTTTGATTCTGAATATGGGTGCTGCCTGTATGAAGTTTGTACGCTCTTCCAGTGACCACGTGGGATTTTTCCGGCTACTCCGGTTTCCTCCCACACTCCAAGGACGTACAGGTTTGTAGGTTAATTGGCTTTGGTAAAATTATAATTGTCCCTTGTACTAGTATATGAGGTGATGGCTGGTTGGTGCGGACCCGGTGGGCCGTAAAGCCCATTTCCACACTGTATCTTTGAACTCTAAAGTCTAAAGAGTGATGGAACTATATATGGTCAAAATGCAAAGGAAAAGGGAACTGAAGATGGAATATTGGGACCCAACCTATTCATTCGTGGTCAGGCTGGTGAGAAAATAAAGTGAAGAAATTCCACTTAATCCAACAAACTATACATGTTGCAAATTTCCAGATGCTTTTACATTAACTGTTAAAAGTCTACAATATTACAGCAGATGGGTGGGATTTATCAATAGATTTTCGAAAATGTCCCATTGCTTCACCTCTACTAAGAACTACATTTCTAATTACAAAATGTGGCTTAATTTCTCCTGCAAAAATGCAACTTTAGGAACCGCTCTAGCCGTGTTTAGTCACTCTATTGAGAGCCAGTGCTCCTCCACGTATCTGGAATCAAAACAGTATTTAAAAGTTCTTGAATATTTTTTTTTTAAATCAGACACGATTGAACCAGATTTTGATAATCAGAAGCCAAACAATTTCACACCAAATAAAGACACAAGGTGCTGGAGTAACTCAGTAGCTCAGGCAGCATCTCTGGAGCAAAAGCCTGGGTGACATTTCAGATCGCAACCGTTCTTCACTCCCGAAAAGACACCCATCCTTTTTCTTCGGAGCACTTTGTGTCTATCTTTGGTATAAATCAGCATGTGCAATCAGATCCTTGTTTCTAAATTTCACACCAAGTGACATTTACTGAATAATGTGTTTATTCATGTGTTTACATTGCATTCAATTTTTCACTTACTTAAACTGGAAAAATAATATTTTTACATCATTAACTTGACTGCTCTAACTTGTTTGCTGTAGGCATGCCATCTGGTGGTTGTAAATGGTTGCCTCTGCAAGCTGGTGGTATGTAAGTAAGCGCACAGTTATAGTCATAGAGTATCGTCATAGAGCCGTACAGTACGGAAACAGGTCCAATTCATCGATGCTGACCGCATTGCTTAAACAAACTAGTCCCACGCCAGGCCATATCCCTCCAACCTTTCCTATCCATGTACCGGTCTGAGTGTATTTTAAATGTCATCATTGCCGACACTGCTTCCTGTAGCAGCTCATTCCATGAACACACCACGCTTTGTGTGACAAAGTTGCTTCACAGGTCTCTATTAAATCTATCGCCTCTCAACTTAAACTCATGTCCACTAGGTTTGGACTACCATAGCCTAGGGAAAAAAGACTGTGGATATTCATTTTATCTATGCCTCATATGATTTTGTAGACTTCTAGCCGACCCAGTCTCTCCTCACAGCTCAAACTCTCCAAACCCAGAAACGCCATCCTAAATATTTTTTGAATCCTTTCCAGTAAAATGGCATCTGGAGTAGGGTGACCGGAACTCTGTACAGTAGTCCAAAGGTAACCTTACCAACGTCTTGTGCAGCTGTAGTATGTTGTCCAAAACTCCAGTAGTCAATACCCTTAACGATGATGGTAAGTGCTGCCACATGCCATCTTCATCACCTCACCAGATGTGTTGCCTTCTTCACGGAAATAAGTACTGGTATTGGTTTATGCCAGTTATACAGTGAAAACCTTTGTCCTGTATGCTATCCAGGCAAATGATACCCTACAGGAGTACATCTGGTAGCGCAAAGGAGAAAATAATAGGCGTGTAGAATATAGTGTTATATCATATCATATCATATCATATATATACAGCCGGAAACAGGCCTTTTCGGCCCACCAAGTCTGTGCCGCCCAGCGATCCCCGTACACCCACTAGGGACAATTTTTACATTTACCCAGCCAATTAACCTACATACCTGTACGTCTTTGGAGTGTGGGAGGAAACCGAAGATCTCGGAGAAAACCCACGCAGGTCACGGGGAGAACGTACAAACTCCTTACAGTGCAGCACCCGTAGTCAGGATCGAACCTGAGTCTCCGGCGCTGCATTCGCTGTAAAGCAGCAACTCTACCGCTGCGCTACCGTGCCGCCCTACAGAGAAAGTGCAAATTGAAAAAGTACAATGGTTGCAATAAGGTAGATCAGAAGACTGGGCACAGCATTGGTAAGAAATCATACACCTGCGACCCTTCTTTATTTTTGACCAGAGACCCAATATCTCTTGTCATCCAGGGTTCCTCTATTCCTGCCAGCCTTGCTCTTCACTCTACCAGGAACACGTTGGCCTTCAACCTCCATTATTGGGTCTGATGCACAGCAGGGAAGGACGGAGAGAGACCTATAGGTCCCTGCTCTGCATCAGACCCAATAATGGTGCCTCAGACCTGGCCACTAATACTGTTCTCCACTGAAGTGCCTCCCTCTTTACCTCCCCAACAACAATATCCAAAATGGTAGAAACAAGGACCTGCAGTTGCTGGTTTATACTAACTATAGACACGAAGTGCGGGACTGACTAAGCGGGTCAGGGAGCATCTCAGGAGAAAAAGGATGGGTAACATTTCGGGTCAGGACCCTTCTGAAAAAGAAGGGTGCTGACTCGAAGCGTCACCCATCCTTTTTCGCCAGAGGTACCGCCTGACCCGCTGAATTACTCCAGCACTTTGTGTCTATCCAAAATGGCATACTTGTGAGTGAGGGAATCGCCGTAGGGAAATTCTACACCCTCAACCATTCGTGGTAGTCACCCAACTATCTTCTGGCTGCATCCTAGGTGTGACCACCACACTGGAAGTACTATCTATGATGTTCTCAGGATGCTCCGGAATGAGTCCATCAGCAGCTCCAGCCATTCAATATAGCCAGTCACGAGCTGCACCTGAACACACCTCTCACAGGTGTAGTCACCTGTAGTCAGGTGCAGGTGTAGGGACATAGGAAGCTTCCTTGTTCACCCACCTCCTGCAAGAGGTGCAAGCTGCCACCATCTAGACTACAGTAAGACTAAAGGGGAAAGTTCAAAAGTTAGAAATACCTTACCTTTATTTTACTTTCCCACGGCTCAGCCTCCTCGCAATGCCAGTCAGTATAAAATAATAGAATGTACTTCATTTCATGAATGCCTCAATAATACTTTTGAATGAATAAGTAAAGATCAAATACTTAGTATAAGAAAATAACTGCAGATGCTGGTACAAATCGATTTATTCACAAAATGCTGGAGTAACTCAGCAGGTCAGGCAGCATCTCGGAGAGAAGGAATGGGTGACGTTTCGGGTCGAGACCCTTCTCCAGTCTGAAGAAGGGTCTCGACCCGAAACGTCACCCATTCCTTCTCTCCAGAGATGCTGCCTGACCTGCTGAGTTACTCCAGCATTTTGTGAATAAATCGATTTGTACCAGCATCTGCAGTTATTTTCTTATACTACCTGTTGCTCCACTGCGATTTCTCTTCGAGGTATGTCCACTTTGAAGAAGTTCTCCTCCTCTCTTCGACGAGAGTTTAGCAACATGCTCTCTCGCTGCTCCCCCTCTGTGATTTCTCCTGCCCTCCTACTCTACGACCACATCTTGACCCAGACTCGCTACCACAGCCACATCAGCAGTCTGAAGAAGGGTCTCGACCCGAAACGTCACCCATTCCTTCTCTCCCGAGATGCTGCCTGACCTGCTGAGTTACTCCAGCATTTTGTGAATGAAAAGATCAAATACTTTATTGTGCCAAGTGAGAAATGCACACAGTTTGTTTTGAACAAGAGTTCACATATTAAACTTTGCCACAAAACATTGTGTCTTGGCAAGAACAAATCCTGATATTTTTTTTAGTATAATTCATTATAGAATAGCAAAGAAAAATAAAACAAAATTATAAATGCTTGTTCCATTGAACACACCAGGTAATAAATGAGGTATGAACAACCTTTTTGAGACCAGGTACAAGTAAATATAGAAACGAAGAACGATGTTATACATTGGCGCACAATTTCAGAATCCAATTAATAACCCTCCAGCATCTTACTGGAGTACATTCTACATGATGGAGTACACAGTCTGGAAGCTGATCCACTGTAACTCTCCCATAGTCAATATAGTCAATAGTCAATAGTCGTTTATTTGTTACATACACATAAATGTGTAGTAAAATGAAACATTACCCGCAGTTGAACAATAAGACCAATAAGATTAATCAATAAAAATGCAATAACACATACAATCACAACTAACACCAAACAAAAAGAAACATCCATCACAGTGAGTCTCCTCCAGTCCCTCCTCACTGTGATGGAAGGCCAGAATGTCTTTTTCTCTTCCCTGCCGTCTTGTCCCGCGGTCAGGCTGTTGGAGTTGCCACGTCGGGGCGGTCGGGGCTCCCGATATTGAAGCCCCCGCTGGGCGGTGAAAAAAAATCCCGCGGCCTGAAGTCCAAGAATAAAGAAAGCAATTTTGAGGTAATTTATTGATGCAATGCAGTGTAACCCTGTACCATGTGGCTATGACCTTCTCAGTGGAGTATACTTCCAATATTAGACCTCAATAAATTAAAATACTAATAAAGACCAAGTAGAATGTCCAAGCTGACAGGCTTCGAAAAATTAAATAATTCCCATCTCCATATTCTTTTGCAGGTGCATTATAGGACATAGCTTGTGTAGGAAGCAACTGCAGATGCTGGTTGACACCAAAGATAGACATAAAATGCTGGAGTAACTCAGCGGGAAAGGCAGCATCTCTGGAGAGAAGGAATGGGTGACGTTTCAGGTCGAGACCCTTATTCAGACCTTAGCTTTGTGGATATCAAAAACTATAGCCTGCTGCCACTACAGACTATTGATCTGAATGATCCAACTTGATTCTCATCAGTCTGAAGAAGGGTCTCGACCCGAAACGTCACCCATTCCTTCTCTCCTGAGATGCTGCCTGACTCGCTGAGTCACTTCAGCATTTTGTATCTACCTTTGATACTCATGGCTGTGGGTAAGAGGAGAACAGAAGCCGGCTCCCAGCTCCATCAAAAGAAAGTCGCAATGTGAAATGGTGCTTTTACTTTTCTTAGGCCAATGTTTTTTGGCAGCTTCAGGCCAGTATTTGGGGGGTTTAACATTCCTGGGAAAATGGGGAATGTTTGGGTTTAGGTTTTTTTATTGTCATGTGCACTGAAGTACGGTGAAATGCTTTGTTCTGCATGCTAACCAATGCGATCAGCTAATGCTATACATAAACACAATCAAATCAAACTCAAGTACAATAGGTAGAGCAAAGAGGAAGATACAGAGTGAAGCATATAGTTCTCAACATCATAGCGCATCAGTCTGCAATGGGATAGAGGCAAATCGGACAGTAGCTTATGGAAGCCTTCAGGAGCCTGATAACAGAGGGGAAGAAGCTGTTCTTGAGTCTGGTGGTGAACGCTTTCAAGCTTCCATACCTGCTGCCGGATGGGAGCAGGGAGAAGAAGGAATGACCAGGGTGGGACAAGATGAAAGAAAGTATTGTGTACTTTGAAAGGAAAGTACTTTTACATTAGTTACCTACTCGAATGTGACAGGTGGGACACGGAGATTTCCTGTCAGCTGTTCCAGAATCAGTGCAACATAATACACCGAACTTTTATAGAAGGATGTTAGCTAAAAGCATTTATCTTGCAATTCATCTGCGAGCTGCAATCAAAAGATCTATAAGTCACAATGTAGTTTTGTATCTCCTGTCCATAATCCTTCTGAGAGCACCGAATCATTGCTTTTTCTACATTGTTCGAAACACAAAGAAGCTCTCAAAACACCATTTTTTTTTCTGGCAATACATTTTGTTGCAAGGATAGACACAAAACATTGGAGTAACACAGCATATCAGGCAGCATCTCTGGAGAAAATAGGCAGATGACGTTTTGGGTCGGGACTCTTCAACAGTCTGAAGAATGGTCGCCTATCCATCTTAGAAACATCACCTATCCATCTTAGAAATTGTAACTAAAGATATATTTCTTCTGAAAGATTTGTTTAGCTTTAGTTTTAGTTTAGAGAAACAGTGAAACAGGCCCTTCAGCCCACCAAGACCACGCCGGCCAGCGATCACCCCGTACACTACCACTGTCCTGCACACTAGGGACAATTTAGAATTTTACCAAAGCCAATTAACCTATAAATCTGTAGGTCTTTGGAGTGTGGGAGGAAACGGAAGCACCCAGAGAAAACCCACGTGGTCACATGGAGAACGTACAAACTCCGTACAGATTAGCACCCGTAGTCAGGATCGAACCCGGGTCTCTGCGCTGTAAGGATCTTTGTCCCATGAGTCTATTCCCGTGTATTTATTGCGTGGTCTAATAATTTTGGTTATTCTTTACGCTGTATTTATCTTTAAGATATGTCCTTTCCATAATGAAGGTTGTAAAATTGCACAAAATATTGCACAGTTTAATTAAATTCCCCAGCTAGAGTGGTGTGGCTTGATCTTGTCATATCATATCATATCATATCATATATATACAGCCTGAAACAGGCCTTTTCGGCTCTCCAAGTCCGTGCCGCCCAGTGATCCCCGTACATTAACACTATCCTACACCCACTAGGGACAATTTTTTACATCTACCCAGCCAATTAACCTACATATTTTTGGCCTCTGAACTTTGGGACTTGGACTTAAATCTCTGTTAAAATGCTACTCTAGCTATCTGAGCAGGACAGTAATGGGTGTAGTCCAAATAAAACTTGTCCAGACTGATAGAGTGACCTCTCTTGATATTATCTCTGACCTTTTGCGTTTTCCATTTCACGTCTTTGATGGGGGTCTACAAGATCATATGATATCTTAAGATATTAATCTCCTATAACTTTCAGATCGTATTTCTGATTTATATCTGTTGGCATTTTGTCAATGCATATGCTTATTTTGTTACTTTGCAATTAACATCAAATCTACTAATTGTCTATTTGTGTACTCAGCCTGTTCCCTTTAAAAGTTTGCCCTCAGCTGTCAAATATCTGCAAACCTTCAGATAAAACATTGCAGGATTACTGATCAGTCCGAAAAATACTAAGTCATCCCCAATGGGAAAAGGAGACTGGGGATATTCCAATTGGTCAGCCATCACCTGTAGAGAGAAATAAACAGAGTCAACATGTCAGGTTGTGTAGGAACTGCAGATGTTTGTTTGGAGAAATTCAGCTGGTCAGGCAGCATCTCTAGAGGAAAGGAATGGGTGACGTTTCAGGTCGAGACCCTTTTTCAGACTGAGAGTCAGGGGAGAGGGAAACTTTCTGTCCTGTCAGAGTGAGGCCAAACGCAAATTGGAGGAACAGCACCTCATATTTTGCTTGGGCAGGGTTGATAACTGGAACACTAGAATGGAGACTGGAACTGGAACTGTGAGTTATCTGGTTTACTGCCACATCATAATTTGTATTTATCCATGTGGTTTAGCGTCATGCTTGTTTAGGGTGAGGCATTCAGTTTCAATAAATCTCACTGTGTAGTAATTAATCCACCAGCTATTCTTGAGTTTATGTCTGTACTGATTAAGTATGACACTGACAGTCAAATACATTCATTTACACTGGTTTTTGCTGTAGTTATGGAGGATTGTACGAAACACTGGAACAAGTTGTTTGACTGAAATGCCAAGATTTGTAACGTGAATTAGAATCATGCACGTACATTTGAGATGTTTTCCACACTTATCAAGCTTTTACTACTTTCTATATTCTACTGACATAAGACAGAAACATTCCTTCATTCTGTTATTTCAAGTATTCTTCAGAGTGGAAAAACCTGTAAGACTTTAATAGGCGTGCCTATTTTGGTTGGATTCTTCGCATTGCAATGTATTGTGTTTCTTACACTTTCAAGCACTCTTACAGTTTCAAGAACATATTGACCCTATTTGTTCACTGCACAATGGCATTTACTGATAGCTAGCTGTGGTACTTTAATGATTCATCCAATCATTTGTGATGTACAATGAACGAAAGGAGGTGCCTATCAAAACCAGCCATGGGTGGAACAGATTTTTATCAATTGTGTGAAAATATTTGTAAGGGCTGAGCATTATGAAAGCCAATAACTAATCAAATCCACAAATGTCGATTGCAACACATATCTGTCTTAAAGATTTTATAAGTCAGCATTCATCAACTTTTACGGGGATCGCTGGGTGGCACGGACTTGGAGGGCCGAAAGGGCCTGTTTCCGGCTGTGTATATATGATGATATGATATTTACGTTAATGGGGAATTTGTGTCACCATTTCCAGAAATGCAAAAACTGTAAAATCCTCTGTAAAATATTAATTTTCTAATCAGTGCAAAAGTTTTTGGAATCGGTGCCATCTGTGTTGAATTAGCATGTTCTTCAGAAGTTCAGGATTTTTAAGAGAAGAATTAGGCCATTTGGCCCATCAAGTCTACTCTGCCATTCAATCATGATTGATCTACCTTTCCCTCTCAACCCCATTTTCTGGCCTTCTCCCCATAACCCTTGACAGCTGTGATAGTAAGAGTTGCCTCCAGGTGCCCTGATTTCATCCCACATCCCAAAGATGTGGGGGTTAATTGGTCACTATAAATTGCCCATGGTGCAGAATCTTGGGATATGTGGGGGAAAATTTAAAAAATGGGATTATCATATCATATCATATCATATATCTACAGCCGGAAACAGGCCTTTTCGGCCCTCCAAGTCCGTGCCGCCCAGTGATCCCCGTACATTAACACTATCCTACACCCACTAGGGACAATTTTTACATTTACCCAGCCATTTAACCTACATACCTGTACGTCTTTGGAGTGTGGGAGGAAACCGAAGATCTCGGAGAAAACCCACGCAGGTCACGGGGAGAACGTACAAACTCCTTACAGTGCAGCACCCGTAGTCAGGATCGAACCTGTGTCTCCGGCGCTGCATTCGCTGTAAAGCAGCAACTCTACCGCTGCGCTACCGTGCCGCCCTTTGCGCTACCGTGCCGCCCTTATTATGTAGGATAAGTACAAATGGGGAGCTGATGACACCGATTTAGTGGATCGATGGTCCTGTTTCCATACTGTATCTTTCCATGACTAAAGATAGCCACCAATTTTGCCATGTAATCATCAAGAATTAATTAATATATGTAATATGCTTTAATGTTTTTCACACCAGCTTAACCATTTTAACATGATATGAGTTCCAGTATTTTATTTTCAAAACTGCCACTCATCAGATGCAAATGCATCCTTGTAACAAGTGCTACAAGGCAAAGATTATTTTTTCTCCGCATCACCATCAACAATATTTAAATGCGTGGCCATATGTCGTAGGTTAGTAAAAACAAAGTGTATTAATTGAAAAAAATCTCAGCACTCCAAGCCATGGTACCAGTGAAATTCAATATAAAATGTTTGCTTGTGAGTGGCGAAGAAACTGTTCAAATAAAACAGCACACCATGAACAGATGTGACATGGACTTTCTAGCTTGAAGAATGTGGAAACAAGAGGAGGAAAATAATGGCATCCATAGTCCTGTACAGTACAGTACAACTCTTGTTCCACCCACTGCGTTCATGTTTATATTCATTTTGTATGGTTTATTATTCCCCAATACTTAGCTATTCCCTATTCCATCTAACAGAGAGGAAAAAAAAGGGACACATTAGGATTTTGACACCAAGAAATTTGTACTCAATTTAACAAGAGAGGGAAGATTCTGCTACAGAACAATGCCATCAGACCAGATCTGCCACATTTCACCTCTTAAATCTTGCATCATAGACACAAAAAGCTGAAGTAACTCAGCAGGTCAGGCAGCATCTCTGGAGAGAGGGAATGGGTGACGTTTCGGGTCGAGACCCTTCTTCAGACTTGAAAGTCACGAGAAAGTGAAACGGGAGATATTGACGATGTTGCAGAGAGATACAGAACAATTAATGCAAGATATGCAAAAAAAGTTACGATTGCATCATTCTTAGTCAGGCCTCTGTTATTTCAAGTAAGATTGAAGCTGTAAGTCTGGCTTGGACTGGCGAGGAAATAAAAGTGTTTCTGTTCATTCCATGTACTGATTGATGCACAGAGCTTGTATCCTGATTGAAGGAACACAATGAAAATTAGAAATGGACTTTCTGCTCTGCTCCACCATTCAATAAAATCGTGCCTGACCTTCCACATCAGTTTCACTTTGTACAATATCCCTCTATCCTTTGTTAATCCTGGCCATGAAGTGTCTCATTCTTGAATACGGAGAAACAAAGAAATGCAGATGCTGGTTTACAAAAATGAACACAAAGGGCTGCAGTAACACAGTGAGTCAGGCAGCATCTCTGGAGTCTGAAGAAGAGTCCCGACCCGAAACATCACCCATCCTTTGTCTTCCTGACCCACTGAGTTACTCCAGCACTTTGTGTCTATCTCTTGATGACGTCTTAAGTTTAGCGATACTGCATGGAAACTGACCCTTCGGCCCAAGCTGACCACCTTTTCACACATGGATAGGTGATATTTTGGTTTGGAACCCTTCTTCAGAGTCCTAAGACTGGAACGTCACCTCCCCCTGTCCTCCAGATATGCAGTCAGACCCGCAGTTACTCCAGCGCTTTGTGCTTTTTTTTCATTCTTGAACATGTTGACTTTGCATCCATAACCCTGTGCAGTACAGAATTTGCAACCCTCCGTAAAGAAATTATTTTTCTCAGCACGAAATTCCGAATTTCCTTATATCAGGCTGGTTTTGGAGTCATCAGCCAGGAAAAAGGAAGTTTCTGCAACCAAGCCCTTTAAGAAGTGTGGCACGGTGACGTAGAGGTAGAGCTACTGTCTTACAGCACCAGAGTCCCGGGTTCAATCCTGACTACGGGTGCAAGTCTGTACGGAGTATGTACGTTCTCCCCGTGACCTGCATGGGTTTTCTCCGAGATCGTCGGTTTCCTCTCACACTCCAGAGACGTACAGGTTTGTAGGTTAATTGGCTTGGTGTAAATGTAAATAGTCCCTAGTGTGTACAGGATAGTGTTAATGTGTAGGGATCGCTGGTCAGTGCGGACTCGGTGGGCTGAGGGGCTTGTTTCCACGCTGTATCTCTAAACTAAACTAAACTAAACTAAACAGAACTTAAAAATGTTACAGTATATACTTCAACTAAATTAGGAAGGTATGAATCACTTCACAATTCATTGTAGAACACTTATCCTCTGCAATTTACTCTCAAACTTCTACCTTTCTCTTTGCTTTTACGTTTATTTTTTAAACTTATCTCGTTGACCAAGTCAGGGCCACCGGTTTAATTTTTTTTGTTTTGATGTAATATTACTTCAGATGTGCTTTGCAATAATTTTGATGCATTAAAAATTGTATAAAGTGAGCGATTTAAATGAACAGGACTGCATTGAGGCCAAAGTCACATACACAAGAAACTACCACTCAAATTCACCTATTCCCAAAAAGTTCCTGCTCAAAATCACCCCGTTCCACTAAAATGTATAGAACACAATTTATGCGCCACGATTTCCTGTTGGAATCAGAGGGGAAGGTCATTAATGTACATCGGTCTAGGTCACGTTGCAACATGAGGATCCTAGCCCCGACTTTGTCTTAACCTGTTTTACTGGAAACAGTTTCCCAAGCAGCTACAAGTCCAGGGATGGGCATTCTACAGGACACTATTCCCCATATCAGAGTTAAATAAATCTAGTGGGCATAGTCTTAGACTAACGAGGGAGAGATTTATAGTAGATACGTGGGGAACCTTCTTCACTTAGGGACTAGTAACTACCTGGAAGGCACTGCCTGAGTGAATGGTGGAGCTGGGTTGCTGACATTACCAGCATTTAGACAATAGACAATAGACAATAGGTGCAGGCCATTCGGCCCTTCGAGCCAGCACCGCCATTCAATATGATCATGGCTGATCATTCTCAATCAGTATCCAGTTCCTGCCTTCTCCCCATACCCCCTGACTCCGCTATCCTTAAGAGCTCTATCTAGCTCTCTCTTGAATGCATTCAGAGAATTGGCCCCCACTGCCTTCTGAGGCAGAGAATTCCACAGATTCACAACTCAGACTGAAAAAGTTTTTCCTCATCTCAGTTCTAAATGGCCTACCCCTTATTCTTTTATTAATTTTATTTAAATTTTAACAAAACACATACATGTTACAGCTCATCGTACCCAATGATACCTACATTATAAATTTGATTATACATTATAAATTCAATGAAAGAAAGAAAGAAAGAAAGAAAGAAAGAAAGAAAGGAAGAAAGGAAGGAAGAAAGGAAGGAAGGAAGGAAGGAAGGAAGGAAGAAAGAAAGGAAGGAAGGAAGGAAGAAAGAAAGAAAGAAAGAAAGAAAGGAAGGAAGGAGGAAGGAAGGAGGAAGGAAGGAGGAAGGAAGGAAGGAAGGAAGGAAGGAAGGAGGGAAGGAAGGAGGGAAGGAAGGAGGGAAGGAAGGAGGGAAGGAGGGAAGGAAGGAGGGAAGGAAGGAGGGAAGGAAGGAGGGAAGGAAGGAGGGAAGGAAGGAGGGAAGGAAGGAGGAAGGAGGAAGGAAAGGAGGAAGGAAAGGAGGAAGGAAAGGAGGAAGGAAAGGAGGAAGGAAAGGAGGCAGGAAAGGAGGAGGAAAGGAGGAAGGAAAGGAGGAGGAAAGGAGGAGGAAAGGAGGAAGAAAGGAGGAAAGAAAGAAAGGGAGGAGGGAGGAAGGGAGGAGGGAGGAAGGGAGGGAGGGAGGGAGGGAGGGAGGGAGGGAGGGAGGGAGGGAGGGAGGGAGGGAGGGAGGGAGGGAGGGAGGGAGGGAGGGAGGGAGGGAGGGAGGGAGGGAGGGAGGGAGGGAGGGAGGGAGGGAGGGAGGGAGGGAGGGAGGGAGGGAGGGAGGGAGGGAGGGAGGGAGGGAGGGAGAAAGGGAGAAAGGGAGAAGGGGAGAAGGGGAGAAGGGGAGAAAGGGAGAAAGGGAGAAAGGGAGAAAGAGAGAAAGAGAGAAAGAGAGAAAGAGAGAAAGAGAAGAAAGAAAGAAAGAAAGAAAGAAAGAAAGAAAGAAAGAAAGAAAGAAAGAAAGAAAGAAAGAAAGAAAGAAAGAAAGAAAGAAAGAAAGAAACCTGGAGACAAGAAGGAAACACTTCCGGCTAATTTCTTATTAAATTCTTTTTAAGGGTATCAAAACAATCCTGAAATTAAATATTTCCAATTCTTAATCCTAGTTTTCCTCATCTCCGTTCTAAATGGCCTACCCCTTATTCTTAAACTGTGGCCCCTTGTTCTGGACTCCCCCAACATTGGGAACATGTTTCCTGCCTCTAACGTGTTCAACCCCTTAATAATCTTATACGTTTCGATAAGATCTCCTCTCATCCTTCTAAATTCCAGTGTATACAAGCCTAGTCGCTCCAGTCTTTCAACATATGACAGTCCCGCCATTCCGGGAATTAATCTAGTAAACCTACGCTGCACGCGGTCAATAGCAAGAAAGAGTGTCAAGATGAGCACATGTACTGTAGGTACAGGAAATCGTAGACCAAGTGCTGGGCAGTGGGGTTAATGCAGAAGGATGCCAACTCCTTGGCAAATATAAATTGGGACAAATGGCCTGTTTTTGTGCTGGACAATTCCACATCAAGAAGCCCTGAAAGAGGTCCTCAGCTGCTTTCTGCTAAAATAATACAAAAGTTAAGAAGACACGGTACATAGGGCGGCACGGTAGCGCAGCGGTAGAGTTGCTGCTTTACAGCGAATGCAGCGCCGGAGACTCAGGTTCGATCCTGACTACGGGTGCTGCACTGTAAGGAGTTTGTACGTCCTCCCCGTGACCTGCGTGGGTTTTCTCCGAGATCTTCGGTTTCCTCCCACACTCCAAAGATGTACAGGTATGTAGGTTAATTGACTGGGTAAATGTAAAAAATTGTCCCTAGTGGGTGTAGGATAGTGTTAATGTGCGGGGATCGCTGGGCGGCGCGGACTTGGTGGGCCGAAAAGGCCGGTTTCCGCGCTGTATATATATGATATGATATGATATGACATTCTGTCATCAGGATGGAATCCGGGTCTCTGGCGCTGTAAGGCAGCAACTCCACACTGCACCACTCTGCATCCTCTCCTTCTTCTTGTTAAAACTACCTTTAAGTACTTAGAGTGGCTGTGCAATGTTCTGAACTCATAAAGGGATCCTGGAAACAGATACATTTCTTTGGAGAGGTCCTTCTAACATATTGTCTCTGGGTATCACTCTGGAGCTGGTGGAACAAGATGATCAGCAACATTATGAAAGTTAATGATGAGCTAATCTGATGAAGGGTCCTGACTCGAAATGTCACCTATTTCTCTCCGCAGATGCTGCATGACCCAACTGAGTTCCTCCAGCACTTTGCGATTTGCAACAACTGTATAGATAAGTCTGAAGGCAAGCTGTACCTCTGAGGGTCACAGATGGTCTAATTTGTTGATGGAAATGGTTTATGAAGCCTAGGATGTGGCAAGCGATGGTTGACTGATTGTTTGATAAGTGACAGTAGGAGGAATAGACAACCAGAGAGGAAATGCCTGGCACTAGGAAATATGACAGGAAGAGCTTCAGGAAGATTCAGCTCAGTTTGAAGTTGAATGGGGTTATGTGGCCTCAGCAGCAAAGTTTGGAAATAATTAGAATTTAAATTACGCTTATGTTCCCTATGACTCTAATGTCACTGTTACCTGAACTATGGTGTGTGGAAGCTTGTCATAACACATGAAATATTATTCTTGCTCTATATAAGCAATTGCATAATACATTTCCTACTAATTCAGTGACTAAATGGCAATTTAATATTGCAACATTATTAATGAGGGTATAAATCTTTATGAACACAAAGTGCTAGAGTAACTCAGCAGATCAGGCAAATCTGGAGGGAATGGACGGGCGATGTTTCGGTTCTGGACCCACTTTCACACTGATTGTAGTGGTACATTATTATCATAATAATGTACTGCCTTACATTATTATTGCCCAGATTTCAATTGTGTCAGATCGCCTCCATTATGTTTAGTGTAGCTAGTGGATGATGGTTTAAAACAAAATAACCATGACAGAAAATGCCTGATGGTGAATAAATGATTGTTAATTACAAAGTAATTCAGACTAACGTTTACAAATCTGCTGGAGTATCATGTTCACACCACATTCAACACAATGTCACTGATTTTATATCAGCAAAGTGCCTCATTTGATTTGGAAATATTCTGAAGCATGGGTGGGGTGGTGTGTGATGCTGGAGCATGTAATGTCATGGAAATGTTGGATATCAGATTAGGAATGTTTAAATATTAAAACAGTAAATAAGCTGGGAATTTTGAAGAGCACGGGGCGAGAATATATTAAAATACATTTAAAGGAATGAGAATCTACATTCTGTCCCTTGTATTGACCTCTGCGAAATGAAAGAAACACATTGTTAAATTTAATCATGGTATTTCAAGTATGCTGGTTGAATTAATTAAGAGAAAATAAGTATGATTGCATCATAGTGGCATTCTTGCTGTGCAATTATATAATCAAAATCATCCAATTCATGCTAAAATATTTGAAATAATTCCCCCTACTCCGTCCATAGTAATTTGTGAGACTTTAAAAAAACGAATGTTACAATCGGGCAGCTATGGTGGTGCAGCGGTAGAGTTGCTGCCTTACAACGCTTGCAGCGCCGGAGACTCAGGTTCGATCCCGACTACGGGTGCTGTCGGCACGGAGTTTGTATGCTCTCTCCGTGACTGCGTGGGTTTTCTCCGAGATCTTCGGTTTCCTCCCACACTCCAAAGACGTACAGGTTTGTAGGTTAATTGCCTTGGTGAATGTGTAAAATTGCCCCTCGTGTGCGTAGGATAGTGTTAATGTGTGGGGACCACCGCTGGTTGGTGCAGACTCGGTGGGCCGAGGGCCCGTTTCCGCGCTGCATCTCTAAACTAAACTAAACTACAATATTGTAACATTTTATTGATTGGGCATAAAATGAGCATTTCATTACCGGAGTGATTGTACATCACAGTGCTGGCAGTAATGGCCATTCAACACTAATCATGTAACTTTCCACCAGGAAATGATTAAGTAAACTTGCTTGAACTTAAAAATAAACTGCTGGTTGAGAATGGGTGTGACATGTGGCATGGAACTTTAGGTGCGGTTGGAAGCTATGTCATTAGTTGTTTTACTCTTGCAGTTTATTGAGCAATGTTTTCAATTTGTCATCACTGAAACTTAAAAAAAAATTAAAAACCATCTTAAATTATATGCATTCAAGGGCGGCACGGTGGCGCAGCGATAGAGTTCCTGTCTTACAGCGAATGCATCGCCGGAGACTCAGGTTTGAACCTGACTACGGGTGCTGTCTGTACGTTCTCCCCTTGACCTGCGTGGGTTTTCTCCGAGATCTTCGGTTTCCTCCCACACTCCAAAGACGTACAGGTTTGTAGGTTAATTGGCTGGGCAAATGTAAAAATTGTCCCTAGTGGGTGTAGGATAGTGTTAATGTGCGGGGATCGCTGGGCGGCGCGGACCCGGTGGGCCGAAGGGCCTATTTCTGCGCTGTATCTCTAAATCTAAAAAATTATAATTATTAAGTAAAATTATTTTAAATTATATGCGCAGAAAGGAACTGCAGATACAGGTTTATACCGAAGATAGGCACAAAATGCTGGGGTAACACAGCGGGTTAGGCAACATCTCTGGAGAAAAAGGATGGGTGATGTTTCGGGTCGGAATCCTTCTTCAGCCTGAAAGTAAAGGGGTGGCAACTGGAGGTAACAGATGACCAAGGAAGAGTGTAGCCCATAATCTTGAATTATATGCATAGGTTAAGCTTAATATGCACGAGTGATGGGTGGATAGTTTGAACGTTTATTTTGCTTTGATGAAGATTACATATTGAAATGTAACAGTTTCTTGTGGTTCTCTAGCTTATATTTATTTTCTAATTCCTTACACCTAATGGGTAGCAAGAAAATTAGGTGTAAATTGGCACCTAAAAACCTCATAGCGGAAAGTAAACTTTACAATAATTTACAAACCTTATCAATTTACTCTCAATTTGATTTTACAGTTTCAGTCTTAACTGCTTTAGTACCACAGAGATGATATGAAGCTTCTTCAGCCAAGGGGGCTGTGGAGGCCCAATCACTAGGTTTTTTCAAAGCAGGAATCAATAGGTTCTTCGGTAATAAAGGAATCTAGTGATATAGGGTTAGTGCAGAAAAGTGGTACTGGGGTAAAAAGTAAAAAAAGTGAAAATAGCTGTAATATTTTCAGTCCATAATCCTGTCATAAATGTAGCAAATAAAAATACACCTAGGTAGGGAACAAAGTTCACAATAGCTAACATGTTATTGCAAATATTTTAAAACACACAGCCCAGACCATCACACAAATCAACCTCCCTTCCATTGACTCCATTTACATCTCACGCTGCCTCGGCAAGGTCACCACCATAATCAAGGACAAGTGGCACCCTGGCCACTCCTCCCCTCTCTCACCAGGGAAAAGGTGCAAAAATGCACACCTCCACAATAAGGGACAATTTCTTCCCGGCTGTTATCAAGCAACTGAACCATCCTACCAACAACTAGAGAGCAGTCCTGAACTACTGTCGACCTCATTGGAGACTCTTGGACTATCTTTGATCAGACTTTACTGGACTTCATCTTGCACTAAACGTTATTCATGTTATTCATGAATCTGTACACTGTGGATGGCTCAATAGTAATCATGTATTGTCTTTCCTCTGACTAGTTAACACACAACAAAAGCTTTTCACTGTACCTTGGTACACGTGACAATAAACTAAACTAAGGTCAATGTTAAACTAAAGTTTGCACCCTTCTTCACAGTTTAAGAATAAGAGGTAGGCCATTTAGAACGGAGATGAGGAAAAACCTTTTCAGTCAGAGAGTTGTGAATCTGTGGAATTCTCTGCCTCAGAAGGCAGTGGAGGCCAATTCTCTGAATGCATTCAAGAGGGAGCTAGATAGAGCTCTTAAGGATAGTGGAGTCAGGGGGTATGGGGAGAAGACAGGAACGGGGTACTGATTGAGAATGATCAGCCATGATCACATTGAATGGCGGTGCTGGCTCGAAGGGCCGAATGGCCTACTCCTGCACCTATTGTCTATTGTCTATTGTCTATTATTCATAATGAGATCTAATAACTGGTTACTGGCCTACCAGTTGATTTCTTCATGAATAGGATGGGTTTAGAGGGATATGGGCCAAACACATGCAGGTGGGACTAGTGTAGATGGGACATGTTGGTCGGTGTGGGCAAGTTGGGCCAATGGGCCTGTTTCCATGCTGTATGACTATGACCCTTAAATAACTCATTCATATTCAATCTCTCCTAATATTTTCCAATCACATCCATTCAGAAAGAAAGGCATCGTCAACACTCCCCAGTGCTCTCCAATGGAGGAACTTGGCATTGTAACCATTGTTGGATGCAGGCAGAGAAAAAGCTCCCACCAAATAAGTTCATAAATTCATGTGATAGGAGTAGAATTAGGCCATTCAGCCCATCAAGTCTATTCCACCATTCAATCATGGCTGATCTATCTCTCCCTCCTAACCCCATTCTCCTGTCTTCTCCCCATAACCCCTGACCCCCATACTAATCAAGAATCTATCTATCTCGCCTTAAAAATATCCATTGACTTGGAAAGAAAAACCTGCAGATGCTGGTTTAAATCGAAGGTAGACACAAAATGCTGGAGCAACTCAGCGGGTCAGGGTAGGAGATGCTGCCTGATCCACTGAGTTGCTCCTGCATTTTGTGTCTACCTTCCATTGACTTGGCCTCCAAGGCCTTCTGAGGCAATGAATTCCACAGACCCACCACTCTCTGACTAAATAAATTCCTCCTTATTCCCTTCCTAAAGGAGTGTCCTTTAAATCTGAGGCTATGACCTCTGGTCCTAGATTCTCCCACTGGTGGAAACATCCTCTCCACATCCACCCTATCCAGGCCTTTCACTATTCGGTAAGTTTCAATGAGGTCCTCCCCCCTCATTGTGAGATAAGGATAAGATTGTCAGCCTGTGTATGTTTATAGTGCAAATACACACTTGCTGGGATATGACTTGGTAACCCTACTCATCTTTGAGACGGAGCCATAGGATATTTTATGCCCTGCTGAGAGAGGGGACAGATTATAGTTTGATATCTCAAAGAAAACATCTCTGCCAAAGAACAGCTGCTTAAATGTACATGAAAAAATTAATCAATAAAGTCCAGATGTGCGTGGTCCCTCCTTGCAGCTGTGATAATGCACTTCAGTTCATGAGAAAGTGTACAAAAAGCGAACATGGGTAAACAGTCTAGAAAGGTAGTGTTTTCATTTTTCATTACTTGTGAACGCAGCTTTCAAGCTATTCCCATGGCAAACATCCATGTGTTGCGAAATGTAGCAAGACAAATGTTCAGTTGAAGGTTATTCAACATAAAATAGTTTTTTCGTTCACTGTTCTATTCACATGAACAGAATCAGCGGTTGTAATTCTTTAAGCTTTTTGTCTGGATTGTTATCGCACTCCCACAAAAAAAAACATTATAATGCCAGCTTTTGTTTTATATTTTCATGGTACAACACAACACTGTATCATTTCAGTTCATTACTAACAATAAATTATTATATCAGTATTTGAAAGATGTATGCGATGTTTCTTTCAGAATTTTGTAACTGTTGCACTGTTAATTTTTCACCCCTTCCTGACACTTCTTAGGAATGGTCTTTGAGCTTAACATACTTGTTTATTTTAAATATTGATATGGAAATAATGATTAAAAAAATCAATTCATTGACAAGTGACATCATGTATAGGAAGAAAAATGTTTTGCACTTAATAACAGCGGCAAATGTGAGTCCAACGTGACAACCCTTTTTAATTTGCTTCGATATTTAATGCTCCAGTATTTATTTAATTGGAAAATAAAAGTTTAAATTAGTTGCTTCAGCAGCAGAGTTCACGAGTTGACCTTATGTGGGTTGGCTAAATGATTTCTGTCGGTGCCAAAATTCTCCAGTGAATTAACTTGAGGATGTACTTGTGTGCAGGCTTGTTTACACCCAGTGCTGGACACATATCCGTCCAGGGCAGCGGCTGGCAGTGACAGCTCCACCCTGAACCTTAAGCGAAGCCACTGGGCGCAAGGTAGCGAGCTGTTGGACGCGATTGAAAGTGGCCGCTTGTGGCGAGGAAGCCAATGCAGTGAAGGGAAGCGCTTGAGTTGCCTCCTCCTCCTCCCACTTTCTGCATCAATCGCTTCTGCGCTGAGGACACCGCGAGGAGAGCGGCGAGGTGCTCATTTCACAGGCAAGTCTCACCTCTTTCCCTTACAGACTAATCCACATTCTTCTCCCAAACTCCCAGTGGCTTATTTTGCGGGACCTTTCGCCGAATGTGACTGATATTCTGCCCACGAATTGATTTAATGATGGATGGGGTGTATATATATATATATATATATATATATATATATATATATATATATATATTTAAAGAGCCACGCTTTGGTGAAACATGCCAACAATTCAGACAGGTTTTATCTTTAGTTTCAAAATGATCACGAATACCAAAATACTTCCCCGAAGCAGTTTTCTCGGAGTACAAAGTTGCACAATGTTATTTGTCTTGACGTTCGACAAGTGTAAAAGCACCTTGAGTGTTTGTGCAGTATTTAGATGTGGTTGAAGAGCAGCCCAACCAACCACTTGTGAATTATCCCATGGGCACTGCTGGCCATCTGCAAGATTAAGCGTTGCAAAAGTTGCCGGAATATTGCACAGATTACTGACATTAAGGCACACAAGACAACAAATGCTGGAATCTTGAACTTGCACCCTTTCCAACTTGGGTTCTGAGTTTTTCTCTCTGGGCCTTCTGCTCTTCATTTGTCTTCCATCCATCACCATGTCTTCAGGTACAATCTATGTTCTTGAATTCCCTCATTAAACCCCTCTCTCTTCTGTAGTTTTTGTTGTTCCACCAGAACACCTCAAATTACGTCCCTCTCAAAAACAAGATGATTTAAAACCTATCTCTTTAACCAAGGTTTCTGCCAATGTTCTGTCAATGTTCCTAATGCCATCATGATTACTGCAACCGAAGATAGACATACATTCATTTTTGAATAAAGCACTAAAGTTCCTTCAGGTGTTTTAAAAAAAATGATTAACAATATTTTATAAATGTGTTTTATTGTTGCTTTTGTTTAATTACCTCATTGGTTATGCTCTTGAGAAATTTGTCAAACTAAAGATGTTCTTACATGTAGGAAGGATTTGCAGATGCTGGTTTAAACTGAAGATAGGTACAAAATGCTGGAGTAACTCAGCGGGACAGGCAGCACCTCTGGATAGAAGGAATGGGTGATGTTTCGGGTAATTACTCCAGCATTTTATGTCTATCTAAAGATGTTCTTATTCATTCTCAACATCAGAAGCACAGTACATGTAAAACATCCAGTGTACATCCAGGACAATTACACTAGCTGCTGCAACAATACTACTGGGGTTTAAATGTTTGCAAGGGCTACGTTTGATTGCCCTAAAAGCCTGCATTAGAGATTGCAATAAGCAATTAATTTCAGTGCCAAATAGCATGTCAACTTTGATCTCTTTGTGCATTCACACTGATACCGATGTCCATCAGACCATAAGACATAGAAGCAGAATTAGGCCATTCAGCCCACCAGTCTACTCCACCATTCAATCATGGCTGATTGATTTCTGAATCCAATTGGCGGTGCCAAGGGACTTGGAAGTGCTAGTGCAGGATTCCCAAAAGGTTAATTTGCAGCTTGAGTCAGGGGTAAGGAAGGCAAATGTCCACTAGCTGTAATTTTGCTATTCATTGGTTGGATCCATCAACAGGGTGCTGATACCATGAATAGCTAGCATCAGGTGTAGGGAGCTTGAAGTAAGTAAATGAAGGTGCTTTGAAGCTGGGACAGAAACTCTGCAGACCCATTCAACCTGAAAAAATGGTGCAACTAGGGTGAGTGCAATCCAAGAGTATTGGACGCTGTTCTCTCAAGGATCCTGTGAGCCCCTCGACAGCTGATCGGTAAGAAGGCCAATGCCATGAATCAAGTCCCAAGACCTGAATGAGATGTGACACCATGTTCTCTGATATCCCTCAGCGAAAGCTTTCCTGAGATTTACAGTAAACCGGTGGTGTGGCATGCAACTGTTACTTTTCGGAGCACCACATTTTGCAACTTTACCCTTGTTCCTTATCCGAGTCAGGTACCCAATTATGATAGCAAGGTTGAGGTGTGAAGGACCTGCCGAACAGTAATGACCAAGACAAACTCATATGCCATCACGCCATTTAAGTTAGATTTAGATTTAGATTTAGGGATACAGCGCGGAAACAGGCCCTTCGGCCCACCGAGTCCGTGCCGCCAAGCGATCCTCGCACATTAACACTATCCTACATACACTAGGGACATTTTTTACTTTTACCCAGTCAATTAACCTACATACCTGTACGTCTTTGGAGTGTGGGAGGAAACCGAAGATCTCAGAGAAAACCCACGCAGGTCACGGGGAGAACATACAAACTCCATACAGACGGCGCCCATAGTCAGGATCGAACCTGAGTCTCCGGCGCTGCATTCGCTGTAAGGCAGCAACAGGGCGGCACGGTAGCGCAGCGGTAGAGTTGCTGCTTTACAGCGAATGCAGCGCCGGAGACTCAGGTTCGATCCTGACTACGGGTGCTGCACTGTAAGGAGTTTGTACGTTCTCCCCGTGACCTGCGTGGGTTTTCTCCGAGATCATCGGTTTCCTCCCACACTCCAAAGACGTACAGGTATGTAGGTTAATTGGCGGGTAAATGTAAAAATTGTCCCTAGTGGGTGTAGGATAGTGTTAATGTACGGGGATCACTGGGCGGCACGGACTTGGAGGGCCGAAAAAGGCCTGTTTCCGGCTGTATATATATGATATATGATATGATGATATGAACTACCGCTGCGCCACCGTGCCGCACCAGAGTAAAAAGAGAGACAGTGTCTCCATATGGTGCGTGGGGCCATCGTATGCAGGAGTTGTTCGTTCCAGTGTGAGATGGGTGGCCGATTCCATTCACATTCCATGGACCATTATTGATGCCCTGTCCAAAGCCTTCTCTTCTATAGTCCGTTGCAACACAAGGAAGAGCCATGTAAAGTTTGAATGGTGGAATAAGGCAAAGCAAGATCAAAGTGTTGCATGCAAACTGGAACTGCTGTTGTTCTGGGTGTGGAATACAGTCTACAAAGGTGCTGCAGCAGATTAGAATTACTGTCACCTAACAAGAATGCTGGAGTGAGGAGTGGCTCTGGATTTGTGAAGCACAAACCTGAAGTTGATTCAACTCTTGCCACTCCTGTCAGTGTTCCAAACATTACCTGTTCATGAATCAGCTCAAACCGCTGCTGCCCTTGCCAAGATACCTGCCCAAGTACTGGTAAATGTGATCAGCATAGATAGGTAATTGATGGTTGACATGGACAGGGTGGGCTGCAAGGCCTGTTTGGTGCGTAATGATGCTATGATTCTTACATGGTGCACTCCACAGCTCCACCTTGGGGCTTGGACCTGCTCAAGTTCCTATTGGAAACCCACCCATCGCACCCTCAGCTTGGATTTTGGCTGCTTATGTAATCAGGGCAAAAGGATCCAGTGGAAAGTTTAGGGCACACAACCTGACTAATAATAATAATAATAATAATAATAATAATAATAATAATAATAATAATAATAATAATAATAATAATAATAATAATAAACATTTATTTTATATAGCGCTTTTCCAAGTGCTCAAAGACGCTTTACAAAAACAGTCATGACATAAAAACAAACAGACGAACTATCCTGATGGAGAAGCGGCGAACAAATAGCGCCAGCGTCCTCTCACATCAGGGTCCGGCAGTAGACAATAAAGAACGCAAGACACACAGTTACAATTTTAACACAAACAGCCATCACAGTGATTGCTCCAGGCACACCCTCACTGTGATGGAAGGCAAAGAAAAGTCTTATCTCCTCCTCATTCTTCTCCCGTGGTGCCACGAGGTGATCGAGGCTCCCGACTTTTGAAGCCCCCACCGGGCGATGGAAAGTCCCAGGGCCGAGCCGAGCAGGCCGGTGAAGGTCCTGAGCCCCCACCGGGCGATGGAAAGTGCCGCGGCCATGCCAAGCAGGGCGATGAGGGGCCTGCGAGCGGGTCGATCGAACCTCGCTGCTACGGCTGGAGCTCCCGAAAGCCGGTCGCCAGCCAGGGACCTGCAAACTCCCGATGTTGCGGTCTGCAGGGCCCACGGCCGAAGCCTCCGAGATGGTAAGTCCAGGCCCTGCGACCGGAGTTTTCAAGGTCGATCCCAGCTGGAGGCCGCCGACTCCACAGTGTTAGACCGTAGCGCGAACGGAGATACAACACGATAAAGGTCGCATCTCCGTTGAGGAGGAGATTGGAAAAAAAGGTTTCCCCCACCCCCCCACCACCCCCCACATATGCAGAGTTAAAAATAGATCAAAACGTACATTTAAACGATGACAATAGACAAAAAACAAAAAAAGACAGGGAGACTGCCGGTGAGCCGCAGCTGCAGAACACAGCCACGCCCCTCATGAATGAATGAATGAATGAATGAATGAATGAATGAATAAGTATGTTGGCCAAGTATGTGCATATAAAAGGAATGTGCCTTGGTACTCCGCTCACAAATGACAACACAAACATACAGTTACAATTAAGAATAATGTATAACCACATCAAAAAACATTACAACATTACGGTCTAAACATGTGGGTGAAAATAAACCAGAGCAAAATAGAGTCTACAGACTTTGGTTATTGAGTAGAACTACTACTCGTGGAAAAAAACTGTTTTTGTATGTCTGGCTGTGGCTGCTTTGACATTCTGGAGTCGTCTTCCAGGGGAAAGTGCTTCAAAGAGTTTGTGGCCAGGGTGAGAGGGGTCAGAGATGATCTTGCCCACTCGCTTCCTGGCCCTTGAAGTGTATATTAGGAACAATTTACAATCTTTACCAAAACCAATTAACCTACTACAAGCCTGTACATCTTTGGAGTGTGGGGGGAAACCGGAGCAGCTGGGGAAAACTCACATGGAAACGGGGAGAAAGTACAAACTCTGTACAGATAGCACCTGCAGTCAGGATCAAAGCCGGGTCTCTGGCACAGTAATGCAGCAACTCTATCGCTGCGCCACCGTGCCGCCCTGACCTGCCCTAGTGTTTAATTTTGTTTTTCTGGCATGACATTCATCATCTCTGAACCATGTTTGGTTCTCTGAATTGATAGAATTGATAGGTAGACTGAATAGCTTGGAGGACTATGAATCTGTAGAATGCGGTGGAATGCATTTCTGTCATTGCTGTCAATGGTCCACAGCATCTTATGGACCCGAAACGTCACCTGCCCATGTTCTCCGGAGATGCATGACCCACTGAGTTACTCCATCACTTTGTGTCTTTTATTGCGTCTTTCTGTTGTGCTGGTGACCGGAGTCCTATTTATGAAGGCATTTCAAATACTATCGTCCATTCATTACTATAACTGTTACAAGTACAGGTACACCATCAATTTCCTGGCACACTTGCTTCCAGAGTCTTGCCGGATTATTCATTTTGCCGGAACAACAGAGGTCACATAATGATAATTCAACCAGAGATGACAAATTTCTTTTGTCAGAGGGTGGTGAATCTGGGGAATTTATTGCCACAGACGGCTGCGAAGGCCAATGGATATTTTTAAGGCAGAGATTGACAGATTCTTGATTAGTTCGGGTGGCCAGGGTGGCAAGAGAATGGGGTTGAGAGGGAAAGAAAGATCAGAGTCATGTTAAATTTTGCCCCTCCAACCATAAACATATGTTCCCTTGTTTTTGATTCCCCAATCATGGGTAAAAGACTCTGTGTATTCTCCTCATGATTATATACACCTCTCTACGATCACCCCTCAGCCCTCTGCACTCAAAGGGATGAAGGGGTTGTCTTTCCAACCTCTTCACAGGGACCATAATTTAAAATTATGACCTTGTTACACAACAAATTGTACCAAATAGCTAACACAGTCAGACAGAGGGTGGAGTTTGGAGGATGAACCCAAGTGTAAATTTGCACTAACCATTTACACTAATCGTGTATTAATCCTTCATTCACCCCACATTCCCATCAACGTACCCAGATTCCTCCATGCACCTATGGCCTTTTTTACCATGGTTAAATAACCTGCCACCCTCATGTCTTTCAGTCAAGGGAGGTCAACTGGAACACTTGGATGAACCCATAAAAAAAACAAAAGACATAGGAGCAGAATTAGGCCATTCGGCCCATCGAGTCTACCACACCATTCAATCATGGCTGGTCTATTTTTCCCTCTCTACTCCATTCTCCTCCCCATAACCTTTGATGCTTTTACTAATCAAAAACCTATAAATCTATCCTTTATAAATACCCAATATCTTGGCTTCCACAGCCATCTGTGGCAATGAAGTCCACAGATTCATCACAAGTTATGGAGGACTCAAAGCAACCAATTTCTCCAGAGGTGGTTGCAGGTTTGTCCAAGGAAAAATACATTTTAACTCTTTCTGTGCCGCTCCCAGTGGACATTTGCTTCTTTAAAGAAAAGTAGAAGGCACCAAATTTATGAAGAAATTTATAACAGCAGCCTCTTTAGAAAAAATATGACATATCTGAGGCAATTTGATCATTGCTATAACCAAAGCTGTTTCGAGTCCATTTTTTCTATTAATTAGTGTTCAGTTTAGGTTGATTAAGAGATTCTCCTGCCTCCTCCCTATAACCCCTGACACCCGTACTAATCAAGAATCTGTCAATCTCTGCCTTAAAAAATAACCATTGGCCTTCACAGCCGTCTGTGGCAATAAATTCCCCTGATTCACCACCCTCTAACCACAGAAACTCATCATCTCCTTTCAAAAGGTGTGTCCTTTCATTCTGAGGCTCTGGCCTCTGGTCCTAAGTCTCTGACCTCTGGTCTCCCACTAGTGGAAACACCACTAAACTGGTGCATAACAGTGTGTCTCATACATTGTACACTTTGAAGAACAGATTTGAACTACTGTACTTTTCATACCTGTGGTAATATTCCTAATGTTCCAACTTTCTACGAAATGCATGAGTCTGTATTATTCTAATTTAGTTAATACTAGACCAAGTGGACCCGTTGGGCCCAAACCTCTCCTGCATTGGTGTAGCACCCGCTCCCCCCTCCTACCCTCCCCCTCCTCCCTCCCCTCCCCTCCCCCCTTCCCCTCCCCCCCACTCCATCCCCCTCAACCTACCCTTTTGTCCTCCCTCCTTCCCCCTCCCCTCCCTCCCTCCCTCCCTCCCTAGGAGATAGATTTAAACTTAAAAATGTGAATAACTTTAAAAATATAACACCGATTTCAATGAAACCTCTTCCATTAGCACCAAAGGGACGACGGTGAGTAAGGTGGGGCTAAAATTGTTGCGCTATCATGTACCGTTTTGGCTGTAGTTCAGGAACAAACAAACAAACGAGAGTTTTAGTATATCGATTATTATAATTTCCTCTGTATTTTCATAGCAATTTGAGATTAATTAATTTCCGATTCTGGTTATGTTTGCAAACAGTCTACTCACGATGGGCAATGCAGAATCTCAAGAACCTTTGAATGACTCGGAGACTAAATCGGCAACACTGAAGCAAGACAAGGTAAACTGGTCTTTGATTATCTTCAATTAATTTTCCATGGGTTCCTAATTTAATTTTAATGAAGTTAGACACAAAATGCTGGAGTAACTCAGCGGGTCAGGTAGCATCTCTGGAGAAAAGGAACAGGTGACACACTGCACTGACCCACCTTGAACACCAGGGGAGCTATGTGAGGATGCTCTTCCTCGACTTCAGCTCTGCCTTTAACACGGTCATCCCGAGCAGACTGGTCACCAAACTTTCCGACCTTGGATTTTCCCAAACCGTCTGCCAATGGATCAAGGACTTCCTGACCAACCGCCCCCAGACAGTCAAAATAGGCCCTCACCTCTCCTCCACCATTACACTGAGCACCGGCTCACCACAGGGCTGTGTGTTGAGCCCCATCCTTTACTCCCTCTACACTCACGACTGCGCCCCCACCCATCCCACCAACACCATCATCAAGTTCGCGGATGACACGACTGTGGTTGGACTCATCTCAGAAGGAGATGAGACAGCCTATAGGGATGAAATCCAAAGGCTGGCAGCATGGTGTTCAGTGAACAATCTGGTCCTGAACTCCTCCAAAACAAAGGAACTTATAATTGACTTTAGAAAAACCAGTGGAGATTACGACCCACTCTACATCAATGGGGTCTGTGTGGAAAGGGTACCAGCTTTCAGGTTCCTGGGTACGCACATCGCAGAGGATCTCACCTGGTCTACCAACACCATCACCACAGTAAAGAAGGCACAGCAGAGACTCCACTTCCTGAGGATCCTCAGGAAAACCAACCTGCAGGAGAAGCTCATGTTGTCCTTCTATCGCTGCTCCATCGAGAGTGTGCTGGCATACTGTATAACCACATGGTATGCCAGCTGCTCAGAAAAGGACAGGAAGGCCCTTCAGAGGGTCATCACGACGGCCCAGAAAATCATCGGCTGCTCACTGCCCTCCCTGGAGCACCTGTTCAGCCTACGCTGCCTCAGTAGAGCAGGCAAAATAATAAAAGATCCATCCCACCCCGGCCACCGTCTGTTTGTTCATCTGCCCTCTGGTCGACGTTTCAGGTCGATCAAATCCCGAACAAACAGACTTAAGAACAGTTTTTACCCCAGGGCCATACGAGAACTGAACACTACCTTGCACTAGGCAACACCGTTAAAAAATCGGTCATATAATTGTATTTAATTGTATTTATGTATTTATTTGTTTTTGCATTTATTGCATATATGTTTGTACGCACCGTCAGGATTGGCTATTTTTTAATTTCGTTGTACTCGTTGCAATGACAATAAATGAATATTATTATTATTATTATTATTATTATTATTATTGTTCAGACGGAAATTTTAATTAAGTTTTACATTGAAGGATCAGCCTGAATAAGTCAAGTCAAGTCAAGTCAATTTTATTTGTATAGCACATTTAAAAACAGCCCACGTTGACCAAAGTGCTGTACATCGATTAGGTACTAAGGAAAAAAATGAAACATACAGTAGCACGCAAACATAACAGCACATACAGAACAGTTCACAGCGCCTCCTCAATGAGCCTCAAACGCTAGGGAGTAGAAATAGGTTTTGAGCCTGGACTTAAAGGAGTCGATGGAGGGGGCAGTTCTGATGGGGAGAGGGATGCTGTTCCACAGTCTAGGAGCTGCAACCGCAAAAGCGCGGTCACATCCGACAGTAAGTTCCTTGAATCATTATTGTGAACTTCAAAGAACAGTCTAAGATAAGGGTAACACAGACCTTCCAAAGTTTTTATAGCCAAAATATTTATCCAATGTAGTCATCGTTGTGATGTAAGGAACATAGCAAGGAACACAACATAGTACAGTTCCCTTAAAGAGCGGGGTGATAATTACCTGTTGACAATTTTTGTTTCATTGGTTGAGAGGGAAAATTCGGTTTGGACTTAGTCCAACACTTTGAAATAATGCTATAGGATCTTTTATGTCCTTTCGATGGACCAGATGAAGTCCTGGTTTAACAATGACACCTCAGTCAGTGTCTGGAAATTATTAGAGCATCAGCTTAACATTTGCTCTCAAGTATCTGAGGGGCAACCAGAATCCATAACCCAATGGCAGATGCTTCAGAGCCACCAACTATGAGATGGTAGACATGCTTGGTCAATGGGATTCAGTTAGACTTGAAAATGTACTCGCCCAATCAATGCCGAACAATACAGCCAAATTGTGTAGTTGTGGCGGATCAGGCCACTCCTCGGGTCAGCCCCCTCGTTACGTGACGGACAGGTGAAAGGAGTTAAAAGCCAGACCAAGGGAAGGCGTGGATCATCCCTTGGAGAACTACGCTGTGGGCACCAGCTCACAGCCTAATAAAGCAATCTAACAAAACACTGCCTGGCGTCTTGCCTTTTCTCTGGCCTCCGCCAGGCCACTACATAGTTACAGCAACAGTCAGGAAAGTGTCAAAACTATATCTGTGCTTCACCAAATCAATTCCAACTGGAAGTTTACTGTTGATTGCAAACCCAGTGAATTTTCATTTGAAGATAGACACGGAGTGTTGGAGTAACTCAGCAGGTCAGGCAGCATCTCTGGAGAAAAAGGATGGGTGACATTTCGGATTGGGAGCCTTCTTCAGAGTTACTCCAGCACTGTGTCTAACTTCGGTATAAACCGTCATCTGGAGTTGCTTTCTACACAATTTGTTTTTGTTGATTTTTCTGCAAACTGGGGAGCTTAAATGAATCACCCCAGTGCAGATTCTGAGCCCAGAGTGGAGAAGTTGACCACATAGGTCCTCATAATTTGCATCCCGACTTTCCCTCAAAGCCCTCTTCTTTCCCCCACCCTTCCTCACAGCACCCAGACAAGTGCAATAGACAATAGACAATAGGTGCAGGAGTAGGCCATTCGGCTCTTCGAGCCAGCACCGCCATTCAATGTGATCATGGCTGATCATTCTCAATCAGTACCCCATTCCTGCCTTCTCCCCATACCCCCTGACTCCGCTATCCTTAAGAGCTCTATCTAGCTCTCTCTTGAATGCATTCAGAGAATTGGCCTCTACTGCCTTCTGAGGCAGAGAATTCCACAGGTTCACAACTCTCTGACTGAAAAAGTTTTTCCTCATCTCCGTTCTAAATGGCCTACCCCTTATTCTTAATCTGTGGCCCCTTGTTCTGGACTCCCCCAACATTGGGAACATGTTTCCTCCCTCTAACGTGTCCAACCCCTTAATAATCTTATACGTTTCGATAAGATCCCCTCTCATCCTTCAGTTTGATCAGTTATGCTTTTGACCTCCATACTTCCTTACAACATTCAGTCCACCTTTCAAGAGTGAAGGTCATCCAAAGTGTCCAACGAACAATCCTTTTCTCCCAATGAATTCCCCTGTAACACGTCCTCCCCACAAGTGCCAATAAACCGACCAACCCCACTCATCTAAGGAATGAGAGTGAAATCAGGAGCATCCAGAAGAGACGTATGCAGTCACAGTGAGAACATGCAAATTCCACACAGACAGCTGCAGAGGTCAAGATTGAATCTAATTTGCTGGGGCGGTGAAGCAGGAGCTTCACTTCTTACGTAACTGAAGTCTGTGAATTGGTTAGGAAGGAACTGCAGATGCTGGCTTAAACCGAAGATGGACACAAAATGCTGGAATAACTCAGCGGGACAGGCAGCATCTATGGAGAGAATGAATGGGTGGTGTTTCGAGTCAAGACCCTTCTTAGATCTACCATATCCGCTGTTCAAGATGTGAACATCGGCAAAACCAAACATAGACTGGGTGATTGTTTTGCTGATACCTTCGCTCGGTCCGCCTGGACCTACCTGATATCCCAGTTGCTAAATACTTTAATTCCCCATCCCATTCCCACACTGACTTTCCTGTCCTAGGCCTCCTCCATTGTCAGAGTGAGGCTAAATGCAAATTGGAGGGACAACATCTCATATTTCACTTGAGAAGCTTACAACCCAGGGGTATGAATATTGATTTCTCTCACTTTAAGTAATCCCTGCATTCCTTCTCACTCCATCCGTCCCCCACCCAAGTTACACGAGCTTTTCGTTCTCACCTAGCAAACAGCTAACAATGGCCTGTTTCCTTTATCATTGTTACTATTTTGCATGTCCTTCATTCATTTGTTCTGTATCTCTCTACATAATCGTCCATGGCTTTCGTTTCCTTTTTCCGTGACTTTAAGTCTGAAGAAGTGTCTCGACCTGAAACTTCACCCATACCTTCACTCCAGAGATGCTGCCTGTCCCGCTGAGTTACTCCAGCATTTTGTGCCTACGAATTGGTGACAGGTTAATAGTGAATAGGACTGGGGAATCAATATTAGAATCTAATTATTCACAAAATGCTGGAGTAACTCAGCAGGTCAGGCAGCATCTCGGGAGAGATATAATGGGTGACGTTTCGGGTCGAGACCCTTCCTCAGACTGATGTCAGGGGGGCGGGACAAAGGAAAGATATAGGTGGAGACAGGAAGATAGAGGGAGATCTGGGAAGGAGGAGGGGACGGGAGGGACAGAGGAACTATCTAAAGTTGGAGAAGTCGATGTTCATACCACTGGGCTGCAAACTGCCCAAGCGAAATATGAGGTGTTGTTCCTCCAATTTCCGGTGGGCCTCACTATGGCACTGGAGGAGGCCCATGACAGAAAGGTCAGAATGGGAGGGGGAGTTGAAGTGCTCGGCCACCCGGAGATCAGTTTGGTTAATGCGGACCGAGCGCAGGTGTTCAGCGAAGCGATCGCCGAGCCTGCGCTTGGTTTCGCCAATAAAAATAAGTTGACATCTAGAGCAGCGGATGCAATAGATGACGTTGGAGGAGGTTGTCTCACCTGGAAAGACTGTTTGGGATCCGCCACCGGGAGATCAGTTTGGTTAAATCTAATTACTTGCTGCAGAATATCCAACCACTCACCTGCTTTGAATATTTATGCAGCAGATCTAGTTACATTTCTTGAAGTGGATAATGTTGAGGATGGTGAATTTGGCAATGGTGGTGCCTATAGACAGTCATAGAGTCATACAGCATGAAAGCAGGCCCTTCGGCACAACTTTCCCATGCTGACCAAGATGCCCCATCCATACTAGTTCCTTCTGCCAGTGTTTGGCCCATATCCCTCTAAACCTTTCTTATCCATGTATCTGGTGAACAATAATTGTTCCTTATCAACTGAAGACGATTGAATAATGGAGTAGAGAGTGGGGAAGAGAGCGGGAGAGAGTGCTGGGGAGAGTGTGAGTGTAGGATGAATGAATGATGGAAGGACTAAATAGAGTGGATGTTCCCAGCAGTGCGAGAGCCTAGAACCAGAGGGCACAGCCTCAGAATAAAAGGATGTACCTTTAGATTGGAAATGAGGAGGAATTTCTTTAGCCAGAGGGTGGTGAATCAGTGGACTTCATTACCACACTGTTTAACACAATAATGAGGTGTCTATTAAGGATAACTAATACGGCAATGGCAGAAAAGATATGAGTCCCAACCAAATTCACATTTCAAGTCAAGACTCCTCTTCAGACAGGTCTCGACCCGAAACGTCACCCATTCCTTCACTCCAGAAATGTTGCCTGTTCCGCTGAGTTACTCCAGCTTTTTGTGTCTACCTTTGGTTTAAACCAGCATCTGCAGTTCCTTCCTACACAGCTAGGATTGACCGTGTCGCTCTCTTTATTTATCCTGAATTATAACAAGCAGGTAAGATGAGTGTGAAATGACAAGCAGCTGATTTATGGTCAGCATCCCCTCATTCTGATGGCATTTCGTTCTGACACAAGCTTGCAATCAATGGTGGTTGAATAATAGTTTAGACACTGAGGAAATTTTCACTTCCTTGATCTCTCTTTGCATGTTGTTCATTTATCTAAAGCTGGAGCTGCATTTTGAAATGCCTCAGTGCATTTAAAATGTAATCTGTCCAACATGATTATTGCAGTCATTAAGTTTGAATATTTTTGTTCTTCTTAAATTTTACGAGACTTGCAACAGTAGATCGGCAATGCAGAAAATCATCTATTAGTCAACATTATAATTTGAATAAAATTCAATTGTTTCATTTAATTATTACACATTGGACTTCGCCTCATCGTCGCGTCATTCTATTCTGTGAAATAATTCATAATTAAAATGAATGGAAAAACTAAAGCCATTTTGCTTTGAAAGATGCAGCTTGAAAATAAAGTCTTTGAACTCCCAAATTAATGATTGAATGCAAATAAATTATGTACGCTGATGGTGTCTGCAATCTTTGAAAGGTTAGAGAAATGCTAGAAATTAGAAGTGAACTGTGCAATCACAAAATTAGTATGATTACTCAATTCACAAATCATAAAGATTTGAGTGAGTTAACTTCTTCAAAGAACAAAAAAGGTTCAAAATTCAATGCGATCATGGAAATAATAAGAATTTGGGTTAGTAAACTCTTTATTTCCACTTTACTAGGACTTTGGTTTCCCCATTCCAATTTGGAATGGATTTTTCCACCTGTGACATGTTAATACTGCAATGTTTTGTGTGCTTTTGGGTCCTTGCCATTTCCTTCTCATTTATCCTGGTTATTTCCATTTCCCAGGATGAACTGGTAGCCGATGTCAGTAGCAGTAGTGGCACTACATGATGCAGGCGACCCAGAAAACATCAATTTGGGTTAAAATTTAGGAGGTTTTTGGCTCCGATTGTTTTGGTGACCGTTCTGTCCCTCAACAGTTGCTCTGGTTTGCTAGATGCAGCAAAATGGGACTGGGAGCAAGATTGAATGCAAACATTAGTTTAATAATATTGTGTTTCTTGCCTGGAGCTTGATACCTTATGAAGTGGGGTTTAATTAGGAGGTGGATGTTGGTGCTGTGATTCAGGTGGTGAAGACCCATGAGAGTAGGAAACCAATGTGGCGTTATTCTGACTGGAGCTGTATCATGAGTATAAGAGTCATAAGGTCATAAGGGATAGTAGAATTAGGCCATTCGGCTTTTCAATTCTACTCTTGCCATTCAATCATGGCTGATCTATCTCTCCCTCCTAACCCCATTCTCCTGCCTTCTCCCCAGAACAACCTGTGCAGTTGTAAAATGTCATGATACAGCTATACAGGACTTTAATCAGGCTGCATTTGGAGTATTGCATGCATTTCTGGTTGCCTTATTACAGGAAGGCTTTGGAGAGGGTGCAGGGGGGGGGGTTTACCAGAATGCTGCCTGGATTAGTGAGTGTTAGCTAAAAGGGGAGTTTGGACAAACTTGAATTGTTTTCTCTGAAATGCTGGAGGTTTAGGCGAGACTTGAGGGAAGTATATAAAATTATGGAAGGCGTAAATAGGGTAGGCAGACAGAACCTTTTTCCCAGGATGTAAATGTCAAAGATGAAAGAGTTTAGCTTTAAGGTGAGAGGGTCAAACTTTAAAGGTGGTAGGTGCCTGGAATGCACTGCTAGGGGTGGTGATGGTGGCATTTAAGAGGCTTTTAGATAAACGCATGAATATACAGGGTGGAGGAATATGGATTGTGTGCAAGCAGATGAGAGTAGTTAATCTTGGCATTAAATTCAGCACAAACATTGTGTGCCGAAGAGCCTATTCCTGTGTTGTACTGTTCCATGTTCTATGTACTGAGCAACTCCCAACAGGCACATTTTTACTGAAACCTGGTTATTGTTGTATTGCCCAATGATGATATCCTCAATAAGCTGTGGACAATTTTCCCTGGCAACTCTTCTGTGGAGATTGAGCCAAATACGCAATGGGAATTTGTGGCTCCAGTAGTGCAGTTGGATTTCTAGGTTGGTACAATTCATTCTCAAAATGCATTCAACTTCAGAGTAAATGAGAAGGATGAGAGGGGGGGATCTTATAGAAACATATAAGATTATTAAGGGGTTGGACACGTTAGAGGCAGGAAACATGTTCCCAATGTTGGGGGAGTCCAGAATAAGGGGCCACAGTTTAAGAATAAGGGGTAGGCCATTTAGAACGGAGATGAGGAAAAACTTTTTCAGTCTGAGAGTTGTAAATCTGTGGAATTCTCTGCCTCAGAAGTCAGTGGAGGCCAATTCTTTGAATGCATTCAAGAGAAAGCTAGATAGAGCTCTTAAGGATAGCAGAGTCAGGGGGTATGGGGAGAAGGCAGGAACGGAGTACTGATTGAGAATGATCAGCCATGATCACATTGAATGGCGGTGCTGGTTCGAAGGGCCGAATGGCCTACTCCTGCACCTATTGTCTATGGTCTAAAAGGATTACTATGCACAATTTGCAGAAAATGTGTAGGAAAGAACTGCAGATGCTGGTTTACACCGAAGATAGACTCAAAATGCTGGAGTAACTCAGCAGGACAGGCAGCATCTCTGGAGAGAAGGAATAAGTGATGGTTCGGGTCGAGTCCATTGCCTGTCCCGTTGAGTTACTCCAGCATTTTGTGTCTACAGTTTGCAGAAAAGCAGCGCTGAAAGTCTGAATTTCTGGGCCATCTTCACGCTATTTCTTTGCAAAGTTCCTTTAACTGTAAATTTAATTTCATTAATCATGAGACCAATAAGACCTAAGAGCTACAATATAATTTAGCTAAACGATCTTACGAGAGGTGCCTTTTCTCCTGAAAGCCCACTGTGATTCCTGAATGCGATCTTTGTTTTTGCTGATACATATTCTGCACAAAAAGATTACATGAGAATGAGCACACAAAGCAAACCATAATCATATTTTAATGAAACCAGATTCTTGCTGAAATTAATGCCATGATTTAGTCTGGACTTGAATGATTATGGAATTCAATTGCATCATCATTGGCCACGATCTCTCTATAACACTTGTTTCGGTTTTATGAGGAGGGATATCTGCTTTTGGTGCTCACCAGATTTATTCCAAAATGCTAACATTTTTCATTGCCTTCTTGCGATGGGGCAGCACGGTGGCGCAGCGATAAGAATTGCTGCCCCACAGCACCAGAGACCCGGGTTTGATCCTGACTACAGGTGCTGTCTGCACGGAGTTTGTACGTTCTCCCTGTGACCGCGTGGGTTTTCTCCGTATGCTCCGGTTTCCTCCCACACCACAAAGACCTACAGGTTTGTAGGTAAATTGGCTTTGGTAAAATTGTAAATTGTCCCTAGTGTGTCGGATAGTGTTAGCGTACGGGGTGATCGCTGGTCGGCACGGACTCGGTGGGCTGAAGGGCCTGATTGCCCACTGTGTCTCTCAGGTCCAAAGTTTAAAGTAATAGAAAAGCCTCTGCATTGAACCAACAGTCAGAGTCCTTGAAAGGCTTGAATGCTTTGTGAACATTTTAAAATTATTAAAAGGATATTATTCAAAAACAATTAAAAGCATAATTTAAAACACAATTTATGCGTTTTCTTGCACATTGCAAAGGATAAGATACACTGTAGTGACATTTACACCTAGGACAGAGCAGTGAATCTGCAGATACACATTCAAAGTAGTTTTACGTCTTGATATTGTAATGTGAGTAAAATTTAAACATAGATCACAATGTAGCCATTTGTCATTTGGCCTTCCTCATAGAGATGAACTATGTTCCTATAAAGCCAATGAAATAGAGAGAAACTATGTTCCTATAAAACCAAAGAAATAGAGAGAAACCGAGCTCTTGTTTTCACACAGGAAGGACCTTAGTTTTGATCTTGGTATATTGACATGAACACTGAGTCCTTTATATTCCGAAAACTGTAGTGTATGTGATTGAGATCTGCAGCCACATCATATATTATTTTGAATCAAGGAGGTTAAGAGTTTTTTCAGAATGGTTCCATAGACGTCTGGAGAGGTATAAATATAATATTGTATAATTCCCAATATACGTGTGTTTTATTCTTTAAAGAAAATAATGATCAGTGTATGTGACTGTTGTATTCATAATAGAGAACTGGTCTCTAGGAAAAAAAAATTGTTGGTGAAGAATATCTAATAATTTACATGTGACTTTGTCAGACTTTAGTAAAGACTTTTGTGTCACTGATTTAGTGATGTATGTACCCTACATTTTGAATGTTTGTGAACATTTAAAAATTATTAAAAGGATATTATTCAAAAACAATTAAAAGCATAATTTAAAACACAATATGCAAATTGCCTTGGTTTTGCTACTCTTAAACACTCCAGTTATTTATTTCATAATAGAAAAATGGTACTGGCGCCTCAGTAAGTCACACACCAATTATGAATTAAGTCGCTGTATTATCGTTTGATAATTATACATATTTTCCTTCCTCAGGCAGGATCCAGTCATGAGATTATTCAGAATGGTCCGACTCAGCAAAATACCTTGCAAAGTTCAGTTCAGGGTAAGAGTGAAACCAGTATGTCAGAGTTATATCTATAAGTTAAGATGAACAATGCTTTTTGTAGCATTCTTCTGCTTGGTCTATGTTTTGGGCCTTTGGATTTTGAAGCTGATTGTTTGGAACAAACCTGTGAGACAGCTAGCCAACAGTAATTTAACATTTACCAAATTTCATCTTGCACTTCAGATGATTTAAAACCCGTAATCAATTTAAAGTACCTGCAGCATCAAAGTATATGTATGATCCTGCAAATATATTCAGATGCAACACTGAAATATTCATCTATTTGTACACATGGGTTAACTGAGAAGGAGATCCAAAGCATCTATCTAACATGGAGCAGGTGCACATTGGTGTAAATTGGAAATTGCTTGTTGCTGCAAAGAGATCTCAGGGATTATAACTCAAGACTTCATCTAAATCCCACAAACCATTCCACTAAGGTGGGGAGTCACTGAAACATCCGTGCCTAAATGGCACCAGTCAACAGTTGGCATTTCAAACTTAACTGCCGGAATTACTTTGAAGGACCTCACAAAAAAAACCTGAAATGAGCATGAGTTACAAGGGAGGGATTAGCTTTAATGCTGAGTCTATCTGGTGGCGAAGTCAATGTTTTTTTATTAAGGATTTTCATTCTCATTGTATTCACCTGATGGAAGACCCACTGTAGCTTGCCACTTAACTGGCCAAGTGGGATGCGGATTATACCAAGTAGTTGTATAAAACCTAGGCACAGTGTGCAGCGGTGGTGTTGCTGCCCTGCAGCGCCAGATACCCGGGTTCAATCCTGACTACGGGTGCTGCCAGTACAGAATTTGTATGTTCTGCCTGTGACCTTCGTGGGTTTTCTCTGGGTGCTCTGGTTTCCTCCCACACTCCAAAGACGTACAGGTTTGTAGGTTAATTGGCCTGATAACATTATAAATTGTCCCTGGTGTGTGTAGGATAGTGTTCGAGTCCAGGGATCGCTGGTCGGCACAGACTCAGTGGGCTGAAGGGCTTGCTTCTACACTGTATGTCTAAGCTAAACTAAACAAATCTGGTTTAAGTTGTAGCCCTTTTCTGTTTAGCTACAACTGAGTGCGAGTGGTCGCCCAGGTTGGGTAACCTTGACCAGTATTGACTGGATGGTAAAGCCACTCCATCGAGACATCACACACACTGACCCAGTTTGTCCAAGGCTGAATAAAACATGTGGTCTTTGCAATGAAGTATCTCCAGAGTAATAGTCAAAATATCTTGCACTATTTTGGCTCAGTACTTACCAACTGACTGTTAAAGCTGATATCTTATATTAGTTAAAGCTGATATCGCGTATTATAATGACACAGAAGGAAGCCATTCAACCCAACAAATCCACAATAGCTCCTAGGATAGTCATTTGAGTAGACCATTTTATTTCTCTCCATTTTATTTCTCTCTATTTAATCCACCTCAGATGTATGACTCTTTCAGTCCTTTTTGCCATTAATCTACAGAAAAGAGTAATTTCCAATAGTTAGTTAATCAATCTTATTGGGATTCAGGATAGAACATAGACCAAAGAACTGGAACAGGCTGTTCAAGCCTACAATGTCCACGATGAACATGGTGCCAACTAACCTCCTCTGCCTGCACATGACCCATATCCCTCCATTCCCTGTATATCCATCGCCTATCTAAAAGCTTTTTTAATGCCGCTATCATATCTACCTCCACCACAACGCCTGGCAGTGAGTTCCAGGCAGCCACCACTCTCTGTGTAAAAAAAGTTGCCCGGCACATCTCCTTTAAACTTTGCCTAAACCCATGCCCTCTGGTCTACGCCATTTCCACTCTGGGAAAACGGTTCTGAATGCCTGCCCTGTCTATGCCTCTCATAGTTTTCTAAACTTCTGTCAGGTTTCCCCGCAGCTTCCGATGTTCCTGAGAAAACCATCCAAGTTTGCCCAGTCTCTCCTTATAGCCAAGACCTTCTAATGCAGGCAGCATTCTGGTAAATCCCAGCGATGTGGGAAGAAACCCAGCACATGGAGCAAACCCGCACAACCATGGGGGAAGCCTACAACGTCTGTCAGGTTCTCCCTGTAGCTGTGAGGGCCAGTGCTAATTGCTGGGTCAATATGCTACCCTATTTGCAGAGCATTTGGGGGAAGAAGTAGCTTTAAGTGTAAAGATGCATGAGATCCCAGCCTGTTCCATTTACAGAACAATGATGCGGTGGCGCAGCTGTGGAGTTGCAGCCTTGCAGTGCTTACAGCACTTGAGACGCAGGTTCGATCCTGGCTATGGGTGCTTGTCTGTACCGAGTTTGTACGTTCTCCCCGTGACCTGCTTGGGTTTTTTTCCGAGAACTTCGGTTTTCTCCCACACTCCAAAGACCTACAGGTTTTTAGCTTAATTGGCTTGGTATGAATGTAAAAATTGCCCCTGGTGTGTGTCGGATAATGTCAATGTGCAGGGATCGCTGGTTGGTGCAGACTAAACCAAATCTAAACCACGTAATGCTTACATCAGTTGCTTTTAGTGACGTGTTTCATGCACAAGCAACAGTACTACATTTCACGGTGATATATAACATCCATGTAATGATTGTATGTTTATATGTGAACAACGGAAATAACAATTTTATGACTTAAACTTAACAGCTCCCACAGATCCCATCACTTAACTGCCAAAAAGTAGCAAGTTGGATGTTGAAAGTAGCCATTCACTGCAAACTACTTGCATGATTATGCAACCAAACAATGATTGTCAAACTCACTGTTCTACTCTTCATTTCTACTCCTTGGTTCACAGCCATTTTTCAGATGTTAGATGGTTTTAGAAGTAACTGCAAGGAAACAATAAAAATAATTTATTACCGTAATTTTTGAAAAAAAAATATAGACCTAGTGTAAGAACAATGGTGCTGATTTATAAAGGCCGACCAAAATCCACTAGCATGAATATTTTTATTCTGAGAAAGCCAATATGGAGCAACTTAATCTATCTCTGACATGCAGTACTAGTTCCTCACCAATAAATGGCTCCAGTGTACTTCTGTAAAACTGGCCTGTGCTTGCTTCATAGAGAATCTAACCACTTTAACTAATGAATCCTATGTTGCCAATGGCCTTTTAAGACTCACGTTGGAGATATGGTTGAACAGTTAGTATCACTACTAACTGTACATCTCAATAGACAAAATTAATTCTGCTATATTACTTGAACTTTGGGCGTCAACTTTTTTTTTTTTTTTTTTTTTTTATATCAAAAAATACTTTATTCAAGTTATAAATATCATTTACAAACCATCATTTTTAAACAAACCCATCCGACTTTGGGCGTCAACCTATTAGCACACAGTACAGTCTTTAAACACCAGCATCCTGGTAATCCACTCTTGTAAACCCTTTATGTACCCTTCTCTGTTTGCACTACTGATCCATAAGCAAACATAGCTAATCAGTATCTGGAGATGCATATTTGCACTCGAGCTAGCATAGTCACTAATTCTTTCTTAGGATTTATCCTGCCTGACTTCACTGAGTGAAACATAGTACTTTCTTGGAGCCATAACTTGAAAGAGAAAGTAGACTAACCTACGGACACTTAATATGTCTGGCAATAACTGAATGTTCTAATGTTCATCTTATGGTGTCAGAAAATAAAACAAATGCACTTGGTGACTTTACCTTGGATATGAATCTTTAAATATCATATAGATATATTATGTTTCTGAATGCAAACAATGGAAATACCAAAGATTAAGAGAGTGTGTTTTGCAGATTAGCTGTTTTGCTGTTCAAAGAATCTACTGGGGATTAATCAACAGGCATTAATCTGAGTTGACATCTGGAGTCCCAACATATATATTATATCACTCCATGTACAGTGGAAACTCATTAAACCTAGTTATTAGTTTAAACCAATGCAGCACGGAAATAGGCCCTTCAGCCCACAATGTCCATGCCAACCATCAAATATCCTTTTACATTAATGTTATACGAATGCCATTTTATTCTCTCCCACCTTCCCATTTACGAACCTCTCCCACCCAAATTACATCAATCACCTACACATCAAGGACAATCCACAGTAACAAATTAACCTGCTAACTAACGTGTTTTTGAGATGTGGGAGGACACCAGAGTACCTGGACAAAAAAAGGGCACAAAATACTGGAGTAACTCAGCAGATCAGGCAGCATCTCCCTGTGTTTCTATGTTCTCCCTGTGATGTGCATGGGTTTTCTCCAGGAGCTCTGGTTTTCTCCCACCCTTCAAATAAAATACAGGTTTGTTGGCAAATTTTCCCTAGTGTGTATAAGATGGTGTTAGTGTGCAGGGATCGCTGGTCGGCGTGGTCTCGGTGGGCCGAAGGTCCTGTTTCTGTGCTGTGTCTCAAATCTAAACTGAACTAAAGTGAGTTTAGACTTAAGTGCTCCAATTTTCTTCTACATCCCAACAACGTGTGGATCGGTAACATAAATAGCCGCCGTCAAGTCAAGCGGAGTTGAGATTGCCATAAGCACGGTGAGGTACGTGTGCAAGGAAAATCGTGCTTGGAGCAGCCTCACGGGCATATAGGCTCAGGTAAACAAACAGCAACACAGATTACACGTACAATTTCTAAAATAAAGAGGACACCAAAAAAACATAAAGCAAGACATTGGTGCAAATTGTTCCTCGTGTGTAGGTGAGTAGAATCAGGGACCGATGAGCCTGTTTCTGTGCTCTATCTCTCCGTGACTATGACTAGCGTACTGCAGCAGCAGATGCTCATCTATATACTAAAACTCTCGTTTGTTATCTTGTTTGTGACTGAACTCCAGCCAAAACGGTACGCGATAGCGCGACAATATTAGGGCCACCTTACTCATCATTGTCACTTTAGTGATAATGCAAGTAGTTTCATTGAAATCGGTGTTATATTTTAAAAGTTATTCACATTTTTAAGTTTAAAAGGAGGGGAGGGGGAGGGGGAAGGGGGGAGTGGGGGAGAAGGGAGAGGGGAGGGGAGGAGAGAGGGGAGGGGAGGAGGACAGGGTGGAGCACCAATGCAGGAGAGGTTTGGGCCCAACGGGTCCACTTGGTCTAGTAATTAATATAATTCTCTAACTTCACAGGAACTAGAAATCCCATCCACCCGGGTCCATGATAGACCATGTATAATATTTCAAACTGTCTGAAGGATCGTGATTGTTACTTGAAGTAAGATATATGTGTGCTGTCAGTGAAGGCCAAGCACACTTTTACATATTTGACATAAATGTTGCAAAAAAAGATAGCAGCATCAATAAACCGAGTGAGAAATAGAACAGCAAGTACATAATTGAGATGTATCTGTTCAACTTTACACACAGCCCGAAATGGGAATCAATTATTAAACATCAACATTTTAAAATATTTTATTGGAATATAATATTTTAGTCATAATATTTTAATGGACTGATATAATGGTTAAGAAATGTGGATGTGTCATGCTGATTCCTTTTCAATTCTGTGTTTAAAAAACCACTTATTTCCAATGTTGAATGTGATCGTAAACATTTCTGGGTTAAATTACAAGTTGCATTGTTCTGGAAAATCCAGCTGGCACTGTCGGTAATGGCTTATCCTTGTGCTTAGTGCTGATAATACAATTGCCACTTCAATCACACATGTTGAGTTGGTACGCAGTCCAGGCCGGTAGGTCTCCAAAGATCAACGCAAAATGCTGGAGTAACTCAGCGGGACAGGCAGCATCTCTGGAGAGAAGGAACGGGTGACGTTTCGGATCGAGACCCTTCTTCAGACTGAAGAGTCTCGACCTGAAACGTCACCCATTCCTTCTCTCCAGAGATGCTGCATGTCCTGCTGAGTTACTCCAGCATTTTGTGTCTATCCTCGGTTTAAAACAGCATCTGCAGTTCCTTCCTACACACTGATATCTCCAAGTTACACAATGCAGCCCTGGTCATCTTTATAAAGAGTGTCTGGTACATTTTTCTGAAGAAGTGAAGTTGTCAGGGAGAGTAGTGACCCATTGCATATTGCACAATACTATACTGAGAAACTCATTACTTCCTGTTTCTTCTTCTTTTTTGCTACTTTTTTATTCCTTTTCATCATTTTTGCCTATTTCTAATCCTTTCTTCCATCTGAAGATATCTGGAGATTTGATTACCTGATGAGGAAATTGCGTTTAAAATCCAGCAATGGCAACGGTATGTATTTAAAATGTGAAAACTCCCGCTTCCTAACAGCACTGTCCTAACCTTATTGTATTAAACCAATTTTAAAATTCTGTTTCCTTTAACTAATCCATTACTATTTTACCTGCTTTGTATCCCAAATTGTTTTTAATATGTTTTCTGTGTCCCTGGATGTCTTTTTTTTATCTGTTGTGTTTCATCCCTATGCAAATTCTGAGCTTACCTACTATTCCTCCATAATGAGTGTATTAAAGCGACGTTTTTTCTAACTCCATGATCCAAAATATGCTGCCCTTTGATTCAGAGTTGGGGAAAAACAGGAAATGAGTTTTGTGCAGCAAAGTGATAAGTAACTATAGTTCCACTAGAATAAATTCTGAAGAGCATGTAGATGGAAATATAACATTTGAAAGAAAAAGATCTCTGCAATAACAAGTCTAACGTGTTCAAAAGAAGCATAGATCCATATCTTTTTCACCTTTATACTCTGCTGAGTTCCACAGAGATTAAACAAGAAGATCCAGTTCTAAAAATTATTTTCAACCTGAGTAAGTGCTGATGTATTGCTGGTAGTGAGGACTGGCATATCAATTAGCGTACTGTACAAACAGCTGATATAGGAGCACATTCCACACTAACATGCTATTGTTTCCAGCTATGATAGAACTGAACAGCCTTAAATGTAAATATTCCTCAGTTATGATTCATTGGAATGCACCTATAGCTTATTATCAAGGTGTAACTCATAACAATTAACGTGTTTATTATTTTAAATACAATGTTATTAATTACTCGGTGACTATCTATGCAAATGACTTTTTTTGTCACTTAAAAGCATGCTCCAAAAAATCTGGAGGCTTGGCAAGATAAGTCTTTGAAATAATTTCATGACCTGTTGATTTTTCCACAGAATGTCTAGGGTGGAACAAAATTTTAAGTTCAGTAAATACATTAACACAAGAAAGCAGAGGATGGCTTGTTTAACTTGTGGGTGTGACTGGCTAGTTTATGTAATCGTTAGGATTTGCTACGAGTTCAGTCACGTAAACGCCTGATCATTGAGCATTGCAGATTAGCAATTCGATGATTTGATTTTTAAAACATCCATCAAATTGCAGGAAAAATTTGGCTTAAAAGAAACCAACTTAGTGAAACAACGAAGGAAGGTAAACAAGCTCAATTTGCTCATCAATAATATAATAACCCCGTTCAATAATATGTTATTTTACCGAAAACTGCAGAAGAAAAGTATTGTATCATTTTATTTTTTCATTAATTCACAAAATATCGTTAATTAATATGATAAGTTTTAATCTGCAATTTGAGAGGGAGATGGTAAAATCAGAGGTGTCAGTATTGCAGTTGAACAAAGGGGACTAAGGAGGCATGAGGGAGGAGCTGGCCAAAGTTGACTGGAAAGAGACTCTACTAGCAGTTTAGTATTAAAAAAAAATGAATGGGACTGGAAGCAAACTGTGACATTTCTTGGGAGATACTGACCCTAGATGTGGCCTGGTGCGCCTACTTTAGCAATTAAATGAAATGTGGTGGGCGTTTCATGTAATCTTAACACGGTTAAAAGGTGAAACGAAGTGCTGGGGGAACTCAGCAGATCAGGCAGCACTTTTGCAGAACATGGATAAATGATGTTTCGTGTCATGACCCGAAAAATCCATGTTCTCCAGAGATTCTGCCTGACCCGCTGAGTTGCTCCAGCAGTTTGTGGTTTTTAAAAAATATAAACCAGCATCTACAGTTCCTTGTATATACTTAAAAAGATGTTTTTCCATATTTTGGATTTTTCAATGCATTATGAAATAGGATATTATAATCTGCTCAGCAATTATAATTTGTTCATTATTCTCATCAGCAGGATTTACATTTTCATAAGGTATTTCACACTCTGACGAAAGATATTGAGTTTTTTTAATCTTTGCAGCCTTTCTATAATCACTCCCAATATCATATCATCATATCATATATATACAGCCGGAAACAGGCCTTTTCGGCCCTCCAAGTCCGTGCCGCCCAGTGATCCCCGTACATTAACACTATCCTACACCCACTATGATGACTGTATAAAATTATGCCCAACTCCTTTAAGTAGCTTTGCAATTAAAGTATACTGTTTCTTTTCATGGAACTAATTGTTTAGTTCACTGTACAAAACTTTCAAACTAATTATGTTCACATCGATTGTTATGCACGCATTACAATTCAAGCAGCACTCTTCTTGGCAAAAGTATGCATTATAAATCATGTATTCAGCATCTATTTTACAAGAGGTTTATTGTAGTTGGGAAATGCTGGGAAGTCACAAGTTCTGCAGGCCTGAGTCATAGAGCTTGCATTGTGCATTGTGCATTGCTTGACGCATTCTGCAGAGCCGCATGGTGTCAGCTGCAGTTGCTTATCATTTGCACTTCAGTTAATTAACACATTTACATGCCACAAATGCTTGACTAATATTTCGAGATACACTGGTCTACATAGCTTTAGTAGAGAAATTTGTTATTAGCCCTATGAAAAATCATGAACAACGTTCAGTTTAGTTTAGTTTAGAGATACAGCCTGGAAACAGGCCCTTTGGCCCACCCAGTCCACGCTGACCATCGATCACCCATGCAGTAGTTCTATGTCCCACACTCTAGGGCTAATATATAAAAGCCAATTAAGCTGCAAACCTGCACATCTTTGAAACGTGGGTGGAAATCGGAGCACCCGGCAAAAACCCACATAGTCACAAACTCCGCACAGACAGTACCTGAAGTCAGGATCGGACCCGGGTGTCAGGCACTGTGAGGCAGCAGTTCTACCGCAGTGCCACCATGCCGCCCTCAGCTGCGCTCTACGCCACAGATGTCCTCATTCTTTAGGGAACAGGGGTTCCCCACTCCCATCATAGATGAGCCCCCCACTCGTGTCTCCTCGGTACCCCGCAGCTGCGCCCTTGCTCCTCCTTTCCCCTAGTAGCAACAGAGATAGAGTCCCCCTAGTGCTTGCCTTTCACCCCTTCAGACATCACATACAACACGATGGTATTTATTCACAAAATGCTGGAGTAAGTCAGCAGGTCAGGCAGCATCTCAGGAATGGGTGACGTTTCGGGTCGAGACCCTTCTTCAGTCTGAAGAAGGGTCTCGACCCGAAACGTCACCCATTCCTTCTCTCCTGAGATGCTGCCTGACCTGCTGAGTTACTCCAGCATTTTGTGAATAAATACCTTTGATTTGTACCAGCATCTGCAGTTATTTTCTTATATCACATACAACACTTAATCCTCTGAAATTTCCACCACCTCCAAAGCAAATTGGAGGAACAGCAGCTCATATTTCGCTTGGGCAGCTTACAGCCCAGTGGTATGAATATTGATTGCTTTAACTTCAAGTAACCCTGGCATTCCCTCTCTCTCTATCCCTCCTCCACCAAAGTCACACCAGCTTCTCTTTTTCACCCAACAAACAGCTAACAATGGCCTGTTTCCTTTATCATCATTACATTTTTGCATATCTTTCATTCATTGTCCCCTTATCCCTAGCTAGTCTGAAGAAGGGTCTCGACCCGAAACATCACCCATTCCTCCCCAGAGATGCTGCCTGTCCCACTGAGTTACTCCAGCCTCTTGTGTCTATCTTTGAATTGAATGAAGTTACAGTTTAAAATTAGACTTTCCAATGAAAAAGAGAGTGTTATTCTAAACAAAATATCAAGGCTCATATCTGTAGTGAAGCGATGAAATATGGATTTGGAGTTCACTTTATAATAGGAAGCAAGATAGCTCCAGTAGAAAATAAGAGTGTATCAAGACTTTAGAAGCAATAAAATATTATAAAGGACAGAAAAGGGAGTTTATCGTGCTGAACCAATAATTCAGTTTAAATATGCCCACACCGTCAACACAGAGAAGATGCCTTCTGATCACACCCCGTGCATCTGCAATGAATGTAACATTCAAAGTGTGTCTGCAAACAGCGGTAGTGTTACTTAGAAAGATGAGAATAAATCGGATGAGAGATTTTTTACCATTAATGTCTTGGTTTACAAATCTATTATGAGCTAAATACTAAAGATCTCTAGAAGTTACTTGTGTTTGCAAAGCAAAGAATCTCACTGTGACTTGCCACATTTGATAATAAAGTGTCATTCAACTTTCCGTACAATTATGATAGAGGAATTTCCAACCTGCTCTTCCAACTTTGGCAAAGCTCTGGAGAAAAATTACACTATAAATGGCTGAAATGGACATTGATGCTATTTGGGATTCCCACTGAAGATGTGGTGGTAAATTGGGAGAACTTCCTGGATTAGACTATGAGCTACACCTACCTCTAAACAAATAATAATAATAATAATAATAATAATAATAATAATAATAATAATAATAATAATAATAATAATAATAATAATAATAATAATAATAATAATAATAATAATAATAATAATAATAATAATAATAATAATAATTAATAATAACAACAACAACTTTTATTTCTATAGCACTTTTCATGCAATTTATCATATCATATCATATCATATCATATATATACAGCCGGAAACAGGCCTTTTCGGCCCACCAAGTCCGTGCCGCCCAATGATCCCCGTACATTAACACTATCCTACACCCACTAGGGACAATTTTTTTTTTTTTACATTTACCCAGCCAATTAACCTACATACCTGTACGTCTTTGGAGTGTGGGAGGAAACCGAAGATCTCGGAGAAAACCCACGCAGGTCACGGGGAGAACGTACAAACTCCTTACAGTGCAGCACCCGTAGTCAGGATCGAACCTGAGTCTCCGGCGCTGCATTCGCTGTAAAGCAGCAACTCTACCGCTGCGCTACCGTGCCGCCCAAATGCAGCCCAAAGTGCTTTCCACAAGAACAAACACATGTCTAAACAAAGATACAATTTAAAACAGCAAGGACATAAGCAGACAAAGCACTGATTTATATAAAAATATAAAATGTAAAATCGGGAGTGTAAAGGAACAAAGGAAGTAAAATCAGTTAAAAACTTGGATAAAAACTTGGATAAAAACTTGGATAAAAAGATATGTTTTTAACTTCCGTTTAAAAATCCCAACTGAGTCGGCGTCCCTCATAGCCCTGGGTCGAGTATTCCACAGCTTGGGTGCGGAGTTGAAAAAAGCTGCTTCCCCAATTTTCTTACTGCTGCGGGCGGCATTGGGTGGCTAACAGGTTGGCATCAGAGGACCTGAGCGCTCGAGTTCATTGGCACTTTATCACCCAGTGACTCTACACCAAAGTTACGTATCAAAACATCTCACACTACATCTCTCTTCCTCAGAAATAGTCCCATCTATTTCAATTTTCCTGTCATAAAATTGTAAGGATTTATTTAATAGGATTATGATTTCACAATGGAATGCAAACAATGCCATTCCTAAAATATTTATTCTCACAAAGTGACACCTCCAAGTGTAATCTCTCTACTGAGAATTATTAAATTAGAGAAATGACTTTTACCAAAAGTGATGGTTTACAAAAAAAAACCTTCGGCAGTCCCAGCTGGATGAGAATGACTTTCTTCCCCACCAGTTCTGTGACTTCTGAGGTCAATGTGTGGCACACACACATTTACTTCCACATGTGGGGGGAGGTGCGTGCAGGGTGGGTGAGTTTCATGGTCGCATGTGTATTTGTTCCATTGTTTTCACTGGGCTTCTATATACTCAAACTGTTTAAGAATAAGGGGTAGGCCATTTAGGACTGAGATGAGGAAAAACTTCTTCATCCAGAGAGTTGTGAATCTGTGGAATTCTCTACCACAAAAGGCAGTGGAGGCCAATTCACTGGATGTTTTCAAGAGATAGTTAGATTTAGCTCTTAGGGCTAAAGGAATCAAGGGATATGGGGAGAAAGCAGGAATGGGGTACTGATTTTAGATGATCAGCCATGATCATATTTAATGGTGGTGCTGGCTCGAAGGGCCCGAATGGCCTTCACCTGCACCTTTTTTTTCTACTCCCAAAGAAATGGCAGCCGGCAGCATCTGTGGAGAACATGGATAGGTTACGTTTCGGGTTGGGATCTTTCTTCAGGCTGATTGTGGTGGGAGGGAGGAGTAAGCTGGAATTGAGGAGGGGCAGGACAAAGCTTGGCAAGTGATAGGTGGATATAGGTGAGATGTTTTTTGATAAACAGATGGGTTGGACAAAGACCAGAGATGAAAGGTCAAAAGGTGAGAAATAAAGATAAAAGTGGTGCAAATTGTGAAGCTAGAGGAAATAAATATAGATGGTAGGGGGAAGGGCAGAAATAGGTGCGAATACAGGTGGGGAAAGGGAGGTGAAAAAGGGGATGTTGTTTGTAGATGGTTAGCTAAAATTGGAGAATTCAATGTTCACATTGTTAGGTTGTAAACTACCCAGGTGCAATATGAGAAGCCATTCCTCCACTTTGTGCGTGTGCCCTCACTCAGGCAATGGAGGAGGCCCAGGACAGAGAGGTCAGGATGGGGATGGGAAAGGGAACTAAAATGGTTATCAATTGAGAGATCCAGCAGGCCTTGGCGAACCGAGCGCAAATGTTCAGCGAAACGGTCACCAATTCTACGCTTGGCCTCACCGATGTAAGGGAGGCCACAGCGGGAACACTGTGATCCTTCTCTTGTTTTCCTATTGCTAGTCGGAAAATGATACAGTGCAACAGATTGTCCGTGTATGTGGACATATTGTACCTTTGGGCATATCTACAGAAGCATTCTGTCTTTCTCTTTGGAAGGACGGCACGGTGACGCAGCGGTAGAGTTGCTGCCTAACAGCACTTACAGCGTCGGAGACCCGGGTTCGACCCCGACTACGGGTACAGTCTGTGCGGAGTTTGTACGTTCTCCCCGTGACCTCGTGGGTTTTCTCCGAGATCTTCGATTTTCCTCCCACACTCCAAAGACCTACAGGTTTGTAGGTTAATTGGATTGGTATAAGCAAAAAATTCTCCCTAGTGTGTGTAGGACAGCGTTAGTGTGCAAGGGCTGCTGGTCGGTGTGGGCCCAGTGGGCCGAAGGACAGGTTTCCGCTCTGTATCTCTTAACTAAACTAAAAAAACTAAACAGGAAATTCCTGTGGGGTGCGTACTTTGTAATACAGACAGACTGGAATAAGAGTCTTAAAGGATCTTAAACATTGAACATGTATGTAGATAAGGTGTTCTGTTTTGCAAATAAACCACAACCTCTTTTAACAAATGTCTTCTGCACCTTGATGCTGTAGTGAAGATATTACAAGTACATTGATTTCATGGATGGCCACAGTTAAAGAATGGCTCGACCATGCCAGTGATACCCAGAACTCATGAATAGATACATAATAATGTAGGAAGTCTCTACTCCAGCATCTTTCTATACACTACAGGCAATATTGGCTACTAGACATAATGTATTTGATTTCATATTGGTATTAAGGCACACACTGCTGTTGTCCTTCTCATTCCTAATTATTTAATAATTGGAAGCTAGATAGACAATTTTTATCTGCACATTTATCCTGCAGTTACAAGTCTGTATCAGCTCTATCCATTTCTACCAGGACTGTGCAACAGTCTATCTGCTCGAAGAACAGTTCCACTTGTGCAAGTTTAGATTAGTTTGGTACAGAGGCACAGTGAAAAGCTTTTGTTACGTGCTAACCAGTCAGCAGAAAGACAATACATGATTACAATCGAGCCGTCCACAGTGTGCAGATACATGATAAAGGGAATAACGTGAATAACCTTTAGTGCAAGATGAAGTTAATAAAGTCCGATCAAAGATAGATGAGAGTCCACAATGAGGTAGATAGTAGCTCAGGACTGCTCTCGAGTTGTTGATAGGATGGTTCGTACCTTTTAGAAAAGTATATACCTTTTTTTGAAGTTCCTTTGTCTGAAGTTGGAAGTGAAGTTCGTTGCAAGTATGGGTGAAATTGTCTGCACCATCCAAATCAATTCCAGCCATCTCTGCAGGGATCTCCATTGTTATTCCTGACATCAGGTTGGGACCAAACTTCAGAGTTTCACATGCACCATTAACATTTGGTTAATATACACCCTGAGATTTCGACACGTAGCTGATTCATGCAACTTGGTCATAAGTGGATGGATTTAGATGTGCTTTCCAGGAGGCAACTGATTACCTCACTTGTTTTGCCAGATGACCTTCCAATCATTTCTCTCACCACTGTAAGACTAGCAGCTGTGAAAGGCAGTTTTGATATTGTACCTGCATTGCATGTGAGTTATTGGAATTGTAGTGAAGCCCTTTGGGGGAATGCTTAGTAGTGTCCCTGGAGAAAGAGCGTAAACAGCTGAAAGCAGTTGCCGGCTGCGCTTGGTTGGCGTCAAACGCATGGCAAACATTGGGGAGAATAACACAAAAGTTGTCCCCTGTGAACTTTAAATTAAACGTCAAGGCTAAAGCTGACAACAAGAGTGAAGTCAGAGGGTGGTGGATCTGCGGAATTCTTCGCCACAGAAGGCTGAGGAGGCCAAGTCAATGGATATTTTTAAAGCAAAGATAGATAAATTCTTGATTTTTACCAGTGTCAGTGGTTATGGGGAGAAGGCAGGAGAATGGGATTAAGAGGGAGAAATAGATCAGCCATGATTGAATGGCGGTAGCGGATGGGCTGAATGGCCTAATTCTGCTCCTATCACTTGTGACATTATGAAATTTGATGTCAGGTTATTCCTACAACTTGGTTGTAGCTTTGTGCTAAATTTCCATTTGCGCTAGTTAGAACAGCAAAATTATGAAAAGGTATGGAGTTTAAAGATGACGTAAGGTTTGACACACCATTCTCATACCTTCTATATGCCAAAGTGCATGAGTGTGGATTTTAAGGACATGAGAATGAACACTCCTGATATCCCAGGAATGGCATCCACATAGGTCAAGTCATCTGTCATAGTCATCGAATCTTGGAAGCGTGGAAACAGGCCCTTCGGCCCAACTTGCCCACACCGAACAAGATGTCCCGACTACACTAGTCCCACCAGCCTGCGTTTGGTCCATATCCCTCTAAACCTGTCCCATCCATGTACCAGTTTAAATGTTTCTTAAACGTTGCAATAGTACCCGCCTCAATTCCTCCTCCAGCAGCTCGTTCCATACACCCACCGCCCTTTGTGTGAAAAAGTGACCCCATTTTGTTCCTATAGAATCTTTCCCCCCCTCACCTTAAACCCATGTCCTCTTTTCTTGAATCCCCTACTCTGGGCTCCATAGTTTCAGGCTGCCAGTGATCCCAATATAATATTGAGATTGCGACAATCTTTCACATACTATTTGCAAGGTATTTTATTTTAATGGTGGTGTCAGCTGGCATAATTCATCTGCGATGATCAAAAATTAAAAAATTTATTCGTAGCTTTACAACCGTGAAAATTAATTAACTGCAGTGCACAAATCAACAGTTTCCTTGAACCATCTGTCATAACTAGATGTTTACAATTGAAACATAATTCTCTGTTATCTCTCATTTAAGCTGTTTAAATCTTTCTGCAGTTCAACTGCTTTTCCAACAGAATTAATGAATTTCCATGTAGCTGTGGTCACTTTGAAGTTCTGTTCATCTAGTGCCTCGCCCACATCTTACATTGGATATAAGCCGTTTAAGTTGTTAATAATGTTACTCAAGTCTTAACTGATTTACAACAGGAAGCTACAATGAAAGGCCTGAAGGATCATAGGCACAGATCTTGTTTCAACTATGTGGCATAAGTTATTCCTCATGTAGTTTCTTTCAAACCACCCCCCCCCCCACACACACACACACACACACAACCACCACCACCACCATCAAAAACATTTTATAATCTCTTTCCATGATCTTTAGTTCCCAATACAAAGGAATGCCCCGACTAATTTACACATCTAATGCAGAGATCGGAAATGTTTGGTCTTTTCAATTAATCAATGAGGGATGAACTTTTTATTTACATTGGTCTCACTGAAACGAACAACGTAGTATGAATGTGTAGGAAGGAACTGCAGATGCTGATTTAAACAGAAGATAGGCACAAAAAGCTGGAGTAACTCAGCGGGTCAGACAGCATTTGTCTGTGTACCAGTAATACACATCTGGATCTTTAACCTGGGACTTCCAAGTGCACGATACATAAGCACACAGGGACCATTTACTGGTACTGTATCATCAATTAACATGAAACAGTCAATTTTATATCAATTGCGGAAAAAAAATTACCACAATGAATGGTATTGCCTTGCCCTCGAAAAGTAGGTTGACATGGCCTGTTGTTTTAGGAAGGAACTGCAGATGCTGGTTTAAACCAAAGATAGATACAAAATGCTGGAGTAACTCAGCGGGTCAGGCAGCATCTCTGGACAGTTTCGGGTGACGTTTCAGGTCGAGACCCTTCTTCAGACTTGGCCTGTTTCGTTGTTAACTAAAGGTCTTCCTGGTGTCTGCAAGGGTGTCTTTGTTTTCAGAATGGTGCCTCTTCGTGCTTTTAATATACATCCCACCTCCCTACCTACCCACCCTCTAACCCATTCAACTGTTCAAATGTCATCCAGTCCCTGCTGATAATTCCAGTAGCACCACCCCGATCATCTCCCTAATCGCCCTGTTATCCCACCATTGCCCGCAATCTGCTCCCCAGCTGGCGTTCCCAATTTCACTGAGAATCCTGCCACCACTACAACTATTCATGTAACAAGACATTCTTGCCATAGAGGGAGTACAGAGAAAGTTCACCAGATTGATTCCTGGGATGGCAGGACTTTCATATGAAGAAAGACTGGATAGACTCGGCTTGTACTCGCTGGAATTTAGAAGATTGAGGGGGGATCTTATAGAAACTTACAAAATTCTTAAGGGGTTGGACAGGCTAGATGCAGGAAGATTGTTCCCGATGTTGGGGAAGTCCAGAACAAGGGGTCACAGTTTAAGGATAAGGGGGAAGTCTTTTATGTCCGAGATGAGAAAGCTTTTTTTCACACAGAGAGTGGTGAATCTGTGGAATTCTCTGCCACAGAAGGTAGTTGAGGCCAGTTCATTGGCTATATTTAAGAGGGAGTTAGATGTGGCCCTTGTGGCTAAAGGGATCAGGAGGTTTGGAGAGAAGGCAGGTACGGGATACTGAGTTGGATGATCAGCCATGATCATATTGAATGGCGGTGCAGGCTCGAAGGGCTGAATGGCCTACTCCTGCACCTATTTTCTATGTTTCTATGTCTATGTTTCATCTACAAAGCTGACACGACCCTTTGCCTTCATTGACTTGTCTTCCCCTATCACTAGATCTCTGCCCATCTCCCTCTTCAAAAGAGTTATACACACTGGATTGTTTATGGTTTAAGGTGGAAAGTGGATTACCTGGAGCGATGCCATCTTGCTGAACATGGAGGAAGTCCTTCGCCGTTAAACTAACCTCACAGCGTTTGTTGGCTGACATAGTGGTGTTGCAGATAGTGCGACTGTCTCACAGCTCCAGACACCTGGCTTTGATTCTAAACTCCAGCGTTGTCTGGGTGCAATTTGGACAGTTCACTGTGACCAGTTTCCTCCCATATACCAGTTGGTAGATTAGTTGGTTGTTGTAGGTGCTGATGCAAGAATGAATATAAGAAAATAACTGCAGATGCTGGTACAAATTGAAGGTATTTATTCACAAAATGCTGGAGTAACTCAGCAGGTCAGGCAGCATCTCTGGAGAGAAGGAATGGGTGACGTTTCGGGTCGAGACCCTTCTGAAGGGTCTCGACCCAAAACGTCACCCATGCAAGAATTAATGGTGGTCAGAGGGTTTTCTGGTTGTAAATGGGCATAATCAAGGACAAGTCGCAGCCTGACCACGCCCTCTTCTCTCCCATCAGGTACCATATCTGAGCACCATATTTGGGCACCGTATCTGAGGAAGGATGTGATGGCTCTGGAGAGGGTCCAGAGGAGGTTTACAAGAATGATCCCAGGAATGAGTAGGTTAACCTATGATGAGCGTTTGGCGGCACTGGGCCTGTACTCGCTGGAGTTTAGAAGAATGAGGGGGGGCACCTCACTGAAACACACAGAATAGTGAAAGGCTTGGATAGAGTGGATGTGGAGAGGATTTTTCCACTAGTGGGAGAGTCTAGGACTAGAGGTCATAGCCTCAGAATTAAAGGGTATATCTTTTAGGAAGGAGATGAGGAGAAATTTAGTGGAAAGTGGAGAGTCAGGGAAAAGGGAAATGAGAGATATGGATGATGATATGGAGAGATATAGAACAAACTAGACCAAGTGGACCTGTTGGGCCAATTCCTCGTAGAGGTGGGGCTCAGGGAAGTGGAGAGGGTGCCACTCACCTCGGCCCCGTGGCGCCAGCGCTGCAGCCAGAGCGAGCCGTGGGAAAGATATGCAATAAAATAACGATGATCAAGGAAAGGCAGAGCCCACAATGGCCCATTGTTAGCTGTGGCCTAGGTAGTAATGAATTATGCAGACAATGAAACTCAACAGGATGGCAGTGAAAATAGTATCTACCTTTTAGAGCATTTTGTGCACTTCAGCGAGATCATTACTCATTCTTTTAAACTCTACACAGTCTAGACCATGTTTTCATAGGACAAGATAATAGCAAGCCTATGCAAGCTCACCCCATAATTTATAGTCCTCTAATCCAGGCAACATCCTGGTAAATCTCCTGCTGTGGGTCTGAATTTAATAGAACTTCCCTTTTCATCCTGTGAGCCTCCATACCATGCACTATAATGTAATTTTACTTTGATAAGTGAAGTGGATATCAAATTAACCAATGCACATTTGCCTTATTTTCTCTGACCTAATATGAGTGTATTAAATCATTAGCGATAGGATAGGCTGACCTAATATGAATGTATTAAATCATTAGAGATAGGATAGTCAAAATCTTTTTCTCAGTGGTAGAGGTATCAGAAATCCTGCAAATGCCGGTGAGCATCCAAAAGTGAACGATGGATTTATGTTGCTTCTTTATCAGATTTCAGGAGGAAACACCTGCACGGCGAGCACTAACCACCCTCTCTGAATGAGGAACTGCAGCGTAATCAAGCTCTGTATCAGGTGACTGAAGGGGAGAGAAAAGCTGAGGCTAAGAGCAGTTAATTGAAATGAAGAATTTTCTAGCAGATAGAGAAGGTGCTTTGGATTAAATGGAGGGAAAATAATTGATCTACGGGACTTTAGGCCGGCAATGAATTAAATAGGCAATTCGACAAATGCAAATAACATATATCCCAGTAATGTTATTATCAAAGTGTATTAGGTGCTGGTTGAATAAATGAACTGGATCAACTTTGCAGCTGGTAAAGATAATAGGCCTAGAAACCCTGGTCAAATAGAAAATGAGGAATTCAGATAACTAAGAGGGATCAAGAAAGTGAATGAAAGTCTGAAAGCCATTCCTCCTCTCCAGTAATGCTGCCTGTCCCGCTGAGTTACTCCAGCATTTTGTGTCTATCTTCGATTTAAACCAGCATCTGCAGTTCTTTCCTGACATAAAATAATAGTTTTACAGACAGTAAAAAGATGTTAATGACAGCTATTAAACATCATAACAATGAACACAGGAAGGTTTGGCAGAGGTACTAATGGGGCTAAATGGAATGTCTCCAAAACTCAGGTGCAAAGATCACTATATGCAGGTAACATGTACTCGGTGGTTCAATAGTCAAGTCAAGTCAAGTCAAGTCAAGTCAAGTCAATTTTATTTATATAGCACATTTAAAAATAACCCACGTTGACCAAAGTGCTGTACATCTGATTAGGTACTAAGGAAAAAATGAAATATACAGTAGCACGCAAACATAACAGCACATACAAAACAGTTCACAGCGCCTCCTCAATGAGCCTCAAACGCTAGGGAGTAGAAATAGGTTTTGAGCCTGGACTTAAAGGAGTCGATGGAGGGGGCAGTTCTGATGGGGAGAGGGAATAGTGTCATTAAGTATAGTGTCACTAAAATAGTGAGAGCTTCTCACCTCAGCAGTGGGCACAATTTCATGACGGGCTTGAATTAGTTAAAGGTAATCTGTTTAAAATCAGGCTGCACTTTATAAACGGGCTGTGCTACAAAAAAGGTGTGTGTGACAATGGGAACATGATCCAAACTATCAAAAGTATGAGAGAGATAAAAGCTTCTCGGGTGTCCTGTGCTACCTAAGCAGCTAGGTTGGCAAAGAGGCCTAAAGGAGAGATCACATGAGACTTCAAAATTAAAAGACATAAGTATAAGTATAAAGTACATTTATTGCCATCCAAAAACATGTTTTCGGACGAAACTATGTTACACACAGTCAACAATGAGAGGCAATAAAAAAGAAAGCAATAAAACACACAATCACAAAAACCAACATAAAACAAAATACATCCATCACCGTGAGTCTCTTCCAGTCACCTCCTCACTGTGATGGAAGGCCAGAATGTCTTCTCTCTTCCCTACCGTCTTCTCCCGCGGTCAGGCAATCGAAATTGCCACGTCGGGGCGGTCGGGGCTCCCGACATTGAAGCCCCCGCCGGACGGTGGAAAATCCCGCGGCCTATTCCAGGCCGCGCCGGACGGTGAAAGGTCCGCAGCGGGCCAACCCAAGCCTCGCGATTCGGAGCAGAGGAAGACACTGCCACTGATTTTTTTAGGAAGGAGAAATTTAATTTGTCAGAGGCTGGTGAATCTGTGGAATTCTTTGCCCCTGAAGGCTGTGGAGGCCGTCAGTGGACAGATTTAAGATAGATTCTGGATTAGGACGAGTGTCAGAGGTTATGGGGAGAAGGCAGGAGAATGGGGTTAGGAGGGAGAGATAGATCAGCCTTGATTGAATGGCGGAGTAGACTTGGTGGGCTGAATGGCCTACTTCTAATCCTATCTCTTATGACCTTATGGGACCATTCAGTTGCACAGTAAAAGGAGACAGTCTAGGAAGCAAGGCCCTAGAACCTAGATGGAGGGCGTCAAGACGTTTAGTGACCTTACAGAAACAATCATCATCAGTCGGTACTTCATCAAGTGCCACATCCCACCAACTGCATCTACAAGAACAAATAACTATTCAAACCACATCCTATCATTCACCTATCAACCATTTGGTATCACTCGGAGATCTAACCTAGCATATCGATACTTCTCATACCCTTGCACATTTTGCACTGCAGCAAAACTCAGGTCGACAGCTTGCAGCTTATAGGCCCTGTCTGATCGTCAACCACACCAGCCGCATCACCTGGCACTCACCCTTCTAGGTGGTGATATAAGTAGTTGTGTGCAGGCATGTTATTTGATATTTTAGTTATTTATTAATGAAAATGAAGGTTTTAGTTACATAGTTCAATATGATTCGCGATGCACACGATATATATTTCTGGTGACATTTTTTTTTTTTTAATGATTTAAGTATATATGGACAACTTGTAAATATGCCTGACGATCGTAGATACTTTGAAACTGAAGAAGACCTTCTGAGTTGGTGAGATCGCAGAAGCACATCAGTCCAGGCTGTTGTTGGGACTGTGGGTGGAGATGTAGTTTTCTCTGCCTGCAGCGTAAACGCCACTGAAGAATCTTTCTGCCTTTTGGAATACAGCTGGATAATGGTCCTTAATCCTAGTCGTTGGATTTATCCTTGAACAGTGAAGAATTTGCGCATTTATATGTAGCCAGTTGTTAAAATTGCAATCTGTGATAGTTCAACAAAGATGAGTGGCATTTGGGATCTGAGTAACAGAAAACAGCATTAATTAAAGTGAAGGGCTGTGACATTATGAGCCAAAGGACTGAGAAGGAATTGAGCAAATTCAAAATCAAGTCAGGGGGCATTAAATGAAACAATAAGAGGAAAAGAAAGATAGACACAAAAAGCTGGAGTAACTCAGAGGGATAGGCATCATCTCTGGAGAACACGGATAGGTACAAAGTGCTGGAGCAACTCAGCGGGACAGGCAGCATCTCTGGAGAGAAGGAATGGGTGACATTTTGGGTCGAGACCCTTCTTTCTCCAGCATTATGGGTCTATCATCGGTGCAAACCAGCATCTGCAGTTCCTTCCGAAACAAAATGTTTTGTTTTACCAAATTTTCAACCAAACAAATTTAACCCAGAGGAATAAGATTCCAAACTTGCAAAAATTAATTTTCACTGCCAGGAAGGTTGACTGCTAGAAAGTAAGAGTTGAGTCATTGAAGATATATTGGGATCGAAGTGGAGAGAACTTTCAATGGCCTTGTTAATTCACATCTTCCGTACAAATTCAGGAACTTCACGTCAGCTGCCTCACATCAGTGATAAACCAAGCAGCAGGATGCAAATTCTGCAAAGCTAACGGCCGAGTAACACTTTTCAATACCCACGTTTAAGTAAACATGTGTTTGTAGCTGCAGCAATATTTGCGCATAAATAAAAGTGAATGCCGTTTGCCTCACTTCTATCTCGAGGGCAAAACCAACCAAGATAATTCGTCGTTGGAATAGTGGAGTTTGTAGCTGAAAACCGTGAAGTTAGGAATTGTACAACGCTCTCAATAAAAATCAGAAAGTTGTTATTCTCAGTATTATTTTGACAGTAAATTCTTCCCCATTGACTACCTGTTTTCTTTGCATTTCAAGAAACAATAAGGGGAAAAGAAAGGTATTTATTCACAAAATGCTGGAGTAACTCCGCAGGTCAGGCAGCATCTCGGGAGAGAAGGAATGGGTGACGTTTCGGGTCGAGACCCTTCTTCAGACTGGAGAAGCTTCATGACCCAAAACGTCACCCATTCCTTCTCTCCAGAGATGCTGCCTGTCCCGCTGAGTTACTCCAGTATTTTGTGTCTATCAACCTGTTAATATTGTCAGCCTACAGTTAAACTAATACTCTAACTGCCTGCTTCCATGTTCAGATTATTATTTGGTGTGTTGGTTCATGCTACTGATCACTCAAAATTATTTAACGTCCTGAACAACAGCATTTCAGTAGGAAAATAACTGCAGATGCTGGTACAAATCGAAGGTAGAACAGCATTTCAGTGGTTTGCTTAGTTTATGATTGCAGAGGATTAATGAACTCTGAAAGAAACTCATGTGTACACTTGGTGTATGTGGACATATTCAAATGAAGAATGCATGAGATGTAAACAATCGGAACATATCCGTAAAACAGTTTATTTACAAGATCTTTGTTCGTGTTTTTTGCTGTCAATAGATAGAGGAGCAGAAGATGAACAGGATTCAGAGGCGTACACTGCACGAAAGACGATGGTGAGAAGCGCCACCGCAAATGCAGAGGAAAAAGAACTGGATAAATCTACCAAGCCTGTTTCGAAATCTATATTTTCCTTCTCTTTTGCTCGCGCTGTACCAGGGCGTAATGATGACTCTTCCACGGAGCCAAAATCAGAAACAGCTCAGCTCCAGGCCAATCAAAAGACCTCTGCAAACACAGCGTCCATTGATAAAGTGAATCTTCGACAATCCTCCTCACAAAAGGGAGATTCCGCTCAAAAGCAGCGGCAGCTTTCCACCGAGTCATTCAATGGTGCAGAGTCCGCCGAGAAAGGAACAGGGCAACCAAAGCAAAAAGAAGCAAGCTTTTTTGACAAACTTTTCAAACAGGGTGATAAAAGCAAACAACAGAATGGGCACCAGGGAGATCTGAAGACTGCTGGAAGTCAGGACCTAACTGCAGCTGACAGGGAAGCTGGTGAACTCATACACAGGCTGGATAACGTACATCAGTACTTGGTGAGTACAGCTCAATTAACCTAGCCTCTTCAACTGCACAGGGGGAGAATCCAAAAGTGCTTAAGTGTATTTTGTTTCCAGACACATTTTAAAAATTGTTTCCAGACACATTTAGAAACAAGGAACTGCAGATGCTGGTTTGCACCAAAGATCGACACAAAGTGCTAGAGTAGATCAGAGGGTCAGGCAGCATCTCAGGCGAAAAGCAATAGGTGACCTTTCATGTCGAGACCCTTCCTCAGACAGTCCCACTCTCAAGAAGGGTCTCGACCCGAAATGTCACCCAATCCTTTTCTCCAGAGACGCTGCCTGGCCCGCTGAGTTACTCCAGCACTTTGTGTCTATCTTTCGCATTTTAACAAGTCCTGGTATTGAAAGTTTCAGATCATTTTAGCTTTTAAATATTTGCTTCTCACATCCCAATCAAAATCTACATTTTCAACAACAGTTTCTGCATGTTTAAATGTTATATCAAGTGAATAATTTCTAACTAACCAGGTGAGTTGGTTGCAGTTGGGTGGGGCAGTTCTGTAGTTATATTCTCCCCGACTAAACCTGCTGAGAGACCCAGAGCAAGCCTTGCCATCGGCCTCACTCCCTGTTGCAATGAGCCGGCTGATTATGTGAGGCTTTCCCCCAACATGACTGTTTACGCCATCATGTCATCCTTCGCTGGAATCTCAGAGATGGTGGGCAGTCGGATCAGAGTTGCATACATGAAATACCACAAGTTTAAAAAAAAATGAACTTCACTTCTAGCAGAAGATAGACACAAAATGCTGGAGTAACTCAGCGGATCAGGCAGCATCTCAGGAGGAAAGGATTCTGGTCGAGACCCTTCTTCAGACTGAGAGTCAGGGGAGTGGGAAACTTGAGAGGCATGAAAAGATACAGACGAAATCGGAGCCGGCACCGATGACCCAGGAAAGGTGGAGCCCACAATGGTCCATTGTCCGCTGTGGAAGAGGTGATAACAAAGCAGATAACAGTGAAACCAGCAGGATGACTAGGGTGGGGGAGGAACAGAGCGAGAGGGAATGCAAGGGTTACTTGAAATTGGAGAAATCAATATTCTAGCAATATATCTGCACAAGTAGACCCTTGGTTCGGTTTCTGCCACCACTGCTTACCATAGTGTGCTGCTGCCTGATATCACAGTTTACATTAGAAACTAATTTCTAATGGAATCATGCAATATCTAATAATAGCCTCCTTAGATTCTAATATTAAACAAAATTCGTAGGACAAATCTTTGACATAAAGAGTGGTGGGTGGCTGGAGCGTGCTACCAGTGGCGGTGATAGAAGCAGACACAGCAATAGCGTTTAAGAGCCTTTTGGATGGGCACATGGAAGTGCAAGGAATGGAGGGATGGTAGCAAACACGATTAGTATAACTTGGCGTTATGTTCAGCACGGATGTTATGGGCCGAAAGACCTGTTCCTGCTTAGTTCAGTTTAGAGATACAACGCGAAAACATTGGGTCCCTTCGACCCACTGAGTCCGCACCGACCAATGATCCTCGTACACCAGCACTATTACACTAGGGACAATTTACAATCTTTACCAAAGCCAATTAACCTACAAACCTGCACGTCGTTGGAGTGTGGGCGGAAACCGGAGCACCCTGGGAGAACTCACGTGACCACGGGGAAAACGTACAAACTCTGGACACATTCTAGTATCCTATGAGATGCGCAGGACAAAGCTTTGACATAAAGAGGGGTGTGTGCCTGGAACACACTGCCAGAGATGGTGAAGGGGACAGCTAGGGTAATGGTATTTAAGAGGCTTTTTTATGTGTTGTGTTCTGTTACATGGTTTTACTCTGAAGCTAGAGAAGGATTTAATTGGCAGTCAGTTGTGTGCTTCCATTTTACATTCTGTAAGACAAATTCAGCAGTCCTGTATATTTATTTTCTATTTAGAAATTATCCATGTATTAAATAAATCTGTAACCACCATCTCTCACCTCCAACACTGCCTGCCTAGGCTTCAGATTTGAAATAGTCACAGTCATACATCATAGAAGCAGGCCCATCAGCCCACATGTCTCCGCTGACCATCAAGTCCCATCTTTATTAATGCCATTTACCAACACTTGGTGCATAGACTTTAATGCGTTTGCAATTCAAATTTAATCCAGATACTTCTTAAATGTTGTGAGAGTACCAGCCTCTGCCATCTTCTCAGACAGTTGGTTCCAGATTTAATTTACCTTCTGGAGAATAAATTCTTCCTTAGATCACCTTTTTCTATATAGAGAAAGATAGACAACAAGGTAGACCGATTCTCCTTTCACAAACCATGTTGACTTTGGATATTTTATCATGTGGTGTCATGGGGTTACGAGGAGAAGGCAGGAGAATGGGGTTGAGAGGGAAGGATAGATCAGCCATGATTGAATGGACGATGGGCCGAATGGCCTAGTTCTGCTTCTATAACTTATGAACATAAGTTAGACAGATAGAAGGGTGGATAGAAGACAGCCAGCCAAATAGATAGATACTCATTGGAATTTAGAAGAATGAGAGGAGACCTTATTCAAACACGTTCATAAGTTCATAAGGGATAGAAGCAGAATTAGACCACTCGGCCCATCAAGTCTACTCCACCATTCAATCAGCTGAATGATCTTTCCCTCTTAACCCTACTCCCCTGCCTTCTCCCTATAACCCCTGACACCCTTACTAATCAAGAATCTATCCCAGTCTGAAGAAGGGTCTCAACCCGAAACGTCACCCATTCCTTCTCTGCCTGTGATGTTGCCTGACCCGCTGAGTTACTTCAGCCTTTTGTGTCTATCCGCAGTTACTTCCTACACAAGAATCTATCTATCTCTGCCTTCACAAATACCTATTGATATTGGAATGGTGGACAGGTTAGCAGCCAGGAAACTGTGTACTTTAGCTGGAGACTCCAAAATAGTCACAATAGTCATAGGATAAAGTGAGAGCAGGTTGAGAGGGAGAAGGACAGGGGGCAGATATTTAGTGTGGTAATGAGGAGAGTTTTGCTATTGAGAGGATTGGAATTCTTGGAATTCCCCACCTCAGAGGGTTGCGAATATTCAATGGTTGAGCACATTCAAGGCTGCATGTGGACACTCAGAGGATGTGTGAATTAGGCAGTAAAATGGGTGAAGCACAAGATCAATGTTACGGATGATCAATGTTACGGATCACCCATAACATTGAATGGTGGAGTGGGCTTACAGGCCATTTAATGAGAGAATAGTGAGGAAGTTCTAAAGTTGGAGTCCATTACGCAGATCTATTTACGTTTAGATTCTGGCTTTGAATAAACACAAGAAAGTGAGATCAAGAATTGGCCACTCTCTTTCTCAACCTGCTCCCACATTCAATATGCGTATGCCTCATCTACCCTGGGCCTCAATTCCTCAACTGCTCCCAGTTCACCACAGTTGCTGCCTTACAGTGCCAGGGACCCGGATTCAATCCTGACCACGGGAGCTGCCTATACGGAGCTTGTATGTTCTCCTTGTGACCGTGTGGGTTTTTCTCCGGGTGCTCCGGTTTCCTCCCATGCTCCAAAGACACGCAGGTTTGTAAGTTAATTGGCTTCTGTAAATTACCCCTAGTATGTATGATGAACAAGCTTGGATAGCATAGAACTAGTGTACGGGAGATCGCTGGTCGGCGTGGACTCAGTGGGCCGAAGGGCTTGTTTCCACGCTGTATCTCTAAATTAAACTAAACTAAATAAACTAAATAAATCTAAGGACCCAAACAGTCTTTCCAGGTGAGACAAAGATTTACCTGCACCTCCTCCAACCTCATCTATTGCATCTGCTGCTCTAGATGTCAACTTATTTACATCGGCGAAACCAAGCGCAGGCTCGGCGATCGCTTCGCTGAACACCTGCGCTCGGTCCGCATTAACAAAACTGATCTCCCGGTGGCCGAGCACTTTAACTCCCCCTCCCATTCCCAGTCTGACCTTTCTGTCATGGGCCTCCTCCAGTGCCATAGTGAGGCCCACCGGAAATTGGAGGAACAGCACCTCATATTTCGCCTGGGCAGTTTGCAGCCCAGTGGTATGAACGTCGACTTCTCCAACTTTAGATAGTTCCTCTGTCCCTCCCTTCCCCTCCTCCTTCCCAGATCTCCCTCTATCTTCCTGTCTCCACCTATATCCTTCCTTTGTCCCGCCCCCCTGACATCAGTCTGAAGAACTGATGTCGGAAGACCCGAAACGTCGCCCATTCCTTCTCTCCCGAGATGCTGCCTGACCTGCTGAGTTACTCCAGCATTTTGTGAATAAATAAACGTCCACTTGAAATACCTCTACTGAGTTAGCCTCCAAAACTTTGAGGCAGAAAATTCCAAAGTCTCTCCATTCTCTATCAGAGTATGGGCATTTGCCATTACAGCATATTAAAGTAATAATTTACATTTCAAATGATCTATCATTGTTTGTAATGTTAAGAAATACAATTTAATGGTAGATTGTATTTCAGGTACACATATTACTTTCAGAATTTATCACCATCGTTGGCCAACTACATCCAACATTTCTTGCTTGACAATATCCATTTAGTGCTTCAATGTATTACCGAGGATAGAAAAGAAGCAGCTGAATAATGTTTGTACCCACATCCCCACCTCATTGTCTGTCAAATCTACAAATATACATTGTCAAATAATATACGGTTTAACCTACAATATTGACTAGTAATTGAAATCGTGCTTCACTTTTTTACCCATCAGTAACTGATAAGGTGATGTGAAATGGAAGATGTAAACTCAGTTTTACAAATGCTTAAATGTATAAGTGATCTAGAGTGGTTTTATTTAATTGGGTAAACTAACAATTAGAAATATCTCTTCAAATATTAACTATAGTTCGCTTGATAACAACCTGTTGGCCTGTCGTGAATGATAAGCAAAAGGCTGGAATCTACAATAAACAATGCTATAACAGAATTCTTCGAAATTAATGACCGGATTGAACAGAGTCAACATAGATTTATGAAAGGAAATCCTATTTGACCGATCCACTGGACATTTTGAAGGATGAGAATAGTACGTGGAATCAGTGGATGTGATAGTGTGATAGTGTGGCAAGGATTCATGGACTGCTTCCAGGGATGGCAACTCTGCCGAAGGGGAGGAGAGTGGACATTGAAGGTCTCCAGACTTAGCGGTCCAGTGAGTGGAATCGAGAAGATGTCAGTCAGCCCCTTTGTTGATGTCCACAAAAATTTACTGCAGGCGTGTGGTCCTGTGTTCAGTGCTAAAGGCAACTTACTAATCTCATCAGTTCAGACACGATGATCGCAGTGATGAACGATGATCCAGATATAATCTGCAGTGCGTTATTGTAAAGGAAGGAACTGCAGATGCTGGTATGTACCAAGGATAGACACAAAGTGCTGGAGTAACTCAGTGGGTCAGGCAGCATCTCTGGAGGGAAAGGATGGGTGACGTTTCAGGTCGGGACCCTTCTGTATTGACTAAAATGTATTGGCATAGTTCCTCAGGCACAATGGGCATTTATAGAGAGGAATAGCCCTTGACTGTGACTTATATTTGCAGTGACATTTAAAAGAGCAAATTATTTTCAGTGTTTTTTCATCCTTGGAAAGAGTGGGTTCCTGCACAGAGCATTAACCACGTCAAGAAAATGAGCATATTCAGAGATAAAAACAGGAAGTACTGCACAGAGCCAGCACATCAGGCAGTATTTTTGAAGAGAGTAGACGTTTCTTGGCAGATGAACAGTCGTTGATCTAAAATGTGAACTCTTGTTTTTCTCTCCCAATGAAACTCCCTGACGATAAAAGCAAAAACAACTTCGGATGCTGAAAACCCACAGCAAAAAAACAGAATGCTGGAGGTGGGCCTAGCAGTATCTGTGCACATCTCAGCTCAGGGACCTCTCACCAGAGCTTCAATGAGGAATAGTCTATCACTTTGAACAGATCCCAAGTAATGATGACACCTAGAGCTGTTGTTGATGTCTCACACGTGGAAACTAACTTTTCCAAGTCCGTGATCAAATAGTGGTGGATTTTGCAGTCATATCATGCCCCTCTGGTAGTTTGATCGGGCATTTCCAGTTGCAAAGCAGAGAGGCATGGAATGGTATGATTTACATGCAAGGCTCCTCTGGAGAATCTCCAAGGAAAGAGTATCATGCAATAGACAATAGACAATAGACAATAGGTGCAGGAGTAGGCCATTCAGCCCTTCGAGCCAGCACCGCCATTCAATGCGATCATGGCTGATCACTCTCAATCAGTACCCTGTTCCTGCCTTCTCCCCATACCCCCTCACTCCGCTATCCTTAAGAGCTCTATCCAGCTCTCTCTTGAAAGCATCCAACGAACTGGCCTCCACTGCCTTCTGAGGCAGAGAGTTCCACACCTTCACCACTCTCTGACTGAAAAGATGCAGCTCTACCATGCATCTGCCATGCTTTCTCAAAACAAGCAGCCAGCTTGCAAGCCCAAGCCCTGTACTGGGAACTCCCTGAGAAAGGTTGCCTTACTGACCCCTTTGTTAGAAACATTACCCACTCAACCACAAACCCCTTCCCCGATCATAGCAGCTATTTTCCTGCAGGGTATCCAGCACCCACCTCCCCTAACTCACCAACACCACCAAAACCTTCCATAACCCCTCCCCCACAACTCCCTGATCAGCCATGATCACATTGAATGTCGGTGCTGGCTCGAGGGGATGAATGGCCTACTCCTGCACCTATTGTCTATTGTCTATTGACCGTGGATTTCTTTGCCATAGAAGGCTGTGGGGACCAAGTCAGTGGACACATTTTTAAGGCAGAGATAGATAGATTATTGATTAGTACAGGTGTCAGAGGTTATGGGGAGAAGGCAGGAGAATGGGGTTAGGAGGCAGAGATAGATCACCCATGATTGAATGGCGGAGTGGACTTGATGGGCCGAATGGCCTAATTCTACTCCTATCACTTATGACATGACCCCAACCAAGGCTCTAATCCAACTCCCTGACTGAGACCACAAGACAATAAGACCATAAGACATTGAAGCAGAGTTAGGCCATTCATCCCATTGAGTCTACTCCACTATTTGATCATGGCTGATCTATTATTCGCTCTCAACACCTCCAATCTCCTGCCTTCTCCCCTTAGCCTTTGACACCCTTCCTAATCAAGAACCTATCAATCTCTGCTCTTAAAATGCCCAATGCCTTGGCCTCAACAGCCATCTGCAGCAATGAATTCCACAGATTCACCACCCTCGGGCTAAATTTCCATTCTAAACTTAATTCCTCCTCACCCATATTTGGTGGGCAAACCTCACGACCAATTCCAGGCCAAGGAGCCAGCCTCTTACACACTGGAGCTGGGTCCATTTCCAGAGTTGTCATGTTCTTTACTACACTAGCACAGCAGTGGAGTGCTATGTGAAGGAATGAATATGACGTCCATGTAGCTGTGCCTCTGGTGCCCAGCCCCATGGCTACAACAGCCATTGGCATAGTGTCGCACAATACTTCAGCCAGCCTTGCTGGTGCTAATGAATTTTCACTGATCTACATTAAAGAGGAGCTTATTATTGACAAGGAAGTTTGGGATAATGGTGAGAGGGGGTGTAGAAGTGGGAGGCTGTGAGGCAACAGTTCTAGTTTAGTTTAGTATAGTTTAGTTTGATGTCATGTGTACAGAGGTACGGTGAAAAGCTTTTATTGTGCGCTAGCCAGTCAGTGGAAAGACGATATGTGATTACAATCGAGTCATCCACGCTACACAGATACATGATAAGTCCAGTAAAGTCTGATTAAAGATAATCCAGTGAGGTAGATTGTAGCTCAAGACCGCTCTCTAGCTGCTAATAGGATGGTTCAGTTGCCTGATAACAGCTGGGAAGAAACTGTCCCTGCATCTGAAGGTATTCATTTCCACACCTCTGAACCTCATGCCTGATGGGAGAGGGGAGAAGAGGGAGTGACCGGGGTGAGCCTGGTCCTTGATGATGCTGGTGTCCTTGCCGAGGCAGTATGAAGTGTAAATGGAGTCAGTGGAAGGGAGGTTGGCTTGTGTGATGGTCTGGGCTGCTTCAGCAATTCTCTGCAGTTTCTTGAGGTCTTATTGCAGCCTATTAGTTACATCGCTGTGCATTTGTATGTTTGTGCTCTGCAAAAGCTACAAACCCAATTTAATTCAGGATGGAGACTTGCAAGACCGCAAGAAATTGCAGATAAATGTGGACGCAGCCAATCACACCAATTGAACTACAGAGGTTTACTCATAGTTCACAGGATAGATGGGCAGCATTTTCTCAATGTAACTTTTTGCTGACTTTTATTAATGATCCAGCACAGTGCAAGCTATTCTAGTCTGCTGAGAGACCTTCTCTCCTATTCTTCACTGGCATTTCATATACCCTTAGCTTTGACCAGCCAAATTTTAGTTTTTGACATATCTTTTTTGAGCTCTTTTCGTATTTTTTTTACATGCAGTGAGTAATTTTCATCAATGAGCCAAGTTGCTTCATGGTTGAATGTGAACTGTGGAATGTGGATTGTAAAGTGTGTTTCATAACTTGAACGCAGAAGGTGAAGGGCTTCATTACTTTTAAATTAGCATCAAGCCTACCGTGCCATTGTTGGAGATTCTACACCATTGGCTTTCAAGTGGAATGAATAATCCATCCAAAATCTTAATATTAAAAACAATATTAAAAAACAATATAAAATGCAGCAGGTCCCCAGTGCATTTCCTTCTTGGTAATAATTTCCACGAATTTATTTCCTGCAATTGTCAAGAATGTATTCTTGTTGGAATTAGTAGGGTGGTGGGTCGAGGTTTAGTTTAGTTTAACGATACAGCGCGGAAATAGGCCCTTCGACCCATCGAGTCCGACCCCTGCACATTAACACTATCCTATACACACATTAGGGAAAATGTTTACACATACCAAACCAATTAACCTACAAACCTGTTCTATGTTATCCCACTTTCACATCCACTCCCCACACATTAGGGGCAATTTACAAAGACTACTTAACCTACAATCCCGCACATCTATGGATGTGGGAAGAAACCAGAGCACACCCAAAGGAAACCCACACGATCACAGGGAGAACGTGCAAACTCTTCACAGACAGCATCCAAGGTCAGGATTGAACCCAGAACCCAGAATTCAGAGGCTCTAACAGCAACAGCCTTCTGCATATGTCATTCTTTGCTTTGGGATATTAAGTAAATTAATGGTGCCACTGGCAACTACACCAAGAGTCATTCACCTGCATTTACACAAGTCAGGCTCACCATGGATATCTGCTGTACAGCAGATCTGTGCTTTTGTTCTCTTTTAACTACCTGCAATACTTATTGGACAGTTATAGCCAAGTTCTGGATATAGACATGAACAGATCTGAAGCTTATAGGAAAACCAGCAAGCGTACTGTGTTCAGAACCAACAAATGGCAATGATCACTGAGTCTTGTGTTTCAATGAAATTTGCAGTCATAAAAGGTAAGGGCAAATTGCAAGCAAGAATGAGTAGGAATTCCAGTATAAATTTAAGTTTGCTACAACTTTTGTGCCAAAACTGCCCTACCAATTCAATATATATCAATAAATGGCCACCATTATCAGCAGACAATTGTTTAATTGTTTAATTTGCACAATGGCATTACTATCTTTTCAAATTCTGTGCAAAAGGCAACGTGAAGAGAATTCTTTGCCAAGCAATTTTAACTCCGAACCATTAGGGAGAGAGGATGTAAAAATCGCAATCATTTACAACAAAATAACTATTTGAAAACTTTAAGAAATTGTAGAAAACATCAATAAACAAATATAGGGGAGGAAGGTGAGAAATGGCACGATCGTTTTTTGGAACGCGTTGGCAGATGAAACATCAACCGTTTCGGTCAGGAAAGCTGTGTGTTCATCCCAGCACTGGCATTCTCCATTATACTGCGTTCTTTTCAAAACATCTGCTGGTGTGGACACAAGCACCTCATTATCCTGTGCCAGCAGCTAGTATTTCAGTAACAATAAATGAGTCATTTTAATAAGACTTTGCTGTTCGCTCGAAGTTCAACACTGCATCAATTTACAGTTTATTTTCCAAAGGCCGTAAAACAATAATAGTATTTTTCAGCTTTCCCCCTTCGTAATTTGTTTTCCTTCTTTGGGCAGAACTGAAAGTATTCTGTTTTGAATTCCTCATGGCTCACGAACACTTAGATCATTGATCTTTAAACGATGCAGCTTTATTACCACGTGCAAAATATGATTGTTTATATAATGTATAACAGGAGGGAACCAGAATACTTTCTGTGTAGACTCCTGTATTGCAAAATATTTGGCAGTGTTGGTGTGCAGACTTTTGACTTCCCAGAATCATTTCATTTTATCAATTCATATTTATACGTTATATTTTATCAGTGTTTATTATTTTTATCTTTATTCTTCCAAGCCATTTTAAAATATTTCCTATGGAGCTCACAAGGGGCTTCGCTCACAGGTCTGTGAGAATTTATTTTAGTTCAGTCTAGAGATACAGCGTGGAAACAGGCTCTTCGGCCCTCAGAGCTCGCGCATACCAGCGATCAGCCTTCACATTAACACTATCCTGCACACACTAGGGACCATTTTACACATACATCAAGCCAATTAACCTACATAGTTGTACGTCTTGGGAGTGTGGGAGGAAACCGAAGATCTCGGAGAAAACCCACGAGGTCACGGGGAGGACAGACAACCTCCGTACAGACAGCACTCAATGGAAGCTGGGTGTCCAGCCCTGCAAGTGCTGTAAGGCAGCAACTCTACAGCTGCGCCACTGTGCCGCCCTTGTTCAAAACAGTTCATGGGTTGGAACAAATCAAACTATCAAATTAATGAGCTTACTGTTATTTTTCACTTTAAATTCACAAAATAGTTATCAAAGATCGAATACAATATTAATGTGTACAGTTTTGTAGCCTGGACAATTTACATTTAAGTATAACGGCATAAAAGTACAATTCAGTTTGGTTTATTGTCACGTGTACCGAGGTACAGTGAAAAGCTCTTGTTGTGTACTAACCGGTCAGTGGAAAGACAATACATGATTACAATCGACCTATGCACAGTGTACAGAAACATGATAAGAGAATAAATAACGTTTAGTGCAAGGTAAAGCCAGTAAAGTCTGATCATAGATAGTCCGAGGGTCACCAATGAGGTAGATAGTAGTTCAGGACTGCTCTCTAGTTGTGCTAGGATGGTTCAGTTGCCTGATAACAGCAGAGAAGTAGAGAATTAGAGTTCAAATCTGATCAATATTCATTAATTTCCTATTTGCTGTGATTAAATTAGTAAATGAAGTTATCTGATATTTTTACAATTGGAGTAAATGTTATTACTTCTCCAAATCATGGATTGATTGATTTATTTCACTGAAGTTCCTATTCAGTCTACCCCTTTGCCAATCACTTCAAGCTTGAGAAAATGTAAATGTTTCAATTCCAGTAACTGCTTGAAGCAGCAATAAAAATCTAACACTTCTTCTCCCTGTGTCTAACCGCACTGCCTGATATGGCATAAATATAACAGCTTGCATTTATAACATGTCCTTGATGTGGAAATTTGTCCAGAGGCAATTCACAGAACTCTAGGCAGACAAATCTGAATGCCAAGCCAAAGGTCTGATGTTAAGAAATGTGGTGTTTGCTCAGGGGTGGATTTTAAGGAGAAGATTTGGAGAAAAGAGGTTTGGAAAGGAGCTTCAGGGGTAGCGATGTGGGTGGTTGATGGGATAACCATGAATAGGGGAAATGAAAAGAGGGAGGGATTCAGAACAGAAGAACGGTGGCATGGTGGCTACTGCCTTACAGCCCCAGAGACCTGGGTTCAATCTTGTCAATTTGGGTGCTTGTCTCTACGGAGTTTGTACGTTCTCCCCATGACCTGCGGGGTTTTCTCCAAGATCTTCGGTCTCCTTCCAGCCTCCAAAGACGTGCAGGTTTGTAGGCTGATTGGTTTGGTAGAGATGTAATTTGTCCCTAGTGTGTGTAGGATAGTGTTAGTGTGTGGGGATCGCTGGTTGGTGTGGAGGGCCTGTTTCTGCACTGTATCTCTAAACTCTCTAAACTAAAGAAGCAAGGATGAGGGGAAGGGGTTGGTGGGCAGCGGCAGTGGAGGGTGGGTGAGTATTTAGGTCCTGCCACTGCAAACTGGCATCCTGATTGAACTCAACCTCCAGCTCATAAGTTCACAAGTGAAAGGAGTAGAATTAGGCCAGTCAGCACATCGAGTCCACTCCACCATTCAATCATGGCTGATCTGCCTCTCCCTCCTAACCCAACTCTCCTGCCTTCTCTCCATAATCCCTGACACCCAGCATGTTATGAAATTCTCTGTGGGGATAGACAATAGACAATAGACAATAGGTGCAGGAGGAGGCCATTCAGCCCTTCGAGCCAGCACCGCCATTCAAAGCGATCATGGCTGATCACTCTCAATCAGTACCCCGTTCCTGCCTTCTCCCCATACCCCCTCACTCCGCTATCCTTAAGAGCTCTATCCAGCTCTCTCTTGAAAGCATCCAACGAACTGGCCTCCACTGCCTTCTGAGGCAGAGAATTCCACACCTTCACCACCCTCTGACTGAAAAAGTTCTTCCTCATCTCCGTTCTAAATGGCCTACCCCTTATTCTCAAACTGTGGCCCCTTGTTCTGGACTCCCCCAACATTGGGAACATGTTATCTGCCTCTAATGTGTCCAATCCCCTAATTATCTTATATGTTTCAATAAGATCCCCCCTCATCCTTCTAAATTCCAGTGTATACAAGCCCAATCGCTCCAGCCTTTCAACATACGACAGTCCCGCCATTCCGGGAATTAACCTAGTGAACCTACGCTGCACGCCCTCCATAGCAAGAACATCCTTCCTCAAATTTGGAGACCAAAACTGCACACAGTACTCCAGGTGCGGTCTCACCAGGGCCCGGTACAACTGTAGAAGGACCTCTTTGCTCCTATACTCAACTCCTCTTGTTACGAAGGCCAACATTCCATTGGCTTTCTTCACTGCCTGCTGAACCTGCATGCTTCCTTTCATTGACTGATGCACTAGGACACCCAGATCTCGTTGAACTCCCCCTCCTCCCTGATATCTTTACAGTAATCACACTTGGCTTCCTCATACAGTGTAGGATCATCCAACTTGAAAGCCTCTAATCTGGACTTTAGCAGAGAGTGAATCTCTCCAAGGTTGGTGAGTTCATCCAAGGTTTCTGGTTTGGATGGACCTGAACTGTCCTTGTCGGAACGCAGTCATCCACGCATTTCTTGATGAAACTGGTGACGACTGAGGACTTCAGGCTGAATTAAGTGGTTTTAAACATGTCCCAGTCCACCAACTCAATGTGGTCCCAGAGTACACCCTCAGCCTCTTTCGACCACTGCTCTCCTAATCTGGGTTTTTCCTTGGGAAGTGCCAATCCATTGTTGAGTCACATACAGTTTCTCCCAACAGTGTAATCAGACCATGTCTTCCCTGCCTTCACTGGTGACACTGGGAGTCCACCAGTGAACCAAACTGGAGTTTACACCCCTAGTTTGATCAAACCTTTCCGTAGTGTTACTGAAATTACATTGCCGACTCTTTACTATCCCTTCAAATCAGGCCAAGCTCCAAGACCATTATAGACTCTGTTGATGCCCAGTTTGTTTTCCTCTAGCTAAAGAGAACACAGCTGCCTGTATTGCTATCAAAATGCAGGAAACCCAAAATGAAGCAGTAAATCCCGAATCACTCATGTCTCATCCCGGTCACTCCCTCTTCTTCCCTCTCCCATCAGGCAAGAGGTACAGTTGTTTAAAAATGCACACCTCCTCATTCAGGAACAGTTTCTTCCCAGCTGCGATGAGGCAACTGAATGGTTCTCTCATCAGCTAGAGTCTGGTCTTGATCTCCCATCTACCTCATTGGAAAGCTTTGAACTATCTTTAATTGGACCTTATCAGACCTCACTAAATGCGGTACCCTTTATCCATTATCTGTGCACTGTGGACTAGATTGTATTCATGCACAGTCTTTTCTTTGACGAGATACCACACAAACAAAAGCTTTACATTGATCATTGGTGCACGTGACAATAATAAACTAGCTTAATCATTTAGAAAGAAAATGAAACGAAACGGGTCAGGAAGCACCTCTGGAGACCATGGATAGGTGACGTTTCGGGTCGGGACGCTTCTTCACTGAAGGTGGCGTCAGGGGCATCTCCAGAGATGCTGCCTGACCCACTGAGTAACTCCAGCACTTCATGAATTTTTTGCAAACCAGCACCTGCAATTCCTCGTTTCTTCATACATTTACTCAAGTTGCTTTCCGCCTAATCGCACCTATTCACCCGACTGTGCACAATGCATTATTCCAGGAACTGTTCTGCTTAAAAAGTGAAGGCAGCCTCATTCCTTCTTTCTAAATGATGAAGCTATATTTCTGTTGTTGCCTATTAATCCCCAGGTGGAACGTGCATCCTCATTGTTATGAAACAGCGGATTGTCTGACTCATTGTGAGCCACCACAGGGGATTTCTGTTCGTCTCTGATACATACTGTATATCAAGAAGCTGTGTAACACATAATCTGGAAATTATTTTCTAGGAAACTGGTGATGGTAAGACATCATCCAATGCTGACAACTTATCTCAAAATCCAGCATCTGCCAGATCATCGGAGAAGGATTCTGAGAAGGAAAATAAAGCAGAGACCCCTCCAGACGATAATTCTGTCATGAATTTCTTCAAAACACTTGTAAGCTTGCTGTTTTAAGTCTTCACGTGATTTTTGGTATGTTAGCAGGGATGTTAAAATTACTGCGGGCTTGAAGAATCCAGCGCCCAAATATATACAAATTGCAAAGCAAAAAGTCTCCTTAATTAACATTTTTTAAAGTTGTCAGTTTTCATTCGGAATCAATGAATTGCACTTTCAAAAATCAAAATGATAAATTAAAACGTATAGTTTCCATTTAAATCTTCGAGTGACGAATAAAAGGAAAACAAAACTGATTGACGGGCAGGAAACTATTTTTTAAAGTGCGGACACATTTTACTTGGCAGGTGATAAACTTATACAGTACAGAAACCGGCCCTTTGGCACCACCACATTCACGCTGACCATTTGCCAGCAATTAGTCCATTGTATTCCATCCCTTGGCAATTCCAACGCTCTTCTTTGTACCTACTGAATCCTGTCAAAGCTCCTGCATTCATCACTCACTCAAACTATGTATTCCTGATTCAACACATTCTCTGGGTGAAAAAGATTTCCTCAGATCCCTTCATGACCGAGGTGGGACAGTCTTTGATTATGTTGGCTGCTTTTCTGAGGTGTAGACGGTCAATGGTGGGAATTCTTGTGTGTGTGAAGGACTGGGCTACATCTACAACTCTCTGCAATTTCTTGCAGTCTTGCGCAGAGCTGCTCCAAAAGAAAACTGTGATGCAACCCGACAATATACTTTCTATGGTGCATCTGTTAAGAGTTTGTAAGAGTCACTGGAGACATGCCAAATTTCCTCAGGAAGTCGAGGCATTGGTGTGCCTTTTTGGCTGTTGCATCAATGTGGTTGGGCCAGGACAGTTCATTGGTGATAGTAACACTAAGGAACTTGAAGCTCTCTTGAACCTCCATGGAGCCCATTAGGAAAACCCCAAATGGTAAATATAAATCAAACCGAGAAGCAGAACTTCAAACTCACAGCAAATAATTAAACATCTGGAAAGTGAATTAGTCACAGCAAATTGCAAATCCTCTTTTTAATTAAAGGGAAATTGATATAATGGCACATAAATGCTTTTAAACAGACTTTAAAGCTTACAACAATTAGAATTAACTTTATAGTTCTTTAAAAAAATCTATGTTGGATCTGCCAGTGAAATGACAGTGTGTTTATTATTATAGGTCACCCCAACAAAGTCCTCTTCCAAGACAGAACTTGATTCACATCAAGCACCAGATGACAAGGTGAAGCTCTTATTATTGTTTCATCCATCTATTTGTTGTCTGTTAATGTAGTTGACAGTCTTCAGCCAAGAGAGCAAACTTACAACTTTCTTCCTGGAAAAGCTGTTCCTTTTAAGCAGTGAGACAGTATTATATTCAATGACTTTCCAATATTATTCACGTAGGAAAATATGTGGGTTAGCATACTTGGAAATCAATGACTTTATGTTCTCGAGTTCACTGAACTGGTTTATGGTGTAATTTAGCAGATTTGTACTGTTGGAAAGTAAATCATTGTCAATTTCCTTATATCTCATTGACATTTTGAATGCATATTTTTCCTGTTATTTTGATGGGAAGGGCCAGAATTTAATAAAGGATGTGCCAATTTTTGCAGAAAATATCCAAAATCAATTATGATAAATATATGGTGAGCATCACCAGCACACATGCAATATATTTAGGTTACAGTAACAAATATATTTATTAAACCTATTATTGTGGGCACAGAACACAGGGATTAGTTTAACTAAAGTTCAATATTGGGAATTTTTGGAACTGAGAACTTTTGGAAATTGGTGAATTATCTATACAATAAGATTAAATATTTGTGGACATTAAGATTAGTTTGTCACATGAATCAAGGTACAATGAAAAGCTTTTATTGCATGCCAACAAATCAGCAGAAACACAATACATGATTACAATCAAGCCTTGAACAGTGTACAGATACATGATAAAGGGAATAACGTGAATACCATTTAGTGCAAGAAGAACTTAGAAAATTATGCTCAGTTCCACTCTTCCTATTTTAAAGTATTAATACAATGTAAAATGTAAGTCTAATTTTGCTGATGTTAAATTAACATAAGAACTAAAAAAATGACAGGGTGAATGTTTGAGCTAGTAACTAGTCGCTCAATATACAACAAAAACTGGAGTCAAAATTCCTGACTGTTCACGTCTGCTAATTTGTACCACTAAATATGTAGAATATATAAGTTCAAGGAGTGTTTCAACATTGTAATTGCATATTTGTATATGCATTTTCCAGCTTTCCACTCACCACAAACAGTAATAGCTAAGACTTGCGCGAGTGGAAACTTGGAAGGAAGATGTTAAATATAATCATTTTTTTAATTCACGTGTGACAACTATATGGTTTATTCTAAGAGTAGTTTATTATTACAGTGTTATTCCTTTGAAATGATAAGAGTGCAGAGATTAGGAATAGGATTGTGGTTTAAAAATAGCCTAAATAAAGGCATATTAATTCAGATCCTACCACAATCTAAATACAGGGCCTCACCAAGTTATGAACGAATGACTTATGAACACCTCATACTTATGCATGAGCTGCCATAAATGTAATTACATTTAATCGAGACTAGTCTTAGGCTATATAACCTCCCCGCTGTAATCAGACACCATCGCGACTTAAGAAAACAGACTGCAGGTTTCACCCTAGGAGGCCACTTAAGAGAGTTACTTTAGAAATTGATAAGCAATCGCTTCCATTTACACTTGTTTAAGGATACTCTATTAAGTAATGTAATGTGCATTGATACTTCAAGCCTATCAATACCAGCCATTGAGCATGAGACATCATGATTTTCTACCATTGTAACTAGGTAGGAAGCATAGAAACATAGAAACATAGAAAATAGGTGCAGGAGGAGGCCATTCGGCCCTTCAAGCCAGCACCACCATTCATTGTGATCATGGCTGATCGTCCCCAATCAATACCCCGTGCCTGCCTTCTCCCCATATCCCTTGATTCCACTAGCCCCGAGAGCTCTATCTAACTCTCTCTTAAATCCATCCAGTGATTTGGCTTCCACTGCCCTCTGTGGCAGAGAATTCCACAAATTCACAACTCTCTGGGTGAAAAGGTTCCTTCTCAAAGTTTTAAATGGCCTAAAAAACTGAGGTGAGAAGGAACTTTTTCACCCAGGAGTAGCCATTAAATAAATGTTGACATTAATTAGCCCTCGTCAACACAATCCATTGCGATACCATGGAGGTTTGGTTACTGTATCAAATGATTTTGTGTATTTTCTGTAACATCGGAATCCGTTCGTAACTTGGGAATGTCTAAATACTGAAGTGCGGTACTGTAATGACTGTAAGGGGGATTTGATGTTTCCTTTACTTAGCTGAGGTGAATAGGGACGATGGGATGTGACAATGAAATTAAATGGCCTTTTTTTTCTGAATGGTCTGAAGAAGAAGGTAAATGGTGAACACAAAGAAGCAGCAGGCAAGGCCCACAAATCAGAACAGGAGGCATTGAAGGCAAAAGATACAGATTTGTCTGAAAGACAAAAATCAGAAAAGACACCAACACAAAGTCCATTCGGAAAACTGTTTAAACAAAAGGTAAGCAAGGTTTTCTCATCTAAGGTGATAATATTCTTATTGAGTTAACCTCTTCATACGTGTAGGAAGGAACTGCAGATGCTGGTTTACACCGAATATAGATTAAAAAAATGCTGGAATAACTGAGTGGGTCAGGGGACATCTCTGGAGAAAAGAAATAGGTGACGTTTCGGGTTGAGGGCCTTCTTCAGTCTGAAGAAGGGTCTCGACCTGAGACATCACCTATTCCTTTTCTCCAGAGATGTTGCCTGATCCGCTGAGTTACTCCAGCATTTTGTGTCTAACCTCTTCAAATGATTTAAAAAGATATTTCACTTGAACAAGGGTTTTGGATATTTATTGAAGAATTGTATATATATATATTCAGCAACCCATTTACAGAAATCATGAAAGACACTGCTATAAAAAGACAAACTAAAAGCCATTCTTGTTTACTAATGGCAATGCAATTAAGATAATTTGAGAAAAAGCTGCCAATCAGAAATCAGGCAGCCATGAACATGATCACTTAATGGTTAAGAAGACAAGGTAATTATAGCAATAATCTTGCATTATCACTGTCATTTTAAAATATAATATCCCTGAGTCTGTCTTCCCACTGGGCCAAAAGGAAAACAAAAGTATAACTTAATATTTAGAAATCTAAATTAGGTCAAAAGGTTGCATGTGAATCAAAAATGTACTTTCCTGTGCATCCATTGAAAGCAAGTCCCACTGGCAAGGCCAGTATCGAGTGCACATCCCTAATTACCCTTGGGAAGTTGAGTGTGGCCACTATCTTGATCCAGGGCAAACTTTCTGGTGAGAGTGGCCCCACAGTGCTCCCACTGGGGTTTTCTCCAGAGATGTTCTGGGGTTTAGACCCAGCAGCAATGGTACAATATTTCTTATCTAGTGAATGCCTCTTAGAATGGAATATGTAGAGTGGATGAGAGGGGATCTTATTGAAACATATGATTATTAAGGTATTGGACACGTTCGAGGCAGGAAACATGTTCCCAAAGTTGGGGGAGTCCAGAATCAGGGGCCACAGTTTAAGAATAAGGGGAATAATAATGAGGAAAACCTTTCTCAGTCAGAGAGTTGTAAATCTGTGGAATTCTCTACCTCAGAAGGCCGTGGAGGCCAATTGTCTGGATGCTTTCCAGAGCGAGCTAGATAGAGCTCTTAAAGATAGCACAGTCAGGGGGTATGGGGAGAAGGCTGGAACGAGGTACTGATTGTGAATGATCAGCCATGATCACATTGAATGCCAGTGCTGGCTCGAAGGGCCGAATGGCCTACTCCTGCACCTATTGTGTATTGTCCATTGTCTATTGTGACCGTCAATGGATATTTTTGAGGCAGAGAATGACATATTCTTGATTGGTAAGGTGGCAGGGGTTGTGGGAGGAAAGCAGGAGAATGGGGTTGTGGGAGGAAAGCAGGAGAATGGGGTTGAGAGGGAAAGATATATCAGCCATGATTGAATGGCGGAGTAGATTTGATGGGCCGAATGGCCTAATTCTGCTTAATTGGCTTCTGTAAATAGTCCCTAGTGCGTAGGATAGAACTAGCATACGGGTGATCATTGGTCGGTGCGGACTCGCTGGGCCAAAGGGCCTGTTTCCACGCTGTATCTCTAAAGTAAATTAAACTAACCTAACCTAATGGGAAAGGTCACAAGTTTGAGATGTGCTGTCAGAATGCACTAATGATTTCTTTGTCACCAGTGAAAATCATAAACTAATCAATCTTTCTGGACATTAATTTCCTCTTCATTGTGATGGAGAGGAGTAATTATAAATGTTGATTATAATTGAATTATAATTGGAAAGTTGCACCTGAAATGTTCAGTCTTTCGTTTCTCTTTTCTCTATTCTCTCACGCGGCTCAGTATGGAACTGAAACTAAGCTGTTATGTGGCACTGTGAATGACATGCCACACTAAGTGCTCAGAAACAATTCCATCTTCCAGATGTGACATTTTTAAAAAAAACAGACTCAAAATGCTGGATTAACTCAGCGGGAGAGGCAGCATCTCTGGAGAGAAGTAATGGGTGACGTTTCAAGTCGGGACTCTTCTTCAGACCCGCCAGAGAGAGGAGGAGAACTTCTTCAGAGTGGGAATACCTTGAGGAGATGTGTACACAATTATACTGCTCCACTGCAAAATCTTCTCGAGTGTGCCTATTTTTGAAGAAGTTCTCCTCCTCCCCCCGTTACAAAAGTTATATATTTGACAATGAAAGCCTTGTTTAACAACTAATTGAGTTTGTTCTTTAATTTTAAACAGGCTGTCAAGGAACCACAGGTCAGTGCAATTCAGAATGTAAGGTAAATTGCAAATTATATAATGACAATTCCCCGACTTTGTATTCAAATAACCTCCATTCAAAATGACCTCTTGAGAATGTTGCATTGAATGTTTTATACACAAATTTAATTTAAATGTCATTATGCACATGAGAAATAGATAATGGTCGAAGTCGCATCAATTTTTCTTCATATTATTGTCTTTCGAAGGCTGAGTAAAATAACTGCCAGATTGCTAAATGTCTTTATTGTGCATGTCGATAATAATGCACACCTTTGAAAATATCATGAAAAGTTACATTCTACTTATTATCCAGTTTGAACAAGAAAACATGGCTTGTTCCCCTGAAGTGAAAACAGAAAAAGGCATGTCCCAGCCACAAAAACAGATTTCAAAACAGGGAAGTAAAGATTCTGAAGCAGTGCCGGAAGTAAAATCTGAAGATGAAGCTAAACCAGCCAAGAAGGGCTTTCTCAACTTCTTCAAACAGACGGTAAATGCAGACATTTACTAACGCATTCCATGCGGCAGAGAGTTAAAATGTATGATTTCATGATTTCTGGGCAGCACGGTGGAGCGGTGGTAGAGTTGTTGCCTTACAGTGCCAGAGACCCAGGCTCGATCCCGACCACGGGTGCTAGCTGTACGGAGTTTGTACGTTCTCCCCATGACTGCATGGGTTTTCTCCGAGATCTTCAGTTTCCTCCCATATTCCAAAAGCGTACATGTTTGTAGGTTAATTGACTTAGTATATGTGTCATTTGTCCCTTGTGTGTGTAGGATAGTGTTAATGTGCGGGCTTCGCTGATCGGTGTGAACTCGGTGGACCGAAGGGCCTGTTTCTATGCTGTATCCCTAAAAATATATATATATCTTAAATTACACATATGCCTTTTTTAATTACATTCTCCTTTATTGGCATTTTGTTTTCTTGGAATTATTCATTGGACTGTACATGGAGAAGTTAATCCAATCTTGCAATAAAGTAGACACTTCGGGTTGAGACCCTTCTTCAGATTGAGCTGACTCAGTCTGAAGAAAGGTCTCGACCCAAAAGGCCACCTATTCCTTCTCTCCAGAGATGCTGCCTGTCCCGCTGAGTTACTCCAGCATTTTGTGTCTACCTTCGGTGTGAACCAGCATCTGCAGTTCCTTCCCACACATAAGACTTAAGGGGGATATGGGCCAAACACGGATCAAACAGTTCCTTCCTGCACATAAAGTAGACACTGTTGGCCTGGAAATAGGTAGAGAGTTTGGGAAGTACATAACAATAGACAATAGACAAAAGGTGCAGGAGTAGGGCATTTGGCCCTTCAAGCCAGCACCGCCATTCAATGTGATCATGGCTGATTATTCTCAATCAGTACCCCGTTCCTGCCTTCTCCCCATACCCCCGTGACTCCGCTATCCTTAAGAGCTCTATCTAGCTCTCTCTTGAATGTATTCAGAGAATTGGCCTGCACTGCCTTCTGAGGCAGAGAATTCCACAGATAGGCAGAGAATGCCACAGATAACAATAGAAGAATGTTGCCTGCTGGGATGAGATTTAAAATAGAATAAAAAGTCTAATTCAGTTATTTCTGTGTTGCAGAGAGCTGAATTTTAATAGTTAAAGTATTTAATCCTCATTGCTTAAAGAATGAAATTTAAAAATCTCCACACGTTCTCCATGGCTACAGAATCTTCCTGCAGATGTCATTTGTTAAATATTGTGAAATAGAATTGGAAAGGCACAAGGATTTGGAAAACATTTTTCATCTGTGGAGTGGAAATTCTGATTTATTTGGATGAGAAAAAGCCATTTCAATTTTCACGTGACTGGGTTTAGATCCTGCTCCATGTTCCAGCACAGCACACACAATAGGGAATGAGTTGAGCCTAAGCCTTAAGCCTTTTTGCTAAATAGACTTGTAGGAAGGAACTGCAGATGCTGGTTCACACCGAAGATAGACACAAAATGCTGGAGTAACTCAGCGGGACAGGCAGCATCTCTGGAGAGAAGGAATAGGTGACCTTTTGGGTCGAGACCTTTCTTCAGACTGAGTCAGCTCAATCTGAAGAAGGGTCTCAACCCGAAGTGTCTACTTTATTGCAAGATTGGATTAACTTCTCCATGTACAGTCCAATGAATAATTCCAAGAAAACAAAATGCCAATAAAGGAGAATGTAATAAAAAAAAGGCATATGTGTAATTTTAAATATATATATATATATTTTAGGGATACAGCATAGAAACAGGCCCTATGGCCCACCGAGTTCGCACCGACCAGCGAAGCCCGCACATTAACACTAACCTACACACACAAGGGAGTGATGTCTTCAGACTGATGTCAGGAGAGAGGGAGATACATAGATAAGGAAGTGTAAGATGTGAAAATAGGACAAAGGGAATGGAGATCAAGCAAGATATAGCCGGAGAGCAAGAGAAATCACAGAGGGGGAGCAGCGAGACAGGGTGTTGCTGAACTCTCATCAGAGAGAGGAGAACTTCCTCAAAATAGACATTTTGCAGAGATTTCAGAGAAGCCGAAATGTGTAGGATGGAACTGCAGATGCTGGTTTAAACCGAAAGTAGACACAAAATGCTGCAGTAACTCAGCAGGACAGGCAAAATGGATGGGTGGTTTCCAACATCTATTGGGTTGACTTGGTCTGAAGAAAGGTCTCGATCCAAAAGGTCACCTATTCCTTCTCTCCAGAGATGCTGCCTGTCCCGCTGAGTTACTTCAGCATTTTGTGTCTATCTTCGGTGAAAACCCATGCGGTCACAGTGACAACTTACAAACTCAGTAGTGACAACACCCGAAGACAGGATCAATCCTGGGACTCTGGCACTGTAAGGCAGCAACTCTGCTGCTGCGCCATTGTGCTGTCACTTTAGATGCAACTTTATGGAGCCCTGACAAAACCATACCTGGAGTACAGTTTTGGTCTTCATGTTTAAGGAATGATCGGCTTGCAATTCAGAGAAAGTGGGGATTGACAGAGTTAATGCTGTGAGGTGTGGCCCTTTGTAAAGGTATCTACATCTTGGAGGCAGAATCTTCAGCAAAGATTTGGAATTTCTTCTCTCAGAGAGTCATAACTCTTTGAAAGTCGCTATACCAGACAGCTGTGAAGCTGGAGCCATTGAACATATTGAACATGAGGCAGCACAGTGGCGCAGCAGCAGTCTTGCTGCCTTACGGTGCCAGAGACCCGGGTTTGATGCTGACCATGGGTGCTGCCTGTATGGAGTTTGTACGTTCTCCCTGTGACCATGTGGGTTTTCGCTGGGTGCTCCGGTTTCCTCCCACACCCCAAAGACGTACAGATTTGGAGTTTAATTGGCTTCAGTAGAATTGTAAATTGACCCTAGTGTGTAGGATAATGCTAGTGTATGGCAGATCGCTGGTCAGCGCAGACTTGGTGGGCCTCAGGGCCTGTTTCTGTGCCATACCTCTAAAATCTAAATGAGATTGAAAGATATTCAAACTACAAGGGAGTGAAGGGATTGGGAGAGTGAAATTGAAAGTGGTGGTGAGGTAGAGATTGGACCTGCCATAGAAACATAGAAACATAGAAACATAGAAAATAGGTGCAGGAGTAGGCCATTCGGCCCTTCGAGCCTGCACCGCCATTCAATATGATCATGGCTGATCATCCAGCTCAGTAACCTGTACCTGCCTTCTCTCCATACCCCTCGATCCCTTTAGCCACAAGGGCCACATCTAACTCCCTCTTAAATATAGCCAATGAACTGGCCTCAACTACCTTCTGTGGCAGAGAATTCCACAGACTCACCACTCTCTGTGTGAAGAAATGTTTTCTGCCATGATCTTATTGAATGTAAGAATAGGCTTAAGTGATTGATTGGCATATTCCTGTTTCTGGTTCTTATTTTCTCAATGCACCACTAACACCAGAGTAGCAACAAAAGAAGCATCGGCCTAAATTGGGCGGCGCAGTTGCACAGTAGTAGAGTTGCTGCCTTACAGTGCTTACAGCGCCAGAGACCCGGATTTGATCCTGGCTGTGGGTGCTGTCTGTACGGAGTTTGGACGTTCTCCCCGTGACCGGCGTGGGTTTTCTCAGAGAACTTCAGTGTCCTCCCACACTCCAAAGACGTATAGGTTTGTAGGTCAATTGGTTTCGGTAAAAATGTAAAAATTGTCCCTCGTGTCGGATAGTGTCAGTGTCCGGTGATCGCTGGTCGGCGCGGACGGGATTGGCCGAAGGGCCTGTTTCCGCGCTGTATCTCTAAACTAAACTTTAAATAGGTACCTATCAGAGATCAGAGGAATGTATTTTCTTTAAGTAGTTTATTTTCCCAATTTGATTTGAGGTGAAATTTTAAGTCCACAATATGGAATTCAACATTGCAGTATGATGCCCCTTTTTAAGAGAGTCCCATTTCCTGGGGTGAGTTACATTAACTGTGGATGCCAGAATACATTAGCAATGCTGACAGGACTCCTTTTCAAATGCAGAAACAGGAGGCACATACTCATGGACAAAGCTGACAGGGAACTAGAGCAGTAATAAAAGACTGGCATTTTTCGGAACATAAGGAGGCCATTTAATGCATTGTGCTTTATTTTTTCTGGAGTTTTCCCAAACTAATGTCACTGCCTTATTATCTCCTTGTTGCTATATTTCTCTCAAGTTTTAAATGATCATTCATTCTATCCTTAAAAGATGCAACAGCCTCTAAACCAACTGTTTCTCTGAATCATTGGGTCTCTTTGTTCTTGTTCAACATCTGCATTTGGTCATGAGATTTATAAATATGGCTCTTGTTTTCCTCCAAAAGTGCTTTAAATCACACGTTTATACTTTACATTACACCTGCCATTTTATCTTTCTAAACTGTGAACTTGTCAGGATGGTTCCTGTAGCCATTTCCAGGGTGCCTGGTTGTATCATGTTATCAGTACACTTACAAATTGTGCTGTCTATAATAGATCTGTTATGGCCAAATACAAAGAACTGGCCCATGGACTAAAACTTTTTTATTCACGCACAGAAATTAAATATTTGCATGCTGCAAATCACTTTTTAAAGCTTTTGATTCTATTCGGGAAACCTTTGTGGAGTTGTTAAGAAAATCTCAAAATTACCAATTGTAGAAAAAATGCACATTTGAAAATTCATTCAGAATTAGTTAGTAGGAGTCTTTAATAGGAGCAATGTGATTAAAAAAATATTGAATTCCACTGGTCAGCAGAGAATTGTCCTACTCTCACAAATGCTGAATGTTAAACAAATATTGAATGAAAACTGGTTGGAACCAGGAATGAGTTGCAGATAGCCATAGTTATTTCTTAGAAACACGTATGAGTCATGGGCTCAATAAAACATTGTTAACGTTGTTTAGGAATATATCAAATACAACATTAAAGTGTATCATAGCAGTGATCAGAAATGACTAACATTCAGCGAACAAATGCAGAATCTGCAATAGTTTCACATTCTTTCTGGCACAAAAACATTAAAGAATAAAGGGGCGGCCATGGTAGTGTAGTGGTAGAGTTGCTGCCTTTTACAGCACCAGAGACCCGAGTGTGATCCTGACTGTGGGTGCTGCCTGTATGGACTTGGTACGTTCTTCCTATGACCTGCATGGGTTTTCACTGGGAGCTCTGGTTTCCATCCACACTCCAAAGATGTACATGTTTGTAGGTTAATTGGCTTGTTAATATTGTAAATTGTCCCTAGTGTGTGTAGGATAGTGTTAGTGTATGGGGATCGCTGGTCGGCGTGGACTTGGTGGGCCGAAGGACTTGTTTCCACACTGTATCTCAAAACTAAACTGAACTAAAACAAACTAAAGAACACTAAAAACATACATTTAACACATACTAATTAAACACCAAGAATGAAGGGACAGGCAGATTGTTGGCGAGGCAGCTATTGCTGGCGCCACCTGGTGGTATGATGTAATGTTTTAGGATTGAGGTGGTACCTCACATAACCAAATGTAGAGCCATAGAAAGGTATGGCATTTAAACAGGCCCTTTGGCCCACTGACTCCCTGCTGACATTCAACTGCATTTACCGTAACCCTACATTAAGCCTATTTTTTATTCGCCCCACTTTTGCAATGTAATTAAACGGTCTACAGAAAGTTAAAAACAAAGCAATGTTTTTTTCTATAAACACATAAGAAAACCAAATCAGAACGTTATCCTAGTTTTCCTTAAAAGCTGGCTAATATATATCCAGAATCTTTTCCATTGGAGTACCTAAGTTATATAATCTTGCAATCTAATGCCAGGAATGTTATTATGTATCTTGATAATGGTTTTCCAAGTACCATATGAAACAGGATCTTAAAATAGGTGTCTTCAGCTGCTGAATTGTATGTATTATTAAATACTTACTGATGAGAACTCATGAGGGGTGTATGGAATGATTGTGCTGCAAATAGTAATTTCAAAGATCAAATGTTTCCTGGGCATTTGCAAGATTTCTACTGTTAATTGTAAAGGATTTGTATTTTTGGAATTTACAAACATTTTGTGACAGAAAGGGTTTCAAGAGACTACTCAAAACGGCAAATACTGAACAATTTTGTTCATTTCTTGTGGTAGAAACTTCAGGCTAATGTGAACATATATTCTTGCTACCCCGGTGCTAAATAGTTGGGCTGTTGTAATGCGTTTCCTTTGTTGATCCTACTTCACGGTTACTAAGGCCATTTCTTTTCAGTCCTGCCCTCCACTTCACACTGGCACTCTTTTCTGAGTTGGCCTTTACACGTTTATCCTTCCAGTCACTTCACATCTGAGCTTCCTTCCATTTCAGGCTGACACTGTCCCCTCGTTCACAGCGGCATTCATCACCTTCCTGGCTTTCTTGGTGCTGACCACTTCACAAAGCTGCTCCCCACCACTTCAGCCTCCTCATCAATGGCCCGGCTGGAAAAACACACAAAAAACCCAGGCCCCACAATGCTTTCATAAGATCAGGACTTCCCACCCACAGTGATTAACAAGAGCAGGTTTAATTTCTGGCGAAGCAGCTGAACCATTTAAGAATTAGGAGGAACTTAAGGGTCTAATTTTCACATTATAGCGCAATTCTCCACATAAAAATAAACAATTGATTTTTCAGCAAACTGTATTTTAAAAAGCATGTCTAATAATTGGCATAAACATGTAGTAATGTCCAGGGCTGGCAAGCGTCCATATGATCAGTCTGCATGTGTGTTCTTAGCATTCAAAATAAATTATGCATTTCTCTTTAAATGATGCAAAAATATGGTTGCTATTTCCATTTTGAAATGTTTTATTAGATCTTGTTTACACAGGTTGTTTAGCAGTCTCCAAAAAAGAAACTCCCCACAGAATAACCGTTCCCTTTTTATTCCTAAATTCTAGCCAAATGAATTTTTCAATCTCTGTTCTATTCTGTCGGGTCTTCCTGGAAATTCGGTGACAACAGCGTTCACCTCCCACTCAGATCTCAGCCTAAGGCATTGTTAAGTCTGTTAATGCTCTCGTCTCCTATCCTGATCACACAATTTATTTCTCGACCACACTAATTTTATTCAGATTACTCTCCACACTTATACATGAATGCAAAAGCCATGCTGCCTGTTGCCAATCTTACATTCTAAATACAATATTTTGTTTATATTACCCTTTTTCTTTTGTCTGGCTAACCATGGAAAACAAATAAAACTGCAGATGCTTGAATCTCAAACAGAACCAGAAATGCTGGAAAGATCATCAGTGGAAAGAGAAACCATTTAACGTGTCAGGTCAGGAGACCCAGAGTTCTAATGAAGGGTCTTTGACCTGACACATGAACTATTTCCACATGTTGCATGACTGGCAGATTTCTTCCAGCATTTCTGTCTTTGCTCACTACAAACCTGACCTGCTCCACTTGCTTTCTGCTTCCTTGCCTTTCCACCAAGACTAATGGGATTCAAATCCCATTTTCTCATTAGTATTCAACCAGCATGATCAATAGTTTCAAACTTGCTCAGATGTTGCCTACCCTTGTAATACATACTAAAGTAAATATCTGGTAATCCAATGTTCTACTTTTGATAATTCCAAAGACTCAGCATTTTGCTCACCAGGGGATATTTCCTACATCCTCTTGAAGCTGCTGGAACCTCCTTGGCTGCATTGTCTTAACTCACCAGGATCCCATTTCCCTCACTCTCTTGAAGTTATCTAGGGCCCTCTTGGCTGCATGCCCTTAAAACTTATGCCCTCTATAGGGGCAAATGGAAAGGCCATATGGTGTTGGAAGTAAGGGGCGATATATTAAAACTGGTGCACACCAGGGGACCAGTCAAAGCTGATCTCCTGAGCACGGTTTTAATAATAATAATAATAATGCATTACATTTATATAGCGCTTTTCATATACTCAAAGACGCTTTACAGGGATTTAGAGAACATAGGGAAGTGAATAAATAGATAAATAAGTAAACGAACAGAGAAAGGAGACAGAAGGTGAGGTGACCTTCAGTGGTTGAAGGCAGTACTGAACAGGTGAGACTTCAGTGATGTTTTGAATGTGGTGAGTGTGGAGGAGTCTCTGACGGTTTGGGGTAGTGAGTTCCATAGGGTGGGAGCAGCGATGGAGAAAGCCCTGTACCCCCAGGATCTGAGTTTGGTCCGGATGTGGGGGGATAGGAGATTGGCAGCAGCAGAGCGGAGGGTGCAGGTGGGAGTGTGCCTGTGGAGGAGGTCGGTCAGGTAGGATGGGGCCAGGTTATGGAGGGCTTTGTAGGTCATGAGGAGGATTTTGTACTGGATTCTCTGGGGGATGGGGAGCCAGTGGAGTTTGTAAAGGACGGGGGTGATATGGTCACGGATCGGGGTGTGGGTGAGTAGACGGGCAGCGGAGTTTTGAATGTATTGAAGTTTACTGATGATTTTTGAGGGTACAGCTTTTACATTCTCAGCTGAAGGCAGCACGGTGGCACAGCAGTAGAGTTGCTGCCTTACAGCGCCAGAGACCCAGATTCGATCCTGACTACGGGTGCTTGTCTGTACGAAGATTGTACGTTCTCCCCGGGACCTGCATAGGTTTTTCCTGGGAGCTCCGATTTCCTCCCACACTCCAATGTCGTGCAGGTTTGTAAGTTAATTGGCTTGGTGAGATTGTAAATTGTCCTTAGTGTGTGTAGGATAGTGTTAGTATGCGGGGATCGATGGTCGGCGCGGACTCGGTGGGCCAAATGGCCTGTTTCTGCACTGTATCTCTCAACTAAACTGACAAGGTGATACAGAATCTAGACTAACAGTAAAACTAGGTGTTGATTACAGAATGGAAGTTAATTAGGTAACAAACTAGATTTTGATTACAGAATAAAATGATTATCTACATAGCTGAGAGTAGATCCAATTTTCTGTTACAACAATGGGTAAAACATAATAGCATAACATAATCAATGAAGTTCCTGAAACTTGGGTGTCGTCACTGTTACATTCCATGCCTCTACCTTTAGGCTTTGTCTGCTGTTCCCTATCATCACAATAGCATAATCCACATCCCTATTTATTAGTAAAGAGCCCTCACTATTCTTTCCCCTACAACAGCCCCATTTCCCGCAGTCCCTTGAAAAGCAATGGGAATTTGTTTGGCATGAGCTTTCGAAACATAGCAAGTTTGCTGGAAAACATATTTTTAATACCATGTAGTTCCTTTAAGAAGGTGAATTCAAAGTGTTATCACAAGGAACTGCAGATGCTGAAATCTTGTGTAGAACTTAAAATGCTGGAGTAACTCAGGAGGACAGGCAGAATCTCTGGAGGACTTGGAAAGGCAACGTTTCGAGTTGAGGCCCCTCTGAATTAAAAATGTCTTGATGTATTAAAAGGAATAACATGGTGCAGAAAATCTGCCAGTCTGGTACCATCAAAGTTGCGAGCTTGTTGGATTAACAGAGTTCTACTCTATTTCGAGGCCAGAATTGCAGAAATCCTTTTGATTTCTACACCACATCTCCAGCCACATTGCTTCTTGCAATTACTTTTTATTTTCAACCAGTCCCTCAAGATCCAGAATAACGTGTTTTATGGGTTTTAAGGTGGTGTACCCATGTGCCATTTCTGCTCAGCTTCTCTATGGACTCCATGGGATACTGTTCCAAATGCTCTTTCTCCAGTTTATGCGGTCATAGGGCGAAGAATTTCAAGAGGCATGGTGCATTTTTTTACCAAGGAGGATTTTAGCACATCCTTGAATCATTTTTTTCACCTGCCAGATAGTCTCTTTTTGTGACAGAGCCCAGAATTCAGGCTCCATTTTTGGGAGCCTGGTGTCGGTCATGCGCATGGCTGTGGGGCCATCTAAGTGTAACTGGACACAAAATGCTGGAGTAACTCAGCAGGACAGGCATCATCTCTGGAGAGAAGGAATGGGTGACGTTTCGTGTCGAGACCCTTCTTCAGGCCCTTCTTCAGTCTCGACCCGAAACGTCACCCATTCCTTCCCTCCAGAGATGCCGCCTGTCCCGCTGAGTTACTCCAGCATCTCGCGTCCATCTTCAATTTAAACCAGCATCTGCAGTTTTTCTTGCACATTGACATTAGTTCACCTTTCCCTCCAGTCAATTTAGATATAACATCAGCAACCTGACAGCATCCTGCAGTTTACAGACACTGAAATAAAGTAATATTGATCCATCGATAGTAAGAGGTTTTCAAGTGACAGCTTCGGGTTCTGATAAAATGACTACATCCTTTTCAGGAATCAGGCCCGACAGATGATCCCATAAAGGAGGGACCTGAAACAGAAGCAAGTTCATTGCAGCTGCCGAAAAAGGTCAAAGACAATTCAAAGCAGAAGAAGTCCATTCCAGAGGAGGAAAATCGAAGAACAAAATCTTTGGAAGCTCTTCCTCCCACACAGCAGCCAAGCACCATTTCAGAGCCGATACCAAATGGCAGTAATAACAAAATCAAAGAAACTCCTGAGAAGAGACTGGAAAGGAAACAGTCATTTGGGATGTTCCTAAAGCAGTTGGTGCGTTAAAAGAAGCTCAGATCTAACAAGTCTCTGAAATCTTTTCAACTTAAACATTGAGAAAAAAATTCTCATTTGTTATTCATTTGTGAAATTTTAGTTTTGTAAAACTTTAAAGATATGTTTGCTTCTGATCTGAGTTATCCTTCCCAAAGTCTCGAATAATTTTGCATTTATATAATATATCCAGCTGGGCTAATGAAAGAATTTTAGGGCTAGCCATATTTTACTAAATTGTAAGGCCTTCCAAAAATAATTGTAGAAAAATTCATGAATTTGTAAATGAGTAAATTAAGCTTTAATGAAAGGTCAGGGCTCAGACTTGCAAACAATGCAACCTGTTGCAATTTGAAAAAGAGATACATTTTCTTTTTGAACTGCCCATGCATTCAGTTTTTCTTTGTCTAACTCCAGTACAGTGGTACCGGACTAAAGCTTGGAAATTAGCACACAAATAACCTACAGATTGTAACTCGTATTAAACTGGCACTATGTGGGAAAACATACCACCTCTATGTGAGGCACCCAGGCAAAAATATCTATCACACACAAGACTTACGATGTAGCTTGTAATAAAACAGGTCTTGTGCAGGAAACTTTCCCAAAGGTTTCATTCACGGACTTTTGTCATGGCAGAGTATGGAACTCCAGCACTGCCATGAGAACGTGGGCGAAAAGAGCCCATAACTATGGGATAGACGAATTCAGGACCAGCAAGAAGTAAAAGGTGGACATGAGGGAGTATTGGGCAGAAAGAAAATTATGGAGAGAGGATAGCAGAGGGCAGAGCGAGTAGATGCAAGATGGGCGAGGTTTGGTCAGGGGAATGCATGCAGTGCTGGTGGAGAAGAGAGTCAGTGTGGCGGAGATGGTCGGGGAGGGAACAAGGCCTAGAGGCCATTGGTTTCAAGGGGAAAGGTCATTGGGAGAAATCAATAAGAAGGAATACTTAAGTGAGAAGCTGCCTGGAAAAAAGAGAGATGCATCAGCTGCTCACCTAGGGTCAGGACCCCCCCCTAAGCAGTGAAGGCCAGTCTTAGTATACAGTGTCGACACAGTGGGCTGCTCTGAGTAGCATAGATTATCATAGGCAATGTCAACGTTTTGCATGCCCAGTGCTTCAGTGAGTTGAGCACCATCGCTAAAGAGGACCCACATATGCTGAACTTTAGGATGCTCATAACAGCATTTTTTAATAAAATTCCGCCACGGAGCATATGAAAAAAAACATGGTAAAATGTCATGAATTGCTTTCAATTCTATGCCAAAGCCTCCCATATCAGTACAGATGAATATGTTGGATTAATATACAAAACTACCTTTTCTTGCAAGTAACTTCTTATCAATGAATTTAAACTAAATTTCAATCTACTCATCCAAGAGTCGACGCCAAACATTGTAAATCTATATTTAATCAATACTGATTACTGATTACGTATGTACATAATTCATAGTCCTAGTTCAGATCGAAATAATATAATGCACTATAATCTATGATCATAACCCCAATTCCCATTATAAACCAAGTGCTGTTTAACTCCCATTCTGGATCAATGAGCACAGATGGCTCTGTGTTTAGATTTTCCTCTTACGTTTTGTAGTAATCCCCTGTGTATATGTGTCTAAAATCTGGAAAAAAATACACCAGATAAAACAAGAGATGAAGGCTTAATGAAAGAAGAACTGAAATATCATCGAGAAATAAGGGAATGTTCTTCTACGACTTCTACGCCTTAGTCAAGAAGAAGGTTCTAATGAGTATTTACAGCTTTTGATTAGTAGCCAAGGAAACTCAAATAGGCAGTTTTATCATACGATTTATTAATTTTAGAAAATAGCCAGATTAAGTTTTAAAAAAACACATTCTTGCTGCTAACATCATTTGTTTACCCTTCATACAAGTTAAACATGTTTTGATGTTTAACAAGAAGCAGCGATGTAACCTTAAATGATAGCAGAGTTATCATTCATTACCACGCTGGCAATGAGAATATTAAGGAATGTGATGACTGAGATGCCCTAATTGAACAATTAGATCTTATCCCGATTCTTTTCAAGGCTATTGCTCTGCTGCATATTGAGTTCATTTTATTGTCACGTGTACCAAAGGAAAAAGCTTTTGTTGCGTGCTAACCAGTCAGCAGAAAGATAATATATGATTACAATCGAGCTGTCCATAGAGTACAGATACACAGATACATTATAAAGGGAAATAACATGAATAACGTTTAGGGCAAGATAAAGCCAGTAAAGTCCGATCAAAGATATTGTCCGTTGTTTTGCTGTGCTGTTTCCTTTTGTTCTCCTCAATACAATTGCGAAGGCTTAATTCCCAGATTTTGTAGCTTTGTTAATCTCATCTGTGGATCGTTTAGGGGTGCCACAATTGGCCTCAGCATCCTGAATTAGGGTGGTGGCAATCCCACTGGATATTTGCTTCTGATTGTTGTCGAACAACTGGCTGCTTAAAGGATCCAAGTGCAGATGTCAGCATGGCAGGACTGTGGTGACCTTGATGGTTGAACAGTCTGCTATGATTCATTGTAATGTTCGCATTAACAAAATAATGTCAGTTTGTGTGAGGTTCAAGGATAATTGTTAGTTTGGCATACAACTAAAATATTCATAATAGATTTTCTCCTGGAACAATGTTGTTTTTCTTTGAAAAGAACCAACTGTTCTACATTTTCCACAGTCCAGTAACCTTGGGTGAATGCTGTGGGTAATTTCTGTTTAAAGCTGCGTTTTTTTTCTTTTGTTCAATATATCACTACTATAGCTGCACTATGGAGAGTAAAATAAATTAAAAGCAAGTCTTTGCTGTGTTTGCTGATGTCAAACAGGGCAGTGATTAAAAACTACCATGGAAGACTCCTGCACCTCTACATTAGGCAAAGGAAAGTCATGCAAGGTACCTATTCACAATTGCCAAAGTGGTTGCTACTTTAAAAAGCATGAATGACTCCACAGTTAAAGGGGTCATCTGTGTCCAATGTCACCCATGAGTAAACTCGAGTGGTCAAAATACTGACCACAGTATACTTGTCACAGAAGGCGGTGGAGGCCAAGTCAATGGAAATGTTTATGGCAGAGATTGATAGATTCTTGATTAGTATGGGTGTCAGCGGTTATGGGGTGAAGACAGGAGAATGGGGTTCAGAGAGAAAGATAGGTCAGCCATATTTGAATGGCAGAGTACACTTAATGGGCCGAATGGCCGAATTCTGCTCCTCCAAAGCTTGCTGGAAAGCAACCTATTTGTCCCTTTCAGCATGGAGGGGAGAAAATTGGAAGGAAATGTATAATGTTAAATTTCTGATAAGTGAGGCTGAGACGGGTCAGATTGAGAAAGTGGTTAAAAAAACATTCCGGATCCCTGCTTTTATTTATATAACATATTTATTTTCATTCTTCCTCCATTCCTAATCCTAGCCTTGCATGCCTGAATTTAACTATTTTGCTGTGCAATAAATATTTCACACCAGAATACCATGAGTAAAAAATATAATAGAAAGGAAGTCATGATGAAACTTTATATAACACTGGTTTAGCCACAAAGGGAGGACAGATGTCTGTTTTGGGTGGCAGATTCAGATTTAGTTTGGTTATTATCATATATGCCAGAGTGCAATGTAATTCCTTGTTCAGAGATGCTCAGAGATGCTCAGAGAGTAAACAGAGAGTAATGATAGATACAAGAATAATAATAACAATGAATGCAAAACAGCAGAAAGTGCAGTGCAATCTGAAGTAGTGAAAAAAAACTAAAGTGCAATAACAGAATAACCAACTGAGATTAACATTTGGATGGTATGGCACAGTGGTAGAGTTGCTGCCTTACAGCGCCAGAAACCTGGGTTTGATTCTGACTGAGTTTGCACATTCTCCAAGTGACCGCGTGGGTTTCTCCGGGTGCTCCGGGTTCCTCCCACATTCCAAAGACGTGCGGGTTTGTAGGTTATACGGTTTGTATAAATCGTTCCTAGTATGTAAGATAGAGCTAGTGTACGGGGTGAGCGCTGGTTGGTGTGGACTTGGCGGACTGAAGGGCTCATTTCCAGGCTGCATCTCTAAAGTCTAAAGTCTAAAATCTACTCAAATATGGAATGAAGGTGAATGGCAAAATAATTAAAAGTTATTGAGGAATGGTTAACTGCCAGGAATAGTCATGTAGGCAGACTGGGAAAAGCAGTGGCTGCATTTCAAAAGGGACTTGCTTAAGTATCTGAAAGGAAAGAATGTGCAGGGAATAAGGGGACAAGATGGGGAAGAATAGGGGGCTGCAAAGTGTGGTAGCAGGTTGTGTTGATGCTTCACAACTCCAGTGTCCAAGGTTCAACCTTGACTTCTGTTCTATAAACTACATGTCCTCTCTTTTCTCTGTAACATTATCCCATGTGCTCATGTTCCTTCCACAGATCAACAATTGATGGTTAGTAGGTTAATTGGCTGCCGTAAATTAGCGCTGGTATAGCAACAGGGGTTTGTTGATATCCATGAGGGAGAGAATAAACTACAGGGCATCAGATCAGTCTGAAGAACGGTCTCGACCCGAATCGCCACCTATCCATGTTCTCCAGAGATGCTGCCTGACCTCCAGCACTTTGTCTTTTTAAGTTACTGGGAGTTTAAGTGCAGGAATGGATTGACAGAATTGTTGTTGGAGTCAACTTGGACCCCATGGATCAAATGACCTCTTCTGTGTAGGCAGGAACTGCAGCTGCTGGCTTACGCCGAAGGTAGGTACAAAATGCTGCAGTAACAATAGACAATAAACAATAGCCAATAGGTGCAGGAGTAGGCCATTCAGCCCTTCGAGCCAGCACCGCCATTCAATGCGATCATGGCTGATCACTCTCAATCAGTACCCCATTCCTGCAGGTCAGGCAGCAGATAGACACAAAAAGCTGGAGTAACTCAGCGGGACAGGCAACGTCTCTGGAGAGAAGCAACGGGTGACTTTTCAGGTCGAGACTCTTCTCCAGACTTCTTAAGGTCAGGCAGCATCTCTGGCGAAAAGCAACAGGTGACGTATAGCATAGAACCTCTTTCTATGTCGTAAGGAGATACAAGAGTGGGTGGGACCAGTTGTATTATTGCTCTTGCACAGAGCTAGTGTAGTGCAAACAGGCCAAATGGCCTCATTGTGTTTAATGTTTATCTTGTGATTTCCAGATCAACTATTGAATTGTATAAAGATTGCTGAAACTGCCATTGTAATTATTAAAGTCTCCAATTAATTTTTTCTGCTTTGCAGGGAGGGAGAAAGACAGCAGATGCCGCTGTTCAGACAGATCCTGTTGTTATCCATCCTGCAGGGAAGACAAAGTGATCCCAGTCTGCAACACCACCACGTCAGCCCCAGAAAGCTGGGCAACAGGCTGTAATACTCGGTGAAAGCACATACCATTCACTGAAGATAGACACAAAATGCTGGAGTAACCCAGTGGGACAGGCAGCATCTCTGGAGAGAAGGGATGGGTGACGTTTCGAGTCGATACCTTTCTTCAGTCTGAGGACGGGAATCGACCCGAAAAGTCACCCATTCCTTCTCTCCAGTAATGCTGCCTGTCCTGCTGAGTTACTCCAGCACTTTGTGTCTACCTTCGGTGTAAACCAGCATCTGCAGTTCCTTCCTATACATACCATTCACAAGGTCTGATTATCCCTTTTGTATCTGTATGTAGTCAGGCCATGCCCAAGAATATCATCCCAACTTAATTTCCAGTTCAAGGATGCTGTAGCAAACATCTGAACTTTTTACATTACATTGATAGATTTAAATGACATTATTTTCTAAGTATTGGATAACTGTTGAAATTCATACCGTGCACTAATCGTATTGGTAATTACGTTTTAATTATTTTTATAATAACATCAGATTTTACAGGAAAGCATGCTGTTTTTTTAAAGCACTTTTCAAGATACTTGCACTTCATCGTGTCGGAATGCCATCAGAAATCGGCGGTGTTGAGCAAGAGTAGTTCATCATTATTGCCATCAACGTGATATCTTGGAACACCCAATGAAGTAAAAAGATTAACTGCTAGAATAACGCACTGGGTCAAGCTGCATCTGTGGAGGCAAAGAACTTGTCAATATTTTAGGTCAAGACCCTGTATCAGGACAAGAGAGTCAAGGGGAAGATAACGAGTAAACAGAAGTGAGTGGGAGGTGGGGGACAGAAACCAGGAGGTGATAAGTGAAGATAAACACAAAATGCTGGAGTAGCTCAGCGGGACAGGCAGCATCTCTGGAGAGAAGGAATGGGTGACGTTTCGGATCTAGGCCCTTCTTCAGACTTCACAGATAAGTGGAACCAGGTGAAGCTAGGCATGAGGGGCAGATGGAGAAGGGGAAGGGAGAAGAAGAGACGAGAAGTAGGCGGATGATAGATGGAAACACCTACCCAACCCTTCCATCTGCCTAATTTTCTCCCCACAGCCAACTTTATCTGATTCCACCTATCATTATGTGTCTCCACACTCCCCCTCCCCTCCCCCACCTGGATCCATTTGACCGTCACCGACCCACTCATCTGCTTCCACCTTTCAGCTGCCAGCATAGTCTCATTCCTCTCCCTCACTTCTCTCTATTCTCTCTCTACATTCATGGTCCTGATGCCAGGTCTCACAGAACAAAGAACATAGAGCAGTGGGTGGCACGGTGGCGCAGCGGCAGAGCTACTGCCTTACAGCACCCGGGACCCGGGTTCGATCCTGACTACGGGTACTTGTTTGCATGGAGTTTATACGTTCTCCCCGTGACCTGTGTGGGTTTACTCCAAAACCTTCGCTTTCCTTCCACACTCCAAAGAAGTACAGGTTTGTAGGCTAATTGGTTTGGTATAAATGTATAATTGTCCCTAGTGTGTGTAGGGTAGTGTTAATGTGCAGGGGATCACTGGTCGGCGCGGGCTCGGTGGGCTGAAGAACCTGTTTCTGCACTGTTTCTCTAAACTAAACTAAACAGGCCCTTCGGCCCACATTGTCCGTGCTGAATACATTGCCAAGACCATCTCTTATCTACCTAATCCATATTCCTCCATTCCCTGCATATCCATATGCCTATCCAAAAGTCTCTTAAATGCCACTATTGCATCTGTCTCGACCCCAAACACCAACCATCTCCTTTGCCTCCACAGTTGCTGCTTAATCCATCGTGTTCTTCCAGCAGTTTATATTTTGCTCCAGATTCCAACATATGCAGTCACTTCTGGTTCTGCAATGAATTAAGTGTTCGGCTCATGTGCTTTGTCGTCAGTGGTCTGTAATATGCCTCCAACATTCAATACACTGAAATTTATTCCATACTCTGCGCTACCAATTTGGGATGAATTTCTTTGCAATTCTTGCTATATATGTTATATGTTAAAGGATGATTTGAGTGTATTAACAATAAATCCATGTACCAGGATGGGGGGATTAGAGTTGGGATTACATTGAGTCCTAACATTGCTATTAATTGTTATAAACCTTAAATTTAATTGAATTGAACCTCTTAAAAATGTTTAACCAATAAACCCAGATTGAAGAAACATAATTTAGGCTGTTTCTGTACACCAGGGGGCAACAAAACCTTGATTTGTAGGAAAGAGACCATTTTTGATTTGTTTTTCAAACTTTTCATTTTTGGGGGATTTTATTTCAAATGGTCTGAAAAGAGTTCCACATTGGCATGTTAAAAATCATTTAATTGTGCCTGACACTTTAAATGCCAGTTGAAATGATCTGCAAATATCTTGCTAATTTGATGCTCTGTACATTTGGAATTAAAAATATAATTTGGCCAATTAAATTTGATGGCACATTAGCAGTGTAAAAACATTAAATTACATTAAACAGATTTCATTTTTTGTAATGCGTTATTATTCATAGCTAACAAAACTGTCTTCCATTAGTTCCTGACAACAAGGGTTCAACAACGCTGAAAGTTAAAACCAGAAAAATGTTATTTTACCATAAAATAATTAAGGCATAAAGCTTTCATCGTGTGTTAATTACTCTATTAAAACATGCAGAGAACTAGGAATTGTCAGCAACTCATAATGAATTGTTTTTCCTTTGGGCACTTCCTTTCAGGCTGTGTGCTAGCATTCTTTCTGATTCATTTGTCCACAATTCATTACTTGAAGCAATTAAAATTATTTTTACTGTTCAAAATCTTTTTGGTGTTCCTTTGTTTATTGAAATGCCCCTTTTTTAAAAATCAATCTTACATTTCACCTAACATCTGTAAACTGTTCTTTTTTGTCAACTTGCTGTTGAAATTGAGCAGTAGCCTCAGACATTTGGTAAATTAACTACCAATTAACCAGTTAAATATCAATCAAAATATTATCAACAGCGCAATGGTTTAATGTGTAATGTACATTGAAGAATACATCCCTTTCTCGTCGAAGAAAAGCCCCTTGCTGGTATTTTACTCTGCTGGATTCTAGTATGTTATCTAAACTGCATATCCTCATTTAAGCCCTTCGGCAGTGAATGTGGGCAACCTACTTAAATAGGAGATTCACAACTCATCAATTCTCCAAGAGATTTCCAATTGATTATCAGGAATTTTGTTCGATATATAAACCTTCCCCAAGGCAAAAAGCAATACCAAGAGTGGCACTTTGGTTGATGTCAGCTAATTCAGCACAGCCCAGAAAAGAAGTCCAGGAATTCCTTTGTGACTGTATGTAAACCCTATTGCCTCCGATCTATTTAAGGAATAGAATGTATGATTCATCACAATCCTTCTATGATACTTTTTATATGAAGAATATTATGTAGTTATTTTGGATTGGAAAACACTCCAGGCAAAAGGAACATTTCCAGAATTTAGCTTTAGAGTAAGTAGTTTGGATTTACGCCCAATGTTTTCTTAGCAATTTAAGAGGGAAAAAATGAGAGTTGATTACAACACACACGAGGTGATAAAAGCTAGAAACTAAATGTATTAACCTGGAACACTATGAAATGATTTGTTTCGAATAAAATGTACCTCTGTTATTGGCCACTTCCAATGACATTTTGTAATATGAAACACCACACATTTTAAAAAAAGGAATTCCTCAGAGGATTGATTTTGGCGGTTTTCCTGGACTGAATTTAAACTCCCAGAAGCAGCTGGTTTGAAGTTGTTTCACATATTAAAATGCAAATATGCCTGGTTCAGGAATTGAACCTAATTTGGCTTTCAAGGAGAGGTGACCATCCCATTCAAAGTAAGTGGGGCTGTTCATATGAAAGAACGTTTGCAGTTTAACTTCTTTTTTCAGTTTAATAAACCTTTAATCACAAGTGTCTTAATTCTCAGGACATCCAGCAGAGGGATTTAATGCATAACACACGTACCTTTATAGCATTGCTCCTTATCCAGGAGAATCACACAGGATGTATCCTGGACAAGTTTACAAGAATCTTCATTGGTTCATAAGTGATAGGAGCAGAATTAGGCCATTCGGCCCATCATGTCTACTCTGCCATTCAATCATGGCTGATCCATCTTTTCCTCTTAACCTCATTCTCCTGTCTTCTCCCCATAACCCCTGACACACATACTAATCGAGAATTTATCTATCTCTGCCTTAAAAATATCAATTGACGGCCTCCATAGCCTTCTGCGGCAATGAATTCCGCAGATTCACCACCCTCTAACTAAAGAAATTCCTCCTCATCTTTTCTAAAGGAACACCCTTTAATTCATTGGCCATGACCTCTGGTCCTAGACTCTTCCACTAGTAGAAACATCCTCTCCACATCCACTCTATCCAGGCCTTTCACTATTCGGTTTCATTGAGGTTCCCCCCTCATCCTTCTCAACTCCAGCGAGTGCAGGCTCAGTGCCGTCAAACGCTCATCATATGTTAACCCACTCATTCCTGGGATTATTCTCGGAATCTGCTTCACTCCACATCACACAATGTGATCTGTGTTCTTATTTTCTTCCTACACATCCTCACCAACATCCACAACCACAAACCAGCATTGGGTGCAGTCGTGCTGTCCACATCTTACCAAGATCTCTCATTGACTAGGTGCACCTTCACAGTCCCATAGATGTTGGACTTGTGAAGTTGGCTTCTTGCTCAACAGCCCTCCCGCCAGTTAATCAGACTGCCTTTGAGATTGGACCCTGCCCAATGGAAACTAGCTTTAATTTCTCCATGACATTCAGCAACCATCCTTCTACATTTTCAGGCCCCAACAGCCCCTTTGTGTCTTCCTGTTGAAGCTGCCATTGTTTATCAGGCAGTCGTGCTTCTGTGAAATCTCTCACCGAGGAATCAGTGGATAAGACTTCAACATTATTTCACATCCAATTCAAGATACAAATTCTTCCAATGCTTACTGTCACACATCTTGGCAAGTGGGACAATGTAAAACAGCTTTTAAATAAAGTGAAATATGAAAAGCTGTTTCAACATTTGATCCAATGTAGATGTTGTTTTGGAGTGTCATGCTTGGAAAACAGCAAAATCCTCCTGATTGACCTTGTTCAGCGGAAGATGCCTTTTGTTGCTCACTGAGGTGGCAATTCTTTGTGTGACCTGGGAAGGTTAAACTGTTTAACTGTGGGGCACATCAACAACCATGCCTGATCGTATCCATGGATGATATCTGGCAGAGATCAGTGAATATCACTCAGAAGTAAATTTAAGGGCGGCACTGTGGCGCAGCAATAGAGTTGCTGCCTTCCAGCACCAGAGACTCGGGTTCGATCCTGACTACAGGTGTTGTCTGTACGGAGTTTGTACATTCTTCCCGTGACCTGCGAGGGTTTTCTCCGAGATCTTAGGTTTCCTCCCACACTCCAAAGATGTACAGGTATGTAGGTTAATTGGCTTGGTATAAATGTAAATTGTCCCTAGTGTATGTAGGATAGCGTTAGTGTGCGGAGATTGCTGGTCCGTGCGGACACAGTGGGCCGAAGGGCCTGTATCCACTCTGTATCGCTAACCTAAACTAAAAAGTAAATAATTATGTATTTTTCTTCTCCTGAACCATTTACATTAGTTGAGGTCCAGAATCAAATTTCAGGGGGAAACTTAACCACAGGACCATCAAGTGTGTTTGAATTAGAACCCATCCTTTTCCATATGATACAAATGTCAAAGACTAAAGGGCATAACTTTAAGGTGAGAGAGGCAAGTTTTTTTACACTGAGGCCGGTAGGTGCCTGGACATAGTGCCAGGGATTGTGGTGGAAGCAAACATGATAGTGGCATTTAAGCATCTGTTAGATTCACACATGGATATACAGGAAAAGGAGGGATGTGGATCATATGTAGGCCAAGGAGAATCATTTAACTTTGCATCATGTTCAGCATGAAAGGCCTGTTCCATGATCTATGCACCAACAATGTTACAATTGTTACAATCTAGTCATTTTTTTATAAAGCACCACAATAATCATCCAGATGACAAATAGTGCATATCTTTTAAGGACACAATAAGAAAGTATTAATATACTTTAGTCATGCCATCATATAGCTTAATATCTTAAATAGGAGGTATTACTGCCAAAGGATTGGGTTAACAATAATGGTTCTAAATCCAAGAGGCATGAGTATCTTCTGCATTGGGCAATCTTTTTGTAATTATTAGCTTGTTATAGATATCATGTAACAATTTAAAACTGTTTCACTCACAAATTTAAATGGTCCTAAATTATAGAACAAGATATGTTCCTTTTGTCATTAATTTCTTTCCTTACCTAATGTTCATGAGGAAATTATGTAAAGGGCTAAAGTTCCATTGTGGCCATTGGATAGCTGGTTATGTCAAGGTCTACAATCATTTTTAAGTTCATGTCGATTGGTGAAATTGACATTAAATATGATTGCAGACCTCAGCAATTTGCTAACTGCAGCATTATACGTACACTCCATCCTGCCTAAAGTAATTAAGTTAATCCTTAAATGCAACTTATTTTTAAAACTCACATGCGTCTATCATTTCAACACCAACAGATTTTCAATTCTAATGTGTAGCAGAAAACTCAATATACTTAGAAACGTTTTTAAATACACAGGACGTGATGTTAAAATCCAAAGTGCCACCTCTTAACTTGCGTCCGGTGGTGATGGATGGCTTAAGCACTCACCTACGCTCCTCCGATGTTGAGAAAGGCTGGGCAGACACGTCTTTGGGGTTATCAAGTTGGCTCCTACTTTCATCAACGTTTCGCTGAATGGGCCCACGACATCTCCAGTAGGCTCAGAGGTGCGTTCTGGCATCCCAATGTGCTTAGAAAACAGTTTATTTGTGTAACAGATCTTCCAGCAATAGCTCCAAATGAAAGCACATTGATTTATTCGGGGGGAAAAACTGCAGTGAATGGTGCATCCTTACAGAAAACACATGTGCATTGAATCACTCTCAGTAAGTTACTGCAATATGATCACTGGGCAAAACTGCAAAGTAAGTTAGTCGTTCAGCTGTGAGTAAGCTTGCCACCTTGCATAGGCCAAAAGGACAGATGGAAGTCACTTATGAGAACATTAACGGAGATGTGGGGCAACAGGAAGGGGTGTGGGGAGAATGAGATCACTTGGATTTCTCGTTAGCAGTTCAAGCAAGTTTGGATCATCTGTTGTAAGACCCTGTGGTTTATGAGCATGTTTAAGAAGCAATTAGACAGGTACATGGATCGGAGAGGCTTAGAGGGAAATGGGCCACGCACAGGCAAGTGGGACTAGGGTAGGTGGGGCATATTGGCCGGAGTGGGCAAGTTGGGTCGAAAGTCTATTTTCCACATTGTATGAGTCTATGACTATGTTGTAGATCACATGCGAACTACTGAATTCTACAAAGGACATAACTGTATGACACAGTACATACCTTGTGTATTGTATCTGCTGAAATATCTACTCTTGCCCTTTGTGTCCTGAGAATAGCAAGTTTTCAACAAATACATTCACATTAAATGCTCATGTCACCTGGAAGAATTTCCAGGCTGTCGTGCCAGATGAAAGTAACATGCTTACGTGTACATGTACTTACATGTTCATATTGATCGCAAAGCATTTCACAGTCAGGGATCACTTTGGAAGTGTATTCCTGTGGGAAGAGGGTGGTGTTGTAGGAAAGAAATAGATCTGTAAACCAAAAACAAATGACGTCTTCACGACAACATGAGTCAGACATTGTATTAGTGACTTGAAAGCAAATGGAGTAACCAATTTATACGAACTATGTGGAAAGGTGAATACAATGTCATTAAAGAGGCAAAGTATATTTTAGGCTGTTGGGGGACTGAAGTCAGCGGAGTTCAGGATGGAAATATTTTTCACTGAAGGGCAAAACACTGACAATATGGTTTTGGGTGAGCAGAAGAGTGGAAGCTGACAAGGAGGAATGGGTAGTGGAGTCCTCATTCTTCAGCCCACTGATCGCCTGGCTTTTTCCTGTACTTGGAGCTGCTTTTGAACTCACCACCCAAAAGATTTCCGTCTTCAGCAATCTACTCACTAAAATACACATTCATCATCTAGTCCATCTTTTTTCCCCTCTCTTCTCTCCAGCAATCTTCCAAAATCTCTCAACAAGGTTCAATCTTCTCGACATTACATTCCATCAGCTGGCTAAATATCAGTCTTGAATCTACTTATTTTGTTGAACAACATGCATTCAGTATTGTGCAGGAAAGAAATGCAGAAGCTGGTTTTCACCAAAGATAGAGACAAAGTGCTGGAGTAACACAGTGGGTCAGGCAACATAGAAACATAGAAAATAGGTGCAGGAGTAGGCCACTCGGCCCTTTGAGCCAGCACCACCACTCAACATGATCATGATTGATCATCCAAAATCAGTGCCCCGTTCCTGCTTTTTCCCCATATCCCTTGATTCCTTTAGCCCTAAGAGATAAATCTAACATCTCCGGCGAAAAGGAATAGGTCATGGGAAAGAGAAAATAGAGGAATGAAAAGGATCAGAACAAATCAGAGCTGGCACCGATGACTAAGGAAAGATGGAGCCCACAATGGTTCATTGTTGGCTGCAGAAGAGCTGATAATGAAGTGATAGAGCGATGTGAATAGTGGAACTGGCAGGATGACTCGGATGGGGGAGGGGTGGAGAGAGAGAGAATGCCCAGTTTTGTTCATTTCTCCAAGCCCATGGAATGTTTGGATTTCCATTACAAAATTATCCATGTAGTTTCTTGCAATTTTTTTTATAGTATTGATTTCTCAAATTTAAAGAACAACTTGCTTCATGTCCAAGGAGCTTCTTTGGAGCTTACAGACAAATTGGACATCACACAATGGTACTTCTGGTTAAATTGCTATCAAACTGACTGTGCAGTGTGCACGCTTGAGTACAATATTCACAGACAAGACCAGTTGAACAAGTGAAACAGGTAGGCAATTCAATGCTGACATTAATAGAATTCTTGCTGCGCCTAGGCAAATTAACATTTTCCAGGAACCACAATACACAGGTTACATAAAACTCTCTCAGCCTATTCATTAAATTATCACAGAGAAAAAAAAACATTTAACAGGAGTGTTCAAGGAACATTGCAGCACGGTTGCATGTTTTCTGTCACATCCTGCTTTCATGAAATTACTCTTGGGAAACAGCATCCAGGTACCATTTTTATGAACAGTAATTAAGAAAAGAAAATAAACAGCTCGGCTTAAAGTCTTCACTTGCAGTGCAGCATTTTCACTGTTCTCTCATTTTAAAACCTTCCAGGAGGGTTGTACTTATTTCAAGGGAATTCCTGTAAGCCAAGGTCAATAAAACTCCGATTTTGAAAGAGCATTCAATTTCTTTGCTATTTTCCATCCACTCCTCCCCTCCCCAAGTCACTTGAGTTACAGCTAATGCACTGTAAGCATTCCAAAATGTAGAGGTTTCATAGCATCTCATACATTATTTAGTAATACCTATGCATTTTATTAAAATAAACTAGCATTATCCTTTTAAAATACATTCGGCTGAAGAATAGAGTGTGCTTGACATAAAGTATGAAATAAACATACAAAAAAAAAGAAATAGGACTTCTTGGTAACTTAAAGCCTCTGAATGCAGAAGTTATTCTCCATTGGAAAATTACTAATATATGCCAAATGTGTGGTGCGTGTATTTATGTGTTCTGTGACATGTAGAACTACTGATGAATCAGTGTGTTCACAGGGGCAAGGAAGAACAGCAAAGAGTTTCTATTTTTGTAATTATTCATATTTAGGATTTGACGGCAAATGTCACAGGAATATTTGACTGCATTAGGCAGCAAAGCTGAACCCCGAAACTGTACTCAGACACGGCCCACTTGCTGCAGATAACTACAGTCAGGAGCAAGATCCTAACCTAATCTGGTCAGCTTAAATGCAACCGGAAAGATGAAACCTGGGGTCACAGTTCTCTTGGCCTTCACCGCAAAAGCTGATTCAGACATCAAACGAGGTTGTCTTTGATGTACATGATACAAAAAGCTTCCCAAAATGAGAAATAGTTATTTGGGAAATCATGCCTTCCTTAATCTGTGGAGGAAGGAAATGGGCGCCTCAATATTGCAGCGGTAGAGTTGCTGCCTTGCAGCGCCAGAGACCCGGGTTCGATCCTGACTACAGGTGCTGTCTGTACAGAGTTTGTACGTTCACCCCGTGACCGCTTGAGTTTTCCCCTGATGCTCTGGTTTCCTCCCGCACTCCAAAGACATGCAGGTTTGTAGGTTAATTGGCTTTGGTTAAGATTGTAAATTGTCCCTAGTGTGTAGGATAGTGTTAGTGCACTGGGATTGCTGGTCGGCACAGACTTGGTGGGCCAAAGGGCCTGTTTTTGTGCTATATCTAAAAACTAAACTAAACATCCAGTATAAATTGTTGACATTGGGAAAGGGAAAATGAGTGGTAAATAAATTATTTTAATTTATTTGCTTTCTTTGATTGCTCCCCATCTTAGTTTCTCTGCACCAGGTGGAAGTGTTTTTCTTTGGACATGTACATGGATAGGAAAGGTTTAGCAGGATATAGGCCAAACATATCTTTGGTGTAAACCAGCATCTGGCACATTTTGTCTCAATGGAAACATGTCATTCAAAATGCAAGAATGTCTCTTTTAAGACTTATAAATATACAAAACAAAATTATATGCAAAATTTATTTGTCTGTTGCCAGGTAATCAATAACATTAGATGAATAAAAGCTTTATTATCTGATAAATCCACGTGTTAAAAATGTTCACAGAACTTCTTTAAAAATATATAATTTCACACCGTAATAAGATTCAATTCACATCCTGGGACAGGAAACGCTTTTGACGCACAAGGTTGTAAGAACCTTCCTCTGTGACTGTCAGCAAAGGTAGAAAACTAGATGACGGGAAGATAGCACCAACCCACTTCCACATCGTTTAGTACTGAGAAAGACACTGCTGTACCTGTCACTGTACAAACCTGTCATTACAACTGATTTACCAAACACATTATGTGGAGACATCGGGATCTTGCAAACATGATGCCTCGTGAATAAGCTTCCTTTCTGCACAGCTATAAAATACTCAAATGCTGGGAATCTGAAATAGAAACCAGAGGAAAATGCATTCTACCAATGACATGCATGTTAAGAAGAAAGAGAGGTTGATTTTCAATGCGGTATCAGGAATACTATTTTTCTGACACAAGAAACTGCAGAGGCTGGTTGATAAAAATAGACACAAAGTGCTGGAGTAGCTCAGCGGTTCACACAGTATCTCTGGAGGACATGGGGACATTTTGTACCAGGACTGAAGAAGGGTTCCAGACCTAAAGGCATATCCTTGCCCGCTAGAGATGCTGCCTGACACACTGGGTTACTCCAGCACTCTGTGTCTTACATCGAAGATAGACAGCAGGACAGGCATCATCTCTGGAGAGAAGCAATGGGTGGCGTTTCAGGTCGATAGCTATTTTTGGAGAGTTGGGCAAGAGAACCCTAATAGAGAACTGAATCTTACTTTAAAACAAAACTGAATGATCAGTTCTACATTAATGAATTATCTCCTCTAACCTTTTTCTTAATAATTCAATTTTTGTGTCTCTTTAAAAGGTGCTGTGTGCAGAGATTTTCTTTAAGTCTCCCTTAACTCACTTCCTCATACCCGTTGTGTAGGAAAATAACTGCAGATGCTGGTACAAATCGAAGGTATCACAAAATGCTGGAGTAACTCAGCGGGACAGGCAGCATCTCTGGAGAGAAGGAATGGGTGACGTTTCGGGTCGAGACCCTTCTTCAGACTGTTACGGGTCGAGACCCTTCTTCAGACTCATATCCGTTACTTAATCCAGGAAATGGTATGAATGATCATATGATCAAGATGGAAATGGCTGATCAAATGGATTCAGATAACAGTAGTTAGAATTATTTCCTTCAGTTCTCCAAAATGTGGCAGAATTTCCATTCTAAGCTTTATATAACATGGACAGAAATGATTTTCCATCAGTGTAAACATTTCTTTCTACATACTATGTTAATTTTTTTGTTTTGAACAACGATCTGTCATATTTGGTGAAATTCTATTGATTAGAAAGCAGGATATAGATGGTGTCACTGATAACATTAATTGTTATTGTTTATGTAAGAATTGAATTTGATGGTTTTTGAAGATAAATACAATTGTGATTCACAAAACGACCATGAGCAACATTGCAACCTAACTTGCGTGCACACATCAGGAAGGTGTTAGCAAGGGGCTACAGTTATGATAACATTTGTGTTTCTCCTGCAATGTAGATCGGCACTTTCATTCCATAAATTCTCCAATTTTAGGTAAACAAGCCGTCCTCTGTTCCCCCCTCCCTCCTTTTCAGCCTCTCTTTCCTGTGCCCCACCTGGATGTTTCCCCTTCTTCTGGTCCCATCCCACTGATATACTTTCTCTGGGTTTACATTTTACAACTCTTCTCTCCTTATCTCCTTATCTCTTTGTCTTTTCATCTTTGCCCTTTGCCAGCTCACTGGAAGAAGAGACCTGACCCGAAGCGTCATCCATCCTTTTTCTCCGGAGGTGCGGCCTGACCCGCTGAGTTACTCCAGAACTTTGTGTCTCTCTAAGGTGTGTGGCTTCCACTGTTGCATGCAGTAGCCAGCTTAATGCTGTGCAGACAAAAAAACAGCAATCTGCATCTATTAATGGTTTGTCAAGAAAAATATTAATGAAGTCCAAACCAAGCAGTGATTTTGGTTTCCTGAATGTGCAGTAGGTATGTACTACTGGCACAAAGTGATATTATACTCAGTTGGCATTTCAGCACCCAAAAGCCACACCCTCACCCAATGTTCACCAGCACCTTTGACCAGAGGAGGGAGCACCATCAACACATGGGTAGCCATCAAGAATGGGAAATCCTGACTTCTTTCCTCCTTCCTAATTCACACCAGGCCTCCATTGTATTTTCCAAGTCCATTCAACTCCGTACACACCATGAATTAACTTGTGAACTGCTTTGCATTTTCACTTTGCCACCAGTCAAGTATATTTCTAAGCCATCTGGAAAAGCTTGAGTACAATCTTATCTGATTAGGAAGTGTACACTTGAGAATTGCAAATGTATATGTAGGAGACGTCAGAAGTATAAAACAAGCTGAGAACTAAATTACATTTTTCCTTCCTCTCGCCCCTGGATTTCTCCTTTTTTGGGTGACTATGAAAGGTAGGAAGTATCTGATATCAAGATCAATACAATGTGTGTGGGAGGAGAAGATCTGTTCTACTATTTATTTATGCATGCAGGAGGAAATTGCATTAGTTTTGCATGTTTAATATAGGACATATATAAAATACACATATTCTATAACACTTCACAGGGAATTCTTCAGAAAATAATAGAAGCACAGTGTTAAAGGCTTCATTATGTTATGGAAAACTTGGTCAAAAAGATAATTGTGAAAGTTAAAATGTGTAGGAAGGAACGGCAGATGTTTGTTTAGACCGAAGATAGACACAAAGTGCTGGTGTAACTCAGCAGGTCAGGTGGCATCTCTGGAGCAAAAGGCCCTGTGGGGGAGGATCACAGTCTAGGGTCCTTCCGCTGCTGGACATGGGGGGCAGGGTGTGGTGGAGACGCCCCTCCAAATAAGGGATACTGTGTAAATGTCTGTAAATTTGGAAGTGAATGCCTGTATCGAATGTGTAACCTCCAGAAATGTCGGATGGATTTGGTTAAAAAAGATGTTTTGTAAGTAAATATTTATTACTTGAATAAAGTATTTTTTGATTAAAAATAAATAAATCTCTGGAGCAAAAGGATGGGTGACATTTCCAGTCGGATCCCTTCTTCAGTCTGATGAAGGGTTCCGATCCGAAACATCGGCCATCCTTTTTCTCCAGAGATGTTGCCTGACCTGCTGAATTATACCAGCACTTTGTGTCTAAGCCTCAAGGATAGTTATTATATTTTTTGTTTTAGAGATGCAGCATGGAAACATGCCCTTCGTCCCATTGAATCCACCATGGCCATCGGTCACCCATTCACACTAGTGCTATTTGATCCCACTTTCTCATCCACTCCCTACACGTCAGGGGCAATGAATCTACAAACCCCCACATCTTTGGGATGTGGGAGGAAACCAGGAGCACCCAGAGGAAACCCATGCACTCACAGGGAGAACTTGCAAACTTCCACATAGAAAAGCATCCAGGTCAGGTCAGGATCGAACCAGTATGTGGCCCAAAGGAGGACAGGGAGTCGAAAATACTCAGGTGGTTTCAAAACAGAAGATAAGTTAAGAACTTTGAAAAGTATGAAATTGACTTGGAAGGCAAACGTAACCTTTGGATTGTGCTCCATGTCTAAATGAAGCTCAAGGTGAAGATAACCAGGTCATTGACTAGTACGTTATTGTGCAATTTTCTTCTGAAGGCATCAGTGGACAGACATGCTTTTGACTTTTATGAATCCCCTATAACGTCAAAGACAATTTAGTGAAAGGATTTTACTTTCATTTTGAGCAGAAAGATAATCATATGTGATAGGGTAGGGCTATGCTTTATATTTGTTGCTAATTTTGATGTAAAGATGAGAAAGCAGACATAATGGCATTGAGCAAAACATCTTCTGTTGCTACTTAATATATGAAGCAGAATTTCTCTCGATGGGCGACTTCACCACAAACAACAGACAGAGGAAATGCTCCTCCTGTTTCAAGTATAAATCAGTCAGGGTATTTTGGCACGTAAGCACAGACCATGGAAAAGCAATTGTCTGGTCTGAGACGCATTGAAAACTTAGAGGGAGCAACAAAGGTTTACTGTAATAGTTCCAGGGAAACGTGGATCATGTTACAACGATGGATGTAGAATCTGGATTTGTTCTTCTTGAAGCAGAAAAGGCTCAATAGAGATTTGATAGAGACGTACGATATTTTGACTGAAGTGAATAGGGCAAAACGAGAGAAACAGTTTCCACTATCAAAGAGCTACCAAGGACGAAAGCTTACAGATTTAAAGTGATTGGCAGATGATCCAGGGAAAACATTTGGACAAACTCTTTCTTAAGCAAAATGATCAGGAATGCATTGCCTAAAAGTGTTGCCGGATGTTAATGTAATTATGTGTTTCAGAAAGGAATTGAATAAAGGGCCTGTCCCAGTTACGCAATTTTTAAGGCGACTGCCGGCGACTGTCAAAGTCGTAGCAGATCGCCAAAATTTTCTTTTACCCTACGATAATGACTACGTCAGGTCGATACAAGTAACTTTTTTTTGTGAAACTAGCACCTGGCTAAGAGATTACCCGTCTTCGGAAACATCGCAAAATTCCCACGCTTACCTGACCGTCAAACTGTCGCCTCCAATCTACCTGTCAAATGTCCTGACGGTAAATAAATTGGTTAAACAAAACTATCTTCTGGTATCCTCAAATGCCTTTTCTTAATTTAATATTACGTGCTTCTAAATGCATCTGCGACAAGGATTTTTCAGTGAACCTCCAACAGAACCAATGCGTTCCACATCAGTCTGAAGAAGGGTCTCGACCCGATACGTCACCCATTCCTTCTCTCCCGAGATGTTGCCTGACCTGCTGAGTTACTCCAGCATTTTGTGAATAAATCGATTTGTACCAGCATCTGCAGTTATTTTCTTATATCACATCGCAGTAACTCCTTTGTGTTAGTAGTGTCTGTCTTTGTGTGAGTGTTTGCCTTTAAACGTAGTGAAATGCTTGTGTACGTGTTTGCTTCATTGATCAAAATAAATGAATGAAAAGAGTTCTCAGAGTGTAGTGCCTGTGTCAGCGTTTGATTTCATTGGTCAAAATGAATGAGACTAGAATCTTTGAATGAGATGCCATGATAAAGTATTTAGAAACATAATAAATTCAGACTCAAATTTTTTTTTAAATCACCAACATCAACTTTATTCAAACACACTATATTCCCATGAAAGATGGATAAATACATGCCAAAATCTTTTTTTTTAAACGGACTCTTCAAACGATTACAAAATATGTCTAAAAATTTCACTGGGCGGACCTTGCTGTCGGTTTGTTCAAGTGTCCACCCACCTTTGACAACATCGCCATTCCACTCCAGCTCCATTCCACACCTGGTTGTTGCAGCTGCACTTCTGTCAGCTGTCAAAATGGGTTTTGACAGTTCCTGTCGGACCTTGTCTTCTCCTGATCCCGGTACCTGTCTCCGGTTGACGTTGGTGGTCGACAATGAAATTCATCCGTCCTCAGTACGGGCGACAACCTAGAAAACCTGGGGACAGCATGCGACACCGCCCGCAATAAATTACGATACCTGGCAACAAGCCAGCTGTCGCCGAGAAATTTCTAGCGGGAAAATGTTTCCGCGACACGCCGAGATCCACTACAATTCATTGAAGACTCCTCACGATCATGCCCGCGACAACCCGGCGAACATTCGGCGACAGCCTAGTCGTTGGCAGTCGCCTTAAAATCGTCTAAGTGGGACAGGCCCTTAAGTGTTTAGGGAAAAAATATTTGTCAGTTTGCAGGGAAGGTGTATGAGTGTGGAGCTGGCTGGATCATCCCTTATCACCTCATAGAAGCATGATGAAAGCTGACTAAGTCACACGAGTATATTAGAGCAGATGACCAAAAGCTATGGCAGAGATTTAGTTTTGACGGGTTCCTTTAAAAGGTAGAAGGGTGGAGAGATTGAGTTTTAGGAAGGGAATGCTGGGATTTAGGAACCAGGCAGAACGAAGGTCTCTGCCGCAGGCCAAAGTGAGACGAAACAAAGGTTTCATTCAGTTCAGGTATGGCATGGAAACAGGCCCTTCGGTCCATCGAGTCTGTGGATGTGGAGAGGATGTTCGCACTAGTGGGAGAGTCTAGGAGCAGGGGGCTCAGAATAAAAGGACGTACCTTTAGAAAGGAGATGAGGAGGAATTTCTTTAGTCAAATGGGTGGTGAATCTGTGGAATTAATTGTAACAGAAGGCCATGGAGGCCGTCAATGGATATTTATAAGGCAGAGATTGACAGATTCTTGATTAGTGTGGGTGTCAGGTTATGGGGAGAAGGCAGGAGAATGGCTTTGAGAGGGAAAGATAGATCAGCCATGATTGAATGGCAGAGTAGACTTGATGGTCTACTCTGAAGACTCCAGTCTGAAGAAGGGCACCGACCCAAAAGGTGAGCAGATGCAGTGTTCATTGCGAGTTAGAATATGGACAGCATAGCTTTGGACGAACACGCACATACGCAGGATAGTAAATGGGAGCCCAAGCAACCAGGAATTATAAGTGTCAACTCTCAGAATATGGTTGAGGTTTCAGCAGAGGAGCTGAGGCACTGGAGTCAAATGATGTTATGGAGATGAAGTAAGTGATCTTCATGATGGAATGGATATGTAGTCAGAAGGTAATCTCGAAATTAAATATAGCACCAAGGTTGCAAATGATCTCATTCAGCTTCAGAAAATTGCCAGTTGGAAAATGGAATGTGATGGCTAGTCTGTGCATGAGACTGAAAACAATGGTCTTAGATGGCTTCTACAGTATAATATTGTAGAAGTCATATGTTCAATGAGCATTGGATCTTGGACAAGTTGATATTGTTGGGAATAAACAGTTTAAGAAATAGTCTTGTGGTGCAGCAGTATATCATCAGCATATTTGTGGACCTTACTGGGTTTAATTTAGTTTAGAGATATTGCATGGAAACAGGCCCTTCGGCCCACAGCGTCTATGCTGACCATCAATCACATGTTCATTTAAGTGCAATATTATCCCACTTTCCCATTCCCTATGAAGGGTAACGCTCAGAGTGAAGATCACCAGGTTGTCGACTAGTACATTAATATGTACTCCCACACTCCAAAGATGTACAGGTTTGTAGGTTTGTAGGGACAATATATAGAGGCCAATTAACCTACAAACCTGCATGTGTTTGGGATGTAGGAGGAAACCGGAGCAACCGCAGAAAATCCAAGCAATCACGGGGAGAATATGCAAACTGAGACAGCACCCAAGGTCAGGATCAAACCGGGATCTCTGGTGATGTGGGACAGTGGCATGACAGCTGCCACCCTTGGACAATGCGATCAGAACTTGGAGTTGAGAAATGTATGGACTTTGAAGGCACCAACAGAACCAATCATTGAAAAATATACCAATTTGTATTTTGTGTTTATTTTTCCCAATAAGTTCAAGGAAAAGTGGTGTGACAAGAAGTAAGAAGTAGCAAAATAGTGAAGAACAGCAGGAGAGGTTTGTAGATGTTGTGGCAGCTGAATTACGGAACCAATAACCCCAGAGGTCATGATGAAAAACCCGAAGACTTAACTTGAAATGCTATCATGCCAGCAATGGATTTTAAATTCAATTGGCTTGTTGGAAAAACCCATCTGATTTGTGACTGTGTTTCAGATGAGAAAATCAACTATATTTGGTTCACTTCAGACCCACAATGAGGTTAACTTTTAAATAGAGCAGCAAGCATTTTCAGGAAGGCAAAGATGTGAGCCATGTCAATTATACTGAAAAATACTTTTTCTTTAAGATTCAATTTACACCAGCCTGGATCCAACCTATGATAAGATATGATAATGACAAATATATATATCTTAACAATTAAGGAATTAATATCAATTAAAACTCAGAATTCATAATTAATATCAATAAAAGCATATAATTGATAATATATGTTTTTTTTGCATCTTGAGAAAACAGGTATTTATGTGAGTTTATCCTCCCACATATATCAAATCTAATTATATGGCATTCCTTTAGTACTTTGCTAAGATATTGTCAATTGCAAAGTTACAAAAAATGGCCCTCAATTTGTTTAGTTTAGTTTAGTTAAGTCCAGAGATACAGGGCGGAAACGGGCACGTTGGCCCACCGAATCCACACCGACCTGCGATCCCCGTACACTAACACTATCCGACACATACTAGGGACAATTTTACATTTATACCAAGCCAATTAACCTACAACCCTGTAGGCCTTTGGAGTGTGGGAGGAAACCAAAGATCTTGGAGAAAACCCACCTGATCACGGGGAGAATGTACAAACTCCGTACAGACAGCACCCGTAATCGGGATTGAACCCGGTTCTCTGGCGCTGTCAGGGCTGTAAGGCAGCAACTCTACCGCTGTGCCACTGTGCCACTGCGTTGTTGTTGTGAACCACTTGGTTTCCATTGAATCTCTAGAACCTTTCAGGCTGACTCAGTTTTGAAAAAAAAAAAGTTGTTGTGAAACAACGTCTCCAAAGACGTACAGGTATGTAGGTTAATTGGCTGGGTAAATGTAAAAATTGTCCCTAGTGGGTGTAGGATAGTGTTAATGTACGGGGATCGTTGGGCAGCACGGACTTGGTGGGCCGAAAAGGCCTGTTTCCGGCTGTATATATATGATATGATATGATATGAAACAGATTTGGAAAATAAAGACTTGTATATTTAACCAATTTAACTGTCAAGTTTGTTGAAAACCAAAACATATACTGTAACCGTTCATATATTTTAAGCATTTTCTAGCATAATTGCTGATATTCATTAAATCACTTTTCATGTTTGTAGAAGAAGACTTCCTGCTGAGTTGCTTTTGGGGACATTTCCCACAGTTCCCCAGGTACTATTCCAGTGAGTCAATCTCTTAACTGACAACACAAAAGAAAAATAAATCCCTGTGGCTTTATGAGCTTGAGTAGCTCTCTAGTAATTTGACCACGTGATCGGTTTTGAAGTGTGGGTGTCGATATTCAGGCTCGGAATATTCAGGAGATGTGGGAAGAACATGCATGAGGAAAGGACAAGTACAGGTTCAAGATTGGCTTTGTCTTCAAGCCTCGGACAATGTATTAACACTCACTGTGCACAGCTCATTTAAAGTATCCAATTTTTTTACATTTAGAGTTACAGTGCAGAAACAAGCCCTTCGGCCCACTGAGTCCGCATCGACCAGCGATCCCCACATATTAACACTATCTTACACACACTAGGGACAATTTTACATTTATGCCAAAGCAATTAACCTACAAATCTGTACATCTTTGGAGTGTGGGAGGAAACTGAAGATCGTGGAGAAAACCCACGCGGTCAGGGGGAGAACGTACAAACTCTGTACAGACAGCACCCGCAGTCGGGATCCAATACGGGTCACTGCTGCTGCAAGCGCTGTAAGCCAGCAACTCTACCACTGCGCCACCATGCTGCCCTGTACATTTTCTCGCTATATTACAATTAGCCTGCAAAATATTGTGTGCTGAGAACCAGAAGTTAAAGTTTATTTTACTTACACCTGAATAATGGCAATGTTAATGACTTCAGTGAGTTAAAAGAGCAAATGGTTGCTAGAAGTTTACCAAAAAGTGATGTCAATTCTTCTGAAAAGCTTTTGCGTAGTTTGAAGTTCCTTTGAATTCAGTTATCGGTTCACTTTTAGTAATTGGAATGAAAAAGATAACATTCTCTGTAATGTTGGCTGCAAATAAGACAAAAATGGCTTTAAAGTAATTTACAACTTAAAGCATTTACTAAACTGAATGACTTCAAAGGATGAAAAAAGAATCCTTTGGGTTTCATAAATTCTCAATTTACTGGCTAGTTAATAACTTCAAGGCCTATTGCCACAGCATTAAAGAAAATTTATTTTCTTTAGAAATTGGATTAGACCTATTCCTGGCACATTTAAATATGTCTGCACTTAGTGCAAATTCAGAATTCAGTTCCATGCAAACAATTAGAAAACTAACCAACATCCAGTTTAAAAAGATGCAGCATACTTCACACCCAGGAACAAGTGTTAAAGCTGGGCTTGCACCGTTCCTAGTGGGACCAGCATCTGTTGCCAATGCTTTACTCTGCAACAATCACAGAAAGGCTTAAAAACATGGGGAGGAGGGAGGGAGATTGAGAGAAAGAGATACAGTGCATTCAGAAAGTAATGAAACCCCTTCACTTTTTCCACATTTTGCTACGTTACAGCATTATTTTAAAATGGATTAAATTCTATTTTTTTTATCATCAATCTACACACAATACCCCATAATAAAAAAAACAAAAACAGGTGTTTAGAAATGTTTGCAAAGTAATTAAAAAGAACTAACTGAAATATCACATTTACATAAGTATTCAGACCCATTACTCAGTACTTTGTTGAGGCTCCTTTGGCAGCAATTATAGCCTCAAGTCTTCTTGGGTATGATGCTACACGCTTGGCACACCTGTATTTGGGTAATTTCTCCCATTCTTCTCTGCAGATCCTCTCAAGCTCTGTCAGGTTGGATGGGGAGCGTTGATGCACAGCTATTTTCAGGTTCCTCCAGAGACATTCGATCGGGTTGAAGTCCGGGCTCTGGCTGGGCCACTCAAGGACATTCACAGACTTGTCACGAAGCCACTCCTGCATTGTCTTGGCTGTGTGCTTAGGGTCGTTGTCCTGTTGGAAGGTGAACCTCCACCCCAGTCTGAGGTCCAGAACACTCTGGAGCAGGTTTTCAAGGATCTCTCTGTACTTTGCTCCGTTCATCTTTCCCTCGTTCCTGACTAGTCTCCCAGCTCCTGCTGCTGAAGAACATCCCCACAGCATGCTTCACCGTAGGTATGGTATTGGCCAGGTGATGAGTGGTACCGCTTGGTATTCAGGCCAAAGAGTTCAATCTTGGTTTCATCAGACCAGAAAATCTTGTTTCTCTTGGTCTGAGAGTCCTTTAGTTGCCTTTTGGCAAACTCCAAGCGGGCTGTCATGTGCTTTTTACTGAGGAGTGGCTTCCGTCTGGCCATTCTACCATAAAGGCCTGATTGGTGGAGTGCTGCAGATATAGTTGTCCTTCTGGAAAGTTCTCCCATCTTCACAGAGGAACTTTGGAGCTCTGTCAGAGCGACCATCGGGTTCTTGGTCACCTACCTGACCAAGGCCCTTCTTCCCCGATTGCTCAGTTTGGCCGGGCAGCCAGCTCTATGAAGTGTCCTGGTGGTTCCAAAGTGCATCCATTTAAGAATGATAGAAGCCACTGTGCTCTTCGGGGCCTGCAATGCTGCAGAAATTGTTTTATACCCTTCCCGAGATCTGTGCCTCGACACAATCCTGTCTCGGAGGTCTACGGACAGTTATTTTGTCTTCATGGCTTGGTTTTTGCTCTGACATGCACTGTCAACTGTGGGACCTTATATAGACAGGGGTGTGCCTTTCCAAATCATGTCCAATCAATTTAACTTACCACTGGTGGATTCCAATCAAGTTATAGAAACATCTCAATGGAAACAGGATGAACATAAGCTCAATTTTGAGTGTCATAGCAAAGGGTCTGAATACTTATGTAAATGTGCTATTTCAGTAATTTCGTTTGAATTACTTTGCAAAATTTTCAAAACACCTGTTTTCGCTTTTTTATTATGGGGTATTGTGTATAGATTGATGATTTTTAAAAATGAAGCAAAATGTGGCAAATGTTGAAGGGGTCTGAATACTTTCTGAACGCACTGTATGACACGAGATCCTGGGTTTCCCTACTTCCACGAATAACTGTATTTGAAAGGAACAGTTGAAGAAGGAGGAGCTGTGGGGAAAACTGGTGGGAGCGGAGGGAATGGTGATAATAATGAAGTAGACCACTGTGCACCATTTCATGCAAACCTCCCGGCACAATCTCAGAGATCGGCGCTGCCAGGGCTGAGATAATTAGCTTAGATGGGTGTGTGATACAGTGAGATACATCACGGTCCAGCTGGCTACAGTCTGCCAATGGGCATAGACAACCGGATGCAAGGGTCCACTAGAGGATTGATTCACACATCCTTACGGCCCAGAGGACTCAGGTGAAGACCACAAATCAGATGTATTGGTAGCACATAAACAGGCTGGTCTTTCTCATCAATTCCGATGTCCTTCACACACTCAGAGACTTGGCCATTATGAAGCCTTTATCAGTGGAGTTCCGCTGATATTGTCAACACAAAGACTCCATTGAATGAAGATGTTAGCAGTTTGACTGGTTGAAAAGCCCTCCCTGTTAGTTGTAGCGCATCTTGTGGACTCTGGAAGGTGTTTGAGTAATCTGCAGTCTCATCGACAATCAACAACATGTCTCTTTAAGTAACAAACAAGCATGACACGCACTGAGCAACATGATGTGAGTTGGAATGTCACTGGATGCATACCTGTCACAGTAAAATGTCTGGCATGTTATTGTCAATAATGATGGAAGAGTCCAGTCCAATTTTATATCAGATATCATTTCACCTGGAGGAGAAATCACAGAGGGGGAGCAGTGAGAGAGCATGTCCTTTCACCTGGAAGTAATCATTTCACCTGGAAGTAATTTCCACACAATTTACTCTGCACCAAAATCAAAATTGGATCTGGTGCAAGGTCTAAAAAACGGTCAATATACGATGATGTGATTTGTATGATTTGTTTCTCACGTTTGGAATCTATTTTCTGAAGTTCATCTTTATTAATCATCCTTGCATGCGAGTGTATTTCAAGGTGAATCCTTGCTTCGCCGTAGCCTCTGGTTTTTGACACTGCTCAATGTCATCGAGATTTAGAGGAATCGGTGGAGCAGGCTAATGGAGGCCCTGCAGCAGCCTGGGGCGCGACTGGATCGAGCGTCACTCCAGGGGGCCGAGAGAAGGGATCGGACGCAGCCTGCAGTGGCACGGAGCGGTGGAGCAGCGGTGGAGGACACCGACAACTTGGCTTGGCCAGGCCATCCCTGCAACACTGCCGGGACAGCGGGCTTTTGTGGCCAAGTCGAGAACTCTACATTTGTAACAACTTTCAGACTTGAATCTTGAAAAATGGTGCCAAACATGACTATTCTTGTATACTGTCTCAGTGTACTATTCCTATACACGCGTACCTAATTACACGTTCATGTATAGTGATACTTTTGCTGAACTTTGTGCAAAAAAATGGTCACGGTGGTGCAATGGTAGAGTTGCTGCCTTACAGCGAATGCAGCACCAGAGACCTGGGTTCGATCCCGACTACGGGTGCTGTCTGTACGGAGTTTGTACGTTCTCCCCTTGACCGAGTGGGCTTTCTCAGAGATCTTCCGTTTCCTCCCACACTCCAAAGACGTACAGGTTTGTAGGTTAATTGGCTTGGTAAATGCAAAAATTGTCCCTAGTGGGTGTCGGGCAGTGTTAATGTGCGGGGATCGCTGGTCAGTGCGGACCCAATGGGCTGAAGGGCCTGGTTCCGAGCTGTATCTCTAAACTAAACTAAACTTAGGGGCGGCATGGTGGCGCAGCGGTAGAGTTGCTGCCTTACAGCGAATGCAGCGCCGGAGACGCAGGTTCGATCCTGACTACGGGTGCCGTCTGTACGGAGTTTGTACGTTCACCCCGTGACCTGCGTGGATTTTCTCCGAGATCTTCGGTTTCCTCCCACACTCCAAAGACGTACAGGTATGTAGGTTAATTGGCTGGGCAAATGTTAAAAAAATAAAAAATTGGCCCTAGTGTGTGTAGGATAGTGTTAGTGTGCAGAGATCGCTGGGCAGCGCGGACCCGGTGGGCCGAAGGACCTGTTTCTGCGCTGTATCTCTAAATCTAAATCTAAAAATCTAAACTAAACCTGTACCTCGGTACATGTACGATAAGGTATCATTGAACCATTGAGGAGGACATCCTTATGATATATTCCCACATTTTTCCTTCATTTGATGTCAGTTTGCCAGCTTAGTTGTTGCCGGTTTCTCTCTCCCTCCTCCAGTAAGTAGTCGGATTACATTTGAAACCTTCTAATCTGTGCAAACTACTCAAGTACCTCTGAAACTTTAGAAGATGTCTGTGGGCGCACTGCCTCCACAGCCCCTGCTGTCCAAACTGCAAAATGCAGGTCACCTGGGTCTGCTATTTATTGCCTTTCCGTCTCATTAATTTCTGCCAAACTAATTTGTTACGAACGGCAATTTCTTTGAACTCCTTTTCACCCACATTTCTGGGTTTGCTCCATTTTCCTCCATGAAGATTGAGACAAAATATTTAATTTCACTACCATTTCCTTATTCTCCTGCATAATTCTGTAAGTGTCAGTCTGTATGGGACCCTTATTAACTTCAACTAATCTTTTCCTTTTTATGCCACCAAAAAAACTGCTTTCACAGATGTTTTATGCTTCTTGCCAGCTTGGTTTTGTACTGCATAATCTTTTTCCTTTTTAAGCCTTGCTCCTTTTTTTTTGCACTGTTCTGAAATGCTCCTAATCCTCAGGATAATGTTTTTTTTTTTGTTCTTGCACTACTGTTAGACTTTGTCTTTGATCTAATACTATCGATAGCCACAGGGGACTACTTTTTCCCCCATCCCCTGTGTATTACCTGTGCACTATGAATTAATTTTTGTGAATGTTAGTCATGACTTGTTTAATGTCCTACTTTTTAATGTACTTTCCCAGTCCACCCCTGCCAACTCATTCCTCATGCCTCTATAGTTCGCTTTATTCAGATTTAAGACTCTGGCTGCAGATTGAACTAAATTGAATGTGTGGGCGTCTGCCAGAAATTGTTCAGAGCCTGTGAATGTACATTGAGCAGTTGTTTTGCAGTGGGACTATGAGTATTTTGCTCAGCTACTGGCAAACTCAATGATCCATGAAGCTCGAGGAATTGACTGCCACTGAACAGGGCTTGCATTTTGAAGGCTTTTCCTTAACACTTAAGAAGGAAGTAAGTGACGTCTACAAGGGGTGCTGGGCTGAGAGGGATGGTCAGGTACAGGACTGGAGATCGGAGGAGATAGGGCTGGTTAATGTATAAAGATGATGGTTGGCTATGCCAGATCTAAATAAAGGTAGGACCAGTCTTAGTTTAGTTAACTTTAGTTAACCCACACTCCAAAGACATACAGGTTTGTAAGGTTAATTGGCTAGGCAAAATGGTTTTTTTTTAAATTGTCCCTAGTGGGTGTAGGATAGTGTTAATGTGCGGGGATCGCTGGGCGGCGCAGACCCGGTGGGCCGAAGGGCCTGTTTCTGCGCTGTATCTCTAAATCTAAAAATTTACTTTAGTTCAGTTTAACTTTTGTTTAGTTTAGAGATAAAGTGTGGAAACGGGCCCTTCAGCCCAGCGAGGCCGCGCCGACCAGCGATCTCTGCACTCGAACACTATCCTACACACATTGGCGACAATTTAACAATTTTACCAAGCCAATTAATCTACAAACCTGTACGACTTTGGAGTGTGGAAGGAAACCGGAGCTCCTGGAGAAGACCCACGCAGGTCACGGGAAGGACGTACACACTCTGTACGGACAAGCACCCGTAGTCAGGATCAAACCCGGGACTCCGGCGTGATAAGACAGCAACCATGCCACCTTTAGGTAGTCATCGTTAGGTAGGATTTGTAGCCAGGAATGAGGAATGTAGTCAGTGGGAGAGATTGGTGTTCAAGGATCAATAGCCCAGTAGATTGGGGTCTTTGATGCAGATTAGGAATCAGTCAGCTAGATTACTTGGCATTTTGAACCCGATATAGACTCACTGGTCATGTGTGCACTGGTCAGTTGTTGCCGGGGAACAGTTGATAGGGCAGTGTTGGTTAATATAAGAAAATAACTGCAGATGCTGGTACAATTCGAAGGTATTTATTCACAAAATGCTGGAGTAACTCAGCAGGTCAGGCAGCATCTCGACCCAAAACGTCACCCATTCCTTCTCTCCTGAGATGCTGCCTGACCTGCTGAGTTACTCCAGCATTTTGTGAATAAATACCTTCGGGCAGTGTTGGTTGATAGGGGATTGATTAGTTGAGTCCCTGTTTGATTGCTAAGTTGAAACGGCTGACCTGGCTGTAGTCTTTTGCATGAACTTTGTGAACTTGTGAGGAGCTTCCCCAATCACTTCCGATGGGCTGCGGGATGTGATGATGGCAGATCCCACAGTGGTCTGAGCTGATATCCCACCACTGACCACAGACCAGTCAATGCATGAAACACATGAGGACCTAAAATTAAAAAAATCATAGACCACATTAAATGAATTTCCATTATAATTAGATTGGGTGGCACATCAAACATTATGCAATGCCACCTGTGGCTTATCCATGCATAGGCATCAGCGGGAAATGGCTGACTTCCTTTTTCTGTTACATACACTCGTGTTTGTTTTGCACTGTATCGAAATGTATTTGATGCACGTGAAAGTGATAAGTGAAAAATTAGCAGTGGAATGAGATTTGTGGTGTGCAAGTATACTTGATTAGATCAAACATTCCCTTATGAAGAAATGTTTAAGTGTAATCCTGCTTATCTTAGCCTGTATACATCTCCTCTCTATGGCATATTCCTAATCAAGACATCGTTAGATAGTAAGAAAGCATAAAATGAACTATTATAGACCACAGTACTACACTGTTGCACAAGCAGGAAATTCTGCAAATTTCTACTCTGAAATTTACATGCAAGCCTAGTAATAGATTAGCTGTAGGACTAGCTTATCATCAAGTCTGTAAAATGATCACTCTAAAATTGTCTTTTTAACCGTCTGCCTTTTCAAGCTAAATGTTATTTTAGTAACCGATCTGGTTAACCATGATGGAAGATTAAAAACAAAATTATGAAAACTGGAAAATAGAAATAAAAGCAGAAATGCGTAAGAATGTTCCAAAGTTATACAAACTTTGAAAGTGAATAACATAAGGTATTGCCTGAGATGCACATCCATTGCCTGCTCTATATTGGGCCTGATTTCTGTTCCAGCTTCCTGTTAGGGCTAAAGATAAGCACAAAATGCTGGAGTAACTCAGCGGGACAGGCAGCATCTCTGGATAGAAGGAATGGGTGACGTTTCAGGTCGAGGCCCTTTGTCAGACTGAGAGCTATTGAGGGGAGAAGAACAACAAAACTGGAAGAGAAATGAGAACAAAGCAATTAAACAGAAGTTTGGGAACGACACAATGGGAAAGGTGCCGTGGTTCTACATCATGAGAAATACAGATCTGGATGTGTTGAAAAGTGAATAGAAACAGATAGTTTTTAGAGTATGTCAATGTCAGGAGACAAGCTTTCCTCCTGTTACGAGAAGCTCAATAACTTTACGAAAGTCAATGAATGCATCTTCAAATGCTGTATCCCACCCAGTGCACTTTTAGCCTCACATATTGCTCAATGCATGAAACCTCATTGTTCACTTGGCAACAATCTTTTATGGTCAGGACTTGCACTAACATTGAATGTCCTTCACATCATCTTCACAACTGCTGCAAGGCCATTATACCTTGCGTACACTGCCAAATATTTAATCACAATAACCGCACCAACAAAACCTTATACCCTATTGTCACTGAAATGCCTTTCTTTGCAGGTATAGGTGGCCCTCAGTCTGGGGCTGGTCTTAGTCCTCGGGCGGCACGGAGGTGCAGTGGTAGAGTTACGGCCGTACAGCACCAGAGACCCGGGTTCGATCCTGACTACAGGCTCTGTCTGTACTGAGTTTGTATGTTCTCTCTGTGACCATGTAGGTTTTCTTCAAGTGCTCCAGTTTTCACCCGCACTCCAAAGCCGCACAGGCTTTGGGAAAATTATAAAACTGTCCCTAGTGTGTAGGATAGTGTTAGTGTGCGGGAATCGCTGGTCAGGGCCAACTCGGTGGACCGATGGGGCTGTGTTGGTTGATCGGGGATGGATTCCATGCTGTATCTCTAAAGTCTAAAGTATGTGAAAACCCGTATCGTTGAAGGCATGGATACAGATGAAACCATTCTCCAAACTAATCTTCCTCACATCCCACTTCCTCCTCAGCGAAACGTCCTTCTTACAGACAAATACCACAGGTGTAGCAAACATATGGGTGGAAACCTCACTGGATTAAGTCCTGCTCACAGCTTCAGCAAGGTTAAGACAGCAGAAGCATTTTTTTCAGGAAAACAATTATCTTTCAATCCCATTAGTTTAAGAGCCCTGAACTCAGCAAAAATGTCTTCACATGTGCTTGCTCTGTATAGGGCACTGAGTAAATTTACCAGGACTGGAAGATGTTGGCTTTGCAAAATAATTGAATTACCTGTATTGTTTTCTTTGGGATAGAGGAGACTCAGTTAAAGGGTATAAAATCAAAAGGGTCCTAGACAGAGTAAATAGGAACTATTTCTCTCACTGAAGGTGAACACTGTACACAGTTGGCATACATTTCACAATATTGTTGGAAGAAAAGAGAATGTGTGGGGAAGTGCTTACCAGAGGGTAGTAAGGGTACGGAATCCTTTATTGAAAGGGTTGGAGAGAAAGAACCCCTCTTCACCATTAAATAAAGCCCCTGTTATACTTGAAGGGCCGTAAACTGCAGAATGTGAATCCAGAAGTAGAAGGTGGGATTAAGATGGGCTAGCACAGATAAGGTAGGCCGAATGGCTGCATTCAGTTTTCAAGTCATAGAGTCATACAGTGTGGAAACAGGCCCTTCAGCCCAACTTGCCCACACTGACCAACATGTCCCATCTACATTAGTCCCACCTGCCCTATGTTTGGCCCATATCCCTTGAAACCTGTCCTATGCATGTACCTGTCCAAATATTTCCAACAGTACCTGCTTCAACTACCCCCTCCGGCAGGTCATTCCATGCACCCACCACCCATTGTGTGAAAAAATCGCCCCCTAGGTTCCTATTAAATCTTTCCCCCCTCACCTTAAACCTATGTCCTCTGGTCCTTGATTCCCCTACCCTGGGCAAGAGATTCTGTGCGTCTACCCAATCTATTCCTCTCATGATTTTGTCTTGTGTGTTTTCTATGATTCATGTGGTAGTGCAGCTCTTATTGAGCAGATGCTGAACATGTACAGGGGTTGAACTGTGGAACAACAATGGCCAGATCTTATCACGCAATAAAGTAACACTCTGGATCTTCCTCTTTAGAATGTAATGCATAAGACCTAATATCCACAGTCACATTGTGAGCCACTGGCAATGCAGTTCTTGCCCATTGCAGTTGTGGCTACAAAATGGACCAAATGCTTAGGTACATCACGTGATTTTTAATCAGGTTCAGGCAGAATATTTTGCCATGTGTAGTTCAGTTTAGTTTAGAGATACAGCGCAGAAACAGGCCATGCAGCCCACCGTATCCGTGCCGATCAGCGATCACCCCGCACGCTAACGCTATCCTACACACACTAGGGACAATTTACAATTATACCAAGCCAATTAGCCTACAAACCTGCACATTTTTGGAGTGTGGGAGGAAACCGGAGCACCTGGAGAAAACTCATGCAGTCACAGGGAGAACGTACAAACTCCATGCAGACAGTACCCATAGTCAGGATCGAACCCCGGCCTCTGGTGCTGTAAGGAAGCAACTCTACTGCTGCGCCACCGTGTCGCCCCTGTTCTTGAATGAATACAACTTCCTGATACCTCCTCTCCACCGTCTCCTTCTCGTCTCCTTCTTCCTGCACCTGGAGGTGCTGTGAGTACCCTCTGCTCAATGTCCAGATAGTGCAGTGTTCTGGGGAGGTCCATCAATGCACCTACTGCACAGGTGCAACGGGTTTATTTGGAAACCTTGAAGTCAGTGAACACTTTTGTTCAGCGCTTATCACTTAAAATACTGATGGCAATGACCGACCAGTTATTGAATCAAACCGTCAGGAAAAATGATCCACGCAATTGACATTCCCTTTCGAAGGGCTGGTTTAGGAATTTGGCAGCGGCAGTCCTTCCTTCTGCCATCTGCATACACAACCATACAGGATTAAGAAAGCAAATTGGAGGTGCACAATGACTGACCTGCTTTGCATTCTTCCAGTGTACATCTGCAGTGTGTGTGCTAATGTCTTTGCCAAAGTGACACCAAGTGAGATTCACATCAGAAAAAAATACAGATGTTACGTTCATAGGCAAATGGCAAATGACATCCAAAAATGGCTGCCAGTTTCTTTCCAGCTGTTATCAGGAAACTGAGCAATCCTCTCGTCAGCTGGAGTGCAGTCCTGACTTCCTATCTACCTCATGGAGACCTTTGAGCTCTCTTTAATCGGACTTTATCGGACTTCAATGTTATATCTTACATTGAATGTTGTACCCTTTATCCTTTATCTATGCGCTGTGGATGGCTTGATTGTATTCATGTATCACCTTTTCTCTGACTTGATAACACTGCGACGCAATCGTATAGTCGCTGCCTTACGGCGCCAAAGATCCGGGTTTGGTCCCGACTACGGGTGTTTTCCGTACGGAGTTTTATGTTCTCCTTGTGACCACGTGGGTTTTATTTGGGTCTTCCTGTTACCTCCCACACTCTTAAGATGTACAGGCTTGTGGGCTAATTGGCTTCAGTAAATTGTAAAAATTGTCCCTGGTGCGTGTCGATTAGTGTACAGGGTGATCGCTGGTCGGCGTTGACTTGGTGGGAAAAGGAACCTGTTCCCGCACTGTATCTCTAAAGTCTAAAGTCTAAAAGCTTTCCAAAGTCTGAAGAAGGGTCTCGCCCCGAAACGTCACCTATTCCTTCTCTCCTGAGATGCTGCCTGACCGCTGAGTTACTCCAGCATTTTGTGATACCTTCGATTTATACCAGCATCTGCAGTTATTTTCCTACATAAAAGCTTTCCACGATACCTTGGTGCATGTGGTAATGATAATTTTCATGTTCATTAGTGATAGGAGCAGAATTAGGCCATTTGGCCCATCAAGTCTACTACGCCATTCAATCATGGCTGATCCATCTTCCCCTCTCAACCCCATTCTCCTGCCTTTTACCCACAGCACCTGACACCCTAAACTAAACTAAACAAAATTCCTCGGTTCACCATGATAGCTGTTTCGTACTAGACTCTCCCAATCTTAAGCTGGAAACATGTTTTTTAGTAACTACAAGTATTAAGAGATGTAGTGAAAAGTGCAAATGTATGGAGTCAGCGTAAATCATGAAGATGATGAATGGTGTGAAAGGGTCTTGAGGGCTAAACTGCATACTCCTGTTTGCATGTTCCCTGGCCCTATATTCCTGGAGGAGCAATTATCCTCTAATTAACCATTGGAGCTTGGCAACAGAAATTCTTTACCTGCATTTCCTTATTTATATCACTTACCCAAAGAATGTATATGCAGAACAGCTTAAAAAGACCAGGTTAGTTAAACACTGCTCTATCTTAGCAACAGATCATTTTAACTGTGTTCCAAACCACTGACAAGCAATACCATTGCAGACGTCCAAAATCTGTATATATTAAATTTAGGCTTCAAATAATTTGTCATATTATTACCAGTGGCCCGTCAGCACATGCGATTTACATCTTGCACTTGTATCAAAAATTGACAAGTATGTCTGAAGTAAGTCAAATTGAGACAAATCCCTTTTCTCAAAAGGTGAAGATTGATGCAAAGCATGTTAGTTCAAGCCCTGGGGCTTTTCAATCAAGTCTTCTGCCCTGAGTTGCATCAATCCTGGCAGCAACCTGTAGCCAGTAACAAGGGGTATGTGTCTTAGCAGCTATTCATACAGGTAACACAAATATGATTGAGTGGAGAAGCAAGGCAAGACCCTTTTTCATTGTTCAACCTCGTTCCTAGGGAGAATGAATCTGTCATTTATAAAGGAGATAATAAACTTTGTTTTGAAGCATGGCCACTCCATTTGGTACTATTTTCAATTGAGAAAGATAACTTGCATCCAACACTTCTTGACAAATATTTAAACCTCAGTAGTTTGATACTGTCAACATTTCGATTAGCTATTTCATGAGCATGGATGTTGCCACTTAAAGGAGAGGCCAGCTTGCGAGCCTTCACAGCTGATGAGATTGGTGGTTTCCAATATCAGAATTAACGAAAGGGTGAAACTTTATTTGAGGGGAAAGAGTTCAGCTGTAATGGATGGATGTTGAATGGTTACCCAAATATTGTCCGATTGTCCATTTAATCAATTTTACTCCATATTTAATAAGTATCTGGTTATCAAAAATTACAGCAGGATCTTGATCAGCTAGGCAAGTGGGCTGAATAATGGCTGATGGACATTAATGCAGATAAATGTGAAGTGTCGCACTTTAGGAAGTCAAACCAGGGCAGGACCTTCAAGAGTCAAGAGGCACCTCAAGAGGCAAAAGTGTTTTATTGTGATATGTCCCGAAACGGAACAATTAAATTCTTACCTGCCGTAGCACAACATATATGCAAACATATCACTCTGTAAAACCCTTAATAAACAACAAAAAAATTCTGTAAAATATATGTAAAAAACTATAATCTGAAGATCAAATGTCGATGACCACAATCTACTCCTGGACACGCTGCTGAGAACTTGCGTGTTGAGGGAAAATGGTGCACTTTTTTTATTTTATCAATGTTTATAGTTTGTGTCTGGTTTTTAAAAAATGTTAAACTTGTTTTTCACATTTTTGGAGTAATTGACAATGCATATTTAAATAACATCTGTATGGCCATCTAATTCTCAGGGCCATTTAAAAAATAGTTTAAAGGCCTTTGTCAGCAGTGATCTGGATGGCAATCCCAGACTGGGATCGATCATGTGTAGGATGGAAATGCAGATGCAGGTTTAAATCGAAGATAGACACAAAAAGCAGAAGTAACTCAGCGGGACAGGCAACAATTCTGGAGAGAAGGAATGGGTGACGTTTCGAGTCTTCTTGCAGGGTCTCGACTCGAAACATCACCCATTCCTTCTCTCCATAGATGCTGCCTGTCCCGCTGTGTTACTCCATCATTTTGTGTCTATCTGGGATCCATCTTGCTTCGTTTTGCAGACACCGACCATTAACTTTGCCAGTTTTCTCAATCAAAAATGTCCTGGTGCTAGTGCAGAAAATGTATCAGGCAGCATCTTGTAGAAAGAGGGATGGGGATAACACAGGCAAACAAGGCTGGCATGGATGGACATCTTGGTCAGCATGAACAAGATGTGTCAAACCATTTGTTTCCGTACCCTATAGCTGAATGAGTGGGTGAGAACTGCACTTTGGCACAGTGTCTATTCTAAGATGACCCAGTCCATTGTATTTATTGCATTGGTGAAATTTAGTTTGCCAGCCTTGGGATGAAATCAATATTGCACAAGAAGTTATTGTCATGCACTGCAACTCTACATTTTGTAGATGGGCTGCAACATCCCATGCATTAATGCCTTTCATCTTATGCAATGAAATGCAATACATGCCTAAATGTGCATGAACACTTCATACACCGAGTTAGGCACAGGTCCAACTCATCTGGTGCAAATAATTGCTCGCTCTGCAGCTGAGTTTCCTGCTCAGTATCATTCTTCTGCTCATAGAATCCACTCGCTAAGCCATCAAAGAAGCATGTGTGTATATTCTCTAGCAACTGATTTGCCTCAGGGTCAAATACCAGCAACGGTGCTGTGAACCATCTATGCCCTGAACCACATTTATCAATGTTGCAGGTTAGAATACTGGATAGAAGGAATGGATGATGTTTCAGATAGAGACCTTTCTTTTGTCTTAGTCAGAAGAAGGGTCTCGATCCAAAATGTCACCATTCCTTCTATCCAGAGATGCTGCCTGTCCCGCTGAGTTACTCCAGTATTTTGTGTCTATCTTCGGTGTAAACCAGCATCTGCCGTTCCTTCCTACGGAATGATACCTTACTCAGTTACAGCAGACAATCGGCCGTAATGGACATCATTCACCTCCCCCTTCCCGGTCCATTTTAAAGTGGGTTGACTGTATTTGTGTATAACATGACGTATATACTAGAAGCACAAGAATCTGGTAACATCATTACCATTCCTCTCTTATCCACTTTTTATTAATTCAATCAGAACTGAGTGAAAGTGTATGCCAGTAGTTATTATTTCTTTCAATGATGTGCTTGAAATTCCAAAGTGCAAATGAAAGATCATGTTAAAAAAATATGTTTTGAACTATCTCAGGAATGCACATGTTTAGTTAATCCACAGTCTTTCTCCTTCTATTTATTATTTCCTCTGCACTACACTGGGACCTGGTTTTGACCTTGATGGATTTATTTCAAGAGCTCCACTTTAAGACCGACAAATTAACAGCAACCCAGAGTTAGAGTTGGCCAACATTAGGCCAAAAATGATAAACAACAATAAGATAGCTTTATTAACATAATGGTGGCATCTGGCAAGATTTGATAGTGAATCACAAGAGTGTTATTTTACATATCATTGATTATTGCCAGTCAAAAGCTGGGTTACAGAGGCAGGCTTTCAAGGGAAACTTAACGGGAAAAGGTTTAAAAAGGCAGAAATGTTCAGGAAGTAAATTCATGTACTTGGGACCGAGGTAGCTGAATGCACAGTTGACGTTTGTGGAGCAATTTCCTTAATTCTGCAAACTTTACAGTTGTGACACCAAACAGTACAAGCCTCCAAACTCACATTAATGTCTAATTTTGGCAGCACCAATACGAGGAAGTGACAACGCAGAGCAGTGAATTCCTCAAAGAAGAAGTGCAATCATACGAGTGCATTGTATAGTGACCCACTAAAAGATGAAAGAAACACACCTCTTAAAATATCAGGAGCCAAGAGTGTTTAATTGTCTTATGCACCCACACTGGAAAAAAGACATTCTTTCTTGCTGCAGCCTAACCCACTCGTTAATACAATAACACTCAGGTCATACATAATAATCATAAATGCAATACATTTATAACCATAATACAAAGTAACTATAATAGTGCTAAAAATAAAGTCCATAGTACCACCAAAGACACAGACCATAGACGATTATAGTTGCTGAGGTTAGTGTAGTATCGTGTTCAAGAACCTGACGGTTGCTGTGAGGAAGCTGTTCTTCAACTTGGTGGTCATGGTTTTCAGGCTTCTTCCTGAGAGCAGTTGCAAAATGAGAGCGTGGCCAGGGTGGTGTGGGTCCTTGTTGATGTTAGCTGCCTTCCTGAGAGAGCATCATCACAGATTACCTTCAATGGTGGGAATATAAGAAAATAACTGCAGATGCTGGTACAAATCGAAGGTATTTATTCACAAAATGCTGGAGTAACTCAGCAGGTCAGGCAGCATCTCAGGAGAGAAGGAATGGGTGACGTTTCGGGTCGAGACCCTTCTTCAGACTGAAGATCAATACCAATACCAATCGGTGGGAAGATCAATACTAATCTGTGGAATCTGTGGAATTCTCTGCCACAGAAGGCAGTGGAGGCCAATTCACTGGATGTTTTCAAGGGAGAATTAGATAGCTCAGGGCTAATGGAATCAAGGGATATGGGGAGAAGGGAGGAAAAGGGTACTGATTTAGGCCTACTCCTGTATCTATTTTCTATGTTTTTATGTTTCAATCATGGACCGGGCAATGTCCACCACTTTCACTTACAGCAATTCCCACAATGTCCACAACATAATTCAGGTCAATCAATTATTCGCCAGCACAGAACCTCTAAACCTTTCCTATGCAGGTACCTGTTCAAATGTCTTTTTAATGTTTTTATAGGACCTGCCTTAACTACCTCCTCCAGCAGCTTGTTCCATATACCCTTCACAATGCCAGAGAATTTCTAGGCCACATGATTCACATCAGAGACAGGATATTCAGCCCATTGAGCACCCAGAGAAAACCCACGAGGTCACGGGGAGAACGTACAAACGCCGTACAGACAGGACCCGTAGTCAGGATTGAACCCTGGACTCTGGCGCTGTAAGGCAGCAACTCTACTGCTGCGTCACCACGCCACCCATTCGTCAATAAATTATTTTCCTGACATTTGAAATGTTAAATCTTTTTTTAATAGTTTTCATTACACAGATCACAGACTGATCTGTGTTATATCTATCATTTTCTTTTTTGATTACATACACATTCATTCCATTATTCATGTTAAAACATCCCCATTTATCACCTTGAAGTTTGAATAAAACATTTCTCCTTTTTAATTGTGCCAACAGTCTTTCCCTGTTTGTAAGAAGAATATGAAAACTTTACTTTTATATTCTAACTAAAGGGCAACTCAAGTAATGGAGTAGGAAGGGCAGATTAATTCACCCCTCACTCAAGTCAGAGAAATAAAGCAGACAATGAATAAACAAAATCAATCTTTACATCTCCCAACCATCAACCCTTTCAATGTGCTGGAAATGGCCATTTTGCATTATTAATCATTAACGTGATTTGTCGAGCACAGCAAAGAAACAGGCCCTTCAGCCCAACTTGCCCATGCCGCCCAACATACACTCGTCCTACCTGCCTTGTTTGACCCATATCCCTCTAAACCTTTCCTATGCAGGTACCTGTTCAAATGTCTTTTTAATGTTTTTATAGTACCTGCCTCAACTACCTCCTCCGGCAGCTTGTTCCATATACCCAATATCCTCAGTTACCCCGTTTTCTATTCAATCTTACCCCTCTCACATTAAATCCATGTCCCCCGGTTTTTTGATTCCCCTACTCTGCGTAAAAGACTCTGTACATCTACCCTACCTATTCCCCTCATGATGTTTTACACCATCATAAGATCACCCCTCATCCTCCTGTGCTCCAAGGATTAAAGACCTAGCCTGCCCAGCCTCTCCCTATATAGCTCAGGCCCTCAGGTCATGGCAATATCCTCGTAAAACAAAAATGATTGAAATGATCAAAAGATTATTTCTGATCTGGATTAACTAAAACTTTGTCAGCCCAAAACACTACATTTGAAAAATTTATGGCTCTGCTTGAATGATTCAGTTTTACTGCAGAAATAGTTTTGCGGGCTTTTAACACTGGAATAAAATGAAAAACATCTGATCTTGTTCCATTGTCTTTTCAATCAATTCTTGAAATGGACAATACAATGTGCAATTCCATTATTTGGCTACATTGAAAAACCAGAAGGTTTGTGCAAGACAAAACTCCACAGAGATGAAGAAATGTAAAGTTACATTTGAAGTATGCCACTAACTGAACAATAAATTAGTTCAGATATTGCAGGCTCATCATCACTTGACAAAAGGGATGCATTTTTGGAAAGTACTTTGCAAAGCAAAATTTAATAAATTGAAAGGCCAGGAGAAATTCATCATGGTTATCTTGCTACACTAAACTCCACTGGGTAAAAGATGACATGCTCTTTGTTTAAATGCACAGTGGGGGCCAGGTGATAGAGGACTTTTATTTTAAAGGTGTTCACTGGAGGACTTACCCTCTCAGATGTTCAATGGGTGTGTCGACAATGACGTGTGCACACACACACGTACATGCACACACAAGTACACGTACACACGTACACACACACACTCACACACACATCTGCAGATCTCGACGATGGAGATTTCAGTGACCTTATTCTGAAGTGGATTATACAGTTTCCCATTTGTCCTATACACCAGCTCCACTCCGGTGGAAAGCTTTTTGGAGTTGAGGTGTAACATTACAGTGTGAGAAAGACTGAGGAAAGTGTTGCGGCATAGATGTAGTTTTGCTTGACACCAATTAGCACTGAGAGTGGGTCTGTTGTGGACCCACCATTTAAGATCGGAGCATGCGTGCAATCATGAAGCAACCAAAGGATGCACACACATTTGTGATGGCAATCAAAATGCAGGAGGATTCCTCATAGTTCCCCTTGTTGGACAAGTTCAGAAGCTTATGATGATGACAGTCCTTGTGATTGTCAGCAGGAAGACCACTTTCTGTAGTCGTTGCAGATACATTAATCTCCTTCCTTGGAGATGGTCATGATTGTGGTGTCTCTGGGATGGTCATGCCTATGGTGTCATCCCCAGGCATGGCTTCCTCCTTCCAATCATGGGCTAAATGATTATGATTATGACTGAATTACTATGCTAAATCCATCCACTCTTCACACTGTATAGGCAAGGCCACTAGCATAATCACAGACCAGTCTCATCCCGGTCACTCCTCCCCAATCCCGTCGGCCAAGAGGCATCAGACATGGGCCGAATGGCCTCCTCCTGCACCTATTGTCTATTGTCTATGCCTCCAGATTCATGGACAGTTTCTTCCCAGTTGTGATCAGGCAACAGAACCATCCTCTCACCAACTAGAGAGTGGGTCCTAGCCTCCCATCTACCTCATTGGAGACCTTTTACTTATCTTTACTCAGATTTTACTGAAGTATATCATGCACTGAACATTATACCCTTTATCCTGCATCTGAACACTGTGTGTGACCTGATTGCAATCATGTATAGTCTTTTCACTGACTGGGTAGCATGCAACAAAAAGCCTTTCACTACACCTTAGTACGTGTGACAATAATAAACTAAACTAAACTGAACTCCTGGGTCGTTATTTTTCAGTTGACATATGGCTTTTGCATCTTGATAGTCTGTAGTGACAGTGAATTTGGACAATATCATATGTTATAGGATAGTTTATAGTCGATGTGCCAAGGAAAGAGCTACAGTTGAGGAATGACCCAACATGTTTCTTCTAGATAGACACAAAATGCTGGAGTAACTCAGCGGGACAGGCAGCATCTGCAGTTTAAACCAGCATCTGCAGTTCCTCCCTGCACATGTTTCTTCTAGTGTGCTCTGACTAACCCCTTATTCTTGAAAACTTCACTTTCCTTCTTGGCCCTCTTCAGAATGTTTGGGTCTCGGAAAATCAATGCACCTCATAGTTTTTTGTGTTCTGCTGCATCTCCTGCATTCTTTTCACCCATGATCTGTTATTTAGATCTGCAGGGAATTGAGGGATATGTCAAGTCAAGTCAAGTCAAATTTATTTGTCACATACACATACTCGATGTGCAGTGAAATGAAAGTGGTAATGCCTGCGGGTTGTGCACAAAAATAATTACAGTTACAGCATATAAATAAAGTTAATAAGTTACTAAACATAGCACAAAAAGTGTCGACAAAAATTTAGTCTCTGGGGTTATCAAAGTTGACAGTCCTGATGGCCTGTGGGAAGAAGCTCCGTCTCATCCTCTCCGTTTTCACAGCGTGACAGCGGAGGCGTTTGCCTGACCGTAGCATCTGGAACAGTCCGTTACTGGGGTGGCAGGGGTCCCTCATGATCTTGCTTGCTCTGGATCTGCACCTCCTGATGTATAGGTCCTGCAGGGGGACGAGTGTAGTTCCCATGGTGCGTTCTGCCGAACGCACTACTCTCTGCAGGGCCATCCTGTCCTGGGCAGAGCTGTTCCCAAACCAGACTGTAATGTTGCCGGACAGGATGCTCTCTACAGCCCCAGAGTAGAAGCAATGAAGGATCCTCAGCGACACTCTGAATTTCCTCAGTTGTCTAAGGTGGTAAAGGCGCTGCTTAGCCTTACCCACCAGTGCGGCAATGTGCGTTGCCCACGTCAGATCCTCTGCGATGCGGACTCCCAAGTATTTGAAACTGCTCACCCTATCCACAATAGACCCATTTATCTCCAGTGGCGTGTACGTCCTTGGATGTTTAGCCCTTCTGAAGTCCACAATTAGCTCCTTTGTTTTAGTGACATTTAGCACGGCAGAGAATATTAATTTATCTTGGCATCGTGTTTGGCATAGACATTGTGGGTTGAAGGGCCTGTTCCTGTGATGTACTTTTCTATGTTCTAGGTCGCAGGTTTTCAGTTGGGCTAAATCAATTCAAGTGTCCTTAGACCTGTTGGTCTTTCCTCAACACATGGAGTTCCCAAATTAAGGATATAGTGCATTTCTGACTAATTGGTTTGTGGATCTCCTGGGCATTATCAAATACCTGTATTTTCTGTTGATAAGGCACGAGTTAGTTGACAGTTGCTAATTACGGCACTTCAGATCAGTCCAGTCACTATGGATGCTCTGTGGTTCTTGTTTTTTTGGTGTCATCAGGTTGTCTATGAGGCACTGCCCTGCTCTCTGTACAGGGTCCATACGACACACAATGTTGATTTTCACGTGGCAGCATTTTATGTTTCTGTCACTGTTTTGAGGCCAGGCTTTCAGATAACAGAGCGGATTAGGCGGTGGTCAGATCAGGAAACAGATTACAACGTAACACCTTGTCTTTCTCTCTTTCTCTCGAGTTATCTATTCTTGAAGCTCTGTTTCCAGCTGATCTGCTTTGTACTTGGGTTAGCTGATTTTCCATAATGAGAGGTTGAAGACAAACCTTTATCGTCGGAATGTAACCAGAAGCTTCAGAAGTTATCTCCAAGTAAATAACACCTGATAATGGTTTCAACATTCCCACTTCAATTCGGGCTCTGGTTATGCTACAAAATACAATGCAAGAGAAATTTAAAATTCAGTGCTTGCCATTTAAAAAAAAATCCACACAGCAACAGTGTCAAACAGAAAACAGCAAATGGTGCAAGTACTGAGGGGATCAGTTGAAGAAACCAATCTAAAACATTAACATGTTTTTCATCTTTCAGATGTTAAATGCTGTGTATTTCCTGTTTTGTTTCATGCTTGTATTCCTTTTAAGGACTAACCACTACATCTGGTCTCTCAAGAGTTACAATGCATTGTGCACTTTTCTGTGCACAATGTTAATTAATGCTGTTTATATGCCCAAGAATATTAATAAATAAAGAACCTAATTTGTTGCTTGCAGCTGTAAAAAAAAGTTTTTAAATGCCATTTTGCAATGTTTTACAATTATGAGATCAGACCTTTGCTAACCAAATTAGAATTATTCGTTCAAAATATGATAAAGCTGTAGGGGAGAAAATTCACAGACAATTAACTAGTTAGGAACTGAGAACCGTGGCAACATATTTGAAATGGCGCAGATAAACAAGTTAAGAGTCAAGATTAGACATAATGTGCTGATGTAACTCAGCAGGTTAGGTAGCATCTCTGTAGAAAATGGATAGGTGATGTATCGGTTTGGGACCCTTCTTCAGACTGAAGAACGGAGTCTGAAGAGGGGTCCCGACCCGAAATGTTGCCTATTCTTTTTTCCCCAGAGATTGTAACTTACCTGCTGAGTGACTCCAGTACTTTGTGTCTCTTTGGTATAAACCAACATCTGCAGTTCTTTATTTCTACACTAAGAGTCAAGAGTGCTCATTGTCATGTGCATGAAGAATGGAACAATTAAATACTTTCTTACAGCAGGCCAGTAAAAGCAATACACTCAGAGAAATATAATTACAGTTTAATAATTGTAATACTAGTGCAAAAAAAAAAGTCCCTAATGCAACTAAACACAGTCCATGGAAGTTCATAGTTGCTGAGGTTGGTGTTGTGTGTTGTTTAGGAACCTGATGGTTGCTGGGGGAAAGCTATTCTTGAAACTGAAGGTCCTGGTTTTCAGGCTCCTGTACCTTCTTTCCAAAGGCAGGAGTAAAATGAGACGGTGGTTAGGGTGGTAAAGGTCTTTGATAATATTGGCTTCCTTTGAGGCAGTGCCTCCGATACATCCCTTTGATGGTGGGGAGAACAGTACCTGTAATGGATTGAAGATAGACACAAAATGCTGGGATGACTCAGCCTGACAGGCAGCATCTCTGGGGAGGAGGAATGAGTGATGTTTCGTGTCGAGATCCTTCTTCAGACTGAAGAAGGGTATCGACCTGAAACGTCACCCATTCCTTCTCTCCAAAGATGCTGCCCTGTCCCGCTGAGTTACTTCAGCATTTTGTGTCTATCTTCGATTTAAACCAGCATCTGCAATTATTTCCTACACATCCTGTAATGGATTGAGCAGTATCTACCACCCTCTATCATCTCCTTCATCCCTGAGTGTTCAAGTTGCCAAACTAGGCTATGATGCATCCAGTCAATGTGCTCTCTACTCTACACTTGTTCAATAGAGTATTCTGTACTGGATAGAGCTCTTAAGGATAGCGGAGTCAGTGGGTATGGGGAGAAGGCAGGAACGGGGTACTGATTGAGAATGATCAGCCATGATCACATTGAATGGCGGTGCTGGCTCGAATGGCTGAATGGCCTCCTCCTGCACCTATTGTTTATTGTCTATTGTCTATTGTAGATTGTAATTCAAAAAATCAAAGTGTAATTTTGCCTATTGTAATCATGTAATTTGAAAATCATATAACACATCATGGATAGACTATAACAGGAGTGAGATAATTTGTTTTCATTTAAAATCCCAAGGTTCTTTGTATATAGTTTCATAATAAATATGATAACAGATTTAAATGGTCTCAGAGTATTATCCATCCAACCTTGTAACTGTTCAAGTGGAGGACAGCGTTAAATGTTTCATGTTTTTTTGCATAATAAAGATAAATTCACAAATATCTGACTGGAATTCTAGGACTTCTTGTATCTGGGAAACAGTCAACAACTACGACCTACTTGAATAGAAAGAGTTGGAGATATCCGCGTCTGGTTTCTTTTAATGTGGGGTGGCTATTCTACAGCATTCACTTGACGGTGAAGATCTTGCTCCAATTGCAGGATCTATGGTCAAGCACACACACAAGTGGGCATGAACATGAACACAACTGAACATCTACACAATTAGAGTTATAGAGTCATAGAGTGATACAGTGTGGAAACAGGCCCATCAGCCCAACTTGCCCACACCGGCCAATATGTCCCAGCTACACTAGTCTCACCTGCCTGCGCTTCAACCATATCCCTCCAAACTTGTCCTATCCATGTACCTGTCTAACTGTTTCTTAAATATTGGGATAGTCCCAGCCTCAACTACCTCCACTGGCAGCTTGTTCCATACACCCACCACCCTTTGTGTGAAAATGTTACTCCTCAGATTCCTGTTAAATCTTTTCCCCTTCACCTTGAACCTATGTCCTCTGGTCCTCGATTCCCCTACTCTGGGCAAGAGATTCTGTGCATCTACCCGATCTATTCCTCTCATGACCGGGCTCCCTTCCCCACCTTCTCCATCTCAACTATCCACCCCAGCCCAAACACATCCCCCACCATTCTTCTCCCTGTGTCTCCACTGCTCCACAACCACTAAACATCTCCCACCATCTCTTGGTCTTCCCACCTCCGACCCATGCAAACCACTCTCTCCTTCTTGCGCCCTTGTGCCTTCTCAGCACCAGGATTAAGATAAAGCAAGATACAACATCAGGCTTGTGGTGACTTGCAGTATTTTGTTGGCAGATTTATATCCCGCACTCAAGGCAGTCAAAATCCAAATAAAACCTAATCAAACTATGAGGAGGGGATATTATGAAAGATGACTAACAATTTGATGAATGGCAGGGATTTTAAGAGCAATTGATAAATAAATAGAACACATCTTTCTCGTCACTCTCAGGCCTAGAATTTCATTTGCACATTCATGTGGAGCTGATGAGATGCTCCATGTCACACAGGTGACCATGTCAGTCACTGGAACTGCTGCAGCAAACTCCTGAACTTTACAAGACCACAGGCATGTGGCTCCATTAATCAACATTGCAGAGTTAACGTGTAGGAAGGAAGTGCAGATGCTGGTTTAAACCGAAGATAGACTCAAAAATTTGGAGTAACTCAGCGGGGCAGGCAGCACCGCTGGAGAGAGGAATGGGTGATGTTTCGGGTCATTAACTTTGTGCTCAGCAGATCAGGCAATGGATGAAAACATTGTGAATCAGGCGCTCAGTGAAGAGAGGGCTGCCAGTGAGAGGTCCAAACAGGACCTGGCCCAAGAAATGAAAATGTTTTCAAAATCCCTGGATTGAGCATAAATCTAAGAGACCGCAACAAATGTGTATCAAACTTTTCGGTATCCTATTGACAACCAAAAATCGGAGACTGAGGGCTGTTGGTCTTCCAGCTACTAAACACTTGTTGCTAATTTGGGATCCAAATTGTCATGTATCCTTAATTCCATGCATCGTTTAGTTTTTTAATCAGTCCAATCTTAGAAGAACTTGCGAAAAGCTCTTCCATGAAACTCTTGCAGATTACTTAAAATGCACTACCCATCAAATGTCTGTGTTAAATTCTGTAAAGAACACAATTGAGTTAGTCAGACGTGACCTTCTCTTAACAAATCCATGCTGACTGCCCTTGGTTAATTTGTCATTCTAAATGAAGGTCCATCAGAATTGGTTCTAGTAATTTGCTCTCCATTGAAATTATCAGCCTACACACCAGGGGCAATCTACAGAGGCTTATTAACCTACAAGCCTGCACGCCTTTGGGATGAGGGGGGAGATCCAAGAGGTTACAGAGAGAAGGTTCAAACTTTATGCACTCAAGGTCAGGATCGAACCGAGGTCTCTGGCGCTGTGAGGCAGCAGCTCTATTAGCTGTGCCACCGTGAGGTCTCGTTCCAATCCCATCTCGACCCCTTCTAGCTGTCAGAGTTATGATAGAATCGGAGTAGGCTCACTATCTGTCAGCTACACTGTGTAAATATTGACCGGGAGTGCTAGTCATATATGACCGCACTGTGACAGTGTGTGATATTTGCAAAGCAAATGCAGACACAGATTCCACTTCTTCAACCATCCAGGCTCTAAAACTTCAAATTCCTTCCGTAAACCTCTTCAAATTTCTCCTTCCCTGCAATATACTCTAAATCTACTTCTTTGATCATTTCTCATCACCCCTCCTACTATCTCCTTTAAATGTCAATGTCAATTTGCATCAGATGAGGCTTCTGTGAGTTCTCCATTGAATTCTACATGCATTCAATGTTTCCCATTCATAAGAGGTCTGTGAAGATGCCTACTGAAGAATGTCTGTTTTTCGGAGATTATTCTGTGCTATTGGTTCCAGAGGCCCTTCACATTTCTCTTGGGCAGTTTACACCCCAGCAGGATGAAAATTGATTTCTCTAACTTCAAATAACCTTTGCATCCCCTCTCTCCATCCCTTCCCCGCCCTAATCTTCTCACTAGTTTTACTGTCGTCCTGCTGAGTTCCACTGTCGGCAGTAACTGGTTACTACCTATCCCACAGCCAACAATGGACCATTGTGGGCTCCACATTTCCTTGATTATCATTGCTTTCTGCATATCTTCCATTCATTTGTCTTAAGTACCATCCATATCTCTTGTGCTCCTTTCACCTGACTCTCAGCCTGTAGAAGGGTGTCGACCCGAAACGTCACCTTTTCCTTTTCTTCAGAGATGCTGCCTGACCGCTGAGTTACTCCAGATTTTTGTGTCTGTCTTTGGCCCCATGAGCAAGTTCGGGTCACAACAACATTAACAAGAGGTGAGTTGTCGGAGACATGACAAATTATCCACTTATCCAATTATCAGGCAGCAACCAGAACCTCCACGGCAGTGGTGTAATGATGGCGTACACTTTAAAAAGTCCCTTTAATATGGAGCGTTGAAGATCTGAAGTCATTTTCCTCAAATATGTTTTGATCAGCTTCCGAAAGTTTGTGGGTCAACCTATTTATTGCTTTGTCATGCATGGAGGACCAAGTACTGCACCCACATTTAAAAAATGAATACTACAACATACACTTTCCATTTTGCTAATACAATTCTCCTCAAGAGTGTTTTGAGGAAGAGTGGCAGATGTACAGGTTTGGCTTGCATCTGGAAGGTGATACAGGAGCCCAAAAACTGTGGTCACCAGATCAAGAACAGCTTCTGCCCATCAACCTTCAGGCTATTGAACACAACAGAGCACTAACCTCAACAACTTATGTAGGAAAATAACTGCAGATGCTGGTACAAATCGAAGGTATCACAAAATGTTGGAGTAACTCAGCAGGTCAGGCAGCATCTCTGGAGAGAAGGAATGGGTGACATTTCGGGTCGAGACCCTTCTTCAGACTGGGTTCTGAAGAAGGGTCTCCAGTTCTCCAGTCTGAAGCAGGGTCTCGGCCCGAAACGTCACCCATTCCTTCTCTCCAGAGATGCTGCCTGACCTGCTGCCTGACCTGCTGGGTTACTCCAGCACTTTGTGAAACCTCAGCAGCTTAGGTCTTCTATGGACCATGTCTTCAGTTTCATTGCAGATTTTGTTTTATTGCACTGTTATGGCAACCTAGTATCATATTAAATTATTGTGTTTTGATTAATATTTATCACCTGTGTATTATTGTGTTTACAGGCCTTTTAAGCTGCAGCAAGTTGGAATTTCATTGCTCCATTGGCGGCACACAATGAACACTCCTGACAATTGGGACCAAATCCATCTCGGACGGTTTTAAATCTCCTGGAACGTGGCAAAAGAAAGCATTGGTGCAAGTCAGTTGGGACGACAAATATTAAGATATATTTGTTTTAAATAACAGTCAAGTATCATACAATTACAGAGTTTCAACTTCAGGAATAATAAAAGCAGTCAACAAATTGCAACAAAAAAAAGTACATTCCTCCTCACACTACACTGGGTTGTTGGTGGAATGCATTAACTGCTGAAAAATTGATACTAAAATAAATATTTTAAAATATGCCGAACACATGTTGGAACTAAAAGCTGCTTTTAATTAAGTTTTACACTTCGGCAATTCATTTCATAGGATTCCCTATATTCAATCCATTTATTTTTTTAAACCAGTGTTTTTGTTTTCTTGTATTTTTTTCATGCATACCTGAAGGAAGTCAAGGAACAACAAAACTATTCCCAATGTATTCACTCGTGTGTGTGTGTGTGTGTGTGTGTGTGTGTGTGTGTGTGTGTGTGTGTGTGTGTGTAGGAAACATTTAAGACGAAGGTTGAATCTGCTATTTGTACTGTAGTGTCTAGATTTACAAGCATTTTGATACTGCTGCAGTTTTAAACCTTTACTAGTTCTTTTCCATTTGCTGCCTTTATGGCTTTCGTTTCCTTTTTCTAACTAATCCTGCTGTTCCATTCCTTCAAATGTCCCTTTCTTTATGCCTTCAGTTTATCCAGAAGGCTAGAATACATAAATGTGAAACTGAGAAAAATAGGTCAGGGATATTCGATCTCTGGACTTTGCTGATCTGGTTGATGTCATCTGGTGTGGATGATATTATAGGCCTCAAGATGCCTGTTGTGAAGGGGAATAATATCAGCTTGATCATTACCCGGTAATCTCGACTTGAAAATCCATGTGAATGATGATTATGGGCAGGAATTGACTTTGCCTGTAATGCTTCCCATAGTTTAATTTTTTTTTCTCTCTGAGCTTAAATGGATAAAGAATAAAGACCTTATCAAAATTCTACTCTGGTGCTACCACTCATAGACGGAAAAGACAGCAGGAATCCTTGCCTTCAGGAAAGGATGGTGGAAAATTGAAAACATATCTTTTTTTTAAAAAAGCAATTTTTTTTCCAATAAGTGAAAGATAGCTTAAAACATTTTTTAAGGTATTTCCTCAACCCATTTAATTCCAAAGCATGTAATATATGATTTACCGCTCATCATTCTTGCAGCCTGTGCATGTTTCCACCAGGCAGAAGTCTGGTAAAATTATAAAAAGCGGATTATGTCCTCCATGATAGACACAAAATGCCGGAGTAACACAGGGAGCATCTCTGGAGAAAAGGAATAGGTGACGTTTTGGGTCGAGACACTTCTGCAGACTGAGAGTCAGGGGAGAGGGAAACTAAAGATATAAAAAGATATAAAGAACAAACGAATGAAAGGTATGGAAAGAACAAATCAAAACCAGCCAGATGATCAGGAAAAGGTGGAGCCCACAATAGTCCATTGTTGGCTGTGAAAAAAGGTGATAATGAGTGGATACAAACAATGAAGCTAAGGAGGACAACAGTGAAACTGGTCAGATGACTAGGGTGAGGGAGGGACAGATAAAGAGGGAATGCAAGGGCTACTTGAAGTTGTCCATTTTTACATAATTGATATATGGGCATGTATCTCCCATGCACATCAATCCACAACTTATACTCACTGGAATTTAGAAGACTGAGGGGGGATTTTATTGAAACATATAAAATTCTTAAGGGGTTGGAGAGGCTAGATGCGGGAAGATTGTTCCCGATGCTGGGGAAGTCCAGAACCAGGGGTCACAGCTTAAAGATAAGGGGGAAGTCTTTTAGGACCGAGATGAGAAAATATTTCTTCACACAGAGAGTGGTGAGTCTGTGGAATTCTCTGCCACAGAAGGTAGTTGAGGCCAGTTCATTGGCTATGTTTAAGAGGGAGTTAGATGCGGCCCTTGTGGCTAAAGGGATCAGGGGGTATGGAGAGAAGGCAGGTACAGGTTACTGAGCTGGATGATCAGCCATGATCATATTGAATGGCGGTGCAGGCTCGAAGGGCCGAATGGCCTACTCCTGCACCTATTTTCTATGTTTCTATGTTTCTATGCATCTGTTACCAAACTGGACCCACCGCACATAGAAGTACAACAACAACAACTTGCATTTGCACAGAGCCTTTTAATGCAGGGAAACATCCGAATTCCACTGTGACGGGGCAATTCTGCCCGCTCAATGCTTTTCCTGAGGAGGAGGTTAGTGACAGGAAAAGACATTTGATTAAAACATCTGCCATTGATCTTCATGCAGATTCAAAGAAGAAACCTGGAGATAAAAGGAACTGCAGCTGCTGGAATATTGAACAAAATGCAAAGCGCTGGAGGAACTCAACTGGTTTGGCAGCATCTGTGGAAGGAAAGGACAGGCAACGTTTTGGGTGGGGAACCTTCTTCAGACCAAAGAAGAAACCTTATTGGTGCTCGACATAAAATACTGGAGAAACTCAGCGGGACAGGTAGCATCTCTGGAGAAAAGGAATGGGTGACGATTCGGGTCGAGACTGAGAGTCAGGGGAGAAGTAGACATAGAGATGTGGAAGGGTAGTGGTTCCTTTGCACAAGCTCATTGCTAGGTGTAAAACACCATAGGGTGGACTGAAAGGGACATGGAAAGTCCTATATAAATGCATGTCTACATTACGTGTTAAATCAGATAAGGCTGGAACCACATGAGGCCAACCATGGTGTACTGAATGAGGGGAGAGAAGCACAGGAGGAGGTAGTAGGTTTGGGCTGGAAGATGCTCATAGAAAGTGATGGTGGAAAGGCACCATGGTTTCCATCACAAAGCACACAATTTGTGATGCTGATTAGGGTCCACTTGGGAGCAGAATGCCCTATTTGTGAGAATCACAGTAAGCTGTGGAGCTGTATGCAAGTCGAGAAAGAGTTTGGAAATGCTGTGGAGGAGTGCAAGAATGTGAAGTTGAGTTTTTGACTTAAGCATGGCATAAGGCTTGTTTTCCATGAGAAGGGAGCACTATCTGATTAGATGGAAAAATGCATATATTCTGCTGGTTGTAAGGCAGGAAAAACAATTCCAAGTCAAATAAAAGCTGCAGTGTTTCAAATAAAAGCTGCAGATAATCCGAGGGCAAAGCGCTAATTGTCATTTATCAGGAAAGCTTGAAGCCACAAGGGCTGAATTGTACATCAAATATCATGGCATTTATTATTTATAATGTCTTTGGTTTCTTTTCCAGAACATGTCCAGGCCAATGGAAAAGATGCCTGATGCCTTCAGCTATGATGATGCAATGAAGCAAGATAATGAGTTAATTCAGACACGGTTTAATCATTTCATCATCACCGTCTCTTGCTCCATTTTAAATCGGATGAAGCAAATTGGCAAGTAGGAACCCACATGCCTAAATTTGCATTGCTGATAATTGTTCTTCAGTTTCCTCCCTTCTGTTCCTCTCCTGTCAATGACATGGGATTAATTATATGTTGAACTGCCAGGATATGGACATCAGACAATGAAAGTCAGTTTTAAAACATCAGGACTCACAGCCCCAATCTCAATGGCTGTATGATTTGTGAACGGATTTTATTAAAATAAAATTTAAGTGTCTTTTGTTTTTTTCATGGGTTCGGTGGTAACCCGTAAGTTACTGCACTATACACATCATAAAGGTCAGAGGCTTGGTCACTAAACTATGTTGTTTAGCAAATCTCTATCAGTAAGGCTGCAATGGCCTACAATTAGCAACAACACCCCAGGTTATGGAAGGAAAATCGGGCAGGAACTTTATTGTTTACTTTCATCCTAGAGTGCAACTCTGATGAGCATCAAGTTTGGTTTTGTTGTGCAACAAACAGTACAATAGTCTGTTTTAAAAATCACAAAAATTCATAGATTAATAGCAAGGATTTGGGTGACGCGCAAAAAGTTTCCAGCTGAAACCAAACCTTGCTCTTTCTTTAATATAGAGAGAAAACCAAAAGAAGGCTGAATTATTATTTTTTTAATTCTTTGTACATATAACTCCAGCTGCAGTCTCCAGATTGCTGCCTATAACAAATCAAAAATAGGGAGAATGAAGAAGTGACTGTTTTTATCCACCTTTCCATCACACTGTTTTAAAAAAAATAGTCATTTCAATCCTGTCGAGTTGAAATTCATTGCATCGCTTGCCAGAGTCTGTTCATATTATACGATTATAGTTTCTTTCATTTGAGGTTTTTAAAAAAAATAAGCCATACTGTTCACAATGATTTGGTAAAAGCATTTAGTGTCCACCTCTGCAATTCTGAAGACTGGTCTTATTGTTACACAATGGACCATTGTAGCCGACTGGTTACCAAACAAGTCTTTACTGTGTCAAGGTATCAAGGGGGAAATTATTGACTGAACATTTAGATTAATATATGGAAAAAGAAAGAGTGCCTTTGTTTTTCAACAATGTTCACATTTATAATTCGTGAATATATTTAACTCACGACCATCCTTTAAGTTTATTCAAATAAACCATTTAAAAGTATACTCATTTTACACAGAATGGTGCTTCTAATCCTAAACCCGGCATTTTTTTTCAAAGTTTATACAGTGTTTTCGAAATATCAGATGACTTTTTTTATTATTGAAATGATTACCGAAGCCATCTTTCAAATAGAAATAAGGTTTGTAAGATTTCTTTGGTAACTAATTTATGAGTTGGTGAAGCGTTTGTTAGACTACAGAAGTGCACATATTCTTCTGAAACTCTGTTGAAATGTCTATGTTATGACTAACATGGTGCTATACTTTAACTGCTATATGCATTCAACACAGGGATTTCACAGCTTGTGCTCATCACAGTATTTAAAGTTTCCCTGACATCTATTTGCCTGTCATATATTCGCATAATGCTTCACTGTCTTAATAAGAACACTGCAGAATCTATGTGTATTAATAATCTTGCTGAACAGCCTATGCAGCCAGAAAAAGGATAGTGTCCTCCTGACCAAGGATCCCAGTTTGAAACAGCGGTTGGCTATTTTTAGTTTCCGAGCATGTATTACATAGTTAAGTACATGCACATGGTTCAGTATACTCTTGAAATTCTAACAACAGTCTCAGTGTTTGGCACCAAAGGCCTTTGCTGAAGAAATTATCAGATCAGATCTCATGTAGTCAGTCATGAGGAATCTTCATTTGACTTCCAGCAAAATGGTAAAAGCAGGGAGTTTTGGATTTCCACTAATACAGACAGTCGACATTACATTCAAGTCTTTAAAGGTTTTTAAAAAAAAGGTTACCCTCATGTTTTTTAATTCCAAATGAGTGCAAGGAACCTGGCATATTACATCTTTTGTAAATTAAAATGTTGACAAGAATTACGAGGGAACTGGCACAATGCCTTTAGGCACAGAGCACCTGTTTTTAATGTCAGTGCTGGATTGAATCTCTGAGATCATATATCAGCAACTTTACTTTACAGACACTACTCAACCTAACCTCGAGACTGCACTGACAAAGGCTTAATGTTTAACTTTTCAACTGCATTCCTGCATTAGCGAGAGAGAGAGAGAGAGAGAGAGAGAGAGAGAGAGAGAGAGAGAGAGAGAGAGAGAGAGAGAGAGAGAGAGAAAGGAAGGAGCAAAAAAATGAAAACAGAATGCAAGATTAAATAAAGGAGTGTCAGTAAATTAAGAGCCTACAGTTTTGGCAAATAGTTTTCTCCCTGTCTGGAATGTAGCTCAAAGTTATTGGGGATACCATTCTGCCTGTGTACTGTAAATTATAAAACTATTTCCTGTTCCTTTATGAGATACAATATTTTCTAAAATCACTTCTGACATTGTTTATCTTTCTCTCTTTGGTGCCTGATAGGGAATTTTATTTGAAGTAGACAAGAAACAAGTCTAACAATTTGATAATGTAACTGCAGCCAACGTGAGTAAAGTCTGAATCACATTTTGCAGTAACATCTTTACTGTAATTCATGACCTCAGTCAGCAGCAGTGATCACATGTGCTGTGACGCGATTCTGAATGTCTAAAACTGCCTTTGTTTCACAAAAGGGAAGTTGTGAAACCAACAGTGAATAATAGTTCAGAATCATTGTGACCATTTTAATATGTAGTAGGTGTATTCAGAATGTCTTGCCAGACAACCCCACCCATATTTCAATAAAATAATAATTACAGAGATAGCATTACATGTTGAAAATATATTAAGTATATATTCTCAGTCTAAAACCTATTAGGGCATTTATATGTTGAATACTAATCAGTCATAAAACTAAAAAAATCTTCAGGGTTTCACGTTATTGCAGCTAATGACAATAGTTAGATTTCATTCCAGCCTTAAAGTAGCTGTTTAAAAGAGGCATTTTCCCCAATAAATGTCACTCACTTTGTGTAAAAGCCTATTCTTCCAGTTTGATGGGCTATTTTAGCGATGTGCTGCTGCCTCAAAAACATTTAATGGGCATGACCGGGTATTTCTTTTGGTGAGTCCTGATGGAAGAAACAAAATGGCAATAAATTTGAACTGATGATGAAAAGCTATACTTAATGAAATGGTGATTCATGGAATAAACTTGGAACTTCAGAAAAAAACAAAATGGACAATAACAGGAAGCAGAAGTATGGAAAAGAAAAACATGATGACTCAGTGCTGAAGTAACAACCACATATGCTTACAGTGAAAATAGTAGATTTTACATGTCACTGCACAAGGATGAATGATCCTAGCCAATATTATTCCATCAACCAACCTTGCCTGATTTAGAGCAGGTTACTTATTAACTTGCTATATTTTGCTGCATAATATTAACCAACTTATAACAATGCCAATAGATTTGAGATGTTCTCAATACACAATATGCAGTGACATTAATAAAATTGGTCACAGTAGTGCTGGTTTGTAGAAGAGGAAATCCGGTTTGTCTTCCTGTAATCTACAACCCTGTCAGAACTTTGCGAATGCTGGCACCCAACACAAAGGCACAAACCACAGCCATTGGGTTCTATGATTGGCAAGTTGACATCTGAAGTGGTGACGGCTCCACCTGGGTGTGGAGAATGTGTGGACATCCAGCAGGATCAAACGGGCTAGAAATTAGCGCGTGACATGAAAACATGGTACTGGGTTGATGCCTAATATGTTAATGGATGTTTCAGTCACGGACACACTGCTGCATCCAAAGACTAAGGTGGCAGAGGACAAGAGGATAGGATTATAGGTCCAAAACAGCCAATGCCAGTGGCACATAAGACAGGTCGGGTCTGGAAGAGAGGGAGAGCCAGTGGCCGTGGGCACAATCAGATGGCAGGTTGCCCAGTTGAGGCATGGTTGGTCTGGTGAAGTGGCAGTGACTGCCCAGAGATTGGCACTTTGTGAGCAAGGGTGGTGAGATTGAACCTAATCCATGACAGAGTAATACATGGTTACAGGCCCATTGGCCCAAACTATCCATGCATTACTTGAGCTACTCCCATTTACCTACCTATCCCTCCTATTCATTCCTAGTTCCATAATCCATTCCTATCCATGGACCTATCCACCTTCTTCACTCCAGCCTTCTTCACTCCTATTGAGGAATTATGCACTTGTACCCCTCGGTCTCCCTGCAGCAAAAAACAAAGCTCTGGAAGAACTCAACGGTCTAGGTAGCATATTAGAAGGGCCTGTCTCCATGATGTATTACTCTACAACCCTATCCAAACTTGTCCCATTTACCTGTGTTGGCCATATCCCTCTAAACCTTTCCTATCCATGTATCTGTCCAAATGTATTTTATAGGTTGTTATGATGATCAGATTACCGACCCAAAAAGTCACCTGTTCATTTCCCTCCACAGATGCTGCCCGTCCCGTTAGATTCCTCCAGCAGGAACCAATATGCTTAAGATTCCAGCATCTGCCATCTCTTGTGTTCTTGGGTCTATTACATCCCCAGTGTCATGCCGTTCAATGTGTATACCTTACCCAAGTTTGATTTCCCAAAATACAACACCCCACACTTGTGTGATTAAATTCATTCTGTAATTCTTTTGTCCACTTTTCCAGTTGATTTAGATCCTGTTGTAATGTCAGAACCCTTTCCTCACTGTCTGCAATATCACCCTCATCTGCATTACTACTGACTCTGGTGTTTAGTTTAGTTTAATGTAGAGATAGAGCGCGGAACTAGGCCCTCGGAGACCACGCCAACTAGCGATCCCCACACACTACCACCATCCTACACTCTAGGGACAATTTACAATTTTACCAAAGCCATTTAACGTACAAACCTGTACGTCTTTGGAATGTGGGTGGAAACCGGAGCACCCGGAGAAAACCCACGAGGTCACAGAGAGACTGTACAAACTCCATACAGACAGCACCCATTGTCAGGATCGAACCCGGGTCTCCGGCGCTGTAAGGCAGCAACTCTACCGCTGCGCTACCATGCCACACCTAACCCTCTAAGTGTTATCTGCAAATTTACTAATCCTGCCACCTGCATTCACACCCAGATTGCTAATAAATATGACAAAGACAGACAAGGTGTTGGAAACATAAAGGTAGGGATTTTGGAAAGTTGCTGCATGGGGTTGAAATGACAGAGTTGGGAGATGTCAGAGCAATCAGGGAGTTTGTAGTGCGGACTGATTAGGGTGTTAGCACCATGTGATAATAGCTGGGGCAAAGGATAGCTGGTAATAGCTGATTCAAAATGGGACAACCTATGATGAATCACTACCAAGAGTAATACATCAAAACCTACTTAGACAATAGACAATAGACAATAGGTGCAGGAGTAGGCCATTCGGCCCTTCGAGCCAGCACCGCCATTCAATGTGATCATGGCTGATCATAGTTGTTCCAAGAGCTCTCAAAGACAGACCATTTTGAAAACCATGCATTGACTTTCCCAAGCTATACTCCTAAGGAGCACACAGCATTGCGCAGCATCGTACCACGACCTGAACCCATAATTTGACAAGCCAGAATTAAGCATTCACTATGCACCCACTCTGATACAGAAAAAAATAAACTTGCTTTACAGGAAATGCGGCTTTGACATTGTTCATGATCAGTTCCATCAGCTCTGAGATGACAGATTAATTTGTGGCCCCAACAATTTTTTGACATCAAGATGGTTTGGCAGCTTATCAACAGCAATTCACACATTTCATATCGTTCTAACAGCTACATCCATTCCAATATGCTACTCGTGCCTTGCAATACATACCATTGACAATTATATTATGTTTTTTTTCCATAAAGGAGGTTTGGTTTCATGATAATCTTGCAAAGCCAAATTTTATTTTTGTCAACTGCAGTCAATTCAGTGGAGACCTCGTTTCATTGTAGGAAGTCCAAGCATAATCATATGCCCCTTATTACAAAATAAAATGCCGGCATTTTGAGTCTCCATTTTAAGATTGGCAATTTAATTTTGTGGAGACAATGAGCCCCTGTTCAAAGTAACAATTGTAATGCCCATATCAGAATTGGAGGTGGCAATGACAACTTCATTAATATTGAGAATCTAGATAGAATCCCATTTTCCATAGTGGTATGTTCCTTTCACTTGGCATCAGCAGCTTTGGGTGAAGAAAGGAAATCAACCACTCTCAAAAATTCGGAATGGGAAATAAAAGAACTCCCAGATTTATAAAACCATAAGACATAGGGGCAGAATTAAGCCATTCGGCCCTTCAAGTCTATTCCACCTTTCAATCACGGTTAACCTATTGTTCCCCTCTCAACCCCATTCTCCTGCTTTCTCCCATTAACTAACATTCTTACTAATTAAGAACCTATCAGCTTCAGCTATAAAGATACTCAATGTCTTGGTCTCCACAGCAGTCTGCAGCAATGACTTCCACATATTCACCACCCTCTAGCTAAAGAAATTCCTCCTCATCACCATTCTAAAGGTGCGTTTTTTATTCTGAGACAGTGGCCTCTGGTTCTAGACTCTTCCATTACTAGAAACATCCTTTCCACATCCACTCTGTCTAGGCCTTTCATTATCCGGTAGGTTTCAATAAGATCCCCCCTCAGCCTTCTAAACACCAGTGAGTCCAGGCTCAGAGTCTTCAAATGCTCCTCTTACGTTAACCTGATCATTTATGAGGATGTTGCCAGAACTCAAGGGCTTCGGCTACAGATAGAGATTGGGCAGTCTTGGAGTTTATTCCTTAGAAGACTGAGGGGTGATCTTATAGAGGTGCATAAAATCATGAGGCGAATAGATAGGGTGAATGCAGTCTTTTATCCAGAGTAGGGGAAATCAAGAACCAGTGGACATAGGTTTAGGGTGAGAGGTGAAAGATTTAAAAGGAACTTAAGTTTTTTCACTCAAAGAGCACTGGGATATGGAGCAAGCTGCCAGAGGAGATAGTTAGACAATAGACAATAGACAATAGTTGCAGGAGTAGGCCATTGGGCCCTTCGAGCCAGCACCACCATTCAATGTGATCATGGCTGATCATTCTCAATCAGTACCCTGTTCCTGCCTTCTCCCCATCCCCCCTGACTCCGCTATCCTTAAGAGCTCTATCTAGTTGAGGCAGATACAATAACAGGATTTAAACAACACCTGGAAACGTACGTGGATAGGAAAGATTTAGAGGATTATGGCTAAAGGCAGGCAGATGAGATTAGCTAGGATGCGGCACCTTGGTCAACATGAATGAGTTGGGCCGAAGGGCAAGTTTCTGTGTTATATCACTCTCTGACTCCATTGTCCACTGCCGAGAGTGGGTTACAATTATGAGGAAATTATGTTCTCAATGACTGGTATCCAGGAAGTCCTGGAGAAGTGGATGAATAAACAGGAAAAGGAATGATTCCCCTCTCCCCATAAACATTGTCACAAATGAAGAATAGCCACCAATTGAGAAAGCAGAGGACATGGGTGTCGGATTGGCATACCTAGAGAGAAACAATGCCTTCAGGAAAGAAGGGGCGAAAACTGAAGAAAGAAAAAATCTGATCATCACATCAGAATCAACAGGATTACATTTTCCAGGTCCTGCAGTCTTCGGTTAATATCACATAATTATTGCAAGCCATGACTTGTATTTCACTCTGGTTGACAGTATGTTTTGCATGCAGAATTATTACAAACTGAGGCATGAAAATATTGAACCAAGCTTTTAAACAGATTAAATTGCTGCACCCGCTTCCAGATTTAGCAAGAATTTTAAAAACTGCCCTGACATTTCAGCTTGATAAAACAATGGCTAGCTAATCAAGACGTAGTAAGGTGGTCTCTGGTTTTTGTTAGTCTGTGCTACATTGAGTCAAGAGTCAAGAGTCAAGAGTGTTTTTAAAAAAAGACACAAAGTGGCTGGAGTAACTCAGCGTCTCTGGAGCGAATGGTTAGATCACATTTTAGGTCAGGAAACTTCTCTTATGGCTCAAAACATTGTCTATCTATTCCCTCCAGTGATACTGCCTGATCAACCAAGTTATTCCAGCACTTTGTCTTTTTTAACAAACCAGTTCCTTCTGTCTACAAGCATTTATTAATCATATGCACTGGAACAAAACAATGAAATCCTGCACCTTTAAAGGCTCATTATCGCAACAACACATATAAATGAACAATAAACAATAATACAATTAAGTTATCAGTTACACCTGGTATCCAGGTCATAATAGTGCAAACCAAACAGAACTGCATGTAATACTCTGAATGTGACCTAGCCACTGTTTTACACAGCTGTAAAATTACTTCCTAACCTTTGGACACTACGCGCTGACTGATATGCCATATGCTTTCTTTGCCATCCTTATCTACTTATGTTACCACTTTCAAGAAGCTGTGGACTTGCAGGCCAATATCCCTCTGCTCCAAGGTTCTTGCCTTTCACTGTATACTTTCCCCTTGCATTTTACTGTCTTGCTTACCTATGCCTAAGTTTATCAAAGTTCACTTGTGATATTCACCTAGCTCACAAGGAAACTATGACCTCTACATTAGGCATCGAGGGTAACTGGACCCTAGCCCAATCACTGACTTGATTACTGCCCCCTGGCCCAGCCTCTAATCCATCCAGATGAACTGCTCCATTTATTCCATACAAGAACCTCCCTTCCTTGATCAGAGTTTGGAAATTTGCATCAGGGACTACACCTTAGACAGTTGAATAAAAAGACAGTAAGTACTGGAGTAACTCGAGAGAAAAAATATTAAATCTCCACAAATATTGGAGAATAGACACTCATCTGGGTGCTTTAGAATTTCCGACCTGTTGAGTTTCAAATTTAGGCAAAATCTGCAACTTTAACACAAATCAGCAATCTTTACCCAAAATTGCATCATTGGGGGAAATTGTTTTGATTACCTCAGGTTTCCATTCAACGTGTTTACATAATTTCAAATGCAATTTCCGATTTAATAGCGAGGGGAATTCCTTCAAGTCACTGAACTGCGAGTCGAGTCAAGCTGAGTTTATTTTCTTAAGGATAAGTACAGTGAGGTACAAGCACAATGAAAGCCTTGCTTGCAGCAGCATCAGATAGACTCAGAATCACACACAAAAACACACAAATTCTACAAGACAGAGAGCTGACGTCTATGCAAAAAAACGAACCTTGTATGCAATTGTTTCAGACAAAAGGTCAACCTGAAACTAAATTTATTTCTCTTCTCTGAAGAGACCTGATAAACACTTCCTGTATTTTCTGCTGAGAGGAGCAATGTGGTGCAGTTGATTTATTTACCGTTGTAAATAGGTGCAGGGAACTCCCATTTTACACTGGAGATTAATTTTTCTAGAAAACCATCCTTTTCCCGACCTTCCGCAATGTGAAGCCACATCATCTGTGCTTGCGTCAAGAAATACAATTTTTTTTAAAAAGAGCAAATTTTTATTATGCATCCCAAACATTTTGCTCATGATATGTGAATTCAGTAAGGGTGAATTTTTGTTACTCAGACTGCTGTAATGCAGTTGATTATCGCAAAATTAAAGTATTTCAAATTAATGTCAATCTCCCAACCATAAAAATAGGGTTTTGATTTGCAGTAAATGACACTTAAAACCACATAACTGTAATGTTTAGTCAGATACAGGTAGAGTAGTGAGTTTCCTATTTATACAAGAATATTAAAATCTACCTTCTCGTGTGTTTATGCCTCAAAGTTGCATCTTTATTGTTCAGTGTACCTTCAAGGGAGATGGGACTTGTGCAGAAAAATGACTTCAATTTTATTGAATGGGAGATCAGGCACGTGAGAATGAATGGTTATTCCTTTCTGAAGAAGGGTCCCGACCCGAAACATTATCGATCATTTTTCCTCAGAAAAGCCGCCTGACCCGTTGTTACTCAAGCACTGTGACTTTCTTTTGTAAACCAGCATCTGCAGTTCCTTATGACTCAGCCTCGTCCTACTTCTCCTTCTATTGTTTATTTTGTAAGGCTTGTGAACTATCACCAATAAGGGAAACTCACAATAGTGGCTCACTGGTGGGGTAGTGAGCTCGTGGGCTGACTTCTATAATGTGATGCACAGCAGCACATCGGTAGAGTTATTGCCTTACAGCGCCAGAGACCTGGGTTCAATCCTGACTATGGGTGCTGTCTGTACGTAGTTTGTACGTTCACCCTGCGACCACATGAGTTTTCTCTGCGTGCTCCGGTTTTCTCCCACATTCCAAAGATGTGCAGGTTTGTAGGTTAATTTGCTCGTAGGATAGAACAAGTGTATGGGTGATCGTTGATCATTGATCGGTGCAAACTCGGTGGACCTTTGGGTCTGTTTCTGCACTGTATCTCTAAACTAAACTAAAAAAAATAACTCCATCATATTGAGGGGAGGAGTAAGGGCTGAAAGTGATGTGTGTGTAAAGAAGGTCACATATAACTACTGAAAATATTTTGACAAGCAAATCAGCCTGGCTGAGTTGACTGCCAAAACTGAATGCATCTAAATGTTTGTGATATTTAGCAAAGTTTAAGAAACTTTATAAAAGAACTAAACCATAACAAAAATTCGAAGTTGAAAACATAAAACCATTTAAAAATAGTCAATTAAATTCCAACAAGGGCGGCACGGTGGCGCAGAGGTATAGTTGCTGCCTTACAGCGCAAGAGACCCGGGTTCGATCCTAACTATGGGTGTTTGTACAGAGTTTGTCCATTCTCCCCATGACCTGTGTGGGTTTTCTCCGGGATCTCTGGTTTCCTCCCACACTCCAAAGACATAGAGGTTTGTAGGCTAAGTGGCTTGGTATAAATGTAAGTTGTCCCTAGTGTGTGTAGGATTGCATTAGTGTGCGGGGGTCGCTGGTCGGCGCGAACTCGGTGGGCCGCAGGGTCTATATCACTAAACTAAGCTAAACTGAACTATTAAAAGAAACGTTAAAATACCATTTTTTTAATTCCTTGAAGCTGTTCTCCAGTTCCAAGCTGGAGGGAGACCAATGTCAGAGCAGAAGAACAATGACAAACATCTGGCAGCAGGTTTGAGATTTCTGCATGCCTACAGTCATATGTGAAAATCCTGAACATGCTGCAAGTTACGGAGGGAAACGCCAGCATGGAACAGCAGGTATTCCCCCACAAAAACCCGACCTAATGATTTTAAAACAGGAGCAGATGATAGCAACAACAAAAAATTCAAATTGTGCAGAAAGCAGCAAATGTTGAATGGTTCAGTGATTTTTTTGTTTTGCATTAGTTATGCTGACTTTGCGGGAGTTATTGCAGAGCGAGAGATTAGCAGAAACCCCAGGCTGTGGCAGCTAAGCTGCAGGTTGACATCATCTACAATTGAATCCACCATTTTGGTTCCGCTTCCAGGATGGATTTCAAGCTCATAGCCAGATGACTCATGTCTGCTTCCGACTTGGTCCAAAAGATGTCTTTTGCATGCAACGCTCATGGTTTTCCCTCTTCATTGATGATAGTGTCTGAAGTCACCCAGTCACGATGGGGTGGGTATATGGAGCAGGGTATATTGGATATATACGGATATAACAATATTGAAAAGACACTTTGACAAGTACTTGGATAGGAAGGTTTTAGTGTGATGATAGACACAAAATGCTGGAGTATCTCAGCAGGACAGGCAGCATCTCTGGAGAGAAGGAATGGGTGACGTTTCGGGTCGAGACCCTTTTTCTGAAGACTCTGAAGATGGGCCAAACACAGGCAAATGGGATGATGTTAAATGGGGCATATTGGTCGACATGGATGAGATGGGTTGAAGGGCCTGCTTCTGTACAGTATGATTCTATGACTCATTGGTGAGGCCACATTTGGATGTATGGGAAAATAGACACAAGAAGCTGAAGTAAGTCAGTGGGACAGGCAGCACCCCTGCAGAGAAGGACTAGGTGACATTTCGGGTCGAGACCCTTCTTCAGACTGGTTAGGGATAAGGAAATGAGAGATATAGACAGTGATGTGGAGAGATAAAGAACAATGAATGAAAGATATGCAAAAATGTAACGATGATAAAGGAAACAGGCCATTGTAAGCTGTTTGTAGGGTGAAAATGAGAAGCTAGTGCGACTTGGGTGAGGAAAGGATAGAGAGAGAGGGAACAGCAGGTCCAGTTTTGGTCACCTGCTATAGGAAGAATGTCGGTAAAATGGAAAGAGTGCAGAAAAGATTTGCATGGATGTTGCCAGGACTCAAGGGCATGAGCATGAACTATAGAGAGAGGTTGAGCAGGCTAGGACTTCATTCCTTGGAGTGCAGGAGGCTTCAAGGTGATCACACATTCAAAATTATGAGGTGAATTTACAGTCTCCCCTCCCCCTCCCCCCCCCCCCCCCCCCCCCCCCCACCCGCAAGAATAGGGGAGTCAAGAACCAGCAGACATAGGTTTAAAGTAAGAGAGAAAGATTTAATGAGAATTTGAGAGGAACATTTTCACATAGAGGGTGATGGGTATGGGGAATGAGCTGGCAGGTGAGCCAGGTATTATAATAACATTTAAAAGACATTTAGAAAGGTTTAGAGGGATATGGGCCAAATCCAGGCAGGTGGGACAAGCATAGACGAGGCACCTAAGTTCGCATGGACACGTTTGGCCGAAGGGTCTGTTTCTGTGCTGTACGACTCTACGACAAGCATTTCCTATATGTTCTGCTTTTAAGAGTAGCAAAGCGGTAACATTTAATTATTACAAATGAAAACGGGTTTATCAGAAGATTTAAACATTCCGATCACTGTGTCAATCTATGAGTATGTGTCCTTTAACATTTGTACGTTCTCCCCATGACCTGCGTGGGTTTTCTCCGAGATCTTCGGTTTCCTCCCACACTCCAAAGACTGGGTAAATGTAAAAATTGTCCCTAGTGTGTGTAGGATAGTGTTAATGTGCGGGGATCGCTGGGCGGCGCGGACTCGGTGGGCCGAAGGGCCTGTTTCCGCGCTGTATCTCTAAAAAAAAAAATTTTTAATTAAAAAATGTTAAAATTACTGCAAGTTTCATTTAAAAAATTCCTTTTCAGTACAAAGGATGGGTTCTTTTTTTAAATTCAGGAGTGACAACCAAATGTGTATAACTGTATATCTTGCTGCAATACTGGCTATGGAGGAAGATAAATTCCACAAAGGCTAGAAAAAAAATCAAAGAATGTACATCAAAAATTTTGAGGGATAATCTTCATCGCACGGCCGCTGCATTTCCAAAAAAAATCAGATCCATTGTAACCAAAAAGGGAGTGATGTACCCTGGCTATCCTATCCAGCTGCTCTTTCTACTGGACCACATGTTGTGTTTAGGTTTCAGCAGGGAGAGGGCATCACCAACTCATGTTGCAAATGGCCTGGAATAATTTGAATGCTTACATTTAGTGGTTGCCTTTTTGCACAGGCTTGTTGGGTGGGAGTGGAAGGGAACTTTCATTCAGCACTGCTCCAAGGATATTATTTTTTTATGGACGGTACTGTTTAAAAAATGTTTGCTGCAACATGTTAGCAATTGCAGAGGCAAAATGTATCAAAAGGCACAATTCTGTTGTTTGCTTGTGATAATAGTGTGCATTTCTTTTGTTCTTTTATTCCTTAAAAGTAAAGTACACAATTGCTTTCATGAGTATAGTGGCACGTTAAGCACTGCTAACTATTCATCCTATTCCATTTTTATTTTCTTTAATGATGCATGTGTTGCACCGCTGTGCTCGCAACAGATGAGGACATTTTCATCCACACTACAGTTGACAATTTTAACCAATGCATCTGGAGATTCCAGGAAAGAAGCCAATGTTCTTTTTCTCTTAAAGCAGAGATTACTTTATCCTAAGTAATCAGAAAAAATTATAACAAGCTAAAAACAGTTACACTACTTGGCATACAATGAGCCTACATTTAGATAGTCGATAAAAGTAATTAATATGATCGCGACAAATTTTACTTAATGAAAATAACTTTAATGGTAGGATGTATAAGTGATCTAAGTGAATGCAGTATTAAGTCCCAGCTTATAAGTGAGTTGCTATTGTTTCTTTGCAAACACATGGAACAAGATAAATCATCCTAAAACCCGTTTATTAGTAATATTCTTTGGCGACACTAATAGCTAGTGATTTTTCTTAAACCTCAGGACATATTCTTTCCCTTTGTCTTAAAAGCATATTTTGGGAAAGAGTTCTGAACCTTAACCTTTCTGGGTCACTTGGCAGTAAAGGGATTGAAGAATAGTTCTCTCTGTTGCAGGGACAAAGGGTGCTATCATTTCCCAGCCAAATAATGTAGGTGACTATTATTGGCTGGAGCTGTCTTTTTCTGAACTTTTTTTTTGTTGAAAAAACAAGAAAAGGTCTTTTCCCTATAAATTTCACCCACTGTTTTAAGTGAGGAAATATCAAATTTTGATTCAGGCATCTCCCAAGATTGTGATGATGTTTGCAATAGCTAAAAGCTAATGCCCAATCATTTTCACCTAATATAACATGCCTTAATTTTTTCTTAAGTAAATAGTGGGCATGATTATTGTGAAGGTCGTTGCTGCAACAGTGAAGTGCACAATATTAGTTGAGAGTTGATCAAAAGAAAACTGAGAAAGTCCGACAAAGGTCAGTTAATGTCACAAAGCATCACAATGAATGAATGCAGAGAAGAGAGCTCCTACACTGGCCAAAGATGCAACAAGCAGAACAATTTGTCAACTTACTGTCAATTGCTCAAAGGGTTTAGTGGGACTTAGAAGAGGTTGCATGTCTTAAAAGAGAAAAAAAAGTGCAAGTGGTAAAAATAACTGTGTGGTAGATACACAAGATATGTGCATTTGAAATAAGTGCTTTTGTTGATATAGTTCCAATCCCTCTGCAATAATTCTGATAGTTTATCTGCTACTTAAGGCATTTGAACCAGAGAGGTCCATAGTTCAATCCCTTATCTTAGAAGCATTTGGAAAATAAGGTTATACACACACACACGTGGGCTTGCACACACACATACACACACACACACACACACACACACACACACACACACACACACACACACACACACACACACACACACACACACACACACACACACAGGCACACACACACACACACACACAGACACACATATACACACACACACACACACACACACACACACACACACACACACACACACACACACACACACACACACACACACACACGTATGCTACACTGGGAGCAGATATAGACATTAGAAATTTAAAAAATAAGCCTCGGTATTATATATCCCTCAATGGAAAGGGGAACACAGGGCAGGATGATTTCCATGGAACAATTATCCTCTTTATCTGGACCTCCATTAACATTTATTTCATCAGCCAAAGTGAACAACTTATATTGTTGCATTAGGGCATTGCACTCTACCTCTAGAATTTATTGCATTGGCTTCAACTAAAAGAATTTGAGACAGAATTCAACTCATTAACACAGAGTCTGAAGAAGGGTCTCGACCCGAAACGTCACCCATTCCTTCTATCCAGAGATGCTGCCTGTCCCGCCGACTTACTCCAGCATTTTGTACCTATCTTCGGTTTAAACCAGCATCTGCAGTTCCTTCCAACAACACTACTATACAGCAGATTTAGCACGACCAAGCAATGAAACATAGAAACATAGAAAATTGGTGCAGGAGGAGGCCATTTAGCCCTTCGCGCCAGCACCGCCATTCATTGTGATCATGGCTGATCATCCACAATCAGTAACCTGTGCCTGCCTTCTCCCCATATCCCTTGATCCCACTAGCCCCTAGAGCTCTATCTAACACTCTTTTAAATTCATCCAGTGAATTGACACCCACTGCCTTCTGTGGCAGAGAATTCTACAAATTCTCTGGGTGAAGCAGGAATGAATAACAAAGTAAATTGCATGAAAGAGACTGGAATGTTTGTTGATCATAGCTATACAGTGTATTTATTCTGTCACATTTTTGAAATTGATTCTGTATATTTGTTCCTTTCTATTCTAGCGTAACCTGTTCATTAGCATTAATTCCCTGCTAGCACTTCACGACTTTTCTCCCTTATACCATAGAATAAATATGAGTCATCTCTGGGGATTTTAGATTTGCATCTTTTGAGCTTGGTAGGACCTACATTTCATATGTCAAATGTATTGATGTAAATTAGATTATCGCTGAATAATGCATAAGCAGACAACAGTACATTTAACAATAATACATTACCCAGATGGCTAAGTGTATTTATGTGTCCATGTGCTCCACCTGCTCCCTTCAAAAATATCACAAGTGCAATTGTTCAGTAAGACACATCTAACAGCATCACTCACTATAGCCCCTCACATATTCAACCCCATTTGGAAGCACCAATTCATAATGACACCAACTTGCCCTTTTATGTGCGCCTTTTGCCGATCATTTCCTGTTTCAGGTGCAACTATTCTCAAAGGGGCTACCACTACACAGGATCCAGAGCTCTCATTCACCCTGCTACAGTCTACATCAAACAAACACTTGTATCTATGTATGGAACATAGCAAGATGTTGTGGTTCGGTACAACAAGCCCTTTTACCAAAATGGCTTCTGCCATTCTCTTGTATTTCATTAAGACACTCCTTTGAACAAGCTCTGAATCTCAATGACATAATGTTTCCTTCTATGTTTCAGTGCCTATTATTCCGATTGATTATCCTAATGTGGAACACTTGCAATGTTTTAGAGATGGTTTAGTAATGTTGTATACCTGAGACCATAAAGGGCTCCTCTAATATCCTGATTTATTGACAAATATTTTCCAGGACTCAAAGCAAAAGAAAGGCATTTCTATGCCCCACTCATGTAAGTGCTTACATTTGGCATAGAACATTACTTGAAATTCCAAATGTACTATTTCCTTTACAAAGGAAAATGGTACAGTGTGATTTAACATTTCTGGAATAGACCTCGTTCTTCTATGTTAAATAAATTAAACATTTTCTCTTTCACCTCATTCATAATATGTTGGCCAATTCTCAAATTGAACAAATATGTGAAGAAAAATGTATTTCTTCAGTTGGCATATAGCAAATTTTATTCCAATTCCATTGTCAAACTAGAAAATCCATATCAGTACAGATTCAAATATAATTTGAACTTGTAACAATTATATGTGTTTGTCAATTAAGGTTGATTACAAATTTTTATCGGTATTCAGTGTTTATGTGGTACAGCTACCCATTGAACCTGCTTTCTTGCCAGTCATTATCACATCCAGGTATTCCATATAATAAAACTTTAGGGGAGACAATGATCTCCATTCCCTGAAGTCAGATTGGCTTGGGGATCTCACATGTCCTGTCTTTTCCTTTTGACTTCATTAGATTGAAACACTTCAATATCATCTCTGCAAACATCTGTCAGGTCAACCTTAATCTTTTGACCTGAAAGGTAATGCTATCTTTCCGATATAATTCCCTCTTGGTTCTTATTCTCTTTGTGGTGTGAGCCTTGGTATAACTCCAGAGGTGCAAAATATCATTTATTCTGATAGTTCATCCAATTTTGTAGTTATGGAGAGTTTTGTTCCATCTCTAATCTCCTACTCTTTTGGAATTTTTGTAGCATTTTACGTGGATTCAAAATAGATTGCCCATCACTGGAGATTAATGACATTCATTGAGCCATTGATATTAAAGTAGATTTAAAGTTTTTTTAAATGGAATAAATACATTGTAAATATTATGTATAATGTAAATGTAATGTAAGTCTGAAGAAGGGCCTTGACGCGAAACATCACCTATTCCTTCTCTCCAGAAATGCTTGCCTGTCCCGGTGAGTTACTCCAGCTTTTTATGTAAGAAAATAACTGCAGATGCTGGTACAAATCGAAGGTATTTATTCACAAAATGCTGGAGGAACTCAGCAGGTCAGGCAGCATCTCAGGAGAGAAGGAATGGGTGACGTTTCGGGTCGAGACCCTTCTTCAAGATGGGACTAGTGCAGAAAATGTTCAAGAAGGGTCTCGACCCGAAACGTCACCCATTCCTTCTCTCCTGAGATGCTGCCTGACCTGCTGAGTTACTCCAGCATTTTGTGAATAAATACCAGCTTTTTATGCCTCTCTTCAGTTTAAACCAACATCTGCAGTTCCTTCCTACACATGTAGATGTGAACCTCTTGGTGAATCAACAAGGTTACTTTCTGAATCATTCAATAAATATTTCATGTTCAAACCCTGAAACATAGAGTTCACTGGTTCTGTCAGACTAGAGCAGCCTGAAGAGGAATCTTGACCCAAAACGTCACCTATTCCTTTTCTCCAGAGATGCTGCCTGACGCGCTGAGTTACTCCAGCTTTTTGTATCTATCTTCGGTTTAAACCAGCATCTGCAGTTTCTTCCTACATATTTTACTGGTGCACATGCATTGTCTTTCCCTTAACTGGTTCGCACCGCAACAAAAGCCTTTGAATGAATGAATGAATGAATAAGTTTATTGGCCAAGTATGTGCATATACAAGGAATGTGCCTTGGTGCTTCGCTCACAAATGACAACACAAACATACAGTTAACAATTAAGAATAAAGCATAACCACATCAAAACAATAAGGATACAACATTACGGTCTAAACATGGGGGTGAAAATAAACCAGAGCAAAAAAGAGACTACAGACTTTGGTTATTGAGTAGAACTATCACTCGTGGAAAAAAACAGTTTTTATGTCTGGCTGTGGCTGCTTGGACAGTCCGGAGTCGCCTTTCAGAGGGAAGTGCTTCAAAGAGTTTGTGGCCAGGGTGAGAGGGGTCAGAGATGATCTTGCCCGCTCGCTTCCTGGCCCTTGCAGTGTACAATTCGTCAATGGGGGGAAGGTTGCAGCCAATAACCTTCTCAGCTGTGCAAACGATCCGTTGCAGCCTCCGGATGTTGTGCTTGGTGGCTGAGCCAAACCAGACCATGATGGAGAAGGTGAGGACGGACTCAATGATAGCAGTATAGAATTGGACCATCATTGCCTGTGGTATATTATGTTTCTTCAGTTGCCGCAGGAAGTACGTCCTCTGTTGGGCCTTTTTGACTGTGGAGTCGATGGTGGCCCCCCATTTAAGGTCCCTGGAGATGATGGTTCCAAAAACTTAAATGACCCCACAGATGTGACTATGGTGTTGTTGATGGTGAGTGGGGGGAGGGGAGGGGGATCTCTTCGAAAGTCTACAATTAGACTTTTCACTGTACCTCGGTACACATGACAATAAACTAAACTAAACTAAACTGAACTAAACCGTGGGAATGAGGTGAATATTGGTCAGTTTCTCACTCTTGCCCACAACTCCTGTAGCGAATGAATATGTTTAGAAATCTGATAAGAACAAGGTCAGGTTTAGCTGAAATTTGAAGGTTTCCTTTTTTATTTGACATTCCAGAACAAGGTGCTGATAACTAATGTCCCAGTTCAGTCATGAATAATGTTAATCAGACTGCTTGAGGGGGACCAGGACGTGTGAACTTCATTAAAAAGCATTGTGTTGACAAAATTTCCATTGTACTCTTTGTATTTGTGAATGAGGAAGTGACTAAAATAAATAAAATTTTAGTAGATTCAGCACGTAAACTTAAAATTAGAAATTTATTAAAAAAACTAAATACAATATAAAAAAGTAACAATTAGGTTAAATTATTTTTAGGATCTTTATTAATGAGATCTCATAGCTTTTACATTTGCAACCTATGGATACTGGATCATGACATCAATTCAAACTGAATGCAGACTTTCATTGCTCACCCAGTAATACCTTAATCATTGTTCCCATGTAGTTGGTGTCAGATTACCAGACTACAACGTGAGGATTGCTTTCCATGAGCTAGCTAGAAGATAGGGAGGGAACAAGTGGGTTTGTTTTTACTCACTATCTGTCACAAATATGCAGAGGTAAAGGAACTGTAAATTAGATTCATATTAGCTTGCAACCAGTTCCAAACAGGCCGAGCAATGTTGTTGGAAGGAACTGCAGATGCTGGTTTAAACCGAAGATAGATACAAAATGCTGGAGTAACTCAGTGGGACAGGCAGCATCTCTGGAGAGAAGGAATGGGTATCAGTGATTCTTTTTTTTATACGATTGGCAAATAAATTTAAGAGACTGCTTTGAGTTTGAGTTTCCAGTTTTTTCTGCATAAATTGTCATAAATGGGTGATGTTTTGGATCGAGACCCTTCTTCAGACTATCTTCTGAAGAATGGTCTCGATCCGAAACGTCACCCATTCCTTCTCTCCAGAGATGCTGTCTGTCCCGCTGAGTTACTCCAGCATGTTGTGTCTATCTTCGGTTTAAACCAGCATCTGCAGTTCCTTCCTACACATAAATTGTTAAACTTTTGTTTCCTGTTGGTTTCTCCATTTATAGGTTTCCTCTCAGCTTCCTCTTTTTGCTTCCTCTTTTGGAAAATGCTATTGATTTCTGTTGTGTGCCAATTATTGTAAATTTACCAGAGATTTTTGAAGGATTGTCACGTTGATGAACATCAAAAATACGAGTGCCTAAAGATCATCAAAAGTGTGGATATAAACAGTCCACTGTAATGTTAAGTCCTGTGGTTAACCATTTATGCAGTAGGTAAATGAGCCATGTAGAATAGGAAGGTATTAAACTCATATCATCAGCCAGTACTCAATTATTTTGGCTGGGATAAAATGGCAGTAGAGCCACTTTACATAACGTCAGTGCCTCTGGTTAAAACCACATAGATGCACATATGAATGTGAGCGTGGAGTCAAGTTAGGTTGTGATAACACCTCTTGAAATTCATTGTTTAATAAAAGAATTATTAGGAGCAGAGAAGGGCAAATGGATCCTCAGCACATTCGCTCATCCAATAAATCAAAGCTGACCTTCTGTCTCCCACTTTTCCATCTATTCCCCATCTTCCTTTATGGCTTTAGTGCCCATCAACATTATCCACACTCAGCAATGCAGGCATCTGGATTAAAGAACAAAGATTTACAGTCATCAAAATAAAGTCGTCTTTCCTCACTTCGGTGTTAAGTGGTCTGCCTTCTGATTCTGCCATTAAAAACTGAAAGATCTGGAAACATTCTGCAGGTCAGGCAATGTCAACGGAAAGAGAAACAGAGTAAACATCTGAGAAAGGTTCCCAACCCAAAACATCACTATCTATGCTCTCCAGAGATGCTCTCTGACTCACTGAGTTATTCCAGCACTTTGTGTCTTTATTTGTAAACCAACATCTGCATTTCCTTGTATCCACAGAGTTAACGTTTCAGATTGAAATCTTTTCTATCATCGACAGGTTTTTAATTTTTAGTTATGATAAAGGGTCTTCAACATGAAACATTAATCTTGTTTATCTTCCCACAGGTGCTACCTGGCCTGCTGAGTGTTTCCAGCACTTCTTTCAGTTTTTATCTCAGATTTTCAGCATCTGCATTTTTTTAAATGTGCTTATCCTGCAACTTTTCTCCCAAGTTTCTTATTCTACAGCTAAAGGAGTAGCACTCGACATTTACACAACTAATTTTCTCAGAGTCTTGGACAATTCAATGAGATCATCTCTCATTCTGCTAAACTTTATAAGGCCCACCCATCTCAAGGAATCTCAAAAATATGTTGCAAATGCAGGAAATACAAAAATAAAATAACAATCTTTATGATATACTGCTAGCAAATCCCCTATTAATGATGTAAGAAAATAACTGCAGATGCTGGTACAAATCGAAGGTATTTATTCACGAAATGCTGGAGTAACTCAGCAGGTCAGGCAGCTTCTCAGGAGAGAAGGAATGGGTGACGTTTCGAGTCGAGACCCTTCTTCAGATGATGCTCGGGTGACAGGTCTGTAGTTATCTGATTTCCCTTTCTCTCTCTTTTATAAATGGTGTGGCTACGTTTGTTAAAAGCCAACTGCCAGAACTAGTCTAAAAATGGGAGAATATTTAATCAGCTCCTCAACATTTAAAATATTATTATTTTCTACACTTCTTGCCAAAGTGAATAACTTTGCCTGTTCCCTTATTTTATTCCAGCTGCCCATTTCTGATTTATTCACTTATCCATATTCATCCTGCATCCATATTCATATTCCTTGCTTTCTTTTGCTGGGTTGTTTTCCTGCCTTCAACAAAACTGGATACATCGCATTCTATTCATTTATTTAATCCTGCATTGTAATTAGCTCAAGACAAAGTGTGCAGCGGTAGAGTTGCTGCCTTACAGCGCCAGAGACCCAGATTCGACCCTGACCATGGGTGCTCTCTGTTTGGAGTTTGTACATTCTCCCTGTGACCTTACGGGTTTTATCCTAGTCCTCCGGTTTCCTCCCACCCTCCAAAGACAGACAGGTTTGTACGTTAATTGGCTTTGATAAAAGTTGTAAATTATCTCTAGTGCGTGTAGGATAGGTTAGTGTGTGGGGATAGCTGGTTAGCACGGACTCGGTGGGCCGAAGGGCCTGTATCTCTGTACCTCTGCGCTGCATCTCTAAACTAAACTAAACTAAACCTAGCCACAACAGCCTGGTAAACTAACAAAAACAAATTGATTATTCTTATACCACCTCCCTGCTGTTTAAATACTCCTCCATTCATATTAATATATAACCTTCAACTTGCCTCTTTTTTTTAATGAAACAGCATTTTGTCTATTATCTTTTCAACTACCTTTTGAAAATTCAGATATTCTACCTGTGTTGGTGACCTCTTTATAAATCTGTTGACTTGCATTTATATTGTGCCTTTCACAACTCCTTGTAGAATTTTTGTTCTTGAATCTTTGCTCTTGCACGCTTCCTTGTAGTAACTTTAAGGATTGGGAAAATGTTCATGCATTAATGAACATAATGATAAATACGAAAAATACAATGTAAAAATAAAATTAATTGTGCGACGTCCTAAAAAAGTATAACGATCGACTTTAAGGAAACATAAAACAAAATTACTGCACCATTGACTTACCAAAGCAAAAAATGGAAAAGAGGAAGGAAATATTAATGATGCTTTAGAGTACCAAAATTTTTGTAGAATTGTGGTGTGGAGAGAATAAAGAAAGAAACAGGAAAATATAATTAAGATATGGTTGAAATAATAGTAAAAGAACATCAAGTTCAAGTCTAGACAATAGACAATAGACAATAGGTGCAGGAGTAGGCCATTCGGCCCTTCGAGCCAGCACCACCATTCAATGTGATCATGGCTGATCATTCTCAATCAGTACCCCGTTCCTGCCTTCTCCCCATACCCCCTGACTCTGCTATCCTTAGGAGCTCTATCTAGCTCTCTCTTGAATGCAGAGAATTGGCCTTCACTGCCTTCTGAGGCAGAGAATTCCATAGATTTACAACTTTCTGAAAAAGTTTTTCCTCATCACCATTCTAAATGGCCTACCACTTATTCTTAAACTGTGGCCCCTAGTTCTGGACTCCCCCAACATTGGGAACATGTTTCCTGCCTCTAACGTGTTCAACCCCTTAATAATCATATGTTTCGATAAGATCCCCTCTCATCCTTCTAAATTCCAGTGTATACAAGCCTAGTCTCTCCAGTCTTTCAACATACGACAGTCCCGCCATTCCGGGAATTAACCTAGTAAACCTACGCAGCATGCCCTCAATAGCAAGAATATCCTTCCTCAAATCTGGAGACCAAAACTGCACACAGTACTCCAGGTGTGGTCTCACTAGGCCCCTGTACAACTGCAGAAGGACCTCTTTGCTCCTATACTCAACTCCTCTTGTTATGAAGGCCAACATTCCATTGGCTTTCTTCACTGCCTGCTGTACCTGCATGCTTCCTTTCAGTGACTGATGCACTAGGACACCCAGAAGTCTACTTTATTTGTCACATACACATACAAGATGTGCAGTGAAATGAATGTGGCAATGCCTGCGGATTGTGCTACAACTACAAAACAGAATAGAATTTTTTTTTAAAAGACACAACACAAAAAAAATCATTAATACAGTACATTAGTCCCTGGTGATATAAGAGTTAACAGTCCTGATGGCCTGTGGGAAGAAACTCCGTCTCATCCTCTCTGTTTTCACAACGTGACAGCGGAGGCGTTTGCCTGACCGTAGTAGCTGGAACAGTCCGTGGCTGGGGTGGTAGGGGTAGTGTAGTTCATGCCTTCAAATCTTATATCAGCTTCTTTCTATTATCGTTTCATCCATACTTAACGCACTCTATGAAATTTGGGCTCCTCTAAATCTGGCCTTTTGCTTGTCCTTAATTTACTTGCTCCATCACTAAATGGCTGTCTTCACTTGCATTGTTTCATGGTCTGAACTTTTCCGATATCCCTTCACCTCTACTTCTCCTCCCTCTTTTTGATTGATATCATAAAACCTGGAGCTTTGATATGTTTCGGCTATTTGCCTCCGTTTGTGACTCGTTTTCAACTTCCGTTGAATAAGTTCACAGTGAAGCACCTTGGAATGTCTTACTCATTCAGTTTATTAAACTAATAATAAATATTACTGGATATTACTGTCCCGCCCCCTGACGTCAGTCTAAAGAAGGGTCTCGACCCGAAACGTCACCCATTCCTTCTCTCCTGAGATGCTGCCTGACCTGCTGAGTTACTCCAGCATTTTGTGAATAAATACCTTCGATTTGTACTGGCATCTGCAGTCATTTTCTTGCACTAGTTTATTAAACTGGTTTGTTACTTACACTTCCCTATTGAAAATCACCCTTGCAGATTTTATTAAGATTATACTTCCTGTACTGTTATTGTTGGAAATCTCTTTATTTTCTCAGGATTAGGTCCATAAATTTGTCAGAAGATTGATGGAAATCTTCCAGTAGTGGGAGAGTCTAGGACCAGAGGGCACAGCCTCAGAATAAAAGGACGTACCTTTAGAAAGGAGATGTGGAGGAATTTGTTTCATCTGTGGGCGGTGAATCTGTGGAATACATAGCCACAGAAGGCTGTGGAGGCCGTCAATGGATATTTTTAAGGCAGAAATAGATAGACTCTTGATTAGTACGGGTGTCAGGGTTATGGAGAGAAGGCCAGAGAATGGGATTGAGAGGGAAAGAAAGATCAGCAATGATTGAATGGCAGAGTAATGCTACGACCTATGATCTTATGAACCAAAGGTAATGTTTAACGTGCATACAATGATCTCAGAATGCCTTGCACCATATTTACGTATCTTACATCATTATTATTTTTAAAAATAATGAAATCAGGGACTTACCACAGGTTGTGAAATCTATGATTTTTCTCTCAGACAAAAACAGAAACTATTGGAAGGTTTCAGGCAAACAGTATCAGGCAGCATCTGTGGTAAGAGATTCAATTAAAATTTTGGGTAACACCCTCACCAGATCTGTTCTTTTCACACCATACCCCTCCATATCTCTAGCCACCTTCTTCCCTGACTCTCAGTCTGAAGAAGGGTCTCAACCCAAAATGTCACTCATTCCTTCTCTCCAGAGATGCTGCCTGTCCCGCTGAGTTACTCCAGCATTTTGTGTCTATCTTCAGTGTGAACCAGCATCTGCAGTTCCTGCACGGTAGCGCAGCGGTAGAGTTGCTGCTTTACAGCGAATGCAGCGCCGGAGACTCAGGTTCGATCCTGACTACGGGTGCTGCACTGTAAGGAGTTTGTACGTTCTCCCCGTGACCTGCGTGGGTTTTCTCCGAGATCTTCGGTTTCCTCCCACATTCCAAAGACGTACAGGTATGTAGGTTGTAGGTTAATTGGCTGGGTAAATGTAAAAATTGTCCCTAGTGGGTGTAGGATAGTGTTAATGTATGGGGATCACTGGGCGGCACGGACTTGGTGGGCCGAAAAGGCCTGTTTCCGGCTGTATATATATGATATGATGATATGATATTACCCAAAATATTGACTGCTTCTCTTTCCACAGATGCTGTCCGACCCTGTTTTTCTGAAATTTTCACTTTTTGTGTTAGATTTCCGTTATCATCAATTTATTTTTCTTTCATTTTCCTTCTGAAGTTGACCAAGCAGCTGATGTATGTAACCAACAGAAGACCCCAGAAATATATGGTTTCCAAAGAGATGTGGGCACTCCACTTCCATAATATTTAGTTTAATTCAGCGGGTCAGGTAACATATCTGGAGAAAAGGAATAGGTGACGTTTCAGGTCGAGACCCTTCTTCAGGCCCTGAAGTCTGAAGGTCTCAACCAGAAACGTCACCCATTCCTTTTCTCCAGAGATGCTGCCTGACCCACTGAGTTACTCCAGCATTTTGTGTCTATCTTCGGTTTAAACCAGCAAATGCATTTCCTTCCTACACATATTTAGTTTAATATCTGTTCTCCACAGTCCCCAGCCACACTTAGTGTGACAGACATACAGTGTGCGAGGGACTATGCTCTTTGCATAACATCTTCCAGTGGGAAGATCCCTGTTTGTGCTGGGAATCCAATATAAAAAATTATTGATCCATTGTGGATCCATTGGGTCATCATCCTTCAACAGGCAAAAAAAAAGCAAATTGGTTAATTGCAATAATTCCCAATGCACAAACAACAGAGCCTAGAAAAGTACGGCATTGGTAGAGGCCCTGTTGCCCACAGTGTCTTTGCTGAACATGATGCCAAATTGTACTAATCTGTTCTGGCTGCATGTGATGCATATCACTCCTTTAGACACATATTTATGTGCAAATAGCGTTGCCATCTCACAGCTCCAGTGAACTGAGTTCAGTCCTGACCTTTGGATCTGTATGTGTATGCGTATGTATGTATGTGTGCTTGTGTGTGTGTGTGTGTGTGTGTGTGTGTGTGTGTGTGTGTGTGTGTGTGTGTGTGTGTGTGTGTGTGTGTGTGTGTGTGTGTGTGTGTGTGTGTATGTATGTGTGCGTGTGTGTGTATGTGTATGTATGTGTGTGTGTGTGTGTGTGTGTGTGTGTGTGTGTGTGTGCGCGTGCATGTGTGTGTGTGTGTGTGAGTGCGTGTGCGTGCATGTGCATGTACATGTGCGTACATGTGACGTTTGCATGTACTTCTTGTGATAACATGGGTTTACCATCCTCCCACCCCCCCCCCCCTTCCCTCAGGCCAGCCTGTCACATTGGACTCTGCTTCTGAAATTAATTCCATTGAAGACTCTGGATTTCACTCAGAGTTTTCAGAAATTTATGAATATTTCGAGGGCTCTGGGGACTTTTTATGTGAACTGAAGTTCATTGCAATCAGAAGTTTCAGGAAACCTGAGAGCTTCATGTGTACACCCAAAGTGCAGCAGGCTCCACCCATACCTAGCTGAGAGATGTAAGGGTGAGTTCATTGTAAGCAGTCCCAGATCCTGTGTCATAGGCTTGTATTTTCATTGTGGAAATCAGGGGAGAATTCCTCATCGTTCTGGCTCCACCAAGAAATTATTTTCATTTATTATCACTGATTTTCATTCATTCATTGTAATGCATTTCATGTAACTTCATTTTGTGTTCATTCGTGAAAGATCTCCAGAGTCTGGGAGGAATAAAATAAATAAGTTTGCATTCTTACTGAACCTGTGTGTCACTTCTGTGCTTTCCTGTTGCTTTGGAATGTAAAAATCGTTCTGATTTGCTCCAAGAAATATTGTTTTGTAATCTCCTGCATACAAAAAAAAACATGTTCAAAGATGGATTATTATGTGTTGTAGTCTATGAAACAATGCAGAAAACTTAATAATTGTTGGTTAAAGTCTGCATAAAAGCAGATTTGACATACATACTGAAGCATTGTAAGTTTCTTTTTAAGCATTTGTTGTTTAGTCAAAGAGGAAGTGAAAACAGTAGTTTTCTTTGTGTCGGTACTTTTGATGTCATGAATATCCTGGTTTGCAGGATTATTTAACGACAAGACCAAGCATGCATTTATCATCTATTTGAAACAAAAAACTTACCTGCAGCTGCCCTGCGACTGAAAATAAATGCTAGTTCACAGCCTAAAAAAGCCAGCTCGCAAATATTTTGTGAAGCTGCCTCATATAAACTCAGCTGTGATCCATGAACTATATTGTCATGACTGAAGTCAGCTGTGTTGGAAATGCAAACAAATGTCAAAAGGTTTCCATGAAAAGATTATATAGCACATCTGTTAAATATATTATTCAAATATAGAATCGGGTAAGGCAATAGAATGATACATAAAATGACAATGTAACATGTCTAAAAAGGTTTATAAGAAAGCAAGTCAAATGCAAATTTTATTAAGGCTTTGTAACATGATTGCATTTATAAATGGCAGATGGCATGCTCTTACCTCAGAAGTTAGATTACCATCCATTTTGTCTGGCTTTAGAATGTACACAGATGCAAACTGTTCTAAAATGAAACATTGATTGTATCAAATTGCAGATAAAGGATGACATTTTGTTTCCCCCTCAGTAAAACATAAACGTCGGAAATTTGATCACATTTTTTTAATCAGCAGTAACTTCACAAATTATCTTTTAAAGCGTAATGTTAAATCTTGGGCAATTAGAAGGAATGTTTATAGTTATGTTTAGCCACAGTCCCTGTACTATATTCCACTCAATCCCAATGCTGGTGATCCAATCTTCTCAGCAACATAAATATACAGTGTATCGACTTCAACAAAACCTGACCCAGAAAACAGTGGATGCCGTTTATTTTTGCAGTGTAATCTTTTTCTAAATTAAAAAAAAACACTATTCTTTGTCGTATCGGAGAACTGGAGATTTACAATGTAGTAGCACGCTAACAATATTCAGGAAGATAATAATGCTTTTGCGGCCTTCCTTTTTAAAAAAAAACCCCAACATATCATGTAAATTATACTGGATTTGGCAACACTTTAGTTGTGAAATATCAAAACCAAAATTCAAAAGGCCTGACGTCATTTGATACCAATTCAGATACATTTCTTTCCATCGAATGTGTTCTAATCTTTCAGATTGATTAAATTGAATATTATCTTCCTGAAAGTAGATATTCATTCTACTTTCTCAGAGGGAAGGTGAGAGCTCCCTCTATAAGGAAGGTATGATTAAAAGCGAAATTATGTTTGGATTGTCTGACAAGACGTTGCAATAGAACTATATTTTGTGGTGGAAACAAGACAGAAAATAAAATGTCATTGTGGTAGTCTCAAAATCTGACCTTCCTCCTCAAAATAAATGTTCCATAACCCAAAGACTTTGCAGGTTTTCCTCGAATTAGATGACGATCAACACAATTTGTGAATTCTCAAAAAGATAATTGGCATTAAAAATAGTGATTTGTTTATTTCGAATGACTTACTTTTGAACATGGATCTCACAACAGAATTGCTCAGGAGAGGAAGAAAAAATGTTATTGAGCCAAACTTGCTGTGCAATATCAGTATTTCAAGCCACAACCTGCCATCGTTTCTCAGAATAATTGCCACCAGATATAAATTCCCAATGCAAGTCCAGAAATTGCTGCCTATCATTACTGACAATCTCCTCGCTGCTCTTCTGCATTGGACACTGCATGCAAAAATGCCAGGTAAATTACCTGTTGCAATAGCCCTAGGGTAGAAGTGACACAGGAACAGGGAGCCTGATCACTTAATTGGCTAGGAATGGCTATGAGGCACCACATTATATAAAATTAATTCATTAAATTTTTAGAAACAAGGAACTAGTGATGCTGGTGTACAAAAAAAAAGGACACACCTACTGGTGCTGGAGTAACTCAGCGAGTCGGGCAGCATCGCTGGAAATTTTTCGTGTTGGGACCCTTCTTCAGATTGACCTGAACCTTCATCTACCCAAGGATGCTGCCTGTCCCGCTGAGTTACTCCAGCACTTTGTGTCCTTAATTGAGTGTTTAGTTATTGTTAATTACTTATAAGTATTTAAGGGTTTTAAAGTGTTTTTTAAAATTGTTTCAAAATATTAAAACATTTCATATCCTTAATGGATTTGGAATGTAATCTGACAGTTTAATCTGTAGGGTGTGACCAAATGTCGATGTACTTTTAGCTGGTTTGTTAAAGAGTCATACAGCACAGGGACAGGCCCTTCAGCCCATTAAGCCCAGACTGACCATCAAACAACCATTTATATTGGACCTACGTTAAACTCCCCACATCCCCCCCCCCCCCCCCTCCCACCCAAGATTCTAATACTCACCTAAAGGGCCAATTTCAATGGTTCAGTGGTTCAATGGTGCTTTTATAGTCACATGTGCAAACACACAGTGACATATGTTTTCTTACATACAGTCCAGTACAGCATTCCCATACCAAGCACATCCTCGATTAGCAAGTGTACAGGAATAGTCTACTGAGCCCACATGCAAGAGGCACCATGTTTTGCCGCTATTTTCAAAGTCCAGTCCGCACTTTGGTTCTTAAGAGCGGTGCCTGATCCAGGCACTCCCTAGGCTGCTGCGGGCCTGCAACCATCGGCTTCCTTGGACGTGACATCCCTCTCCTCGCCCGTCCACCTTTGTGCCTCGGGATAGCTTACTAATTTGTGGATTTTTGAGATTAATTTTTAGTTTACAGATATAGAAATACAGCGCCGATACAGGCCCTTCAGCCCACTGAGTCCGCGCTGACCAGCAATCCCCGTACACTAACATTATCCTACACACTAGGGACAATTTACAATTTTTACCAAAGCCAATAATCTTACAAACCCGTACGTCTTTGGAGTGTGTGAGGAAGCCGGAGCACCCGCAGTCCCCTGTGGGGAAAATCCCCGCAGTCATGGGGAGGATGTGCAAACTCCGTACAGACAGAACCCGTAGTCAGGAACCAACCTGGGTGGCTGGTGCTGTAAGGCAACAATTGTACCGCTGCACCACCGTGCCAATGGGAGGCAACCAGTGTATCTGGAAGAAACAACACGGGCTCAGGGCAAACTTCACTCAGACAGTACTGGAAATTAGGCTGGAACCAGGGTCATGGAGTTCTGAGGTAACAGCTCAGGCAACTAGGCCATGGTGCTACTTGTTCCAGCCTCTCCACGTGGTGGTAAAAGATGACCATCTTGCAGGGCATAGCTACCACATGAAACCGAGCCATTTAAATCAGGTGGTGTAGCAGTAGAGCTACTGCCTTACAGTGCCAGAGACCCGGGTTCGATCCTGACCATGGGTGCTTGTCTGCACGGAATCTGTATGTTTCCACCCATGACCTGCGTTGGTTTTCTCCAAGATCTTCGGTTTCCTCCCACACTCCAAAGACCTACAGGTTTGTAGGTTAATTGGCTTGGTATAAATGTAAAAGATTGTCCCAAGTGTGTGTGTAGGGTGGTGTTATTGTGCGGTGATCGTCGGTCGGTGCGGACTCAGTGGGCTGAAGGGCCTGCTTCCACGCTGTACCTCTAAACTAATCTAAACAAAATTTCACATTGAGGCGGCTTTGGGCAGCGAGTGTGACTTTCATGAACTTTTTTTTAAATGTGGAAATTTACCATATAGGTTTGAGTAAAATACAGATGTTTGTTTCCATCAACAAGCTTCGGCTCATCAAAATATCTGACATCCAAGTTATGTTTAAAATCAAAATATTCACTTGGCAGCTTCTTTAAATAATGTGGCCTTGAAATAGAAACTCTATTAAAGGACCATCCGCTTAAACAGTTCATAAATAGCAGTGCTAAATAGAATATCACAGCCACGATCTATCCAAGTCTTTGGTTATATTTGCTATTGATTAATGCTTGAGGATACTCCATTATGAGCTTGTGCCCTGAGCTTAGCTCTGAAGGCAGACTAAACTCTTAATGGAAGGCAGTGCTGATACATAAACATTCAGTCCGTGTTCAAGGCTGCTCAATGCTGTTTTTAATTACAAAGAAACAGAAAGAGATGCAACTGAATAGTTCTAGTGAAAAAAACATCGCCTCAATATTACCACAAAATCAGTACTCCATGAATTAATTCAACTCGGCGAATTTGAAATTCCATTGAAGCAGCAAGGTTATGGATTTTGAAAAGCATTTAGCTTGATTTAGTAATGTGGCCATTTCCGACAGTGTAGTCTAATCACATGTCTATTTTCACTCGCTGAAGATCGAGTGCAAATCGTTAGCATAGTTTTATAGTTCACAAAAAAAAACAGTGCTTTATATCAAGGAAGTGGCTTCATCCGAATATTCAACCTGTAACAGGTTCACCAATTAAAAATAGATAATCATGTTTATGCGGTAGAATTAATATGTCCCAAGGAACTTCAAAATCTGTGTTAGTAACAAGTAAGTGTGATACAAAGTGGGCAGGAAGTGCCTGCAATTACAGATGACTGCTGGAGAGAGTTGGGTTTGAGTAGCAAGGTTGGAAATTAGATGGGTTACAGGGTTGAAGTTTCTACCACTGAAAGCAGGGCAACAGGTTAGAACAGATTAGAACTGGAAGAGCAGCAATGTGTCATTGGAGATTTGAAACTGAAGAGGTAAGGGTTGTAGTCATCAAATTGTAAAAATACTGTAAAACCGGAAATCAGTCAGTACATGCTGGAGATGCTTAACTCCATTGAGACAGTATCTGTGGAGAGAGAGCAGAGTTAATGTGTCAGGCCAACGATCCTTCATCAGATTTATTCACAAAATGCTGGAGTAACTCAGCAGGTCAGGCAGCATCTCGGGAGAGAAGGAATGGGTGACGTTTCGGGTCGAGACCCTTCTTCAGACCCTTCTTCAGACTATCCTTCATCAGAAATAGATTCCCTGATGTGCTTTTTACTGTGAGGTTACAGAGTCATCAACTTTAGTTTCTCTCTCCCCAGATATTGCCTGGCCTTTTCAAGTGCCCCAACTGTTTTCTATATGTTTTTTCTATTACCGCAAGACTATTTTCTAAATGGGGAGAGAATTCAGAAATCAGAGGAGCAAAAAGAAACTTAGGAGTGCAGGCATGGATTCTATAAAGTTAATTTGCAAGTTGAAACGGTAGTAAGGAAGGCAAATGCAATGTTAGCATTTATTTCGAGAGGACTAGAACATAAAAACAGGGATATAATGCTGTAGAGTTATAAGGCACTGGTCAGACCACAATTGGAGTATTGTGAGCAGTTTTGGGCCCCAAATCTGAGGAAGGATGTGATGGTGTTGGAGAGAGTCCAAAGGAGAATGATCCCAGGAATAATTGGGTTTAACATATGATGGAGGTTTAACGGCATCGGGCATTTACTCGCCGATGTTTAGAAGGATGAGGGGGGACCTCATTGAAACTTACCTAATAATAAAAGACCTGGATGGAGTGGATGTGAAGAGGACGTTTCCACTCGTGGGAGAGTCTAGAATCAGAGGTCATAGCCTTAGAATAAAAGGACGTACCTTTGGAAAGGAGATGAGGAGGAATATCTTTAGGCAAAGGGAGGTAAATCTGTGGAGTTTATTACCACAGACGGCAGTGGAGGCCATCAATTAATGTTTTTAAGGCAGAAATTGACAGATTCTTGATTAGTAAGGATGTCAGGGGTTATGGAGAGAAGGCAGGAGAATGGGTTTGGGAGGGAAAGATAGATCTTTAAAAAAATCTTTTTTTTTTTACAATAGGTGCAGGAGGAGGCCTTTCGGCCCTTCGAGCCAGCACCGCCATTCAATGTGATCATGGCTGATCATTCTCAATCAGTACCCCGTTCCTGCCTTCTCCCCATACCCCCTGATTCCGCTATCCTTAAGAGCTCTATCTAGCTCTCTCTTGAATGCATTCAGAGAATTGGCCTCCACTGCCTTCTGAGGCAGAGAATTCCACAGATTCACAACTCTCTGACTGAAAAGGTTTTTCCTCATCTCCGTTCTAAATGGCCTACCCCTTATTCTTAAACGGTGGCCCCTTGTTCTGGACTCCCCCAACATTGGGAACATGTTTCCTGCCTCTAACATGTCCAACCCCTTAATAATCTTATAAGCTTCGATAAGATTCCCTCTCATCCTTCTACGTTCCAGTGTATACAAGCCTAGTCGCTCCAGTCTTCCAACAGATCAGCCATGATTGAATGGCAGAGTAATTTGATGGGCTGAATGGCCTAATTATCAACCCATGAACCATTTTCAGTCAAACACACCTTCAACTAAAGATAGACACAAAATGTTGGAGTAACTCAACGGGTCAGGCAGCATCTCTGGAGAAAAGTAATAGGCGTTGTTTCAGGTCAGAAACTTTCTTCAGACTAGAGGGTCTGAAGAAACCGATGGGTATGAGAAAGGGTTCCGACCCGAAGCGTTACCCATTCATTTTCTCCAGAGATGATGTCTGACCCCCCAAGTTACTCCAGCTTTTGGTGTCTATCTTTAAACCAGCACCTGCAGTTCCTTCCTACACAGGTGTATTAGGACATTAGACTATGTTTAATCCTGATCTCTGGTGGTTTCTATGTGGAGTTTTGTCTTTTCTCCCTGCCACTGCATGGATTTCACCACTCCCCACCCCAAGTGCTTCTGTTTCCACATATCCCCAAAATGTGCTGTTGGTTAGGATAAGTGGGTATTGTAAAGTACCCCGATTACAGATGAGTAGTCATGGAATCAGGTGGAGTTGCTGGGAGAAATAATTTAAGAGAGAATAGGCTAGAGGCAAATAAGTGGGGGAATGAGATTAATGGGAGTCAGCATAATGGGCCAAAGCTGGAGTAACTCAGCGGGACAGGCAGCATCTCTGGAGAGAAGGAATTACTCCTCAGAGAAGGAATGATTCCTCAACAGCACCTCATATTTCGCTTAGGCAGCTTACAACCAAGCAGTATGAATATTGACCTCTAAATTCAAGTAACTTTTGCTTTCCCTCTTTCTCCATCTCCCCCCCCATCCTAGGTCTCCAACCAGTCTGACTGTCCTCCTGATTAATTTTTATCTTTGTATGCTTCATTGTCTCCTTCCCTTAGCTAATAATGATCTATTCTACATTTTCCTTGAACTTCAACCCCTTTGATGTCTCGGTTTGACACCTGACCCTTCCTTATCTCTGTGTCTCCCTCTCCCCTGACTCTCAGTCTGAAGAAAGGTCTCGACCCGAAACGTCACCCATTCCTTCTGTCCAGAGATACTGCCTGCCCTGCTGAGGTACTCCAGCATTTCGTGTCTATCTTCAAGTACAATGAGTACAGAGGGCAGAATATTGTTCTCAGCATTTCAGTGCTTCAGTTCCAAAGATAAAGTCCAATGTCCGCAATGGGGTAAAGGTGAATCGGACATTACCCTAGCTTATGGAAGGGCCGTTCAGAGGCCTGGTAACTGGTACGTGCTTTCAAGCTTCTGTATTTTCTGCCGAACGGGAGTGGGTAGAAGAAAGAATAACCAGGGTGGGACAAGTCTTTTTTTCCATAGAGAGCAAGATTTAAGCCTGGGAACTTTCAATTTTAATCACTCTGCCTCAATTGCACATTTAAGCAGACTGTGGGGGAATATGGCCATTTCTTTTTCCCCTGAGTCCACCAATTATTCATTCGTTTTTTTCTCTTGAACCTGTTTGGAACTTGATATAAATCATTATTATTTTCGCATTGGACAGTAAGTAATATTTGATTCCAACAACTGCAGCCGTGATTCATTTTGTATGACTGAAAAGCAGAAATATCAGATGGAAACATTATCCCCAAAACTACCTCCATAGCTTCCTGGTGCTACATATGTATATATTGAGAAATTGTTCTTCACTTTCACACCAGCCCACACGCTTCAGTTGCTCTTTTGCCACATGTGATGTAGGATTCTTTCCTAACTCGACAACAGAAAACCGGACCAGCAAAGCACCAAAAGAAGTGCAGCACCCAGCGTTTCATCCTATTTATGTAACTCAGTAATACCGTTTTATAATATCCTCTCCAAAAGCCAGGAATCCTCTGTGGACTAACAATATAAAAGAGCACAGAGAGGAGAAAGAGGCGGAGGACAAAGGGACAGATCGACTTTGTCGAACAAAATCCTCACCAGCAAACCATATTGTATATCAGGTCACCACAAGAATTTAGTTTGGTCCGGAGTAATGCACTTTCGCTGAAAAAAAGTGGGGAAACCTTTACGTTCTCTTACAAAAGTGCATTTATAGATTTCATAAATGTTTGCAGCTGCCTGTTGCTTGCTAACACATGAAGCACTTACAGCTGCAATGGGAACAGGTGCTGGATTACTCAGTTTCAATGAAAAGCCAATTCAGTGCTAGTTACCCAGCCCATTGTACACTCTGCGCACAAGACGTTTATTTCATACAGAATTACATGTGGTTTATGCCAACCAGATCAAAACTATTGCCATATACCTGTAAGTTATAACTCCTGTACCAATCTGGGATTTCACATGAATGAACATCGGTTATTTAGTTACAAGCACAATTGATCCAGGATTTCCGTAGTATACGCTATGATTCACAGTTTATTGCCCCAGAGTCAGTAAACTGTGAGTCTCACTCCAGAAACTCACACAAGATTATTGCATGTGATTGGAGGTGATATGTTAGCATGGATTGAGGATGGGTTAAGTCAAATCAAACTTATCGTCACCTGCACAGGTGCAGTGAGACACAGATACAATGAAAATCATGCTTGCGGCAGCATGTTAATGGATAGAATAGATATTTTAGGATAGTAGAATATGACATGGAGAAATCAGTATTTAAGTCTCAATCTCAATATTCACAATCTATATCAGTTACTTTAATGAAATGTATAATATGCAGACACTCCCCAACTTAAACGATAGGCAACTTAGGTAAACTCACACTTACGGAAACAATTCTGTGCTCAGTCCCTAGTGCTATCAAAGCAGTTTGTAATTGCCACAACACTGTACAATCTCTCACGTTTACAACCGAAACAAGCCGGCAATGGTTGTGGCGCCTACCCAGGAGACCACATGCCGCAGAAGGTTCACCAATGGCAATGGCAAGACGGAACTCAAGCGGGCAATGGCGGCATTGTTTGCCCAGAAGGCTGTGCGCCACAGAAAGTGCCCTGGACGCAGCCAGGAGCCGCTGAAACAGTGAATACTCTCAGTGAGTTCATTCAGGCAGGGGATGGGGATGGTGATTTCGACTTACATAAAATCTGACTTATATCAGGATTCACAGAACATAACCATTACCTCAATCGGGTAGTGCCTGTATTCAAGTTTGCGAATGAGACAAATACACAGATGGGAAATTGTGGCGTGCTATTATTCAGCTTACTCAGCAGTCCAATTGTATAGTTTGACTCAAGCGTGCAGATGTTCAAATAAATTGGTTGCCTTCATCGTCGAGATCATCGATGGCATATGTGGACTGTGCGAAGCTTTTCAGAAAGATGGGTCGGGTCTGATTCAACATCCCACTGCTTTTAAAAAAAATGTTAATCAAAAATATTTATTCAAATATTAAAATAATATATACAATACAATAAAACCTAAACAGAACCCACCACCAGAATACTATACAAACAAATATACCAATTGAAACTATTATACAATTATATTACAATCCCCATCCAGGATACATCCAATCCCCCGCGGTGCCCAGCGGTCCCGGAAATCCTCCAGCGTACCCTTGGACAGCGATAGTCCCTCTCCAACACCACCCGGGCGCGGATGTAACCCCTGAAAAGGGGTAGGAAGCTGGCTCAGGCAGAGCCCTCTTCCGCCTGGTGCCGTGAGTCGCAGATGGCCAGTTTGGCCAGGCCCAGGAGCAACCCAACAAGGATATCTTCGGCCCTACCCTGTCCCCTACGCACAGGGTAACATTCCACTGCTGTATGGGACATACTTCTCTGTTTAATTACGACCGTACGTGTACATCTGAAGTATTTCTTGGAGAGTAAAACACTGGTATATCTTAAGGTTACAAAGGGTGCGATATAAATGTATACACAAGAAACTGCAGGTGCTGGAAACTTAAGCAAAAAACAAAGTGCTGGAGGAACTCAGAGGGTCAGACAGCATCTGTGGGGGGAATGGACAGACAATGTTTTAGGTCTTCAGTCTGTTGAAGGCTCTGACTCAAAACGTTGTCTGTTCATTCCCTCCACAGATGCTGCCTGACCCACTCCATTTTTGCTAAACAAATGCCTGCTTGCCATTCCTTCTTTCTCTAATCTAAAAGCTTGTACTGAAACACGAATAAGTTCTGTTGCCATTTACAATTACTTTCTGTATGTTCAACATACATCGGTCTGCGATTATGCACTTTTCATTGTTCATGGTGACAGTAAGCACACTTCTGATATTTGCATAAGAAATAATACAAAGAATCTTCTTCTATTCACCTTCGCCCTGAAGAAGGAAGCTGCTCCCAGTCACATTACCTAGTAATGTATTCCTCGTCCCTCACGGAATAGTACACTTTCTAGAACGGTAATAATATATATCCACTTTGAACGTTCTTTTTTTGTTTGTTATATTGTTTACAGGGTACTATGTTTACATATTCTGTTGTCCTGCTGCATGTAGGAATTTCATTGTACTGTTTGGGACATATGACAATAAAACACTCTTGACTCTTGAGTAATGAGTGTTTAATTGTCATATATACCGACAACAGAATAATGAAATTCTTACATGCCGCAGCTTAACAGGCACGCAAAGACAATAACGCACAGAAAAATATAACAACGTTTTATAAATTCAATAGTCGTTGGGAAGAAGCTATTCTTGAACATGGTAGTCATAGTTTTCAGACTCCTTTATCTTCTTGATGGTTTAGATTTAGATTTAGATTTGGAGATACAGCGTGGAAACAGGCCCTACGGCCCACCGGGTCCGCGCCGCCCAGCGATCCCCGCACATACTAGGGACACTTTTTACATTTTTACCCAGTCAATTAACCTACATACCTGTACATCTTTGGAGTGTGGGAGGAAACCGAAGGTCTCGGAGAAAACCCAAGCAGGTCACGGGGAGAACGTACAAACTCCGTACAGGCGGCGCCCGTAGTCAGGATCGAACATGAGTCTCCGGCGCTGCATTCGCTGTAAGGCAGCAACTCTACCGCTGCGCCACAGCGCCGCCCCGACGGTAAGAGTGAAATGAGAGTATGGCTAGGATGGGGTGGGACTTTGATGATAATGGTGCCTTTCATAGATCCCTTTTAATGGCAAGGAGGTCAGTACCTGTGATGGGCCAGGCAGGTACATCGCTTTCATTCCCCAGACTTTGGAGTTGCCGAATGATGTAACCAGGTAGTAAGGGTCTCTACTGCACACCTGCAGAACTTCAATCTACTGAGAAAGTAAAGGTGTTGATGAGCTACATATACATTGCAAACAGTAATCAATTTGAAATTAAAACGACAGCTTTGTAAACAAATGGGTGCTGTCTACCGACAGCTGAGTGTAAGACAATAGGGTATTCTAATTGGCCTGCATCAAACCAGGCACCTTCAGCTTTAGATAGACACAAAATGATGTAGTAACTCAGCGGGACAGGCAGCATCTCTGGAGAGAAGGAATGGGTGGCGTTTTGGGTCGCGACCCTTCTTCAGACTCAATCCGAAATGACACCCATTCCTTCTCTCCAGAGATGCTGCCTGTCTCGCTGAGTTACTCCAGCAGTTTGTATCTATCTTTGGTTTCAACCAGCATCTGCAGTTCCTTCCTATACCTTCAGTTTTAGTTATTTCACACCACTCTGATAGAGATGAAGGAAACTAATGGACCAGGTACATTTTGTACACTTGGCACATGAATCATGGTCAAAGGCACACTTGTCTGTCTATGAATAATTGCAGTATTCCTGTATTCAAGATGGTCAGCCATCAAAGCACTTATTTTGCGTACTTGGTTCCCGGTCCTCTGAAGCTAGAAGACTATCCATATATACAAAACATGAACTGTGCAAAAATTCTTCTGACATTCTCAGTGGCTATACATATATTCATTAGTGTTGTATTTAGCAGTGTTTGCAGAAAACCATTACACACGGCACCCGCACCCATGGCACTGATGTGGCCCCTGGTGTGATAACCTTTCCCTTGTTTGAGGGGCATCTCCACCACACTCTGCCCCCCAATGTGCAGCAGCAGAAGGAGTTCAGACTGTGGTCCTTCCCCACAGAGCCTCGACGTTGGCTGCACCAAGCATCAGTGCGTCCCTCAACCCGTACTCCTGCAGTCTGGAATGGGCCAGTCGGCAACATTCCCTGATGGACATCTCGCTCGGCTGGGAGATCAGCAAGTTACAGGCAGGCCTAAGAGCATCTTTCACCAAGTTTGTGAATTTGTGGAATTCGCTGCCTCAGAAGGCAGTGGAGGCCAATTCACTGGATGCATTCCAAAGAGAGTTAGACAGAGCTCTTAGGGCTAGCAGAATCAAGGGATATGGGGAGAAGGCAGGAACGGGGTACTGATTGTGGATGATCAGCCATGATCACATTGAATGGTGGTGCTGGCTCAAAGAGCCGAATGGCCTACTCCTGCACCTTTTGTCCATGTATCCATGTATCTAAGTTGATGATCTTCCAGCCGTACGTCATGCCCCTCTCCGAATGTGTCCCTAGGAACTGTCCGTAAATCAGAGAACTCTCTGTTACCGAACCGCAAAGGTGTTTAAACATTCAGAGGTGCCTCGTCAATTAGTGTGCCCACATTGTAAACGCATAAATCAATGCATCTTTTGTCAGATTCAAAATATCAAAGTAAACACTATAATTGTAGTTATTGAAATTGCATGGAATCACCTAGTGTCATCTTTGATCTTAAGAGTACAAAAATATGATCTACTTTGAGTTTGGGAGATTCTACAGAGGAGCTCTCCAAGAAAATGTCTGTTTCTCCTGATGAATAAAGACTTTTATATCAACTGGCTTCAGCCTCCGAATGTTCACAAGTCACAACAGGAGGGTCTGGAAACCTGGTTTACTCTAAATGTTTACTCTACTTATGGGAAAATTAGATAGAAGACGGTAGGTTCACTTAAGTTGGCAAAGTGATAGTAATAAGAATGCTGTCATTGGCTTTGTCATGCATGAAATAAAGAGGAAAAACATCAAGTTGTATTGTGAAGCTTGAAGATCATTGAATGACCCCATCAGGAAACATAAATAGACTTCAGAATAAAGAACGCAAAGTGCTGGAGTAACTCAACGGCTCAGGCAGCATCTCTGGAGAATTTGGATAGATTTTATGCAAACCAGCATCTGCAGTTCCTTGCATCCACTTAAGAAGACTTCAACTGGGAATCGCATTGGGCTGATCTATTGCCACTGAGAGTGTATATCTTACCAACAACTTAAACCTATGTCTATTTTATATAATATTTATATATATTATAATATATAAATAAAACAAACCTTTTTCTCTATATGTGTGGGAAAGCATTGCAGATGCTGTGTTAAATCGAAGGTTGACACAAAATGCTGGAGTAACTCAGCAGAACAGGCAGCATCTCTGGAGAATATATATGTGTGTGTGTATGTGTGTGTATATACTGACCGTCTGTTTCATTGTTTACAGAGTACTATGTTTACATATTCTGTTGTGCTGCTGCAAGTAAGATTTTATTATTGTTCTGTTTGGGATATATGACAATAAAATACTCTTGACTCTTGACTCAACATAACACATATTATTACCTCACTTTGGAAGTATAACAATGTGCAACATTCTGCCACACCCATTAAACACTGATCTTGGGTAATGTTCCGAAGAAAATTGAGAAGCGAAGACTGTTCTCTCTCGCAAAACAGTTTCACATCCTACACAGCATGAATATCTTAATCACTTTCCCTTCGGAATCCAACAACCTTTAGATTCGTAAATTAATAGGACCTTTGAGAAGTTGTGTTGCCACTATCAGTTGTGAAATAGAGGAGCAAGATTCAATTCAACGATGCTTATTTTCTCACTTCCTATGAAGTAGATGGGTGGATAATCAAGAGAGTGTAACAATGGATGACAATGGATTTTGCAGAGAAAAACCAATGGCTCTACATGTAACGTCTGGTATTTAATTGGGAATGTATCAGCTGGTTCTGTATGCCCATGCATCTAAGCCGATGCGTCATGCTTCATGACAGTAGCCAGGGATTCTCCACTGTACTCTGACAGTCGACTACTCACAGAGTCCACCAGAGAGTGCACTAAGTTGCAGCAACACTCTAGCACTCACAGTCGACAATCCTCTTTGCAATCGGCCCCAGGCAGGGCCTCAGGGAGGAACAGCATCTACATTCATTAGAACGACAACGATAATGGAACAAGATAAGATTTTAGTTAATCGAAATAAACAAAAGGAATCCCCAAAATGTAAATGTTTCAATACATTTAAAAAAAGTTTTCAATTGATTTGACTTGAAAAATGTTTGAATATTGGGAAAAAAGTACGATTTATAAATTGTTCCTGAATGTTAGAAACATTAAGAGCTTTTGACTGATTTGACAGCTCACTTAGCTGTCAAAATCCTTCTCTCCTAGATGTTGCCTGACCTGCTGAATTACTCCAGCATTTTATGATACTTTCGATTTCTACCAGCATCTGCAGATATTTTCCTACATGCTCACTTAGCTATGTGATTCCGTTCACTTTTCAGCAACGTTAGGGGGAGAACTCGTTCTGATTTCACCCCTTTCCTCCACCTTTGTGCATGGAAGCCCTTTGCCAGCACTGGGTCTTGTGACCCTTACTCGGAGCCAGCTTTAGTTAGCAACTTTCTGGAACTCTTTCCTTTTGGCACTACAATGGCCAAAAGTTGCTAAATCTTAAGAAAATAAAAATTCATTTGTTGAGAACTATGTTTTACATACCTGTTGTGCTGCTGCAAGTAAGAATTTCATTGTTCCATTTCAGGACGTATGACAATAAAACACTCTTGACTTGACTCTTGTTCATGTAACTTGTCAGATTAGAATGAGGTTAAAAGACTCAAACAGAGCAGTATAGTTGCTGCTTTACAGTGCCAGAAACCTAGGTTTAATCCTGACTACGGGTGCAGTCTGTGCAGGGTTTGTACATTCTTCCTGTGACTGCATGGGTTTTCTCCGTGTGCTCCGGTTTCCTCCCATACTCCAAAAATATACAGGCTTGTTGATTCATTGGCTTCGGTAAAATAATTTAAATTGTCCCTTGTGTTTATGATAGTGCTAGGGGTGATTTGTGGTTGGCGTGAACTTGGTGGGCCAAAGGGCCTGTTTCCTCACTGTAATTCTAAAGTCTAAAGTCTAAAAAAAAATTGTCTTTGGTTTACAATGCTGTGCACATGTGCAAATGTTAATAACTTTCTAATTAATCTCTAATGTTCTGAGCTTTGACTTCAATGAAGCTCTTTTGCAAAAGTGAACACAATTGACCAGTCATAATTATGCATTTACCCACGGTCACCTGAGCAACATTCCACCCCCCCCCCCCCCTCCCCCACAATATTTAATGCACAATATAAATGGCCATTAGTGTGCTGTTGAATCTTTATCATTGGCAATGATTCTCTCTGCTGAGATTTGAATTTCAAATTCATGTCATTGTTCTTAAAATTTGCTGCAGGGACAGAGGGCTAATTGTCAGATCCAAACACAGATGTGTGGGATGGATCCCAATGCATGTTAAAGGCAGTTATTCATGCTGTTGATTTGTGCCATAATCTGAGGCGAAATTGAACATGTATGATCTAAACGTGGAGCTATGAACAGGCTCATTGTGTGTGAAAAATGCCATGCAACATGGCAACTCTTATATGGTGTTTGCTCCTTTTTAATTTCTTTTCATAATCTTCCAAACAGTTGAAGGCATTCAACGCATTGTCCAGAGATTAGTTTAACTAAGCATTATGTTCGTTCGGCACAGACATTATGAGCTGAAGGTGCCTGTTCCTATGCTGCACTGTTCTATGTTCTATGTTCTTAAAAATAACTTTGCCCTCTTTTTGACAAAGAAATGCGTCTTTGTGACATAAGACAAAGAAATGTGTGCCTCTCGTCGCAACCACCCCTGCTAGATTTGAATGGGTTTCCCCAAGAGTTCATGTAGTGGGTTTTGGAGCAAATGAATATTGCAAACGTGAGGTTACGAAATATTTGCCCGCAGTAAGTTTACAGGTCATGAATTGTCCTTCTATTTTAGTGCAATTACACTGAACATAGAACAACAGTGCAGAACAGGAACAGGCCCTTCGGCCCACAATGAACACCAAGGTGAATGCTGGGCAATCAAGCATACATTTAGGCTCATTTATTCATGCAAGTGGAGGTTGCTGTGCAGTGAATGCTGTGCTGCACTGAATCATACATTAATCATCAGACTTGATTAGGTGCTTACAGCCCAGCCCTGTCAAGTGAATCATGGCCACATCCTACTCTAAAGATTTGAGAATGAAAATCTAGGCTGACATTCGGCACTATGCTTTTGGAGGTGTTTTCCTTTGGATGAGATTTATTCAAGGTCCCGTGTGCTTTCTCCGATTGGCATGAGAGGTCACGTGGTATTGTTTTGAAGTGGAACAGAAGAATTATTCAGAATTTTAACTTCAATTAAACCTATTTGCATAAGTGAACACAACCAGCAAGTCATAATCATACATTTACTAAAAGTCCCATGGGAAGAATGTTTACCCCAATATTTTATATGAGCCAATACCTGCACCTTGATCATAGGCACGAAAACGTGTTTTTTTTGTTCATGATCACATTTCCACACCAAGTAGCTGCAACTATTTAACATGGTTTTAATTATCATATCATATCATATCATATATCTACAGCCGGAAACAGGCCTTTTCGGCCCTCCAAGTCCGTGCCGCCCAGTGATCCCCGTACATTAACACTATCCTACACCCACTAGGGACAATTTTTACATTTACCCAGCCAATTAACCTACATACCTGTACGTCTTTGGAGTGTGGGAGGAAACCGAAGATCTCGGAGAAAACCCACGCAGGTCACGGGGAGAACGTACAAACTCCTTACAGTGCAGCACCCGTAGTCAGGATCGAACCTGAGTCTCCGGCGCTGCATTCGCTGTAAAGCAGCAACTCTACCGCTGCGCTACCGTGCCGCCCACTGCATATATGTTCTAAAATGTGGAGGAATCTCGGTCAGTGGTTACCTGATGGGCTGGGTTATACTTTCATCATCAGCATGTTTTTGGCAGTGACAGAAAAAAATACGTGTCAAAACAGCACAACATGAAAGAATGAATAGTTTGATAATTAATCTGCCTAAAGCACTCGTTTGCCAGCATTTTGGGCAACTGTGCAAAATCAAGTACTCCTATTGCAGCCAACTTCAACCTCTGGCTACAACGGGACATCTGTTATTACATAATGTATAAGCTGTGAAGATGTAGTTCTAAAAGACATTTGCCATTTTGCTTCATCTGCCTTTCCCTTATCTTTGCCATAGTTTCAGCTAATATGGAAGATGCACAAGGAGGCCACGATTGAAAGAACAATGTAACTTACCTTCAGAATGCAACAAGGAATTTTAGCGAACAGAAAAATAATGCAATGTCACCCGAACCCTAATGCATGGTTAAATTAGTTGGTCAAATGCATAGGCTTAGAAGATCTTAAATGAGTAAAGAGAGGTGATCATTTTTGAGAGGAATCTCGCTTGGTTGGTGAGATGTCCTTTGGGGAATGTTGCCGACTGGCCCGCTGCAGACTGCAGCAGTACGTGCTGAGGGACGCACTGAAGCTCGGTGCAGCCAACGCCAAGGCCCTGTGGGGGAGGGCCACAGTCTAGGGTCCTTCCGCTGCTGGACATGGAGGGCAGGGTGTGGTGGAGACGCTCCTCCAAATAATGGAGGGATTGCACGCCAGTGGGCCACATGAGTGGCAAGGGTGGAGGATAATTCTGTGTAATTGGTGTATTGAATGTATGTATTGAATGTATTGAATATAGAACAGAGATGAGGAAAAACCTTTTCAGTCAGAGAGTTGTGAATCTGTGGAATTCTCTGCCTCAGAAGGCAGTGGAGGCCAATTCTCTGAATGCATTCAAGAGAGAGCTCGATAGAGCTCTTAAGGATAGCGGAGTCAGGGGGTATGGGGAGAAGGCAGGAACGGGGTACTGATTGAGAATGATCAGCCATGATCACATTGAATGGCGGTGCTGGCTTGAAGGGCCGAATGGCCTACTCCTGCACCTATTGTCTATTGTCTATTGTCTATTGTATGTATTGAATGTATGTATTGAATGTATGTATTGAATGTATGTATTGAATGTATATATAGCCTCCGAGAATGTCAGGTGGAGTTTTGTAAGTAACATGTTTTGTATATATTTATTTCTCGAATAAAGTATATTTAGATTTTTTTATTTTAAACCTTGCTTGATTGGCAGTGAAAGGGGCCCTCCCAGTCAGATCCTCCTTGCACGGTCGGAGTCTTACTCCTGATGCACGCTGCCCTCGAGACAGTTGCTATGGAGAGAAGGTAGACACAAAATGCTGGAGTAACTCAGCGGGACAGGCAGCATCTCTGGAGAGAAGGAATGGGTGACGTTTCGGGTCGAGACCCTTCTTCAGAGAAGATGGCTGCCCACATCTGTGCAGAGTGCGGACTTGCAAAGAAGGCCTGGAGAAGGATACAAGGTCCTTGTCATGGCTCATCTCCTGCAGCCCCATAACAGAGGATTCTCTGTTCCCTGGGACACATATGACTAGTGGGATGTCACAATGCTCAGTGCTGGGACCCAGGTATTTACACTATATATTTACGATTTAGACGATGGAATTAAATGTGACATCTCCAAGTTAGTGGATGACACAAAGCTGGGTGTGCAATGAGGATGCCATGAGGATGGATGACTTGGATAGATTGCATGAGTGGGCAGATGCATGGCAGATGCAGTATAATGTTGATAAATGTGAGGTTATCCACTTTGGTGGCAAGAACAGGAAGACAGATTATTATATGAATGGTGTCAGATTAGGAAAAAGGGAGGTGCAATGTGACCTGAGTGTGCTTGTACATTAGTTACTGAAAGTAAGCATTCAGGTAGAGCACGCAGTGAAGAAAGCTAATGGCATGTTGGCCTTCATTGGGAGGGGATTTGAGTTTAGGAGCAAGGAGGTCCTACTGCAGTTGTACAGGGCCCTGGTGAGACCGCATCTGGAGTATTGTGTGCAATTCTAGTCTCTTAATTTGAGGAAGGACATTAATGCTATTGAATGAGTGCAGCATTTGTTCACCAGGTTAATTCCCGGGAAGGCGGGACTGACATATAATGAAAGAATGGGTCGACTGTGCTTGTATTCACTGGAATTTAGAAGGATGAGAGGGGATCTTATAGAAACATGTAAAATTGTTAAAGGATTGGACAGGCTAGATGCAGGAAAAATGTTCCCGATGTTGGGGAATCCAGAACGAGGGGGGTCACAGTTTAAGAATAAGGGGTAGGCCATTTAGGACTGAGATGAGGAAAACCTTTTTCACCCAGAGAGTTGTGAACCTGTGGAATTCTCTGCCACAGAAGGCAGTGGAGGCCGATTCACTGGATGTTTTCAAGAGAGAGTTAGATTTAGCTCTTGGTGCTAAAGGAATCAAGGGATATGGGGAAAAAGCAGGAACGGAGTACTGATTTTAGATGATCAGCCTTGATCTTATTGAATGGTGGTGATGGCTCGAAGGGCCGAATGGCCTACTCCTGCACCTACTTTCCTATGTTTCTGTGCAGAGACGGACATTAAGTGCTACTGGAAGACACTCTTTGGGCTGCCTGAACTTTGTTGTTCTCCCAGCACAGCGAGAAGTTCATGAGGGAAAGTTGCCAACTGGCCCATTCCGGTCTGCAGGGATATGTGCTGAGGGAAGTGTTGATGCTTGGTACAGGTCATGCAAAGGCTCTGTGGGGAAAGACCACAGGTTTGGTTCCTTCCAATGGTGTGGATATTGAGGGGCTGTGCACGGTAGGGTCACCACTCAAACAAGGGAAGGAACATCACGCCAGGGGGCCACATGAGTGGTAAGGAGGTTTTGTGTAAAAACAGGTGCAAACACTACTGAATATGACGTGAAGAGACACTAAAAATGTATGGATTTATTTGCACAATTTTTGTTTTATATACATCTTTTTAAATGAATTCAGTTTTTTTCGGAAGAAAAAGAAATTCCAGAGCTTAGGGTTTTAGTAGCTGAAGCAACAAATGCCAATGGTGAAGACATTCCAATTGAGACGCTTAAGAATGCAGGGCTGGAACGATGCAGATACATTGGAAGGTTATGGAGCCAGAGGTGATTGTAATGACAGGATGGGAAGGGTTACGTAAAAATCACCTTTAAAGCAAATATTGCCAAAAGGTTTGGCAATTCTTCACCAACGCTGTGTGATTACCTGAGAGGGTAGATTCCTTTATGCCCTTCGCACCAGCACAGGGATGTCAGCCTCGATCGATGCTCTGACCTTGAAAGGGAGACTTAATCCGGCAGCATTCTGACTCAGAGAGAAATGCACTACAAAGTAAACCACAGCTGACACCTGACAATGCAACTGTTAGCAAGCAATTTAATGCAATAATATTTGTACAGCTGCAAAATGAAAAATAATTTGGGATGAAATCATTTAATGCTGAAATTAGATGTGAAAAATGCATTTGGCAACTGTGTCTTGGATGGTGTTTAAGACGATATACTCTTCCTTCCTATAGTTTAGCAACTGGGTTACCAGACTCATAGGATGAATTTGTAGAACTCGATATTCATTTTGATCATTAATGCACATTTATATTGCAGAGATACTTGCAGAGGAAGCAGGTGCAGTGCGAGATTAAAAAAACCCAATATAAATCTTATATAGGACTCCTTTGTTCGAAATGCAGAGCAGCCAAAGATAACAACGGTTAGGATATATTGAAGTCTTCATTGTTGTCATTAGATGCATCTCTTAACTTCCTCTTTCAGCTACCCATGCACATCACATGTCCACATTAGTGCATTAGCTACAGAATTTGGAATTCTGAATATCCTCCCTGAAGCCTTGTCCTTCCAGCTATTTCTCCCCATTAAAATCAAACAAGATTATGCTCGCCCCCCCCCCCCCCTTCTTATAACTCTCCTTTTGCTTTGAATCTCTGCACTACTTTGGAACATTTTCCATGTTAAACATGCTGGAAATTGCACAATGTTGAAAGAATTTCAGGAGGGACCCCTTACAAATTTTATGATATTTCCCTTCATTAATTTTTTTTCATGAATGAGACTCTAATCGGTTCCTCCAGCAGTTTCATCATTGCTGGTTGTGAGGATAAGGAAGTGGGGAGACTGAAGGAGGGTCTCGACCCGAAACATTACCCATTCCTTCTATCAAGAGATGCTGCCTGTCCCGCTGAGTTACTCCACCATTTTAACCATATAAACCATATAACAATTACAGCACGGAAACAGGCCCGTTCGGCCCTACCAGTCCACGCCGACCACTTTCCCTGACCTAGTCTCATCTACCTGCTTTCAGACCATAACCCTCCAATCCCCTCCCATCCATATACCTATCCAATTTACTCTTAAATAATAAAATCGAGCCTGCCTCCACCACTTCCACCGGAAGCTCATTCCACACAGCCACCACCCTCTGAGTAAAGAAGTTACCCCTCATGTTACCCCTAAACTTTTGTCCCTTAATTCTGAAGTTATGTCCCCTTGTTGGAATCTTCCCCACTCTCAAAGGGAAAAGCCTACCCACGTCAACTCTGTCCGTCCCTCTTAAAATTTTAAAAACCTCTATCAAGTCCCCCCTCAATCTTCTACGCTCCAAAGAATAAAGACCCAACCTGTTCAACCTCTCTCTGTAGCTTAAGTGCTGAAACCCAGGCAACATTCTAGTAAATCTCCTCTGTACCCTCTCCATTTTGTCGACATTTTGTGTCTATCTTCGGTGTAAACCGGCATCTGCAGTTCCTTCCTACACAGACTGAAGATGTAGATTGGTCTAGAGCCAAGGAAGTTGAGTTGGTCAGAAAAGAGTTTTGTTCATGGGAAGCCAAAGGGGCAATCTGAGTTTAGGATCAAATGAAAATCCCCAGGCATAGTTTAGTTTAGTTTAGAGATACAGTGTGGAAACAGGCCCTTTGGCCCACCAAGACCTTCGAAGACCCTTTCACACTATTTCTATGTTATCCCTCTTTTTCATCCAATCCCTGCACCCTTGGGACAATTTATAGAGGCCAATTAACCTACAAACCCACACGAGCTTTGGGATGTGGGAGGAAACCAGGAAGAACGTACAAACTCCACACAGCACCCAAGGTCAAGATTGAATCCGGGTCTCTGGCACAGCTCTACCAGCTGCACCACTGTGCTGGGGTGGAGGAATGGTGGCAAAGTATTTATAAAGAAACATAACTTCAAGGTGATAGGCACCAAGGTCTGCACAGCAGGTTAGGTCAGCCCTACTCTGTATTCAAGGACTTATACATGCTTGAGAATTTTACAAATATTATGTTAAATATGTATCACATCCAATTTAACATCACTGCATAGACCCCGTGTCCTGCGCGCACATACATGGTGAACGCACAGAGGATCTGGAATACATTTCCAGATGTATTTCACTGGCGCACAAGGTGAATTTCTTTAGCGTAAGTACACAATAACATTCCTAGGCCACTAAGAAGCTGTAAGTCGTTGGGCTGAGAAGCAAAAGCCTAGGTGAATCGAGAAGATGGTGTTGAGGCAAGGATGGAAGGGTGTAGTGACTTCCTGTCGTTAACCTGATGGACGGGTGACTAGTGGGAGCCTCAGGGAGATAATAGCAGAAAGTACCAATGGTCATAGATTAGTACCACATTAACAAGCATCAGAGATTCAGGGACAGTTTCTTCCCAGCTGTTATCAGGCAACTGAACCATCCTACCGCAAGTAGAGAACAGTCCTGAACTACCATCTACCTCATTGGCGACCCTTGGACTATCTTTGATCAGACTTTACTGGCTTTATCTTGCACTAAACGTTATTCCCTTACCATGTATCTGTACACTGTGAATGGCTCGATTGTAATCGTGTATTGTCTTTCCACTGATTGGTTAGCATGCACCAAAGGCTTTTCACTGTACCTCGGTACACATGACAATAAATGAAACTGAAAACCGAAGAAACAAGTCGAAGCTTTCACTTCTTAAAACGTCCAACCTTTTTCTTCTGTGTTTGGCTGCAGTTTCGTGAATTACTAACATTCTGATGGCAGCGGAAAGGTATGGAAAATATTTTCCTCAGAATAATTTGTATGATTGTTTTTCATTGCGCAGACATTGGACCATTACGAAGAGTTGATGAATATTCCTTGCCTATAACAGTTTTGATCAACAATAAACTGATTAGAAATCTGGAACTTGAGCCTCGTGAGAAGGTCTTAAACTAGATTTCAGATTAATGCCTCAATTAACTGTAATGCATTAAGCTCTCTCCCCATGTTTTCATGGGCCAGAATCTGTTGAGACATTGAAGCTACATATTGTTTCTTTTGTTATTTATAGTGCATCGGTGACCACCACTCTCCTGGGCCTATTTCTGCTCCAAATGAGTATAATCAAAATTTGGGACATCTGCCAGTTTCCAAAATCCTGCAGAAGATTTTCATCCTCTATTTCAGCGGCAGTTCTACTGATATATTATTAGATTGATGCCCTGTACATGAAGGAATGTGAAAATGTGTTTTAACTTCTCCCCAAATAATGCTAAAGATTGTCGCAGGTAAAATACTTAGTAACACTTTAAGATCTGTAATATCTCAGCCTGAACGTACACACAAAGCGATGGGTTGGCTGTGTTATGAATGTTGTGTTGATGCAAACACCAGACAAGCAGCTTAAGCAGTTTATATTTGTATCAAAGTCTTTCAGCTTGCAAGCGCACCCCTCCTCCCAACCATCTGTTATAGATTATAAGGTTTATTAGAATATATAATTAAATTAGTGTTGTAATTTAATGCAAAAAGTTACATCCTTTTACTGTACAGTATTGGTATATGTATCAATATCTGTCGTCCCAGTCTGCTAACAGGACTTTGTACAGTTGGTGACAGTACAATTAATGCATCCATTAAACATAACACTCTGTTCATTGTGCTGCTTAGATTTACACACCTTGGTCAAGAAACTGTCATGAAAAAGCCTTGGGTGCCACTGAATGAGTGCCACACTGCTGAAAAACTGTACATTCCAAGGAAAGGTGAGGTGGGTTTGGGGGGTAGAAAGGACAAAAGTGGTGGCCCTGTATTGCCAAGCATTAGCTCCGTGTACAAAGCCATTTGTAGCTGAGAACAGTTCTCAGTTTGAGCAGGTTAGACCTGATATCATTCCTCGTGCACTTTACTGCTCCACTGCGAAATCTCCTCAAGGTATGCCCAAGATTAAATATCCCCTCTCTCTCCATCCCTCCCCAACCCTAGTCGTTGTACTCGTTCTATGTTGTCCCGGTGAGTTTCATTGTCTCTAACTCGTTTTCACCTAGCCCACAGCTAAAAATGACCAGTTTCCTTTATCATCTTTACTTTTTTTGCATATCTTTCATTCATTAGTTCTATATCTCTCTCTATCACCGTTATTATCTCTCATTTCCCTTTCCCCTTGAGTCTCAGTCTGAAGAAGAGTCTCAACCCCAAATGTCACCTATTCGCTTTCTCCAGAGATGCTGTCTGACCCATTGCTTTTTGTGGTTATTGTTACTCCAGCTTTTTGTGTTTATTGCCCACTTTGAAGACGTTCTCCTCCTTTCTCCAACATGAGTTATGTGAGATCCTCCCTCAGTGCTCACCCTCCGTGATTCCTTCTGCTCTCCTGCTCTGCGACCATGTTTTGATCCAGGACTTACTACCTTAACACTTGCCTACATCATCTTGTACCTCCTCACTTCCAGCTCTGTTTCCAGCCTCCCAGTTTCAGGCCCAACCAGAATTTCACGTACCCACAGTCTTTTAACAATTTCACAATTTCACAACACTTCTCCTTCCGTGCCGAGTCTGAAGAAGGGTCATGATCCGAAACATCCCTTATCCATATTCTTGAGCGATGCTGCCTGACCTGCTGACTTACTGTATTCCAGAACTTTGAGCTTTTTTTAATTTATTCTGAATGACAGTGAGACCATGAGTTAATTTCCAAGGCCAGGCTTTGAGCAAGTGGCATATCCTACCCACACACGTCAAAAATATTTTAAAATGGAACAAGAGAAGGGAATCTTTGAAATTAGATCAATGAAATTGTTTAGATTTATGCCCTAATTAAAGCAGTGCTAGTCTACTGCTCAAACTGAGGCCACCAAGCGCTGTCTGAGACTGACAGACAGCCCTGCTTGCGACTTCGGATATCCAGACCAGACCATCCCACACATCGTGAATGACTTCTCACTGAGGCTTTTCCCTGGTGGCATCAAGGCCATCCACCCAGTAACTGATGCTGCCCTGGCCTGGATGTCTACCCTTGACCTACAGCTTTAGGCTGTGCACGCCATACGCAAGAAGAAGAAGAAGCACAATAAGGCATTCTCACCGATCCATCTCCACGAAAGCAGAACTATTTACCTCCATCTGTTCTACAATGGAACAAATTCCAACAGGGACACGAGCCCTTGAAAAAAATCATGGCTTCGAACATCAGGGAATCAGATGATTGAAGGTTCAAACACTGACCCTGCAATTCCCCAATGGTTCTGACGTCCCACTTCTCCCAATACCCTAATACTTCAACCCTCTAATCCCAAACACCAAATGCATTCTCCTGAGGTCACAATGCATGGGCTGTGATTTGCATGGGCTTTCTCCAAGATCTTTGGTTTCCTCCGAGATCTTTGGTTTCCTCCCACTCTTCAATGATGTACAGGTCTGTAGATTAATCGGCTTGGTATAAATGTGAAATATTGTCCCCAGTGTGTGTTGGGTTGCATTAATGTGCAGGATTGCTGGTCCATGCGGACTTCGGTGGGCTGAAGGGCCTATTTCTGCGCTGTAGTTCCATCTTTCACCACTGGACACTGGACACCAATGGCATTACCATCAATCCCCCACTATCAATATCCCATATATCGCCATTGACCAGAAACTGAACTGGAGTAACCATATAGACAATGTGACTCCAAGAGCAAGTCAGAGACCTGGAATCCTTTGGTGAGTAACTCATCCTGACTTCTCAAAGCTTCTTCACCAACCACGAGGCTCCAGATAGGGGTTTGATGGAATATACTCTTCTCGCTTGGATGAGGGGAGCTTCGACAACACTTAAGAAACGTAAACCCCAAATAGGACATGGTAGCCCAATTCAAAGGTCGCCCATCCACAAATATTCTCTCACTCTGCCGCTGATGCACAGGAGTAGCATCTTCAGGAGGCACTGCAGCAACACCCCAGCCGTAACCTCTACCAGCGAAAAAGACAAGGGCAGCAAAAGAATGGGCTCATCACCAACAGGAAGCTCCTCTCCAGTCCACTCACTGTCCCAACTTGGAAATGTGTTGCCTTTTCCTTCGGCGGCAGTGATGCGGCCTGGGTGGCGGCGGTGGAACCTCACTGCGGTGGTGGGGCCTCGGTGGCAGCGATGGGGCCTCAACGGCAATGGGGCCTCGGTGGCGGCGGTGGAGCCTCACTGCGGTGGTGAAGCCTTGCGGGTCGACCCACAGTCGGCGGTTGATGAGAGCATGGGGGAACTGCTGTGAGAGTGGGGGGAGAAGGAAAGACCAATGGACAATGGAGGACCCGGCATGGGGGGAATGCCCTGAGGCAGGGCAACAAAGGGGGACCTGGTGTGGGGGACAGTGGGGAGGGCAGAGGGTGGGGGAGAACAAAGGAGGAGCCGGCGTACTTTGTAACTTTGTCAGCGCCTTAGGTGTCCGCAATTTGCATACCTTGGGTATGCAAGCGAGGAATTTCACTGTGCCTCATCACATGTGTCCATAAAGTATTCCATTCCATTCACCATCGCTGGGACAAAATCCAGGAACAGCGTTGTGGATATACCACACTTCAAGGATGGCAGCTGTCCAAAAAGGCAGTTCACCAGCACCTTGTCAGGAGCAATTAGAGATGGCCATTTAAATGCTGGCTAAGCCCACACCACTTGAATGAATTTGAAAATGTTTTATGGTTTCAACCATCCAAGGCTACACATCATCTTAAAGTCCCTTCACCTGATGCCTTGATAAAATCCACAGGAGATTGATCATCGTTATTATACTTTATCACCTTTAAGATGAGTGTTGTTGCTGCTGAGAAACGGAACCCGACGTCTTGATTGAAGCAGTGGCAGCCAGGGCAATGTACTGATTTGCTTCACTCTTCACCAAATAATACAGTTACCTTGTGTAGGAAGGAACTGCAGATGCCGGTTTAAACCGAAGATAGACACAAATAGCTGGAGTAACTCAGCAAGACAGGCAGCGTCTCTGGAGAGAAGGAATGGATGACGTTTCCTCTTCTGAAGAAGGGTCTCGACCCAAAACGTCACCCATTCCTTCTCTCCAGAGATGCCGCCAGTCCCGCTGAGTTACTCCAGCTTTCTGTGTTTATAATAGTTATTTTGTTTTTCTTGGTTCTTATTTAATCTATCATCAGCTACTGGGCCAAATATTTTAACCGGCTCAGAAATCAGAAATCATTGATTTTTTAAACAAATTCTGTGGAGGAGATTGCCAATTAGTGGCAACATAGGTACATGGAGACACAGGAGACATCAGGTGCTGGGATCACTGCCCTGTAAGAGTGAGGCAACACATGAACAGGGTAAACAGCACCAAATATTCCGCTTGGGTAGCCTACAACCCAATGACATGACCATTACATTCTTCATTTTCAGGCAATCTCCTCATTCCCCCATGTCTCCTCTCATCTACCCAGTTTCCACCACCCCCAGCCCCACTCTCATCTCTATCTGTGCATACCTCTCTTTCCACTCCCATCATCCACATCTTCCACTTTATTTCCCCATCCTCTACCGCCATCTGCCCATCGCCCACCCTTCCCCATACCAGATTCCACATTTTTCACCCCCCTTTGTCCTTTTCTACCCACCTTCCCCCTGGTTTTACATTTCAGTCCTCACCTTCCCATTTTATCAGATTTCACCATTCTCACCCTTTTATTTCTCCACTCCTCATCACCAGCCTTGGTTACTGTCTCCATCTTTCTGGATCCTCTCCTCGACTCTTCTGGCAATCACTCTCTCCTTACTTGGATCCACCGATCACTTGCCAGTTCCTGTCCCACCCCTTCCCCTCACCCCTGCTACCTGCTTTATCCCCTCTCATCCATTAGCGTAAAGAAGTGTGCCAACCCGAAATGTCATTTCTCTGTTTCTCTACAGATGCTGCCTGACCTGTCAAGTTTAGTTTAGTTTAGTTTAGAGATACAGAGCGGAAACATGCCCTCCCACGCCGTTGGAATGTGGGAGGAACCCAGAGCACCCAGGGAAAACCCAGCCGGTCACGGGGAGAACGTACAAAATCCATAAAGGCAGCACCCGTAGTCAGGATCGAACCTGGGTCTCAGGCGCTGCAATGCAGGGATTCGACCACTGCGCCGCCATGCCTGCCAGCAATTTGTTCTTCCAGCAATTTGTTTTCGCCAAAAAAAGCTACACATCGAGAAATTGCAAAATCTCAGGTCAGTTCAGGTACTCATAAAGAAAAGGAAGGATGTTCCTCTCATATTAAGATGGATTTGAACCAGCTACTAGAGAAGAAAAGACAATTTCTAGTTTGCTGACCTATTTCCGAGCTTGCATCCATGGATAACGCTCAGCAAAATAGTTCAAATCTGATCCATAATGTGTTTGGCCTGGATGCAATTTGTTCCACTGTCACTTAAAAATTAATCTTCTTAATTAGCACAAATTGGCCAAGATTAATAGGAAGTGTTTTTAATTAAGCCTTCAGTATTGTTTATATTTTAATTAAATGGTTAACAGTGATTTGTTTGAGCTGTCTACCAGTTAAATCTAAGAGTTACCATTCACGCTTGGCATCAGATATTTTAACTGGTTCAGAAATTGAACAACATAATTAGAATATGACTTTAATTCTCATGATTCTGCAAGCATTGCCATCTAAATTATGGTCAATTACAGATGTGCACATGACCCTAGATTAGTTTTGCCCAGGTTTTATGGCCAACAAGACTATTAGATGCTAATTATTATTTTCTGACTCTCCATTACATTGTATAACTGCAGTGCGTAAAAGCAACTACATTTTTTGCATTGTCTCAGAGCCAACAGCAATAACCTGCATTAGTTTAAGTGGGGCTGTGAAGGTAAGGCTACTACTGGTAATGTAAAACAGTGTGTGTGTGGTGCAAAGCATTTTAATGGATGTCCAATTTCAGCTGACAATAATGTACATGTCCCTAATGCAAAAAGTGACAATATATATGGAAATCATTCTGAGGAAATACAGCATGATGAAAGACTAGTGCACCTAACAATATGTAAAGATAAAATAACATATATTGTCAATTTAAAGCAATTTACATTCTTCGATAGAGATGGAGACCATAATTTATCAGGACTGTTCTGAAGCAGCTGGTGATAATGTGTTTAAAAAATGTGCCACATCAAGGGTCTGAACACTGCTTCTATTGTACTAAGCTTACTGGCTGATTTCACCCTGAATAATTGGCACGTAACCTCCTCTATTATTAGTGCAGACAGACATGTGAATTAGCTAAAAGGCTGCAGCATATGCCATACATTAAGGTACTCCTTACAAATCAAGTCTCTTTTAGTTCTTCAAACACCTTATCTAATCACTAAACTTCTAATCATTATTTCTCCCAACCAGCTTTTTGTTTAATAAATATATGCATTGCAAATGATTATTTCAGAATGTTCTGTGAAGAGTGAAACATGATTAGTCATCTTTCCCGTGTTATTCAGAACTTTGTGTGTTATTTAACACAAATTTCAAGTCAATTGTACTTGCGAGCGGAATATTTAAAGTAAATTTGTTTCACAAGAATAATTGGTACTTTATGAAAGCATGCACATAGACCGACTCAGGAAGACCTGTGAAGGGAAGGCCAATGTTTTTGGTGTTTGAATGATAACTACTCTGCGATCCAGAATGGACTTGAATGTTCTGATCTGATCAATTTTCGGTGACCTGTCTTAATTAGGGTATGCAGAATGAGTCAGAGAACAAGATTCTGAGAAATAGGTCAAAGGCTTATCCCAGCAAAGTTCAGTCTGATAGTGAGTAAATTGTATGAAGTAGGCTTGTGCATGTGCATCATTAAATAATCGCCAGAGGCTCTTTGAAACATTTGCATACAGCCGCCCAAGCCTTCAAGTAATGTTTATCTGTGAATTATACTCTATCTGGAAGGATTGCATATGACAGATAATATCAGAAGTATTGGAACTCTCTGGAAAAGTACAAAGGTTCTACCTATGGTCGGATAATTATGTTTTATTACTGGGTGACTTTGTGGCTTCTACCCTTCCGTAATAAAGTGGCTATCAAACAAGAGATTGTCAATTCAAAATGGGGTTGATCACAATGGGATTTCTTTGCGTCCCTTGGTCCTTTTCTCCTCTTAATTTATGTGTTTTTGCTGTAGACAAAAGTACTGTTCATTTTCATTCTAAACAAGCATAACAAAAGAAGAGATTTTTAATCCATTCTTAAGTATAGTTATCATCGCTTGTTAATTTAATGTATTCTGACAATTTAAAAAATATATAAAACAGGATGATTTAGAGACGGGCAATTATCTTTTTTTTTCTTGTAAAGCTAAATCAGAAGCTGTTTGCAAATCACAACTTAAGGCTGAATATTGTCAGGGTGCCTGTCAGGTGATGTGGAATAACTCACAAATGTAACATGCAAATCTTCTCAAGATACACACTCATGATATGTGTAACTTCCCCCACGTGGTCAGAGATTTTCTTCGGTGAATCTTCGGCTAATGAATAAAACATTCTGTGATACTTGTCCATTTACCTCCACTCTATTCTGCATCGCTTCAATCAAACTAAAAGGAATGTAACCAGTGCTGTTTTGTAGCCAGGATCACTATACTCTTGAAGTATTTGTTGATAGAATTTCTTTAATCTTAGAAACCTTGTGAACTCTGCACCATTGCCTTGCAATGCAAATGTAAAATAAATTGTTTCAATCACCTTAAATGGTATCAAAAATAAACTAACCTCTCTCTCACCCGGATATTCATTCAACCTGGACATTTATGACTTAAAGTGGAAATGTCATGACACTGGCGAACTCTCATAAAAGATACTCTTGAAATAGCTGACTGTACAAATTCATCTGAATGTCACATTACTGGACACCAGGCTAAGTTTATTCTACGATTGGCATGATGCGTGACACACAAATGAGGACAATTATTTTACGTTATCACAAAATGCTGGAGTAACTCAGCAGGTCAGACAGCATCTGGGAGAGAGGGAATGGGTGACGTTTCGGCTCGAGACCCTTCTTCAGATTGATGACGTTTCGGTCGAGACCCTTCTTCAGACTGACAATTATTTTACTGTCGATCAATGGGCAGCACAGTGGCGCAGCGGTGGAGTGGCTGCCTTACAGCGCCAGAGACCCGGGTTCGATCCTGACTATGGATGTTGTCTATACAGAGTTTGTAAGTTCTCCCCATTACCTGCATGGGTTTTCTCTGGGAACTCCAGTTTCCTCCCACACCTGGTGGAATGTGTATCATGCATAAGATATGTGGTGAAGGTTATATTGACAGAGATAAATGTGGTTGATCTACACACTCCAAAGACGTACAGGTTTGTAGATTAATTGGCTTTGGTAAAAATTGTAAATTGCCCCTAGTGTGTAGGATTGTGTTAGCGTGCGGGGATCACTGGCGGCGTGGTCTCGGTGGGCCGGGGGGGCCTGTGTCAGTGCTGTATCTCCAAACTAAACTAAACTAAAATCTGAAAATATAAAAACAGATATGACTAATGATCCATTTATATATTCACAATCACACTGTTAGCAAGCCTGTTTACAAATTTGTTTAAATATTTTGTGAAAGGGACGTGTTAGGTAACTGCAGCCTAGTTTGATATAAGATTTATCGAGTCATTACACTCTGTTGTACATTCAGAAAGCTTCCTAATTTAAAGATGTGAAGAGGGCCAGCTGTACACATCATATGACACTTACCCGACTGATACAATTTGTCCCAATGTGATGAATGTCAATTCATCCAGATATCACGAAAGGCTAAACGTTGCATCAATTGCTATTCTTGCTACTTGATAAAACGATCATTGTGATTTATGCATTAAGGAAGTCCACAGTTTGAATGCAGCCGTTATCTATAAAATGATGATCCTTCCTGGTGCCTTTCTTCTAATTAGTTTTAACTCATTGCATAATAATTTCCCTGTACGGAAAGATGATTTTTTAGAGATTCTGCAACTCTTTATCAGTCAAATGCATCTTGTGCCTGAGTGACAGAATGGTGCAGCTAAAACATTTTGTAACTCACAGCTCCAGTGAACTGGGCTTAATCCCAACCTCTGGTGCTGTTGGTGTGGAGTTTGCATGTTCTCCCTGTGATTGCTTGGTTTCCTGAAATGCTCTGCTTTCTTCTCACATCATAAAGAAGTGTGGGCTGGTCTTTTATTTGCACTCTGTAAATTGAGCATGTCAAGAGTCAAAAGAGTGTTTTATTGTCATATGACCCAGATAGAACAGTGAAATTCATACTTGCAGCAGCACAACAGAATATGTAAACATAGTACACTGTAAACAATATGATAAACAAGAAAGGAAAAAAAATTCAGTGTGTGTATATATACATACAAATACACATATATATATATAGATCATATATACATACATACAAACGCACACGCACACATACGTACACACAAAACAAACCCTCTCACGGAAAAGTATGGGAACGGATTAGTTTAACATTTTAAGGCCAGCACGGTGGCGCAGCGGTGGAGTTGTTGCCTTGCAATGCCAGAAACCCAGGATCGATCCTGACTACGGATGCTTCTCTGTACAGTGTTTGTACCTTCTCCCCGTGACCTGTATGGGTTTTCTCTGACATCTCCGGTTTTCTCCCACACCGCAAAGACGTACAGGTTTGTAGGTTAATTGGCTTAGTATAATTTTAAATTGTCCCTAGTGTGTGTTGGATAGTGTTAATGTGCGGGGATCGCTGGTTGGCGTGGACATGGTGAACCGAAGGGTCTGTTTCCGCATTGTATCTCCAAATTAAACTAACATTAAACAATGGGTTGATTGATAGTCTGGGGGGAATGGGTGGACCAAAGAGCCTGTTTAAATGCTGTACCTTGCTGTTGGAAGAATTATTGCACTGTTCTTGTTTTGTACATATTTTTAATTAATATGAAAAAGTTATTTTGGGGGGAAAAATATATAAAGATGGAGTTCACCTTCTGATCTATAAAACATTGATTTCAGCTGAAGTCTCCATTTCTGACTGTTCTTAGATATATATATATATATTACTTAAATGTGCATCACCGTAATGATCCAATTGATTTTATTTAAGGTACTGCAGGAGGTTGATAACTTCAACCAAAGAATGTCACTGTATGCAGCGATAAAAGAACATTGGCAAATTAACTGACCGCTTCCTCTGTCTCCCACAGCCTAGCAACCACTCTTCCAACCACACCCACTTTATGCTCGCCACGGTTTCGAAACGATTTATCTCTTCAGTGTAAAAAGACTGAAGGGATTGTTTTAAATGCAGAAAAAAAATATTTCCAGCAGAAACATAAAATCAAACACAAAAATATATATTTCAACAACAATATTTCAATAAAACACAAAAAGAAAGAATCGCTGTTTCAAATCCATGATATGCCAGTTCTCAGGGGAATAGACTTAACCATCTGCCTGCCTGGCTTTCAAAGATATCAGTCCTGCCTTGTCGACACACATATCGATACTTGCCCCATGGAATTGTTGGTATGCTGATTTATAAGCTGAACTCCACCACAGTTGAGGAAATCAAAGATATTGCTTTTGGTTCGTGACAAAATGTTTTTAACTTAATTCACAATATGAATACTCTCTGTGCACATAACTGCTATCCCCTTTTTAGCTGCCAGCTCAGGTGAAAGCAACATTTCTAAATTATTTCTCGCAGAAACCTAAAATCAAACACAAAAATATTTTCAAAAAATATCCTAAACACAAAAATACTCTCCAACTCAGAGGTGAACCTCAAACCCTATAAGTTAATGACCATTGCTCATTAATGAACATTTTCATCAATGCTTTCTTGTTTGTTTTATTTACCGGTCTTTGCCCATTATGGCTCCCTTACTTGATTGAGTTCCAAGGTTAGTGCTGGAGCGTATTCACATTGTCAAGCTGAGATAGAAAAAACCAGGTTAAAGATTTATTTGAAGGAACATAATCTTTACCACAGTTACAAAATTTGCCAAAGGGACACAAAATGCTTAGTAACTCAGCGGGTCAGGCAGTAAACTGGAGAATAAGGAAATACGGTGACGTTTCTGGTCGGGACCCTTCTTCAGACAAATTTGCCATGTGTTTTGCAAGTTAAACTATCTGGTGTTACCTCTATCTGAGCAGGATGCAATTTAATTGGAATGAGGATTATTAGCAACCTCTGAGGGCTTGCTAATTATTTTTGTTTCTAAATCACAGTACTTCTTTGTCAATTTGTCTGATGAAAATCATGCACTAGTGTTCTGCAGCAACAAGGTAACATTGCATTAGATGTGAAGCTCTTTGCATGCTCCTGTTACATTACACAAGGCTGCTTTACTGAACAGGAGACACTTTTCTCACCAGAATTTGCCAAGTAAGACAAAACAGAACTTATCAGTTAAATAACCAAAATATCAATTTGTTTTCATATTGAAGGATAGAAAAATGTCTAACACATTAAAGGATTGGAATTTTGTTATTGTATTTTAAAATAGAATTGTTTTCTGTGTTCGATATCCAGATTTTGCCACAAATCACTACTTCTTGTGATAGGTGTAAGACAGGAAGCACAAGGATGGCACCGACCAAACTAAATTTAGAAGTGATGAAAGTAAATGATTTTTTTGTAATGGTAGCAACAACAGTGGCGTTCATTAATGTAAACATCCCTTGTATCATCGGGAGAAGAAAATTTATAACTTGCCTCTGTGTTTAAAATAACAATTGTGCGGCAGCTGATTTTTTGACCATCAATATGTTAAGCAGAAATGGCACATACATTTCAATGTAGGTATTATGCCCCACTCAATATGTTGTTCTTGATAATAATACATCTTGTCATGGGCCTGCATCTGAGAAAGCCGTCAGGCAGCCGCCCTGTTAAAAAAAGTGACAAAGTTGAATTTTGGGGGGCTGGAATAAATTAGGCTTTAGAGTTTGCCTCGGTATTGGTATTGGCTTATTTTGGCACGTGAACCGAGATACAGTGCAAAACTTTGTTTGCTTTCTATCCAGTCACAGCATGGTGACAATCAAGACATACCCAAGTACAACAACAATGAGAAAGGAATGTTACACTGTTATAGCATAAGATGGACACAAATGCTGAAGTAACTTAGAATGACAGGCAGTATCTCTGGAGAGAGGGAACAGGTGATGTTTTGGGTCAAGACCCCTTCTTCAGACTTCAGACTATAGCACTACAGTTACATAGAAAGTGCAGATAAAATAAAAGTGCAAGGGTTGCCATGAGGTAGGTTGGGAGATTGGAGCTTCACCTTTAGGTTATGAGAGGTCTGTTCAGTAGTCTGATGGCAGCGGGGAAAATGTTGTTCCAGAATGTGCTGGTAAGTTTTCAAGCTTTTTTATCTTCTGCCCACCAGGTGAAAGAAGAAGAAATGAACGGTCCTTGATTATTTTGGCTGCTTTCCCAAGGCAGCATGAAGTGGAGAATGAGTCGATGGGTGTGTTTAGGCAGTAAAATGGATAACATTTGGAGGAAGGCAGACTAATATTAAACCAGACCCAACACATAATACTTTTACTTCAAAGGTATGTGGCCTCGAAATTTTCCTTACCAGGAGAGGCCTGGTAAACAGGGATTATGGAAAGCCAAAGTACATTTAAGGCCCCATCTATGGAAGATTCCCACAATGGTGTCTCATTACCCACCGTAGAATCATCAAAACTAGAGTGAAACCAAGTCATCTTCAATCCTGAGGGATTGCCTAAGAAGTTCTTAAATACATTTCATGGATTTATGTGTTCTAGTTAGCTTATAAGTTAGAAAGCACAGGAACAGGCCCTTTGGCCCACAATGTCTGTGCTGAGCATGATGCCATTATCCTAACCTCGTCTGCCTACACGTGCTTCATATGCCCCCATTCCTTGCCTTGTTGGGTAGATACACAGAGTCTCTTGGCCAGAGTAGGTGAATCAAGGACCTTAGGACATAGGCTTACGTTGAAGGGGAAAAGATTTAATTGGAATCTGAGGGGCAACTTTTTCACACGGAGGCTGGTGGGTGCATGGAACAAGCTGCCGGAGGACGTAGTTGAGGCTGGGACTATCCCAACGTTTAAGAAACAGTTAGTCAGGTACATGGATAGGACAGGATTGGAGGGATATGGACCAAACGTGGGCAGGTGAGACTAATGTAGCTGCGGCATTTTGACAGGTGTGGGCAAGTTAGGCCGAATGGCCTGTTTCCACACTGTATCACTTTATGACTATGACTCTATGACTTATATCCTTATATCCACACCTTATAGAGAACCGAAGATAGACACAAAAAGCTGGAGTAAAACAGCGGGCCAGACAGCATCTCTGGAGAAAAGGAATAGGTGAAGTTTTGGGTCGAGACCCTTCTTCTTCGAGATGGGTCTGACCTGAAACGTCACCAATTCCTTTTCTCCAGAGATGCTGTCTGACCCCCTGAATTACTCCAGCTTTTTGAGTCTGTCTTCGGTTTAAATCAGCATCGGCAGTTCCTTCCTCAACCTTATAGAGAACCTACTGGCAACTAATGCCCAGCAGCAGATCACAGTGGTTGAACGTTGAGATCCCAGTGTTTGAAGTGTCACTAAAAGCTGGCTTCACATTTATTGTGAATGGCCACGTGATTTGCAGGCAAATTAATTTCACAGAACTGGCTTCTGGATATCCATTTCATGCAGTCGGATACTTTTGTGTGTGTCCAGGTGTCTCTGCGAATAAGCTTTATTAGATGCTTCGTGGATCCAAACCAATATTGTGGACTTCAAATTATACAAAGCACAACACAATCAATTTTCCAATAAAACTCTGCCTTATGGTACTCATTAACAATGCACTACAGGATAGAATTTCTAGGTCACTTCGTTTTTGTTTCGCCTTTCAAAATCAGACCACTGTGTATATATTTTACGTGCTATTGGTTTTGAATTAGAGAAGGAAAGCAGCAAAAAAAACCTTCATAAAGTTTCAAAGGAACTGCAGCCGTTTATTGTGACTGCTGCCGCAGAGTTATAATACAGATCTGACCTTTGATAATGCTGAAACCCCTTATGTGGGCTGCTGACAAAGGCATCTGTTCCACTAGTGCACATTTTACATATCTATTTTATATAAAGCTGCTGTACCTGTACTCCACTCATTTGCCCAAATCATCGCCATCTGAGCTTAACTTGTCCGATATAACTAGGCATCCTAAATTGCAATGACTATATGGATAAAACTTCATTTATTTATCCACAGGTGTCCCAGTGAGATCTTGCAACTTGATGATCACTTGTCATTATTAATTCTTGCAAAAAGGGGGCGATGCAAAGTGTTTCCATTGGCTTTTCATGTAGAATAGTCATATCGGTATGGAGAATACATTGCATTTAAGTTTGATCGCTGACAATTGATTACTGAAACCTGTTTGCCTACACTGGAAATATGATCACATGCATTGTTGTTTGAATCCGTACTTTCATATCTGGGGTCTCTTTGTCAAATACAAGAGGAGACCATGATTAATTTCAAAATTTCGAAGTCTGGTTTGCCAATATTATTTTAATCTTTTTGCCTTGAGATTAAATACTGATGACAACAGCAGATGATCAGGCTCAGGGCAAATCTAAAGTCTGAAGGAGCTGATACAATATCAGCAGAGACAGTCATTATCCGAGGATGTTGGAATAATTACAATGTTTTAACTGAAACACAGGATGATTTAATTTGGCTCATTCAAACTGTCACTATCAATGGCTTCTCCAAGCCAGGATCGCCCCTAATCTTGTCACTAAAATGTACAAGTGAAACAAATGCATTTTACCAGGAGTCTTCTGTTCTGTGCTACACCATTACGGTTTTAAGCTAGGGGAAGATAAGCTAGGTCCACTAAATCTATAATAATAATAATAATAATAATATTCATTTATTGTCATTGCAACGAGTACAACGAAATTAAAAAAATAGCCAATCCTAACGGTGCGTACAAACATATATGCAATAAATGCAAAAACAAATAAATACATAAATACAATTAAATACAATTATATTAAGTACAAGATTTTTTAACGGTGTTGCCTAGTGCAAAGGTAGTGTTCAGTTCTCGTATGGCCCTGGGGTAAAAACTGTTCTTAAGTCTGTTTGTTCGGGATTTGATCGACCTGAAACGTCGACCAGAGGGCAGATGAACAAACAGACGGTGGCCGGGGTGGGATGGATCTTTTATTATTTTGCCTGCTCTACTGAGGCAGCGTAGGCTGAACAGGTGCTCCAGGGAGGGCAGTGAGCAGCCGATGATCTTCTGGGCCGTCGTGATGACCCTCTGAAGGGCCTTCCTGTCCTTTTCTGAGCAGCTGGCATACCATGTGGTTACACAGTATGCCAGCACACTCTCGATGGAGCAGCGATAGAAGGACAACATGAGCTTCTCCTGCAGGTTGGTTTTCCTGAGGATCCTCAGGAAGTGGAGTCTCTGCTGTGCCTTCTTTACTGTGGTGATGGTGTTGGTAGACCAGGTAAGATCCTCTGCGATGTGCGTACCCAGGAACCTGAAAGCTGGTACCCTTTCCACACAGACCCCATTGATGTAGAGTGGGTCGTAATCTCCACTGGTTTTTCTAAAGTCAATTATAAGTTCCTTTGTTTTGGAGGAGTTCAGGACCAGATTGTTCACTGAACACCATGCTGCCAGCCTTTGGATTTCATCCCTATAGGCTGTCTCATCTCCTTCTGAGATGAGTCCAACCACAGTCGTGTCATCCGCGAACTTGATGATGGTGTTGGTGGGATGGGTGGGGGCGCAGTCGTGAGTGTAGAGGGAGTAAAGGATGGGGCTCAACACACAGCCCTGTGGTGAGCCGGTGCTCAGTGTAATGGTGGAGGAGAGGTGAGGGCCTATTTTGACGGTCTGGGGGCGGTTGGTCAGGAAGTCCTTGATCCATTGGCAGATGGTTTGGGAAAATCCAAGGTCGGAAAGTTTGGTGACCAGTCTGCTCGGGATGACCGTGTTAAAGGCAGAGCTGAAGTCGAGGATGAGCATCCTCACATAGCTCCCCTGGTGCTATCATAGAAACATAGAAAATAGGTGCAGGAGGAGGCCATTTGGCCCTTCGAGCCAGCACCGCCATTCATTGTGATCATGGCTGATCATCCACAATCAGTAACCTGTGCCCAACTTCTCCCCATATTCCTTGATTCCGCTAGCCCCCAGAGCTCTAACTAACTCTCTTTTAAATTCATCCAGTGATTTGGCCTCCACTGCCCTCTGTGGCAGAGAATTCCACAAATTCACAACTCTCTGGGTGAAAAAGTGCCTTCTCACCTCCGTTTTAAATGGCCTCCCCTTTATTCTAAGACTGTGGCCCCTGGTTCTGGACTCCCCCCAACATTGGGAACAAATGGGATCCCGCATACCTCATCCCCTTTTGAGATCTAGCTTTTTTTTAACCATTCCCAAACCATTGCCGGCAGAAGATTGCTGTCATAGCTACAGCATGCATTGATTTTTTTTCCCAAAATATTACTTCCTTCATAAGATTTGGAAGCGTGGGCGCCACAGAGGGCGGCACAGCGACGCAGCGGTAGAGTTGCTGCCTGAGACCCGGGTTCAATCCTGACTATGGGTGCTGTCTGTACAGAGTTTGTACATTCTCCCTGTAACCTCGTGGGTTTCCTCCGGGTGCTCTGGTGTCCTCCCACATACCAAAGATGTGCAAGTTTGTAGGTTGATTGACTTCTGTAAATTGTCCCTAGTGTGTGGGATTGAACTAGTCTACGGGTGATCATTGGTTGGCGCAGAATAGGTGGGCCGAAGGGCCTGTTTTCATGCTGTTTTGCTAAACGAAACAAAACTAAACATAAGGAAGTGCATTCAGTTGTCACCATTCTCAGTACAAGATATATAATTCCATCTACATTAAATCAACGTGACATCAGTTATTCATACAGTACAAGTGCAACTGGTCTGAGGGTTTTTTTCTCCCCTCGTTGTGAAAAGGTAAAGGTTCTTTCAACAATGATTCTTCCCCATGCAGTCCTTGCACCTGCTGCACTGTGTCTCTCAGCACATAGACCTGTTCCTTGAAAGGTGACATTCAGTTGTGGACAGCTCCCTGCACAGTAAGACCAGCAAATTTCAAGCAGTCCAGAATGTGTCTTTCACCGAGTAGTGGCCTTTCAGCAGCATTTTGTGTTTTGCCTCAGTGTGAGTTCTGAACACAGGGTCCTGTATGATGCATCTGTTTGCAGAAGAACCTCGACAAAGAGCACTGTTTCTTTTTTTGAATTGAAAGATACAGCGTGGAAATAGGCCCTTCGTCCGACCAAATCCATGCCGACCATCCATCACCCATCCACACTGGTTCCATGTTATCCCATTTTCCCATCCACTGCCTACACAATTTTACAGAGACTTGTTAACCTACATACCCGCACGTCTTTGAGATGTGGGTGGAATCCGGAGCACCCAGAGGAAACCCACGTGGTCACAGGGAGAATGTGCAAACACCACACAGACAGCACCTGATGTCAGGATCAAACTGGGGTCTCTGGTGCTGTGAGGCAGCAACTCTACCAGTTGCACCACCGTATGGCAAATAGACGTTGCTGCAGTAGCTATATGGTGGTGTACTCCCTAACACTGCTACCCTGGGCCAGCCATGGTGGAGGTGAGACTACGGCTGTGAATGAAGGATCTGATGGGGATCACAACCAGCCACCTAACTTTTATTTAAAAGTTCTGGTGACAAGGCATTCTGCCAAATGACAGCCTACTTATCCACACCTCAATTCCCACAGCACCTCCAGGATATATTGTGCAGTGAACTGCCTGAGTGACTTGTGTCAAACTTTCTCTTCTGGATATAGTTTTCTGTGAGGATTGGATGATAGAGCATAATCCAGCTGAAAGGAACATCCACACCAGTACGACCAGATCTATCTTTTGCAGCATCCAACACAAATAGAACCTCAGCAAGAGCACCCAGGACTATGCACGTCTTGATTTGTTTTTAAATTTCAATATAGGCGGCTGAAAAAGGGCGGCACGGTGGAGCAGCGGTAGAGTTGCTGCCTTACAGCGCCAGAGACCCGGGTTCGATCCTGACTATGGGTGTTTGTCTGTGTGGAGTTTGTACCTTCTCCCAGTGACCTACAGTGATTTTCCACGAGGTCGTCGGTTTCCTCCCACACTATAAAGAACCTCCAGACACTACATTGACACTGAATTTGGGATGTTGCCCCTTGAGGAAGTAACAGGACAATGGTCCAGTGTGAAGAAAATAAGGACCATGTAGTACAATGATGAAGCAGGCAGGGTATGTGGTAGATATGGTGAATTCAAGAGATACAAGCATTGGAGGGAATGGAAATATTCCTAAGGGTGAACAATATCAAGTAAACAGATTCCCAGCAGAAGTCACAGAAGACAATGCAGAACAGAAGAATGCAGCCGTACATGTGAACAGAAAAGCAATATTGTTGCTGAAGATATAAGCGATATTTGTGAGTTTCCCAGCACCATGAACTACAGTCACCATTACATATAAACCCACAGCAAAATCTTTGAAAGGATATTTGAATCTAGTGCCAATGGAGTTGTTGGTGAGATACAGGTTTGCAAGCAACCAGGGACCAAACAACATGACTGACAAATATGTGGTCAGATTGAAGATATTGGCAAAGAAGTGCAAGTTCACAATATTTTTTGATCAGGTGCAGTGGGACCAGTTTGTGAACCAATTTGCAGTTGAGAGAATTCAGGCAAAACCACTGGGCAAGGTAGAGTTAATGCTGATGGGGACATGTAGAACGCTGGTATGGAGGTAATTTAAAAGCCTGAGGCAGTAAGGAAATGGCGTACAGAAATGGTAATGGTGATAATGGTGCCTTCTCCTCAAGTCTCGTGGATGCTGTAAGGGGCTGCAGCAGGAAATTAACAGGTTATATAAGTGTAAAAGATGAAAAGGTTGGAAGTTATGTGGGTGCAAAACATGGGAACTCTGACCGTGAACAATATGGGAGCCACCCAGCTTCAGAAAGCTTGTTCAAGATAGACTGGTACTACAATTGTCATGAGGTGGGATATCTTGCATGGGGGGAAATCCCTGTAGAAAGTACCAGCCAGTCAAAGTGCAAACCCATTTGTTATGACCATAGTGAACAAGGATGTGGAACAGTCAATAGACAATAGACAATAGACAATAGACAATAGGTGCAGGAGTAGGCTATTCGGCCCTTCGAGCCAGCACCACCATTCAATGTGATCATGGCTGATCATTCTCAATCATTCTCAATCAGTACCCCGTTCCTGCCTTCTCCCCATACCGCCTGACTCCGCTATCCTTAAGAGCTCTATTTAACTCTCTCTTGAAAGCATCCTAAGGAGATACCCTTTACTTGTAAGCAGTTGGTGCTCTGTATAGGTATATTTATTTTCCGTATAGGATAAACAGTGGAATGTACATATGTCCAAGTGCACTTGTACGAATCGAGTACATGTTTTATGATTTTACATGCATTGTTGTATCTGACACTTCAATTAGTTGTGTGTTTACTTCCTCCATGAATTAGCTCTGCTCTGTTATTCAGCTTTGCATGTAGCAGCAAGGGACAGCCTATGGACAGTAAAGTGATTTGGCTTTGTAGAGCCAACAGCAATGAAGGATAAGTGCTAAACTTCTAATTTAGTGATAGTGTGTGACATCAGTAAGAAATTGCTGTAACTGCTACCCTCATCTCTCTTGGTGGTTGATGGGAAAGGTTTAGGAGATGCTGGTGAAGAAGCCTTGATCCTTTGCTGTCATGTACTTTACAGGTGATATACATGAGAGCCATGACATGCTTATAGTCAAGGGAATGAATGTTTAGTGTGGTGGATGGGGCAATGATTAAGCATATTCATTCATCCTGAATGTTGCTAAGCTTTTTGATGTTCTTTGCAACCGCACAGATTCCAGGTAAGCGGAGAGCAGTACTGAAATTCCATTACACTTCTGGCCTGTGCCAGCTTGATGGAATGAGAATTTGGGAGTCCGAAAATGGATCACTCATTGCAAGATATCCAACGTCTGAATTGTCCCATTCATTGCGCTGGTACAATTAAATCTCTGGTCAATGGTAACCCTACCCACTCGGTTGGTTGAAAGTGGGGCAATTTGCAAAGATTATGCCATTGCATGTCAAAGGAATGTAGTTAGATTTCCTCTTGTTGAGAATTGTCAATGACTGCCATTTTAGTTCTACCAAAGTTATTTGCCATTCATAAAACCAGACCTGAATATTTTCTCGGTCAAGCTGCCTGCAGCATGAATGGTTTCATTTTCAAATAAGTTTTAATCAGAACTATGTAATTATCAATCACCATCACCTTTTCCCATTTCTCACCATTCCTTGAAAATGCCACCACGTCACTTTTGAACAACCGAGTGAATATCTGTATTCTTCTATCTAGCAATGGTATTTATAACCCTTTTGTCTTTTAAAAAAAGTGTTGTGTTATGATATCTGCTCCATCCAAGAGAGTGCATGTTGGGATAGGGGAGGGAGGTGGGGCAAAGGAAATAATCATTCCAAACAATAACGTAAACGTGAGATGTGCCTGACCCACTGAGTTACTCCAGCATTTTTTGTCTATCTTCAGTGTGGACCAGCATCTGCAGTTCATTCCCACACAAAACGTAATATAAGATGAGGTGTGTGAGCATGCATTCATTGCCACCCGCCTGTATGCAAAAATCTGCCAGAGTTAAACCCCACACATACCCTTGGTTCTGCACAGGCACCCACACACTCAGTTCTGCACAGTTTGTAGAGATGCAATGCACATTAAACTATTGAATAAAAATGTCCAAAGTACAAGAGGCCGCAGTTCGACTCTGGCACCTGTTACCTCTGCAGCCACACCACAGCAAATCAAATGGTTCAGTTTAACCTTTAACTGAAAACGTTTGTCGGTTCTTGTTAAATAAACCATTTTTTTGCAATCCATTATGCTTTTGGAACATCTTTCACCAGTTAATGATTAACTTTGTAATTGCTGGGAAATTGCTCCATAAAGATCCCTGTACTTTGGTAGAGGTTTTTGTGTTCTGATCGCCACTTTAATTGAGTTGCATTATTTAGATTTTTGAAATAATTCCCGATATTTTGCTATTCGCTTCTTCTTTTCTGACAACACCGATAATATCGTCGGCTAATAAGGGAAGCCAGGGTGTTGGGCTTAGTGGAGGAAAGTGGTGCTGAGGTAAGTGCTGCACACTGATGCAGCTGGTGGAGCTGCTGCCTCACAGCACCAGAGACCCGGGTTCGATCCTGACCTTTGGTGCGGCCTGTGTGGAGGTCTGCACATTCCCCCTGTGGTCATGTGTGTTTCCTCTGAGTGCGCTTGTTTCCACCCACATCCCAAAGACCTGTGGGTTTATAGATCAATTTGCTTCGATAAATTGCTTCTCATGTTGTAAGGGGATGGATGAGAAAGTGGAATAAAATAGAATTACTGTTCATGGGTGATCGATGGTTGGGGTGGACTTGATGGGCTGAATGGCCTGTTTCCATGCTGCATCTTTAAAATTATTTTTTTTTATAAAGCAAGCCAAACAAAATGGTAACACAGGTATAAGGGACAAAAACGACTAACTTGCCTTTGTTTCTTATGTTCTTGTGTACCACCTTACTCAAATAAGCTATTGTGAAATATAAACAGAGGGAAGGAATGACAGCAGGCTATTTAACCAATGGCAATATTAAATATGGTTTTGATCATATCCCCATTCAAGATTCAGATGTGCACTCTCCAGCAACGATCACTGGATTGTAAACAAATAGGATAAAATACGGTGAAATAGGCCAATAATAAATATCAGTATCTAAAAATAGAAAAGGGAGGTTAAGATTCTGATTGACCAAAGGCAGCGCAGTGCCTCTCAGCTCCAGTGAGCCCAGTTCAATCCTGACCTCAGGTGCTGTCTGTGTGGAGTTTACATTTTCCACCTGTAACTGCAAGGATTTTTTTTCCCAGGTGCTCCAATATTATTCCACATCCCAAAGGCAGGCTGATTGGCAAACTAATTTGCCCATTGAAAATTACCCTGAGTGTATAGGTGACGGATAGGACTCAAGGATACCTGATGAGAATATGCAAAGAAACTAAATGGGATTAATGTAAGTGGATGCTCAGTGGCCAGAATAGACTCATGGGCTGAATGGCCTTTTATTTGTCCCTAATGGCTCTTTAAAGTCTTTGAGATGTGTTGCATCAAGGAAACAACTCCAAGAGTCAAAATATATTGGCCAATTTATAAAACACTAGAAGGGCGTGGACTCATTGGGTCCAAACCTCTCCCTGCGGGCCCGGTAACCCTCTGTGCAAACCCTCCCCCAACTGACGACACTCACCCACTCCATCCCCCCTCAACCTCCCTTAAAGCTCCCCTGGGGCCGGGGGCGGGTGAGGGGGAGAGGAAAGGGGGAGAGGGAGCCACTCACCCTGGCCCCGGGCGGCCATCGCGGCGGCCAGCAGCTGTCCTCACCCCCCCCCTCCCCCACCATTGGCCGTCACTACCATCACTTGGGCGGGTCCCGTCCCCATCCAAGCGGCAACCCTCCCCCAACTGCACATGCGCGGATCCGGTGGCCATCTTAGGTATGTATTAGATCAATGGGCCCCAACTGTGCAGGCATGGACCCGTTGGGTTCCCATTGTGGCATCGAACACGGAGGTATTTCTGTGCAGGCGCGGCTGATGGGCAGGGCAAGTGGAAAAGGGATTTATTAAAGTGTAAAAAGTGATTTTTTAAGTTTAAAAAGTGAATACCTTTTTTAATTTAACAATCATTTGAACCGCAGGCTAATGGTGAGTAAGGTGGGCCTAAAATTGTTACGCTATTGTGTACCGTTTTGGCTGAATTTCGAAAACAAACAAACCTACAAGATGAGAGTTTTAGTAATATATATAGATGTTCACAAAATATAATTAAAGCTGCTTGTAAACAGATGAATCTGTTGACAAAACATTGATTAGAGGAGAATTTCTTGAATAAGCCTATTAAATTTGAAGATGAGTTTCAGAGCCTAGAAAGGAGATCAAAATAATGTAATTGATTTTTTTTCTTTAATAATACTTAGGCCGTGTTGTGCCTCAACAATCTATCATTGAACTGAGCTGTGCTTGTAAAATTAGCTGGAAATTGAAAACCGGAGTCAGATATGTTAAACCATGCCCCTTTGGAAGGGTTTTAGCTTTGGAGGTGTTGAGCACAGAGAAATAAGTTTGGATACAATTGGAGTTGGTCATATGTTGTGTTATTGTTATTGCACCTGCAGATCATTGTAAACCAATCACAGAGACATTACTCAGTAAAGATTTTTTTTAAATCTGCAATTAGAAAGGCTAACTGCATAAACTGGTTTTGGTGGTTTGTAAATTCAGCAAAACAATCAGCTAAAAATTATGTTTACAGTATGAATTACATGTCAAACACGCCAGTCTGAAGAAGGGTCTCGACCCGAAACGTCACCTATTCCTTCTCTCCTGATATGCTGCCTGACCCGCTGAGTTACTCCAGCATTTTGTGTCTACCTTCAATTTGAACCAGCATCTGCAGTTATTTTCCAACATGTTAAGTGAAGCATCTTTGTACAAATACCATTGACCATTGAAGGTATCCCCATGTTTTGAAGGGAAGTTCAATGATCTCCATTAATTTACCACTCAACAGCAGTGATTGAAATGATTAACTAATCAACTGCTACTCAGACAAGCCCTCAGCTCGGCTGACCTTTAAGATGAATCGAAAATTAATCTTCCTCAATCTCTCTATGATTATAAATTGCAGTCCTTAACATGGGATTCATTGTGGTGTCATTTCTCCAATCTATTTCTTGAACTCCCTCAGAGCAATGCAAATAGTTTTGTGAGTTCAACTATTGAATTGTGTCAGATCTAGTTGCATTTCACCTGATATCCAACTTGCTTACCAAGTCATACAGCAGAGCTAATTGAAAACTGTTCAACCTGTTACCTAAAATGTCTCAAAAAATACCCCAGATAAAATATCTATTCAATATTTAGAGATAGAGATAGCGATACAGCACGGAAACAGGCCTTTTGGCCCAGCGAGTCCAAGTGATTCTCATACATTAGCACACACTACACGCTAGGGACAATTTACAATTTTTACCGAAGCCAATTAACCTACAAACCTGTAAGTCTTTGGAGTGTGGGAGGAAACCGGAGCACCTAGAGAAAACCCATGCAGTCACGGGGAGAACATTCAAATTCCGTACACACAGCACCCGAGGTCAGGATCGAACCTGGGTCTTTGGCACTGTAAGGCAACAGCTGTATCGCTACGGGTGTCACAGGTTATGGGGAGAAGGCAGGAGAATGGGGTTAGGAGGGAGAGATAGATCAGCCATAAATGAATGGCGGAGTAGACTTGATGGGCCGAATGGCCTAATTCTACTACTATTCCTTATGACCTTATTACCACTGTACCGCCCGGATCATTGTCATTATTATTAAACAATTCCATGAACAAGCATTAATTATATGTCAGCAAAACCTCTATATGTTTTAGTCTGTGCTGGGATTCTTCATATTCATATATTTCAAATTTAATTTGGATTTTAACCAAAGATACCTAATGTCACGAAGCCTCCTTAATGGAGTCAATTAAACAACTCAAATTCTCCAAACATGATTATCTTACAGAATATTGGTTGTTTTACTGTTTAAACTTTTTGCCTGTGTATGTTAACTGTTGATATTTGCTCAGGCACCATTCACTGGATGGGAACTTGGAATTTTTGAACAAATGTTTCCTGCCTTTCTAACTTGCAAAGGAAAGATCCTTTTTTTCTGCTTTAATGGATGACTAGATACACAGTATATTGATAAAGAAATGCAATGATTTAATGTGACCAGAATTTATTTCCAGGCTCATGAAAGTTAAACGTTTATTCTGGAATTTATACAAAATTATTAAATACAGATTGCTGTGTGCTACAGAAACCTCTCATATTTAGACCAAGTCACTACATTCCTGGCCAGAACATGTAGTAACGTCTATCCGATTTTCTGTGGCAAGTTGTGCAGTAATTGCCAACTGGAAAGCTTTGAGTTATATTAAGTAATATTAACATAGATATATTTACTTATAGCAAAAATATTATATATAAGTAACTATTATATAAAATAATGAACTCTTGAGTAAGGAAGCATGAAACAATCAGGCTTAATTCCACATGACCATTATTGGCAAATGGAAAGTAAATACTGCGACCTCTGGCAGAGGTTAATTTAGTAACCAGATATAAATGTCAGCTATCACAGCCTTTGAAGCTTTTCCAAGTAATGATTTTGTATAAAAAGAAAGTCACCATTTGATATATTAATGCTGTATATCACTGGGTTTTTTTCCCTGTGATCTCCAGAACAGACTTTACACATGCTGAGTAATTTTAAGGTTCAGTCTAGCCTAGTTCAGTGTAGTATTTCAAAACTCGTAGAGTGCCTCCTTCAGTAGTGCCATTTTATTAGTGTGTTAGCTAATAATCTGCTTAGCTGCAGTGTCAGCTGTGGTTCAGTTGGCTGCACTCTGAGTCAGAAGATTATGGTTCAAGATTTACCCTAAAGACTTAAGCAAAAAATCCAGGCTGATACTGAGGAAATGATACTTTTTGATGAGACCTTAAAATAAAGCCCATTGGCACACTTCAGGATGTAAAAGATCTTCAAGAGCTATTTTGCAGGGAAATTACTATGTCAACCTAGCTAATAATTAAACTCAATCAACATTTATAAAACAAATAGCCTGGTCATCGTTAGTGTTGTCTGCATGAATTGTTCAACACAAATTGGGTTTCTTGTTTCCTTGTTACTGTAGTGAGTTTAAAAGTATTTAATTAGCTGTAAAGTGCTTCGAGTTTTCCTGAAAAAAGATGTGAAGGATGCTATATAAATGCAATGCTTTAATATGCTTTAGATTTCACGATGTTTGATCACTGCAAACGACGTTGGGTCGTTTTATTGCACAATATCAGTATCAGTGCTCAGAAAATGTAGGGAGGAACTGATGCTGGTCTAAACCAAAGGCAGACACAAAAAGCTGGAGTAACTTAGCGGGTCAGGCAGCATCTGGAGAAAAGGAATAGGTGACGTTTCGGGTCGAGACCCTCCTTTAGACTGAGAGTTAGGGGAAAGGGGAACGAGAGATATAGACGGTACTTAGGACAAATGAGTGGAAGATATGCAAAAAGCAGCGATAATCAAAGAAATGTGGGCCCCACCCTGGTCCATTGTTTGCTGTGCCATAGGTGATAACGTGTTATACAGACAGTGGAACTGATGAGGATGACAGTAAATCTCGTACAATGACTAGGGTGGGGGACGGACAGAGAGAGGGGGGATGCAAGGGTACACAGTATCAGCAAAGGACTTTATTTAGCGGAGTATATGGGGTAAGTGAGTTAATTTTCTGATTTAAATTGTTTGGCTGTGGCTTCTGAGAGATATGGCAACCCCCTATTTCCTGTTTATATCGATTCTCGACTCTGGATGTGAAGCGACTCCCTAATTCCCAGAAAATTCAGGTCCCCCCCCCCCCACCCCCCCACCCACCCCACCCCCCCCCCCCCCCCCCCACATCCACATAATTCCTCTCACAATGGGCAATGTTATCAAGGCCAGTTGATGCCTCCCTGTTTGCCTCACTTACCCAACACTTAGACCTAGCAAGAACCACTTCTCGACTTCTCTGACTGGTTTCATTCTGTAACACACTAGCCAGCTCTCACCTGTTGAGTCATCAGGAAAGTTTGAAACGTTCTTTAGTAACATCCCAGCCTTTCAAAAACAAAAATGACTTCACACTTGCTCATTCATTGTACATACTTGGAACTCAGCCAAGTCATCCTTACCATCGTGATTCCAGATACTGTCAATGATCTGTTTGTTGTTAACCAATTCCAGCCAGACATTAATCATTTGATAAAATGAGACATATTTTTAATTGGCCTTTTCTATTATTCCATTTCGAGCCCATAGCAATTTAGGGAATGGCAAGCAAATGTGATGTCATTCATATCCCTGGAAAAGGAGGTAATGAACAAGATTCTGGGTACTCATTAACCATTGTTGAGGATATAGTTGGAATGGAATTTGCTGCAAAGTTTCAAAGTCAAGCAATCTGCTGATCTTCAAAATTCATGGAATAACCAATGAATTCGGAAATTGATTATTTTTAGATTTTTTTTGGATCATCAGATTGCAATGCAACATTTTAAATAGAAGATTTAGGTAATGGACATGTATTTAAGATATTGCGAAAATATCATACAAGTTTTTGTACTAATTCATTTGGATGGCACGGTGACTCAGCAGCAGAGTTGCTGCCTCACAGCACCAGAGACCTGGGTTTGATCCTACAAGGGGTGCAGACTGTATGTTCTCCCCGTGACCTGCGTGGGTCTTGTCCGAGATTTCACGTTTCCTCCCACACTCCAAAGACGTACAGGTTTGTAGGTTAATTGGCTTGGTATAATTGTAAAATGTCCCTAGTGTGTGTAGGGTAGTGTTAATGTGGGAGGATCGATGGTCGGCGCGGACTCGATGGACCGAAGGGCCTGTTTCCGCGCTGTATCTCTAAACTAAACTAAACTAAACTAAACTAATGAGATAGCAAATTACGCAATACAACATATTTATGGAGCAAAGGTTTCAGGCAATTTTGCTGCAGGTTACTTAACATTATTTATGCTGCCCTTCAATTTTATGGGGCTTTTGTGGAGCGCCATTATTTTCCTTGAAAACAGTAAAAATAATTAATATAATTCCATCCTCTTTAAACATATTTATGATAGCAAGTTTGTTGCATTAATTTCATGGTCACTCCAACTTCAATTGAAAAACAATGACATTTACTGTACCTTGGTGTCCTGTCTGTGACGTGCTTTATGTCTGTTGATTGCATTCCTTTAAACTTAGCTCAGTCATATGATATTAAGTTGCTTTATCATTCGGGAATAACCAAAATTTTATAAAAACAAGGGATCAGGCAAAGATGAAGTTGTCAGCTATTTCACAACCACTTTTTAAAAATCTTTCATGGAATAGAAACCAATCTAGGTGAAATAAAATATTTTAAAATCCTCACCTTATCCTTACTTCATTTATGTTAGAGAAATAAATAAATAATATGACAATCACAAAAAGCTGGAGCTACTCAGCGGGTCAGACAGTATCTCTGGAGAAAAGGAATCGGTGACGTTTCGGGTCGAGACCCTTCTTCAGACTGAGATTCGGGGAAAGGGAAACGGGAGATCTCGACGGTGATGAATGAAAGATATGCAAAAAAGTAACGATGATAAAGGAAACAGGCCATTGTTAGCTATTTGCTAGATGAGAACGAGTTATAGACAATGAGACTCAGCAATACGACTTTGAAACTGATACGACTTGGGTGGAGGAGGGATGGAGAGAGATGGAATGCAGGGGTTTTCTTGTAGTTAGAGAAATCTTACTTACTTTCCTGTTTGTGCAATCTGTCTTCGATAATAGAATCACAGCTCCTTCTGCCTTCTGCATTAATATTTGCAGAAACCTTGTGCTGGTCACAAAATCACAAACTAAGCCTGAATTTTGAAGCGTGAACTCTTGGCCTGTCATGAACTGCTGCTTCAAGCAGTTTGGTCACTTTAGGGCAGATTTGCTGTCAGCTAGCAGTAGGCAATTGTGACATTATAATGCGACATTAGCTGTTAGAGACATAATGCACAGAGTTGGCACAGAGTTGGAAACCACACTAAGAATTAAAGGAGAAAGCCTTGAAGACATTAAGATCATCTTTAACATTCAAAGACGTGCTTCATTGCTGGCATCACCTCTTTAACTTTTGATCGAACTTTACTAACTTTATCTTGCACTAAACGTTATTCAAGTTATTCCCTTTATAACGTTTCTGTACACTGTGGATGACTCAATTGTAATCATGTATTGTCTTACCGCTGACTGGTTAGCACACAACAAACACTTTTCACTGTACCTCGGTACATGTGACAATAAACTAAACTCAATAAACTGAACTCAAACTGTGCCAGAACAGACCTTCATATAACATCTAAATGGTGGAGGGAGATATGATAGAGGCATGGAAGAGGCTTTTGGATATGCAGGTGGATATGCAAGGTATGGAAAGATATGAATCACATGCAGGCAGGTGAGATTATTTTAATTTAGCATCATATTTAACACGGTCGTTGTGGGCCAAAGAGCCTGTTCCTGTGCTGAACTGTTCTATATTCTATGCCTCTCTGTTCAAGGCCCATGCTATGTCCAAAGTGCTTAATTAGGATAGAACAGCACACCAGCAGTGTGAATCGTGTATTGCATGCAGTTTGATTTCACTACCAATTAGGTACATTACACAATTCCCAAACCACACTATGTACACACAAAGTTATTGATGATTTTACTGATTGATTTCCAGATGGAAACCACCCTAATGCAGCACTTTTAGATATTTTGTAATGCAATGAAATTTCCAAGACAATTTACAGATATGTAAAAAGGACAAAGCAATTATTATTGATAATTGATAATGATCATGTTAAATATTTAATGGTGCCTCCACATATTTGCTGTGGTAATTGTAAATCTGTTGAAATTTCTTCTGGGAATTAATCACACATTAAAGTTCAATTTTTAATCATAAATGTTAGTCAATTCGAAATCCAAACAATATTCCTGTGGTAGTCTGCAGATCATTTTCCAAATTGATCAATTCTTCAATTAAATGTCACAGTACAATTTAGTTCAGTTTAGTTTAGAGATACAGTGTAGAAAAGGGCCCTTCAGCCCACAGAGTCCACACCAACTATCGATCACCTTTACTCTATTTCTATCCCACACACTAGGGATAATTTACAGCAGCCAATTAACCTACATCCTGCATGTCTTTGGAATGTGGGAGGCAACTGGAGCACCTGGAGAAAACCCACGCGATCACACAGAGAACGTGCAAACTCCGTACAAATAAAATCATACGTATTCAGAATCGAACCTGGGTCTCTGGCGCTGTAAGGCAGCAAGTCTACAGCTGCACCACTGTTCCGCCCATTTAATGTTAAGCCGTCGATTATATTTTTTTCTAGGTATCAGATCCAACATAGGGATTTGAAGATTGTGGATTCAAATCCCATTCCAGAGATTTAAACTCACAAATCTAGCTTGGCCACTTAGTGCACCACTGTGAGGTTGCTGCACTGTTAGAGGTGCCACAATTCAGATTAGATAAACTGAGGACATGTTGGCTTCTCTACTGATACTATTCTGAAGGAAAGAGCCTTGGTTTAATGTCACAGCTGTAAGACGGATCTTCCTAGTGCAGCATGAAAGGTCACGTGCAAAAGAAATTGACACCCTTTCATGAACAAAATGGTGACGTTGGGCACTTGGGAAAATAATCATCTTTATGGAGGTAACATAATTAGTTAATTAATATAGTGCGGTGATTTTCTTTTGCTTTCTTTTAATGGGATTTTTAATTGACAGATCTTTATTGCTGATTTTTAGACCATTTCACAATAAACTGTTTACTATATACCCATGTGATAAAGACTAATATAAATACAATAACTAAACATAAAATAAACTGGCACAAGAAATAATCGGTTAGAATCAGCTGGAAAATGCAAAGATGGTCAGTAATATGTCCAGGTTTTGGTGTGGTCATTAAAAGGTAGTGTTGAAATTTTTAAAAATGAAGACAAGCCTTTTAAGGTTAAATAATAAAGATTTTGATAATTAAGTCATGATTGCCAGCTCAACTCCAATGGGTCATTAAAGTTAATTATCAATAAATGCCACATTTCATATTTCAATAACATGATGTATGAGTCGAATAATTCATATCTGTTAGCACTGAAATAGTTGGAAATTGTCGTGCTCTGCCAAATGGATCTGCAGGACTGATGTCACAACTGGGTGCCACCAACATTGTTTAGGTCAAGGTCCTCCAACACAGACTTCATCTCAGTGCACCCTTTCATGAACAAGAACATTGGCCCTAAAGGATTCGAGGCATCCACATGGACACCGTAGACCAAAGTTAGTCGGTTTGGACAAGCAAAAGCTGGCAACCCTGAGCTCGATTTGTCACAGTGCAAAACTCTTAGAATGTCTAATTGGTGTCTAGACAGTTGTTGGGCCACACCTGGTGGGATGATGGTGATGGCAAGAACAGTAGGGTCCCATGTTGTGTGGAAGTGTGAGAAACAATGGCTTAGTTTACTTTAGAGATACAGTGTGGAAACAGGCCCTTTGCCCCACTGAGTCCACGCCGACCAACTATCATCCGTATATTAGTTCTACGTTATCCCACTTTAGCATCCTACACACTAGGGCAATTGGCAACAGCCAATTAACCTTCAAACCAGTATGTCTTTGGGATGTAGGAGGAAACCAGAGCACCCAGAGAAAATCCACACAGTTACAGGGAGAATGTACAAACTCCGTACAGACAGCGGCCAAGGTCAGGATTGAAACCGCTCCCTGGCGCTGTACCACAACTTTACCGCTACACCATTGTGCCGCACCACTGTACCACTCTGCCGCACCCTGCGCTTTGAGCCCACTGAGCAAGGGAGACCAGAATTGACTGGTACCTGTGATGCGACTGAGGGAGAGAATGGAAAGAGGGGAGAAGGGAAGAATGTTTACAACTGAGGATGGGGGAAGGACCCAAGGATCATGACTGAGGATCAGGGAGGTAGGCCAAGCCTAGGATATGGTGATGCAAAGACTGCAGCCAATGTCAGTGAGGCCCAGTAAATTGCAGTTCAAGATCAAGACTTCCTTTGAGGGCAGCGCAGGGAAGGGTAGACATGTGTCTTCAGTGTCATTGACCACACATCCCTAACCCAACATGAGTATCCTTGTAAATGGAGTATCATTGCATGTGCAGTCCCATGAGGAGCAGGTTCAAGAATAGCTCTGTCTCACCATCTATCAGGCACTTGAACACTGCACAACAGCAACCTCAGCAACTATTATGTCGCTATTATATTTCTTTAGGTGCACAATGAACTTTGGTTATTTTTGCATTATTATGGTTTGGATTATTTTAATTTATTGTTTATTTACTTTCTTGATTAGTACAGGTGTCTGAGGTTATGAGGAGAAAGCAGGAGAATGGGGTTAGGAGGGAGAGATAGATCAGCCACGAGTGAACAGCAGAGTGGACTTGATGGGCCGAATGGCCTACTTCTACTCCTATCCCTTATCACCTTTATGATGCTTGTGATCCTATCAGTTCAGTTTAGTTTAACCCCCTCACCTGTGTTCACCTACATGACCTGCTGTGCTTTGTCCTGCCCCTCCATTTTGTTTACCTTTCTCTCCACCCTCCCCTGCAATCAACCTGAAGAAGGGTCTCAACCCGAAACGTCGCCTATACATGTTCTCCAGGGATGCTGCCTGACCCATTGAGTTACTCCAACATTTTGTGTCTTTACATTGAAATCTAAGCTGAAAATTCTCCAGCTCCATTAAAACCCCCGGCCAAAAATGATCAAGATTTTTAGACACGACCCCCAATGCCCCCCATCAGCTGCTGTTTTTTTTAGTTTTGCGTCTTTAATTTCAGATTGTGCCTCTGAGAGGCACCCAGGGAAGCTGTTCTATATTAATTGCAAGCCATTGTTATCAAGAGCACAGATGCTCAGCAACAATGTTACATTTGATTGTTTCTATTTCCTGGTTTGCAACGAAGAAAATAAATGCCCGCAGAGACTGAAAACACAAGTGCCAACTGAGCACTTTCAGAGTCCCGTTGGCTACATGATCGTTGTACAATTAGGTGCCTATGCTTGTGTCATCAATCCGAATCAAAGTTATACATCATGACCAAGACCATAGTGCATCATCCCCCCCATTCCATCTGCAGCCTTTGATGTATTTGCATACATGCTCATCGATCAGATCATTGCCAAGGCCAAGGCCTCCTGTCTCATAGCCTTCCATTTTAAGCCTGCATTGTTACCTTTCATGGATCCAAGGATCTGATACGGATGTCAGCGTTTATGGAGAGAAGGCAGGAGAATAGGGTTAGAAGGGAGAGATAGATCTGCCATGATTGAATGGCGGAGGAGACTTGATGGGCTGAATGGCCTAATTCCTATCACTTACGAACTTATGATCTATTCTGAAGTTGAGGAGACTATCATTCTGAAGAAGGGTCTCGACCCAAAATGTCGCCCATTCCTTCTCTCCTGAGATGCTGCCTGACCTGCTGAGTTACTCCAGCATTTTGTGAATAAATACCTTCGATTTGTACCAGCATCTGCAGTTATTTTCTTATGCTATATGATCTATTCTTGGTCCAATACGCCTCCTCAATAATTAATTTTGGAGTCATCATCTGCAGATGTGGGGTCAGCTATTTACGTTGAAAATACTATTGTGGCACATCTTTCACTCCTAATACTTCTGATGTTATTTTTTTAAACAATAATTCTCTCTTGTTAAACATTGGGAAGAATTTTAAGGACTGTTGTTGATTTCCACCACAAATCTCTACTGCTGTCATTGAGTTAGTTACTCTGTAAGAAAAAGAACTGCAGATGCTGGTTTAAATCGAAGGGAGACACAAAATGCTTGAGTAACTCAGCAGGTCAGGCTGTATCTCGGGAGAGAAGGAATGGGTGACGTTTCGGGTCGAGGCCCTTCTTCAGACTGAGACCAGACTTAGTTACTCTGTTTGGTCACCATCTCAGAATGAATAAGATCTATTTACATAAAGGTGAAATCCGTCACAATATTTTTAACCTTACAAAGACCATCCACTGCCAAATTTGTAACTAATTCCGGACATCTGCGCCTTTCTCTCCTACAACACTGTTTCAGCTTGTACAGTTCAGTGTCTATACTTGTGCAAACGGGCGGCACGGTGGCGCAGCGGTAGAGTTGCTCCCTTACAGCGAATGCAGCGCCGGAGACTCAGGTTCGATCCTGACTAAGGGCGCCGTCTGTACGGAGTTTGTACGTTCTCCCCGTGACCTGCGTGGGTTTTCTCCGAGATCTTCGGTTTTCTCCCACACTCCAAAGACGTACAGATTTGTAGGTTAATTGGCTGGGCAAAATGTAAAAAGAATTGTCCCTAGTGTGTGTAGGATAGTGTTAGTGTGCGGGGATCGCTGGGCAGCGCGGACCCGGTGGGCTGAAGGGCCTGTTTCTGCGCTGTATCTCTAAATCTAAAAAAAATCAAACAATCCGAATCAAAGTTACACTTCATGACCAAGACCATCGGGCATGATCCCACCATTTCTTCCACGGCAATTCTGCAGCCTTTGATGTGGTTAAGCTAATCATTCTCTTTGCATCCACACCAATCTATCAAATCAGGCGCTGAACTTTGAAGGGCAACGGATAAAATTAAAATATTGTGTTGAGATCTTTTACATGGTTTTTTCCAACTCAAACATTTTACACCTCTTTCCCTCCAAGCTGCCCATCACAGGAGCTTTTATCTACCTGGGCCTTTAGGTCCTGGATTTCCGTCATTGCCAGAGTGAAGCCACATCCAAACTGGAGGGACAGCACCTCATATTGCCCTTGGGTAGCTCACAACCTAATGGTATGAACATTGAATTCTCCAATTTTAGATAACCTCCACAAAACACACACCCCTCCTCTTTCTCCTCCATACCCACCCCCCTTTATTTCCCCCATCCCCTTCCCTGAATCCTGGCTGACCTTGCACCTATCTCTCCCTCTTCTCCCTCTCCACCTACATTCCTAAACAATTCACACCTCGTCAATCCTCCAGCTACACAATTTGCAACTCTCTAATCCTATTGTTTAACATCTCTTGTGGCCCCATAGCAGAAGCGTCCACGTCGCGGAGCTGAAAACTGGAAGTGTCCTGAGCTAATTCTGCTATCACCGTCATCTATTGTACAAGTGATGGCTCCCACTGATTGTCGCCGGAAGCTTGCGCCCTTTTCAGGACGAACGATGACAGTGATGTAACATTTGAAACATAGAAGATGGACACGAAAGACACTGTGTGTGTGTGTGTGTGTGTGTGTGTGTGTGTGTGTGTGTGTGTGTGTGTGTGTGTGTGTGTGTGTGTGTGTGTGTGTGTGTGTGTGTGTGTGTGTGTGTGTGTGTGCGTGCAAGTGTTCATCTCTGGTATCTGTCCAACAATCTGCCTAATTCTTGATTAGTACAGGTGTCAGTGGTTATGGGGAGAATGGATGAGAATGGGATTAGGAGGGAGAGATAGATCAGCTATGATTGAATGGCGGAATAGACTTGATGGGCCATATGGCCTAATTCAACTCCTATTCCTTATGACCTTATGACCTTTACTGTATTTTTGATTATGACATATTACATGTTATTGCATTTACATACATGTTGTGCTACAGCAAGTTAGAATTTTATTGTTCCATTGTCAGCATATATGACAATTAAACACCCTTGACTCTTAAAATAGGGTGACATTTACAGGCTAAAAACATGTATTTATACAGCAACTTTCCTGGACAAAGGATGCCTCGAATCCTTTAGAGCCAATTAAGTATTTTTCATAATATAATCACTTTTGATAATTAGTTTCCTCAAACCACTGCAATTAACGGTCAGGCAGATTAAAAGATCACTCCTGAAGCAGACGCATGGAATGGGGTTTTATAACATGTGAGCCAAAACAGCACATTATCCAAATTTAATTCATCATAGGTTAGGATTGAGGCTGTAGCAATTCAAATTGTATCAGTCATCTTGTCCTATCTGATGTTGAATATCGAAAAAATATACAAAGGTGAAATAAATGGGCCGGCACAATAGACAATAGACAATAGGTGCAGGAGGAGGCCATTCAGCCCTTCGAGGCAGCACCGCCATTCAATGTGATCATGGCTGATCATTCTCAATCAGTACCCCGTTCCTGCCTTCTCCCCATACCCCCTGACTCCGCATGGTGGCGCAGCAGTAGAGTTGCTGCCTTACAGTGCCAGAGACCCAGGTTCGATCCTGACTATGGCTGTAGTCTGTATGGAGTTTGTACGTTCTCCATGTGATCTGCGTGTGTTTTCTCCGGGAACACCGGTTTCCTCCCACCCACCAAAGACCTACAGGTTTTCAGGCTAATTGCCATGGTAAAATTGTAAATTGTCCCTCGTGTGTGTAGGATAGTGTTAGTGTACAGGGATGTGCTGGTCGCCGTGAACTCAGTGGGCCAAAGGGCCTGTTTTGGCACTGTACCTCTAAACTAAACTAAACTTCATAAATATTACAGACCATGAAATAAATACAGAGAAGGAGGTTTTTCCATCCATCATACATGTGCCAAATGTTTGAAAGAGCTTTACAATTATCTTCATGCACTGCTCTTAAACCCCTGCTATGTTTTCTCTTTCAAAGGTTTATCCGATAAGCTATATAATTAATCCAACTCACTTCCAATTATTTCTAAAGTTTGAAGGTTTTGATAACAATCTAAGACAACTGTGAGAAAATAGCTTGCCAGTGAAAAATATGCCAGAAAATTAGCAAAGGTAGGTGAAAAAAGTGGATCATTGACCAGATCTTATTCACATGGCCCACATGATATACAAAGGAACTATGGTGCAAACCCTTCACTACTCTTATAAAGGGGGTCCTTCATGAGTTTTAGCCACTTTCCCACTTTGTCAATAGAAATACTGTTATTTTCCAGAAGTCACAGTTAAATATTTTAAAGTGAATGTGTAGGAAGGAACTGCAGATGCAAATGTTTAGAAGGCCAGGTATATTTTACATATTTTGCTCCTATCAAATGTTTAAAAGATCTGCTCCTGTTTAATTAAAATAATAATGTGTTCTTCACAATGACAAAAGTAGTTTTCTGAAAGGATCCGTAACCTTAAATGACTAAATGTAAACAACTCATGTCAGTCTCTCACAAAGCACATTTAAACATGTCCACAACCTTAGCCCTAACTCTAAGACTCTTTGTTAAGTACCCAAAGTTAACATCATGTAACATTCATAAACAATAGTATACATTAATATATGTACGTACCATGTGCAAATAAACACACCATTCTGATTTTGCAATTAGATTTGTTTAATTCACTTGATCCTAATGATAGATAATATTTGATGATACCAAACGTGATTTAGCTAGTTGATAGTGAACAGGACTGTAAGACAACTTTATCTGATAGAGGGCAAACAGATCAAAAGTTGAAAGCAACTGTCTTTTTTGAAAGATAAATGAAATGGTAAAGAATGGATTCTGCAGCCCATGAAAAATCCATTTATTTTCTTTTGTACTTGAATGACTTGAACTAATTTGCATTTTTGTTCCTTGTTCACACAGAGATTCAAGGAATGGTTCAGGAAATAAGAAAAAAGGGACTAAATACCAAGAGTAGCTGCTAGATTATAGAAATGAATTAAAGATGGTCTCTTGAGTTCTCTTAAATGAATAACGTTTTAAGTATTTTCCTATTTTACCTTTCAATTTGTAAGTGATAGAAAATGGAAATAGTTTCAAAAGATGACCTCCTCAATTAATAGAAAGCTGCTTAATTTTAATTAAGTAACATTTGCCAAAGAACATGAAAAACTTACATTGACATTTCAAGTTGATCTGCCATATGGGTATCATCATTTAACACACATTTGACAAAAGAATCAGAACCCTTCCCAACCATTTATTCATCCACTATTTTTTTTCCGGTCAGAACTAAATTCATCTCTTTGGATATGTTCCATGTAAACTTTCAATACTTACATGAAGATAAAACATTTCCCTTCCTACTCCAATATGTATATAAGAACAGGACTGGCAGCATTTAATTAACACGTACATCAATAGCAAAGTATCTGAACAGCAATTTTTTATTCCTTGGTTCAGACCCCCGTGTAGTCGCACGAGATGCATTGGAGCAATTTATATAAGAAGTGGCAGGTATTAGATGTGGTAATGTTGCCTTTTTAGAAAAAATAACATTTATCTTCATATTGTAAAAGAAGAAAAATAACATGTACAATTGAGTGGCTTTGTTTCCCATCCAACATATGTCCTTAATCGAAGCCAGATGTTGTGTCAGTTTAAGCCATTGAAGAAAGTCAAGAATTCGCCCTCTCTTGAAACCAGTACAGTTTCCACAAATTAAACTGCCCACGTTGAAATCAGGCAAAAAAACGCAAGCTAAGTTCGATCTTCATTATTGTTATCTTTGAAGTTACCACCAACAGTGGTAATTTTGGCTATTAAAAACAGAAGTGGACCATTCAGCCCATCAAGCCTGTTCTATCATTCATCTGGAACATGGCTAATGGCATCTTCACTCCATGTGCACTTTGGCCCCGTAGCTCTAATTTGACCATTACATATACATAGATGTCACGGTCTCTGTAGCTCTTTAGAGAAAAAAATTCCCATGAGAAAAATGAACAAACTTTAGCAGATTCATTAATGAAAATATGTTTTATGTCAGGGTTGTAAATTTAGCAATATAAAGTCACCCCATGATAAAAATGGTGCTGCTGTCTCACATCTCCAGTGCCCTGAGTTGGTTTTGGCCTTGGTTGGGTGCTGTCTGTGTGGAATTTGCCTGCTCTCCCTGTGGCCACATGGTTTTTCTCCACTTTCCACATCCCAAAGTCATGCAAGTTTGTAGGTTCAATGACCACTGTAAACGACACATGACGTAGGTGGGTGGAAGGAGAATTGTGGACAGGAGGAGAACTGAAGAGCTGCAAGAGGAGAAATAGGATTTGTGTAGATAGGTACTTCTTGTCTGCATGGACATGGTGGGCTGAAGGACTCGTTTCCTTGCTGAATGACTCAATTATGTATACGGAAATAAGGCCTCTGACCCATATCCAATGTACATTGCAGGCAAATCACCACCACACTATTGTCTTTCCTCCTGCAAACAATTAATTGTTTCAATGCAGAGTCTCCCTGCATTATGAAAATTGAAGCAATTCATGCCATAGCATTACGTTATATATTTCAATGTAAAAATAATTCATAATTTCTTTTGATTGTTATGTTTATCATTTTAAGGTGTAATATTTAAAGTAATTTAGGGCAGATCAATGGAAATGCTCAGCCTAGTCACCCTGCTCCTTTTCCCTTCTCTGCATGCTCAACTCCTATCCTCGAGTTCCCTATTTCCCTTTTATCCCTCCTCATACTCCTTCCCCCTTTCCCATTCCGCTCTCATCACCCCTCAGGATTTTACACTCTCTCCCTCTCTTCTTTCCTGATCTGACATCCTTTCGTCTTCTTTTCACTTTAAACTTATGTTACTGATTCCACCCATCTGCCAATCACCCCCTCCCACCTATATTCATCTATCACCTGCCAGAGGTTTCCTACTCCCACCTCTCTTTTCAAGCCTTTACACCATCAATCTGAAGAATGGTCCCAACCCAAAGCATCGTCTGTCCATTCTGTCCCCGGCTCAGTAAGATGTCCCATTCCCCATTCCAGACTGCAGGAAGACATTTTGAATTAATGAATTAAAATTAATTAAAATAGTTGAAAACCTTAGCGACGCAGTGGTGCTGGTTTCCGACGGGCACGGTGACGGACGCACCACACATCTCTGTCCTCCATACAGCTGGCAAGCTCCTCTTTTGTCTCTACATATGCGTCTTCCATCAACGTCCTCAGCATGGTCTTGTTTGGTCGTCCCGGGATCCGTCTTCCATGGTTGGGTTCCCACAGCACAACCTTGTTTGCTGGTATTTCTGGATGGCGGTGGCAATGACCAGCCAGCCTCACCCTTCTCGACCTGAAAGATGCACTTTAGCTTGGTGCAGCCAACACAAAAGCTCTATGGGGGAGGATCACAGTCGAGGGTCCTTCCATTACTGGATATTGAGGGGCTGAGATTGGTGGGGCCACCCTCAAAGAAGGGAAGGGGTATCACCCTGGGGGGGTCACATGAGTGACAAGGGAGTTTTGTGTAAAGACAGGTGCTAATACAACTGAGTATGACACAATTGAATGCATGGACGCTAAAAATGTATGAGTAGGAATGAACTGCAAATGCTGGTTTTGACAGAAGGTAGACGCTAAAAGCTGAGGCTGAAGTAACTCAGCGGGTCAAACAGCATCTCTGGAGAAAAGGAATAGGTGACGTTTTGGGACCCAAACATCACCTATTCCTTTTCTCTAAAAATTGTGAAGTGTTTTTGTATGGTTTTGTATGTATTTTTTATTCTGCATAAAATTATTTTTTTTAATTAAAAAAAAAGTCCATTCCACAGATGCAGCTTGACCTACTGTAGTTCCTCCAGCAGTTTATCTTTTGCTCGATTCCAGCATCTGCAGCTTCCGTAAGGAACGCCCAGGGAATCTCTTCATTTAAAATGAAAAACAACTTAATTTTTCTTAGTCAAATTGATCCCTATGTTTGTCATCACTTTGAGGTTTTCAGACAAATTAATTTATTGTCTTTGCCCATTATTAGCAATTACATTTCCAGCCACTTAGATCCAATGTTTTAGAATTGTTTCATGTAACCTTTTATTTTCTTTAAGATTTTTCTTCAAATTTTGCTTTTTCAACTTCACTCCAATATTTACTATTTCTTTCTCCAGCTTGCAGCCTGTTTCTTCCGATTGCATCTCTGTGGCAAGCTATTTTTAAATTGAAAGTGCCACAAAAAGTACATGTTGTTTATTTTGTTAATCTTATTTATTTTATCACTCCTGGCTTTGGGAGAACGGTGATGTACATACTGCTTGATACTGCCTTCATGGGTTTAATATTCCACTCAACACCAATCTTTATCTGGGGATAGAAATTTGAGCTGTTGCCTGCATTGGCATTTCCCAGTAAAATGACCACAATAAACCCTTCCTTTGCTCTTTCTCAAACACACATCCATTTACATTTACAACTGTTACAGAATGGGTCGTTCTATTGCCACCTAATGATCCCAGAGTCCCCTCCTAATGTGTTTATCCTATGTTTGCTATTAAACCTTAACTGCTAAAAATGTTTTGTAACTAATGTATTTAACATTTGGGCACGTGTAATGAATGGCAGAAAATTTCCCCACCAGTTGCGAGAGCCCACTTTGTTTTAAAAGCGACACCATCCATCTTCATTACGTTATTTTTATGTACTAAAACGGTGGAGGATCAAATGATCGGCAATGCAGTGATGTCACTGAATCACAAACAAAGTCGTTGAGCACAACAGAATTTTTAAACCAACCTATTTTAATCAGATCACATTGATGTTAGGCCAACAACAAATAATAGCTCATAAGAGTCTGGAGCCAGAAACAGAAACAGCTGAATTGCTGATTCTGGAGAAAACCTTGAAGCTTCCCCAAGCACTAACCAGATGTTTACCTTTTCAACAGTTTTGAGAGATTTGGCACACAGCACTGGCTCCATAACCACACTTGCCAGCTAACAATGTCTGCTCTTTATTATGATTTTCAACATATCCCTTTTTTTTTAAAGGAATTTAATTTGTTTTAAATATTATTTCAAAGCCACACAGAAAACATAATAAAAATTGAGTTTAAAAATATTTAATTCAGATGAACGTCACAGTTGGAATTAAAAACGGAAAGCATTGAAAACACAGTGAGTCAGTCAACAGTTAAAAAAGAAGGTGGGTTTGATACTTTGGGTGCAATGCTGCATCTATTTTGGTAGTACAGTGTTCTCAGTGGAATATTCCGTTTAGTTTATAAAGACTGGTTGGAGGGGGAGGGATCTGATTGAACCAGGTTGCAGCAAAGAGAGTTTTTACAGATAAAGCTGTGTTGTTGCTCTGTTCACTGGTGCGTAATCTCCAGTCGAACTGTTGGCAATGTCCATACAATAGGGCTACACATTCTGTGAACATGGTGCGGCTCCAAGTGCATTGTTTCTTACACTCTGTCTTGTATAAACATCTGCCTACGTCACTCCCGGTCTCCATTGTTAGGCCGACACCAGAAAGAGATAAAATGAATTTAAGCCCTTAAAACTAATATCCAGGATGATAAACCATTTTTTGGAACACTTAATGTTTTGACACCACCAGCCAGGAAAATTGTTGAATATCTTATTCCAAGAACCAGGCACATTTTTGATTCATCACCTGATTTCACTGGGCCGTTGAAAATACTATTTTAGCATGAATAAAACATGAGGATAACTTTGGATACTACTTTATATGGATGGAGCCTTTAGGGAGAGGCAAGGGGGACGCATTCCCCAAAATATTCTTAATAGATAATCGCCCTTTTCACTGCTGCCTGAGACTCCAGAATTGTCCCTGTATCACTTGAACTCCCCCGTCCCCACAGGATAGGAAAAAAACATTGCCTTGGCAAAGATAGATGGCTGCTGCTGCTGCTGGTAACTTTTCTTGGAGCTGCCGGAACAGATCATTTCCTTGATCTTCATGTCCTTTGCTAAAATGCAGTTGTTTGGATGATTTTCGAACAACTGCCCCAGCATCTACTGCCTTTATTAACAGCATCCGAATATCCCCAGCTAAATATGCAGAGCAAAGGTGGATCGCAGGTTAAAAAAAATACTGCCATTGCAAGGACAACCAGTTATGCAAAGGTAGTGCGAAACAGTAAAATATAGTCAAAAAGTCAAGAGTGTTTTATTGGCATATGTACCAGACAGAACAATGAAATTCGTACTTGCAGCAGCACAACAGAATATGTAAACATAGTGCTCTGTAAACAATATAATAAATGAGAAAAAAAGGTCAGAATATATATGTGTATATATATATATATATATATGAGAGAGAGAGAGAGAGAGAGAGAGAGAGAGAGAGAGAGAGAGAGAGAGAGAGAGAGAGAGAGAGAGAGAGAGAGAGAGAGAGAGAGAGAGAGAGAGAGAGAGAGAGAGAGAATATATAGATATGTGTGCGTGTGTGTGTGTTTATATATGTGTGTGTGTGTGTGTGTGTGTGTGTGTTTATAAATATATATATATGTGTGTGTGTGTGTGTGTGTGTGTATTTGTATATATACATATACATACACACATATATGTGTATAGGTATACATACACATATATATGTTAAATGTGTATATATTTACACACACATATACATACAAATACACATACATACACACAAATGCAGCGCCGGAGACTCAGGTTCGATCCTGACTTTGGGCGCCGTCTGTACGGAGTTTGTACGTTCTCCCCGTGACCTGTGTGGGTTTTCTCCGAGATGTTCGGTTTCATCCCACACTCCAAAGACGTACAGATATGAAGGTTAATTGACTGGGTAATATGTAAAAATTGTCCCCAGTGTGTGTGTAGGATAGTGTTAGTGTGCAGGGATCGCTGGGTGGCGCGAACTCGGTGGGCCGAAGGGCCTGTTTCCGCGCTGTATTTCTAAATCATACTCATAAAAATAAACAAACTATAATAATGCAAAAAGACAAAACCAATGCCCCAAGTCACCATAATCAAAATGGTAGAAAACTGCAGATGCTGTTAATCTGAAACAGGGAAAGAAAGAAAGAAATATATAACCCTATTTATTTCCTTCTCTTCCCCAGGTCTGATGAAGTGTATGAGAGATTCATATTTTCAAACCCCTCTCAACAACCCTAAGATCATGATCTGAGGGAGAGTTGTACTGTTGGAAGTGATATCTCTTGGATACCTTCTTAAACTGACGCGCTTCTAGAGTAGATGCAAAAAGTCCAGTGACTTAACTTTAACAAAAAAGGCAGAGATTTCCTTATACCTTTGCCAACATTTATCCATCAGCCATCATCATATTTCTTGATCTGGATTTTGAGGCAAGTGACAAAGGTACTGGGGTCTACTTTCCTGGGTACAGTGGTTCAGTTATGGGACGGGAGTTTAGATGTCTGGACTAATAATCCAATGATCCAAGTTAAAAACCCAGCACGACAGCTGTAGAATTCCAATTCAGTTACCAACTGTTCTTAATAATGATGGCCCCTAAAGCAACAGGATTGTTGCAAAAGTTCATATGGTTTACTAAAGTCCTTTAGTGGAGGAAGTTTGACATCCTGATCCAGGCTGGTCTACATATGATTGACTCTTAAGTAGCCTAGAAAGCCACTCAGTTGTATATAGATCACAGCTCCTTCTCGAGGATAGTAGGGGATGTGCAATAAATAAGATAGACACAAAGTGCTGGAGTAACTCAACGGCTAAAGCAGTATCTCTCAAGGAAATAAGATGGGTGACGTTTCGGGTCGGGACCCTTCTGAAGAACCTGTCCTTTTTCTCCAAAGATTTTGTCTGACCCGCTGAGTTACTCCAGCACTTTATGCCTATCTTTGGTATAAATCAGCATCTGCAGTTCTTTGTTTCTATGATGTGCAATAAATGCTGGCTTAGTGATGAGAATTCTTGCCACCAACACCCAGGTTCTGAAAAATGAATTACAGCATGGAACCAGGCCCTTCGGCCCAACACTTCCAGACTGACCGAGATGCCCCATCTGCAGTAGTCCCAATTTGCCTGCAACTGTATGTTTAGATAGATAGTTAAGTAAATAAGTTACCATGTCAACTGCTGCCCACAAAATGTTAGTAGTGTTGGAGCGCAATTTGCAGATTTGATCCCTTATGGTGTATTTTTGAAGGTATCTGCAGTGACACTAGCATATTCCTCCAACCAATCTTAATGAAGGATCTTAGAGCAGAACCAAAGAACTACAGATGCTGGTCAATATGCAAAATGACACCAACTGCTGGAGTAACTCAGCAGATCAGACAGCATCTCTGGAGAACATGGATAGGTGACATGTTGGGTTGAGATCCATCACCAGGCCTGACATCAGAATCCTAACAATGGACTATAAAGCAGGAAATTAGATTTAAATGATATGTATAAAGTGAAATGAGAATTGCAAAATGCAAATTGCATTAAAGAAAAAAGTTTAAAGATGCAGGTAAAAAATAAATCTTAACATTTCAACACCAGATTGGTTAAAACATCGACAATAAGGAGCACAATACTTCACCAGTTAAAAATCAGATATTCTAGAAAGAGGTGCTGTATTTCATAGGGATAAATAGCTTGATTTAGTTGCAACTCCAATTGCTGAGGGAAGCAGAGTGGAAATTGTAAAGGAAATGGTCATAATCTCCCAAAAAGATTAAAGATTTGAAAATGTTGCAGCTTTGATCAAAAAAGGATGAAGGATAAAAACAGCTAATTAATGATGTTGAAAACTTGCTACATACAAAAACATTCATGTAGCACCTTTGATGTCCCTCTCAGATCACCCTAATTGATTTACTTCTGAAGTATAGGCTTTGTTGCAATGAATGAAATGTAACAGCATTGTTGACTATCAAGATCCCAGAATTCCATTTTGCACAGACTTGTCCAGCCATGATAAAACCTTTTTTTTTAAAAGTGCCTCTTTAAAACATATTTAGTTGCCCCTTACTGTGGTATAAACATGAGCTAGAACAGTAGAGGACAACTCTTGAGCTCAGCGGGACAGACAGCATCTCTGGAGAGAAGGAATGGGTGATGTTTCAGGTCGAGACCCTTCTTCAGAGTACAAGGGTCTTGACCCGAAACATCACCCATTCCTTCTCTCCAGAGATGCCGCCTGTCCCACCGAGTCACTCCAGCACTTTGTGTCCATCTTCAGTTTAATCCAGCATCTTCAGTTCCTTCCTACACAAAACACTCTTGCGCTGTCAGAATATTATCACGGACTATTTACTTCCAGGGCCTCAATTACCATTCCCACCTGAAAGATGCATCAATGATCCTCAGATAGTGAACCACCCTTTAATTCTGCACCACAGTATCTGGCAAGGTTTTCATTCTCAGATCTCTGAATGGTGATTTGAGGTCTGACCCCCCCCATCTCATTCAGAGGAATGAGCATCATCAATTAAGCATGAGCTACAGGCTACAGCTGACACACTAATACACAACTGGTGTGCAATAAATCCATTTTGAATGTACATGTGCATTGTTCCAGTGAATCAAATAATAAAATCATTTTGTGTATTATTTTTATCTTGCTATTTTATGCTTGCTATTTTTTTTTGCTTCTCTTCCTTTTTTCATTTAAAGACATTGTCTTTTTTTAATGGAATGTGGTTCTACAGGTGCCAGACACCACCGCTCCTCCTCCCTGCCCCAAATCCATGCCTGCTCCGAGTATCCATTATTCATGTATGAGTCCTGACAATAAGTGTTGATGGACTATTCAGATGTGAAAAACATCACGGCCAAGCCTAATCCCATTACTGATGTTCATAAATTTGCACTTCCAGCAGAACTCTCCGGATGTTGATCACCCTGAGCAATTTCCCCTTCTCCATCCGAAAGAGGCTTTGACCTGTAGTCAAATCTCCACTCAGCAACCTGACACTTTAAACACAGTTAGGGGATATAATTTATGGAACTTTATTCCTTCTTGCTTAATCAGCAACTCACTAGATAAACCTGCTAAGGCAGTGGAGAATTATTTTACATACACACAAACACAGACACACACATGCATTTAATTGGAAATGGATAAATATCTTATGCCTATAAGCGTGTGTGTATGTGCGCCAGTGTGAGTGTGAGTGTGTGTGTGTACGTTTGTGTCTGTGTGCATTTGTGTGTGTGTGTGTGTGTGTGTGTGTGCCTGTCTATCTGCTGCCGTTTGCGTGTGTGTGCTTGTTTCTGCATGTGTTCCTGGATATTGAAATTTAAATAGAAAATATTACTGACTTTTCAGGATGTATCTATGACTGTTTGAGTGTGAGTGAGTGTGTGAGTGTCAGTGTGTGCGTTTGTTTCTGTATGTGTGCATAGATATTGAAATCTAAATAGAAAAATTACTGACTCTGTTCAGGAAGTGCAAAGAATTACATTTTTAGTTGAACATCTGTTGTCAATCTAACAGTTCTTTGTTTGATTGGCCCTTTGAAGCTTTGTGCAGATTTAGTTTGCAAATTATATCTTTACATGTTTGACGTTCTTAATTACTTAACTTGAACAACAAATGAGCATGCCTGGTAACAGAGGATAGCTCATTGTTTAATGAATGAGAGGAAAGATTAGGTGTTAATTAACTAAGTACTTTCAAAAGTACATTTCTCAGAGCAATATGTAGACCTGCTCTGACATTTTGCTTACTGGTGCTTATTTTACATTTGCAATCAGCTGCGAGATGTTTCTCTTACAGTAAGTCTGGAATAATTTCCTCCCTCCTGCAGTTTGTTTGTAGTGATCAATCATGTGGGGCCCACTGCCTTCATTTTTGCACCATCACTACTTTTAGGAAGGAGGGGAAATTGCCTTGCATACATAGATACAAAAGTTCAAAAAGCAATTGCAGCAAAACCCATTGGTCCTATCGATAGCTAATACACTACTGCATTATTTCCCGCTTACAATAGTGGCATTGAAACATGTGCAGAATTCTAGCACTTCACCACGTGAAATGGTGCAAATGAAAAAAGACCAACCTCCTGATCATTTCCAGTAAAAAAATAATCTGATTTGTTTGCTGCGAGTCGCAAGGTGATGATAAAATTCTGAAGCACGCATTCTTGATTTCTTTTTAAGATTACCGTTGGTGTTGTGGAAGCCGAATATTTTTTTTAGAAGTTGGAAAGGTCCCTGCATTTAAGTGCTTTAATGCGCTATTGAAGAAGTTCTGCATTATTTGAGGAACAATGAAGTCACCCCCTGATGGCTTGCACACGGTGTGGCACTGGGGGGGGATGGGTAGACTTACATTGCTAGATATTCAAGATAGGCCGGAACATGTGGGTTGAATGAGAAGCTGATTACGTGGAAACTGGAGATTTGTGTGACTTATGCCTGTTTAACAGCTGTGCTGATGTAGGGTCATAATTAAAATAAATTAAGGTTGTAAGTACGGCTGCTTAGCTACAGGCACTGTTGTGCTTTTAAAAAAAAAAATGGATTTGAAAATAAAAAGTCTTTAAAACTCTTTATAAAAACAATTTAAATACAAATGTACACATTGATACATATCAGTGCTGATATTTTAGTCTTAAATATGATCCCATAAATTTTCAAGAGTCAGTAGACTAATAAAAACTGGAACAACTCCCTCCACCAGCATAATACAAATAGAACATGGTTTTCCACGTGATTATGTTTCAAAAGAAATGTGTTTTAAGTTCAGGAAGTTATTTTCTCCTGTGACTGTATCTGTTTGCCTAAACTTGCGTTTTACTTATACTCGATAAATTTTATGTTTTACCTCAAGCTGACCATTTAGCAACGACTACCATTGGTATTTTAAGCAGACATTTGTTCCCATTCAGAACTCCTCTTTCATTCTGTTCCAAGTTATGCACTTGGTATGTATTCTCTATACTCTTAATTTATTTTTAAAGCCCCTATGCTATTTTTTTTTTACACACACAGCTCCACAAGTCTAGATTAGTGTGATAGTGACAGAATGACAAAGGAAGAAAGGATCGAAGCAGATGTATTCAAATGTTTCGCCCTTCTCTCAGTCTTTCATTGTTTTCCACCATTTTCTGTATAATGTAACCTCATGAGAATTCATCCATGCATTTAATGTAGTGCTTGGAATGCAGCAACTGAGAGCAGTGTTTCTGGTGATATGGCCCTTTTGCTGGGTTATTCATTTTGAAGGTCATAAATCACATTGTAGAACATCCTTTCCTGCTGTTAGGATTATTTTTGACTGTAATATAAAACAAATCTAAACAATTTTAACTAAATAATCTCTTACAAGAGTGCATTGATTTTTCTCTCACTCCCACCCCCACCATTTCTTCACCCTGCCTCTGACTTGCATAATTTGAACTCACATCCCCTCTCTCTGTTCAAAGTGATCAATTCATTTTGCCGTACTGACACGGTCCATTCTTCAAGTGCATTGACGCAGGGGGGAAAAAAAATACATTTCCATTGTGACCACAGTGCATAGAAATTCAGAATTATCTTAAAATAAAGAATAATCGAAGTAATGTATCCAGTAAAGAGGGGTGTATTCTGGAGGTAATATTCTAACATAACATTTATTTTCATACACATTTTTTGGCCCTATCTTAAAATCGGTGAATCATAGTGAAAGATGGTTCAGACTGTATACAACTGAAGCTCATAGCCCCTGAGTTTGATACTCCCAAAATTGCCAGTGACCACGTGCTCCTGGGATGACCCCTACTCAGCATGATCTGTAAATTTCAGCTGATTTGAATTTTACTCACATCCTAATCCATTTTCCATTTACCTTTCACCTCACTGGCCTCCACTGATGCCTGTTCTTTCAGTCTCCAAGTCATCCTAAAACCCCTTAATTCCAACCATTCACCCACCTCTACTTTTAAAAAAAATTACTTTCTCTTGCCTCTGCGTCTTGCGGCTTTTTCTTCCCACTGTCCTACAATCAGCAGCAGTGTCCGAAGACTCGATCCCGCCTTTCCCTTCTTCTCATTTCAAGGCCCTTCTTTAATGAATACTGTGCCTTATAATTGACTTTAAAGGCAGTCTGCTCAAATCGGCAGCGCAAGGACCTAACCTAAATTCCACTGTCATGTATTTTAAGATAGGAATTAGTAAAGAGTGATTAGGAATGGGAACTCCGGCTGATCTGATTCCACTCTAAGCCAAAGATGCTGTATCCATGAATACAGTATTAGTTAACTAACTATAAATCGGCACCAAACCGGTCCCAAATTAATAACCTCAAGAATAACTTCAGCATTTCAGTAATCTGAAACATTTTGACATGAAAGTCACAAGGCATTATTTTTAATTATTGTATCTAAGGCACGGTGTATGGCGTTTAAAACTTGGTTTAGCAATTTCACAAACTGAAGGCATCCCAAAAAGCTTTGAAATGATTAAGCATTTTGAAATATGGTTATTATTGAAATATTATTTTTAAATACATTAGTAAATTTATGCACAATAATCATTTGGGATCCAAAAATGATTCCATAACGTTCATAAGCTTGTGTTTTTTTTTCGCTATCTTGAACATACCAAAAAAGAAATTGATTTACATACGGCCAAGATTCTTTGTGCTAAGTGGGTGAATTTTACTTGATATCTGATTGCTGTTGGGATATTTAATCCAGACCCTCCAGCCATCTCAAGGGCATACGCATAAAGGTCCCTAGGCAATGCAGAGGCAGGGACATTAATCAGTATATAACATTTGATTGACTTCACCCAAATTAAACATAGAAACATAGAAACAGAAAATAGGTGCAGGAGGAGGCCATTTGGCCCTTCGAGCCAGCACCGCCATTCATTGTGATCATGGCTGATCATCCACAATCAGTAACCCATGCCTGCCCTCTCCCCACATCCCTTGATTCTGCTAGCCCCTAGAGATCTCTCTAACTCTATTTTAAACTCATCCATTAAATTGGCCTCTACTGCCTTCTGTGCCAGAGAATTCCACAAATTCACAACTCTCTGGGTGAAAATGTTTTTTCTCATCTCAGTTATAAATGGCCTCCCCTTTATTCCTAGACTGTGGCCGATGGTTCTGGACTCCCCTAACATTGGGAACATTTTTCCTGCATCTAGCTTGTCCAGTCCTTTTATAATTTGATATGTTTCTATAAGATCCACTCTCATCCTTCTAAATTCCAGTGAATACAAGCCCAGTCTTTCCAATCTTTCCTCATATGACAGTCCCTCCATCCCAGGGATTAACCTCGTGAACCTACGCTGCACTACCTCAACATAAAGGATGTCCTTCCTCAAATTAGGAGACCAAAACTGCACACAATACTCCAGATGTGGTCTCACCAGGGCCCTGTACAACTGCAGAAGGACCTCTTTACTCCTATACTCAAATCCTCTCGTTATGAAGGCCAACATGCCATTAGCTTTCTTCACTGCCTGCTGTACTTGCATGTTTACTTTCAGTGACTGGTGTACAAGGACACCCAGGTCTCGTTGCACTTCCTTTTTTCCTAATCTGACACCGTTGAGATGATAATCTGCCTCCTTATTCTTGCTGCCAAAGTGGATAACCTCACATTTATCTGCATTATACTGCATCTGCCATGCATCTGCCCACTCACTCAACCTGTCCAAGTTACCCTGCAACCTCCTAGCATCCTCTTCGCAGTTCACACTGCCACCCAGCTTTGTGTCATTTGCAAATTTGCTTGTGTTACTTTTAATTCCATCATCAAAATGATCCCTGACAAAGTTAATCCGTGAACCTCACAATTGAAGTTTGAATTACGATGCAATAGAACTTTATTTATCCCAAGAGGGAAAATTGATCTAATTAATGCGATTTTCACAAACAGCATTTGCGTGATCTGCAAAGCTGTTATAATCCCATTTTTATAAAGTTGGTAATGCACCTGGTAGCCACGCAACACTAACCAGAATACCACTGAGTGGAGTACGACCTCATGGCTACTCATACTTCTCCACAAATCCCTCTCCAGTTTTGTCATTGGTATCCCACCTCTAATTCTCTTTGACCCTCTGATCATCTCCCTGATCAACTCCTTGTCTCCTCAGACCTGGATTTCAACCATTTCCTCAGATCCTTCCCGTCAGTCATTTCTCAGTCCTAACTTTTTCATGGATTTCAACTACTGCCCAACCTACATCCCCATATTTCCCATCGTCATCCTCTATTAACTTCCTTGGCCTTCCCCACTAATCGTCTTCTTCATCCAGGGTTGTTGATGGACACACTTCCTCCATGATCTCACTCACCAAAACGGTGGAATATCATGCCGGAAAGACTTTAGGTGCTTTCAGCAGTAAGCCCTGTTTTGCAATGCGTGACGCATTTGGACTTGTGCCCAAAACTAGTGCAGGCTTTCAGCGTAGGGAACTGCTTGATGCATTTTTTTTTCATGCATTGAAGAATTTTGCATTATTATCCATTTGATTCCTCCAGTGGCCAAGGGATCAAACTGCATCTTCTAATGCGATATTAAGCAAGTGCTGCACAACTTTATTAAGGAAAGGGCCAGATTGACAATCCAAAATATTTCTGTGAGCCACACACATGGGAAAGGAAGTTCCAAATTCCCTCTGAGGTTCCCATTACTCATTCCAATTGCACTCTGACATTAGATTAGTTATGGAGTCCATGCCAGACCACCAACCTCCTGTAGTTTTCCAGCAGTTACACGGAGTCGTACAGCATGCAAACTGGCCCTTCAGCCCATGAAATCTAGTCTATCAAGCATCTATCTGCACTACTCCTACACTAATCCCTTCTTTATTCACCCCAGAATCCCAGTTACACCTGGAAATCTGAATACTAAGCTTGCACCAGCATCAGTGACCCGATTCCCTGCGATGTACAGTGCTGGATCAGAGGTACATGCTCCGGCTTTGGGTCATTCACATAGGTTTAATTTATTGAGAAAACAATTACATTCAAAATGATTTAATCTCTCCACATCCCAAAAACATGCAGATTGACAGGTTAAATGGTTGCTCCGAATGACTGCCATAAATAAAACCTTTTCATTTTTGTATTTATTATCATTCCAGTTAATTACACTTGGTGTGGTTTTAAACAATCAGAATCGAAAGAGAAATATTGCAAGTGAAATATTGTTTAGTTTGCAAAAATGATCGGACTTTACTGGCTTTATCTTGCACTGAACATTATTCAGGTTATTCCCTTTATCATGTATCTGTACGCTGTGAATGGCTTGTAAGAGGGAACTGCAGATGCTGGTTTAAACCAAAGATAGACACAAAAAGCTGGAGTAACTCAGCGGGACAGGCAGGATCTCTGGAGAGAAGGAATGGAGACTGTTCCATCACTGACCATCTGAAGAAGGGTCTCGACCCGAAACATCACCCATTCCTTCTCTCCAGAGATGCTGCCTGTCCCGCTGAGTTACTCCACCTTTTTGTGTCTATCTTCGGCTCGATTGTAATCATGTATTGTCTTTCCACTAACAAAGGCTTTTCACTGTACCTCGGTACACATGACAATAAACTAAACTAAACTAAACTGAACGAAACTAAATTAAATGCATAAATGCTTCCTGCAAGTAATTTGCAGCTTTTTGATCTTCCATGCTTTATAATTGAAAATTACATCCTGCTTTCCTTTCTTGTATTATCAAAATATTTCTGCACATTTCTGACTTCCTGCATATCTTTGTGGATAAAGGACAAGCTTTCACACCTGCATTTAACTTAACTATCTCAATCAGTGATATCCTAAAAATGTTCAGCATTTTTTAGTGCTGACAAAAATAGTGTATCATGCAGCATGGAGACAAGCACTTTGGCCCAACTTCCCCATGCTGTCCAAGATGCCCCATCTGCACTAGTCCCATCTGCCTGTGTTTCGAGGTCCCTCTAACCCATTGCTATCCATGTACCTCTTCAAATGTCTTTTAAATGTCTTTGTTATAGTACCTGCCTCAACTACCCCCGCTGGCAGCTCATTCCATGAAAAGGTTGCCCCTTAGGTTTCTGATAACCATTTTCACTGTTTACGATGCCACCTAATTTAGTGTCATCGGCACACTCACTAATAATGCCTTGTACATTCTAATCCAAATCTCTGATATAGAAGGCAAACAGCAATGGGCCCCGCACTGATCCCTGAGGCACACCACCGGTCACAGGCCTCCAATTTAAAAAAACAGCCGTCCTTCACCGTTCAGATACAAGCACAACATTTGAAAAACATTTGGACAGATACATTGATAGGAACGTTTTAGAGCGATGTGGGCCAAATGGGACTAGCTTGGATGGGGCATCTTAGTGGGCATGGACATGTTGGGCTGAAGGGCCTGTTTCCCTGCTGTGTGACACTGACTCTTCGAATGTGTATACAATGGACTACTTGCCAATTTGTCATTTCTGAGATGGCTGCCCTGAATTTTATTCATCTTCCACTTATGTGGCTACCTGACTCCTTCATTCTCCCTTGTCACAAATTAGGAGATTCCTTAATCAAAGTAATTCACAAACCTAAAAGCAAAGAGATCTGAAATTAGTGACATAGCTGGTAGAGCCAGCAGAGGCCTGATTCTGACATCAGTTACTGTCTGTGTGGAGTGTGCATGTTCTCCATGTAACTTCTTTATTGAGGAAAGGGCCAGATTGAAAGGGCCGAGTTTTTCCGGGTGCTAGGGTTTTCTCCCACATCACAAAGGCATGCAGATTCGCAGGGTAATTGGCCTCCGTAATGTGTACGGAATGGATAAGAAAGTGGGATAACATAACGCCAGTGTAAACGGGTGTGATTGATGGTTGACGTGAACTCAGTGGGCCAAAGGACCTGTTTCCATGCAGTATCTCTAAACTAAACTAAACATGTTTTTGGTTCCATCAACAGCTGAATAGATTCACAGGAATGTGGTTCTCCAAGACTATTTCTACATCTTTTGTTTTCTGTGTACAATGCACTTTAGGAGTTGATTGGACTGGCTTGATGTAAACACTTTGAAAAACCAAGATCAACTTGGAAAATAATTAGTCATGAAACCTAGCAACTTTGTTCCTGAACCTTTTGTTCCCTTCTCTGTTCCATTATAATTGACTTCAATTTTTATCTGGTAATTATTTCGCCATGATATTGTTTAAAAAGCAGTAGAACCATGATTTGCATTTGCAAAACATCTATACCACAATAAATCTTCCCACACTTGTCATTATGCAGGAAATAGTACAGAGAAGATTCATCAGGTTCTTGCAAGGACTCAAGGGCCTGAACTATAAGGAGAGGTTGGGAAGGCTAGAGGTCCAAGATAGACACAAAGTGCTGGAGTAACTCAGTGGGTCAGGCAGCATCTCTGGAGAAAAAGGATGGGTTAAGTTTCGCGTCAGAAATTGAATCCAGACAAGTGCGAGGTAATGTGTTTTGTGTGTCAAATATAAATGGGACCTAAAGGAAGTACCAGGAGCCACACAAACGTTAATGTACTGAGGAGCTTTGGATGTAAGTTCATAGCTTCTTTAAAATGGAGACACCGTTGAATAAAGTAGCGAACAAGGCATTCGGCATGCTTGCCTTCATAGGCTGAGGCATTGAGTATAGGAATTGAGGTGACATCTTGCAGCTGTACAAAACATTGGTTAGCATGCACATGGAGTATTGTGTACAGTTCTGGTCATCACACTATAGGAAGGACGTGATAGTATTAGAACGACTGCAAAAACAATTTTCCTGGAGGTTACCTGGAATGGAGGGCATTATTTATAAGGAGAGATCTAACACATTGGGTTCATTCTCACTGGAATGTAGAAGGCTATAGGGTGACCTTACAGATTTCATAAGATTCTGAGCGGTGTAGATAGGATGAATGGTCAGTCTTTTTCTTGGGGTGGGGGAGTTTAAAAGTAGAGGACATAGGTTTAAGGTGACGGGGTAGAAATTTTGAGGAAATCTGAGGGTCAAGTGTTTTGACAGAGGATCGTTTGTATGGAATGAGCTACCACAGGAAGAGATAGTGGCAGATGCAATTATAACATCTAAAAGGCCGTTTGGCAACTATTTTTACAGGAAAGGAGGAATGTAGGAGTAGGGTTGGCACGGACTCAGTGGGCCAAAGGGCCTGTTTCCATACTACCTCTAAACTGAATTAATAAATTCTCCTCCTCAAGTTTAAACCCCTCCTTCGTCTTGCCTCCTCTGAACGTCTCTGTAACTTCCTCCAGCCCCTTAATAATCCAGGAACATTGTATGCTTCAATTACACCCAATTGTAAACTCTCCACTTCCCTGTATGTATGGAGCTCAGCACTATTGGTACCTTTACCTTCAAGAGGATAGGCAGGCTCTAAGTTAAAAGGTTCCCTCCCGAATGTCTTGCCTCACCTTTTTAATATACTTTTTAAAAATCTATCTCTGTGACTGAGAGTAACTGAGAAAAAACAGAATTTCTCCCACTTTGGCTTCAGGTTAGTTTAAGTCTGGTCATACTCCAGAGAAATGCTTTCAGATGTTGTACTCCTTAAAACACACTATATAAATACAAGCTGTGACTGTTGCTTTTGTTCTGCTGTTCCTGATTGGTCTTGAAATGCATGGTGGAAATTGCATGTGGATAGATTTAGGATGAGAGCAGGTTTTCTCTGAACTGTCATGCTCTTAGATTACATAGTCTGTTGCCAATTGCTACTTAAGAGTTTAAAAAAAGGCATCGCATGCTTGTTTCCCAATAAAGAGTCAGCATCTCCATCAAAGAGGGGAGGATGTGGGGGGAGGGAGAGAGCAAGACAGACTCCAGAGATGAATAAACTGATGAGTCAAACATAAAAAATATTACATTCTAAGCATCTGCTTAAAGGCTTTAACTTTTAAAGACTGCTTCTAGATATATATTAAATTAAGAAATGTTTGCATATAACCCAATTTGTTAGATGTACTGATGAACCATTTTTAAAAATTATTTATTTTTGAACTTATACTTATCTAACGAGGTGGCCAAGTAGTTAAGGTGAGGGACTGATAATCCATTGTGCTCTGCACATGTGGGTTGGAACCCATCTTCGTCGATAGTTTTAAGGGCAGCATGGTGGCAAAGCACTAGTGTTGCATCAGAGACTCGGGTTCGGGTTTGATCTTGACTACGGGCGCTGTCTGTTCAGAGTTTGTATGTTCCCCATGACCTGCGTGGGTTTTCCCCGGGAGCTCCGGTTACCTCCCACACCCCAAAGACGTACAGGTTTGCAGGTTAATTGGCTTGGTAATATTGTAAATTGTCCCTAGTGTGCGTAGATAGTGCTTATGTTTGTCAATGTGCAGGGATTACTAGTCAGCATGTCAACTTATTTACATCGGCGAAACCAAGCGCAGGCTCGGCGATCGCATCGCTGAACACCTGCGCTCAGTCCGCATTGACCAAACTGATCTCCCGGTGGCCGAGCACTTCAACTCCCCCTCCCATTCCCAGTCTGACCTTTCTGTCATGGGCCTCCTCCAGTGCCATAGTGAGGCCCACCGGAAATTGGAGGAACAGCACCTCATATTTCGCCTGGGCAGTTTGCAGCCCAGTGGTATTAACATCGACTTCTCCAACTTCAGATAGTTCCTCTGTCCCTCTCTTCCCCTCCTCCTTCCCAGATCTCCCTCTATCTTCCTGTCTCCACCTATATCCTTCCTTTGTCCCGCCCCCCTGACATCAGTCTGAAGAAGGGTCTCGACTCGAAAAGTCACCCATTCCTTCTCTCCCGAGATGCTGCCTGACCTGCTGAGTTACTCCAGCATTTTGTGAATAAATACCTTTGATTTGTACCAGCATCTGCAGTTATTTTCTTATACGTCAGCATGGACTCAGTGGGCCGAAGGGCCTGTTTCTGCACCAGATACCTAAACTAAGCTAAACAAAAAGAGTCTGAGGAAGGGTCTCGACCTGAAACATCACCCATTCCTTCTCTCCAGAGATGCAGCCTGCCCCGCTGAGTTCCTCCAGCATTTTGTGTCGATCTTAAACTAAACTCTCAGCAGACAAAATGTATAAGAAGGAACTGCAGATGCTGGTTTAAACTGAAGATAGACACAAAAAGCTGGAATAACTCAGCGTGACAGGCAGCATCTCTGGAGAGAAGCTCTGGAGAGGTGATGTTTCAGGTCGAGACCCTTCTTCAGACACTCTCTGCAGAAGTTGCTTCTCACAGAAGAAGAGGATTTTTTTTCTTTGCCATGGAGAAAACCTTTACAACAGGAGTTATTTAAATGCTGATGATGTGGGTGGAGCTTCCAGCATAATTTCAGTGAATTTATTGAATTGAATTGAATTGAATAAATTTTATTAGCCAAATATGTGTACATACAAGGAATTTGCCTTGGTGCTTTGCTCGCAAGTAACAACACGATATACAGTAGACAATTAAAAATAAAACATTATAATTTAAACATGTGAACAATGAAATAAAATACCACGACCTTGCCACGAGAAAGTGAGTAAAATAAAAATCACATGTGCACAAGTCACCAGTTAAATAACTATATCCATTGTACTACTTCCAATACGGTTAAACATATCACACAATTAAAACTTACATCAGTAGACGATTGTTCAGTGATGTTTGTCTCACAAAGTACTTGTGTTGCACAAGTTGAAAACTGAATAATATTTACAAATGGATGCTGGAAGAATTCTATGATTTGAATAATGACATTTTTATTATTGGGTGCAAGTGCACAGATGCTGTTCTCCCACAGACCAAAAATGGAACACAGAACAACACAATAATATCCTTAGAAAAGTGTAGCTTCTATAACTGTGATTTTGCCATTCAACAATAAAGCATTCAAAAATGTTTTTTTTTTTAAAGGATTCCTCAAGATTTCATCTTTTCAACTGGAAGATAACAATGTGAGACTTCAGTCTGAAGAAGGGTCTCGACCCGAAACGTCACCCATAGAGCTCAGAGGACCATCGGAACACAACTACCAGACTTGGAGGGCATCTACAACACACGATGCCTCAGAAAAGCCACCAGCATCCACAAAAACTCTTCACACCCCTGCAACAGTCTGTTCGAACTCCTTCCATCGGGCAGACGATACAAGGCCTTCTACGCCCGCACCTCCAGACTCAGGAACAGCTTCATCCCCAGGGCCATAGCTGCTATGAACCGGTCCTGCTGAGCCGGATGGTCACATCGCACAGTGATCCGGCACAGATCTACTTGCACTTTATACTGTCTTAAAACTGTTACAATTTGTTTCGTTGGGTTGCTGTTGTTTAAACTAACTAAATTATTGCATCGTATGGGAGGCGCATTCCCAATCTCATTGTACCCCTGTACAATGACAATAAAGATATATTGTATTGTATTCCTTCTCTCCTGAGATGCTGCCTGACCCGTTGAGTTACTCCAGCATTTTGTGTCTACCTTTGATTTGAACCTGCATCTGCGGTTATTTCATGCACATTAAGCACAGCATCACACGTTAAGGATCTACTGCCTCTCTATCCTGAATACATTCACCTCTTCTCTTGGTCGTAAGTCGGGTGGCCCTTCAGTGTTTGGGCCATAGGTAGTCTTGACTAGGTTGATGGATCTGCACATAATTTGTTAATGGGATTTCCTGTTCTCTTTCCACACCATCTGTTTTTCAGGTCATAGGTTTTCTTTTGGACCTTGATCTTCAGGCAGCCATGGTGCTATTTCCTTCTTTTCTTGTTTCCAATCCAGCAACATTTTTCCTTTTAGTTGGTCTTCCGCCTCTGAAAACACCCGTCCCCATCTTCATGCCCTCGGGGTGTGCAATTGGTCTTGCCATAACTTCTGATAACAAAAACTTCGAGTATAATCTTGTCGCGAGAGAGACAAGTGGGAGATAAGTAGAAGATCTCATGGCAATATTTCCTATCCTCACACTGGCACCCATTACGTTATGCTATCAGCTGAGTGAGGGAGTAATTAGGAGCACTACAAGGGAGAATCAAAAACCAACAGGCAGAAGGTGCCAATGACCAACACCTCTTACGTCTTCTTGGACACTTATCTCCATCAGCCGAAACAAACAACAACAGAAATATTGTCGGAATAAATTATTTGAAGTCCTCAAGAATCCCAGAGGGGGAATAGGAGGAGGTCATGATATAAGTAGCTCACAGAGGGAGAGAGACATGAATGTAATGAAGGGAAGGTTGGGTAGGAAGCATGGCGAACAAAAACAGCTCAAATATGAAAACAATAGGCTTGTATTCACTGGAGTTTAGAAGGATGAGAGACATATAAAATTATAAAAAGACTGGACAAGCTAGATGTAGGAAAAATGTTCCCAATGTTGGGGGAGTCTAGAACCAGGGGCCACAGTCATAGAATAAAGGGGAGGCCATTTAAAACTGAGGTGAGAAGGAACTTTTTCACCCAGTTGTGAATTTGTGGAATTCTCTGCCACAGAGGGCAGTGGAGGCCAAATCACTGGATGGATTTAAGAGAGTTAGATAGAGCTCTGGGGGCTAGTGGAATCAAGGGATATGGGGAGAAGTTGGGCACAGGTTACTGATTGTGGATGATCAGCCATGATCACAATGAATGGTGGTGCTGGCTCGAAGGACCGAATAGCCTCCTCCTGCATCTATTTTCTATGTTTCTATGTTTCTATGAAGAAAACAGATAGGTGATGTTTCGGGTTGGGAACCTTCTTCGTACTTCTATGACCTAGCACCTTCCCTTTTTCTCCAGAGATGCTGCCTGACCTGCTGAGGTACTCTGCCATTTTGTGTTTATCTTTGGTATAATTCAGCATCTGAAGTGCTTGTTTCTAGCTAAACAATTATTGTTTGCTTGGCTGTGGCTGGAATTTATAGAGAATGTATTGGTTATCTTACTGAACTCTTCTGAGAATAAAATACAATTCAGTTGTTCTCAATTATTTCAAAGACGATTAATGCAAACTCTCATCGAATTATTCCTTTGCATTTACTTCAAAAATCCAGTTACATTTGAAAAGTAATGAAACATTGATTGTTCAATATGAGCAAAAAAACATGTTTAGTTTAGTTTAGTTTAGAGATACAGCGCGGAAACAGGTCCTTCCGCACTGACCAGCGATCCCCACACATTAACACTATCCTACACCCACTAGGGACAATTTTTACATTTACCAAGCCAATTAACCTACAAACCTGTACGTCTTTGGAGTGTGGGAGGAAACCAAAGATCTCGGAGAAAACCCACGCATGTCACGGGGAGAACGTACAAACTCCGTACAGACAGCGCCCGTAGTCGGGATCGAACCTAGGTCTCCGGCACTGCATTCGCTGTAAGGCAGCAACTCTACCGCTGTGCCTCCGTGCCGCCCTATAGGTATGCTCTGCTATATACATAGCTAAATGACAGAGAAAGATATCACTATCTTATTGATGCTTTAAATTTGTGCAGAAATTCATGTCATTGTTTTTTCTGCCCTCTTTGCAGGGTCCCTGTGTGCTCCCTTTACATGGAGTCTAAGTTCTCTGTACCATTCCTAATGCTCCTTCTCCATTTTTGTGCAGTCAAGAGAGGCCAAAGTGGGGATGTTAATTTTCTTTGTTTATTTGGCAAACACTCCATTTTTTTCACGGCCTATCTTTCAATGTCTTCCCAGGAAAGAGCTCAGAATAGAATGGCTGCTTCAAGAATTTGGTGTTTTTGGCTTGTGAGAAACATGGGCTGCCCTCCAACACAGTTCACAACATCACCCCGAGCGAATTAAATGTAATTAGGTTCTCAATGCCGTGATCCTTAGTGTTTAACCCAGGAAGAGGAGGACACTGACATTCATTCAGTGAGGTACAGGTTTAATGAAAATCTTGCTTATTGCAGCATCACAAGCACATAGAATATAAATTATACATAAACTATACAAGACCGTGAAAGAAAAAAGACTATGCAAAAACCAGATAATAGTGCAAAACACAATTAGTAGAACATCCATGATAGTTCAAGAAGTGGTCCAAAGAAAAACATTGGAATAAATGAGTCTTGATAACAAAAGATGGATAATAATATTTTACCTGAAATGTTAACTGTTTGTTTATATACATGTATATAAAAATATATATAAGTATATATAAATATATATAAATATATACACATATATATATATATATGTGTGTGTGTGTGTGTGTGTGTGTGTGTGTGTGTGTGTGTGTGTGTGTGTGTGTGTGTATACATATATACACACCCACTGATTTTTTTGTTGTTGTGTTTATTATGAATTACTATGTTTACATACCTGTTGTGCTGCTGCAAGTAAGAAATTCATTGTTCTGTTTCGGGACATATGACAATAAAACACTTTTAACTCTTGACTCCTGAAAGAGTGGAGGTGGTTTAACAAATCAACAGTTGCACTTTATTGTGGCAAGTAGGTCAAAAATTAATGCGTTAATAGATATCTTTTGTTGGGAAATACACAGAAGGTAGCAAGACGGAAAGTGGACGGAGTGCAATCTGATTAGCTTAGCTTAATTTAGAGATACAGTGCAGAAACAGGCCCTTCAGCCCATCGAGTCCACACCGACCAGCGATCCCCGCACATTAACACTGTCCTACACACACTGGGGACAATTTTACATTTATATATTTATACCAAGCCAATTAACCTACAAAGCCGTCTTTGTAGGTTACGTCTTTGGAATGTAGGAGTAAACACTTTGGAATGTGGAAGATCTCAGAGAAAACCCACGCAGGTCATGGGGAGAACGTACAAACTCCGTACAGATAGCACCCGTAGTCAGGATAGAACCTGGGTCTCTGGCACTGTAAGACAGTAGCTCTACCGCTATACCATCATGCCGGCAATGAGGAGTAAATTAACAGAGATGATCATGCCTAAGATTGATACTATCAGCCATGCATTTGCAGGAACCTGTAAGAGATTATCGCTGAGGATAAAGATTCTACGTTTTTGAGCAAATCGTACAGCTACTTGGAGTTTCAGGTGCTGTGACATGATTTGGATCCACCACAAAGTGATTAAAGTTCGCAAAATGGCTGCAATTCAGCATCAATTGACACTTTTGTTCCGATTATTATAAGGTAGTTAGTCTGAAAAGTGAAACAATTCACACCTATAAAATACCAGTCCTCTTCTGTGGTTAGAACCAAGGTATGTTGCTTGAAACTGAGTCATATTTGCTTTCTGTTTTCTTTCATACCTAAAAATGTTCACCGCTGGTGCGAAGAGACAAACAGTGGAATATCAACTCACAAGCACACGGCTAAATAGAAAACGCATCCAAACAAAATCTTAGAAAAACAGACTCCTGGGGAGCTTGTCACCTGAGGTGTTGACTATAAAATGACCTTGATTATTATAATCATATGAGGCAAACAATGTTTCAAAATGTTGGCTAACATCAGTAATCTTTGTCAGCTTTATCCTGTTCAGCGAAAACTGAAATAATATTTTGTTAGTGATTTAGAAATTCATTTTTAAATTTTGGATATTTGCCCTCAATGCATCACACTTCAGCAAGAGTGTAAACTGGAATGGGAATAGTTTGTTTGCCTTCCAATCTCTCAGGGGATCTCAAACGACGAGTGCAGCACCTGCAAAATTGTGATTGTGCCTGTTTGGCACAGTGCATTTTCTCCATTAATCCAGGTTATTTTGATAACAATTTATATACAACATTGTCGGCATGCTGTCAGACTGATGGCATGATTGCCTCCATCTTACAAAAAGGTGAAATCATTAATAAATATAACTCTTAGGTTTGATTTCTGACTTTTGCTGAGTGAGCATAATAATAAACCACAAACTGTATTCCACTGCACTGAAATGTCCAAAATTCATCAACTGGAACATCATCAAATACTGTAAAAATATTATAATCCAACACCCATGGGACTTTGGTGGCGCTGGACTCGCTGATCTTCCAGCACTAAAGTTATTCATGTTATCCCCCTCGTCATGTAAGACAATAGACAATAGACAATAGACAATAGGTGCAGGAGGAGACCATTCGGCCCTACAAGCCAGCACCGCCATTCAATGTGATCATGGCTGGTCATTCTCAATCAGTACCCCGTTCCTGCCTTCTCCCCATACCCCCTGACTCCGCTATCCTTAAGAGCTCTATCTAGCTCTCTCTTGAATGCATTCAGAGAATTGGCCTCCACTGCCTTCTGAGGCAGAGAATTCCACAGATTCACAACTCTCTGACTGAAAACGTTTTTCCTCATCTCAGTTCTAAATGGCCTACCCCTTATTCTTAAACTGTGGCCCCTTGTTCTGGACTCCCCCAACATTGGGAACATGTTTCTTGCCTCTAACGTGTCCAACTCCTTAATAATCTTATACGTTTCGATATGTATCTGTACACTGTGACGGCTCGATTGTAATCATGTATTGTCTTCCCATTGACTGGTCAGCACGCAACAAAAGTTTTTCACTGTACCTCGATACAAGTGACAATACACTAAAATCAAAAACTCAAAACGATGCAGGTGGAAGTAGGGACAAAAGTGGCATTTCAGAGGCTTTTAGATAGGCACATGAAAATGCAAGGAATGGAGGGATACGGATTACATGCAGGGATTAGTTTAATTTGGCATTACGTTCGGCACAGGAATTGTTGACCAAACTGCCTGTTCCTTTCCTGTACTGTTCTATGTTCTATATACTACCTAAGCACACTTTTAGTTCACTATTTCTGCCTGTAACACAGTAGTCATAATAGATTTTCCCGTTAACCTGGTGAGCTTAAAGGGTGTGGGGAATAGAAACCAGTAAGTTACAACATTGTAAGTTTCAACTTGACTTGACCCAATCCCAACTATACCCTTGACCCCTAACCATTTACCCCAGTCACAGTCTAGATCTGCAGCTTACACTCTGGGCTAATGAGTGAGCCAGATGCCAAATCATTCGGATTTTCAAAACAACTGGATGCCAGAACAGAGTACTGTGTTTACATATCTCTTATGCTGCTGCAAGTAAGAAAGCCAGAAACACTGGTATTTGACTTGTGAAAGTTTCACTTTGAATCACAGAAAGAAATATCAAGACTTGGGACCAAGATCTTAATCAAGGAGATCTGTGGAATTATCTGTGGAATTCTCTGCCTCAGAAGGCAGTGGAGGCCAATTCTCTGAATGCATTCAAGAGAGAGCTAGATAGAGCTCTTAAGGATAGCGGAGTCAGGGGGTATGGAGAGAAGGCAGGAATGGGGTACTGATTGAGAATGATCAGCCATGATCACATTGAATGGCGGTGCTGGCTCGAAGGGCCGAATGGCCTACTCCTGCACCTATTGTCTATTGTCTATTGTCTATTGATAGTGTTAATGGAAGATTTTGAAGAAGATCACAGATTTAAGAAGGGAATTAGGTTCAGAGAGTCATACAGCAGGGAAACAGGCCCTTTGGCCCACCCTGTCATGCTGCCCAACTATACTGGTCTCATTTGCCCATGTTTGACCCCATATCCCTCTAAACCTATCCTACCCATGTACCTGTTCAAATATCTTTTAAATGTTGTTATAGTACCTGCCTCAACCACTTCCTCTGGCAGCTCGTTCCATTTACATATCAGCCTCTGAGTGAAAAAGTTGCAATCCAGGTTACTTTCAATTTTTTTTCCTTCTCGCCTTCCTTATACATGCTAGTTCTTGGTTCCCTAATGCTGAGTGTTTATTTACCCTATCTACCCCATAGCATTATAGATTTTTAGATAAGCCCCCACCCCATCTCCTGCATTCCAAGGAATAAAGTCGCAACCCACCCAGCCGCTCCCGACAACACAGTCCCATGACTACATGACTCTAATTCTGAAGGTTAAGACAAAAGCCATCAATGGCGGATCCATTGAAATCTAGCATAACCAATAGGCCAGGAGTGCATGACCTGGAAGAGATTGTCGAGACAGGGTGGTCAAGACTATAAAACGGAGGATTTGTTGACGTTGAAGGTAATGAAGGCCTAGGCACAAGAATAAGCATGGTGGTGATTAGTGTCTGGAGAAAAGATAATAGCAGCAGACCTTTTGAATGGGCTTAGGTGTAGAAGATGGGAGCCCAATGAGAAGAGTGAATAAATAGTAACATCTAGAGATAACGAAAGCAAGGATGAAGGATTCAACAGAGGATAAGCTGCGAAGAGTGGAAATAGGCATTTTTTGTGAGGGAGAAATGGGCTTCAAAAATCAGCCTTGAATCTAATAGATCTCTAAGTTTAGTGATGGGAATAGTAGCTGCATATATGACAGAAAATGATCTGCAGACCTTCCTCCATTATTTCTCTGCTGCATCCCCCACTTGAAAGTGAGGCCCAAAACATAATTGCCAACTCTCTGATTTCACCCATCGACTGGTAACCCTCTCAAAATTCCAAAAAACCTGATCTTCTGATGTTCTATCCACCTCGCTCACCTGATCTTCTGATGTTTCAGTTTCCACAACCTTGAGGTCCCCTGACATTCTTGGTTCCTCTCTCATATAACATATAACACATAACATATAACAACTACAGCATGGAAACAGGCCTGTCCGGCCCTACCAGTCCACGCTGACCATTCTCCTTGACCTAGTCTCATCTACCTGCACTCAGACCATAACCCTCTAATCCGCTCCTATCCATATACCTATCCAATTTACTCTTAAATAATAAAATCGAGCCAGCCTCCACCACTTCCACCGGAAGCCCATTCCATACAGCCACCACCCTCTGAGTAAAGAAGTTCCCCCTCATGTTACCCCTAAACCTTTGTCCCTCAATTCTGAAGCTATGTCCCCTTGTTGGAATCTTCCCCACTCTCAAAGGGAAAAGCCTACCCACGTCAACTCTGTCCGTCCCTCTCAAAATTTTAAAAACCTCTATCAAGTCCCCCCTCAACCTTCTACGCTCCAAAGAATAAAGACCCAACCTGTTCAACCTCTCTCTGTAGCCTAAGTGCTGAAACCCAGGCAACATTCTAGTAAATCTCCTCTGTACCCTCTCCATTTTGTCGACATCCTTCCTATAATTTGGCGACCAGAACTGCACACCATACTCCAGATTCGGCCTCACCAATGCCCTGTACAATTTTAACATTACATCCCAACTTCTATACTCGATGCTCTGATTTATAAAGGCAAGCTCACCAAACGCCTTCTTCACCACCCTATCCACATGAGATTCCACCTTCAGGGAACAATGCACAGTTACTCCCAGATCCCTCTGTTCCACTGCATTCCTCAATTCCCTACCATTTACCCTGTACGTCCTATTTTGATTTGTCCTACCAAAATGCAGCACCTCACACTTATCAGCATTAAACTCCATCTGCCATCTTTCAGCCCACCCTTCCAAAAGGCCCAAGTCTCTCTGTAGACTTTGAAAATCTACCTCACTATCAACTACTCCACCTATCTTAGTATCATCTGCATATTTACTAATCCAATTTGCCACACCATCATCCAGATCATTAATGTAAATGACAAACAACAGTGGACCCAACACAGATCCTTGGGGTACTCCACTAGACACTGGTCTCCAACCTGACATACAATTGTCAACCGTTACCCTCTGGTATCTCCCATTCAGCCATTGTTGAATCCATCTTGCAACCTCACTATTAATACCCAACGATTTAACCTTCTTAATCAACCTTCCATGTGGAACCTTGTCAAATGCCTTACTGAAGTCCATATAGACAACATCCACAGCCTTGCCCTTATCAATTTCCCTGGTAACCTCTTCAAAAAATTCAAGAAGATTAGTCAAACATGACCTTCCAGGCACAAATCCATGTTGACTGTTTCTAATCAGGCCTTGATTATCCAAATAATTATATATATTGTCCCTAAGTATCTTTTCCATTAATTTTCCCACCACAGACGTCAAACTCTCTTCAACTTCCATGGTGCTGATTTCTGACCCCGGTCTTCAATTAGACACAAAATGCTGGAGTAACTCAGCGGGACAGGCAGCATCTCTGGAAAGAATGAATGGGTGACGTTTCGGGTCTTGACCCAAAACCTCACTCATTCTTTCTATACAGAGATGCTGCCTGTCCCGCTGAGTTACTCCAACATTTTGTGTCTATCTTCAGTGTAAACCACCATCTGCCGTTCCTTCCTATCCGGTCTTCAATTCTTAGCCATTAACCTCCAACCATATCCCAGCCACCCAGCTAACTGTAAGCCTTCCGTTGACCTCCATCCTAATGCCAAATTGTTTGCCTCGTCCTTTTCTCAGGTAATAAGGTCATTAGTAATAGGAGCAGAATTAAGCCACTTGGTCTATCAAGTCTACTCCCCCATTCAATCACGGCTGATCTATCTCTCCCTCCTAACCCCATTCTTCTGTCTTCTCCCCATAACCCCTGACACCCGTACTAATCAAGAATATGTCTATCTCTGCCTTGAAAATAGCCATTGACTTGACCTCTACAGCCTTCTGTGGCAAAGAATTCCATAGATTCACCACCCTCCGACTAAAGGTCATTTCAGCTTCCCAATCTATCTGTCAGTCCCTGCCCGTGTCTCCCATTGTCAAAAAACCAATACCCCCACACTCCCAGCTAGGCACACTGTCTGTTAATCTATTTCAGGTCCTGAATCTTAACTCACGATACCATCACACTTCCTCCCTTGCCCCTTCCTCTGGATTCAACATATTTTCCACCATTAAAGTTGTTATGTGCTCACATTCACACCCAAATCCTGGGCCTCTGGGTCTAATGAAATTAGCAACAAAACACCATTGTTTGAGGTAAAATTTCCAGAACAATATACCTCCACTTAGAGCAGCAAGATACTGTGACCTTTAAGAGATAAGTTAGTTTCTGAACAACTCCAGTGGAGTGACAGAATAATGTTTGTTACACAGTATAATCATTCAGTCACCAAATGGCACACTCTCAAACTTAGCATAAGCGATCCAGCAGAAAGTGGGGTGATACACATTGCTATGCCTTTGTGACAAGTTTAATTACACATCATTAAGATTCTCACTTCAACACAATTTCTGAACTAGCAGGATCTGAAAGGAATTCCTGTTAGCTGACTGCTAAGGTTTTACGATTACTCATTACCGCAAGCAGTAGCAGAGAATGCTGACGTCCTACACCACTGCTGGAAGACGTAAAATCTTTTTGTTCCCTCCAAGAAATTATAAATCAATTGGTTTTAAAATACGATTACTGAAGTAGCAAAACATCTCTTTTTAACAGTACACTTTCTCTCCATGTTCAATGTGTGTGTATGTAGGTGTATATTTATTTGTGATATATAGGCGTGTATTGTGTGGGCGCTTCGATATTGAACCAGCATACAGAGGAAGTGCTGTTATCAAAAGTTCCTTTTATTTTTTTTCCATTTTCTCCTTTCCTGAATTTACTGGCATGAACTCTGACCGTGGGAGTTGTCACAGCTGAGAATAATTTGATTCTCACTCTGCTTTCTTGAACGGTATACTTCTGTAGCATAGATCTGTTCCTGTGTGTTATCTTTCTATTCTGACAAAAGATATCAACCTGAAATGTTAACCCTATGTTGTCCTCTTCACACATGGTGCCTGGCCTTTTGTGTTTTTTCCAGCATCAGCAGTACTTAAGCACTTCAGTGCAGTTTAGTTTAGTTTAGTTTAGTTTAGTTTAGTTTAGTTTAGTTTAGTTTAGTTTAGTTTAGTTTAGTTTAGTTTAGTTTAGTTTAGTTTAGTTTAGTTTAGAGATACAGCAGAGAAACAGGCCCTTCGGCCCACCAAGTCCTCACTGACCAGCGATCCCCATACACTAACACGCTAGAGCCAACTTACAATTCACAATTTTTACCAAAGCTAATTAACCTACAGACCTGTTGGTCCTTGAAGTGTTGTAGGAAACCAGAGTAACCAGAGAAAACCCAGAGAGAATAAACAAACTCCATGCACCCATAATCAGGATTGAACCGGGTCTCTGATGTTGTAAGGCAGTAACTCTACCACTGTGCCACCATACACTGAACTTTTTTTTGCTCTTACATAGGCTATTAAGTAGGCTGGGAATGGAGGTTTATGGATCACATGCAGGCAGAGGAGATTAATGTTAGTTGGCATCATGGTCAATGTGGACAATGTGGCCCTTTTCCTGTATTGTACTGTTCTATGGTCTATACATTAAATTTAATTGATTTTTTTGAAGCATAACTGTGGATAAAGGGAATGCAGTTTATTTGGCTTTTCTGAAGACAAAAATGTGGCATCAGCTCAGCATGGACCAAGGAATGGATTCGGAGCCAACTGGACTCAAAATTTCATTTCCACAGTGGGTTGAGAAATATGAACTGAATCTTTGAGGAATTGAAATTAGTGAGGCCAGTGTAATTGCTGTTGACAATAAATTCCCCAAATTCTGCAAGTGCAAAAAGGAAAATGCTTTATTCGGTTTTGTTTTGAACATTTCGGTGCAAAGGTTAATAGTTCTCTGACACTTCCTAATCGCACAAATTGCCATGGAATAGTCACATATGTTACTGTTAGCTGAAGGCAGTTCAAACACAAGCATGTAGTTCCAACTTTAGCAGAAGGGTTTAAAGCATGGGAGAGTGATCTGCCTAGTTAGGAAATCTCAAACATGAACACATTAATATAGAGAACGATTTTGGGGATTATTAGCAACACGAGCCAAAATCACGAGGTCTATTTGCAAATTAAACTATGTGGATAAAGCTTGATGTAATACCAAAATGGTGACCGACCCAAAATTTCCTGGGCTCACGTCACAGTGCAGAATTGGCAAAAGAAAATTATCTGTATTTATACCTGTTTTTATTCCATTGTCATTTAGCCTGCAAAATAGCAAATCTCCTCACATGGACATGATTTACAGTTCTCATCTGATTCTCATTCTGGCTGAATTACAATGACAAAGCTATTCAGTCTTTTGGTGTGGAAATGATTTTATGTATTTTAATTCCCACTGTTGTTACAGGATTGCCATATTGTTTTATAGACTCCATTGAGCTTCTGAAGGCAGAAACAAGGATACTGCAAATACTGGTTTACACAAAAAATAAACAAATTGCTGGAGTAACATAGTGGGTCAGGCAGCATCTCTGAAAAACAGGGATAGGTGACGTTTCGGGTCAGTGCCCATCTTCAGTCTGAAGAAGGATCCCAGAACAGAATGTCACCTATCCATGTTCTCCAGAGATGCTGTCTGACCTACTGATTTACTCCAGCTTCCTGTAAGCTTCTTCATAAGTTCACAAGTTCATAAGTGATAGGAGCAGAATTAGGCCATTCGGCCCATCACATCTACACCGCCATTCAATCATGGCTGATCTATCTTGCCCTCCTGACCCCATTCTCCTGCCTTCCCATAACCCCTGACACCCTTACTAATCAAAAATCTATCTATCTCCGCCTTAAATATATTCATTGTCTTGGCCTCAACAGCCTTCTGTGGCAATGAATTCCACAGATTCACCACCCTCTAATTAAAGAAATTCCCCCTCATCTACTTCCTAAAGGAACGTCCTATAATTCTGAGGCAATGACCTCTGGTCCTAAACTCTTCCACTAGTGGAAACATTCCCTCTACATCCACTCTATCCAGGCCTTTCACTATTCAGTAGGTTTCAATGAGGTCCCCCCCTCATCCTTCTAAACTCCAGCACATAGAGGTACAGTGCCATCAAACGCTCATCATGTGTTTACCTTTTCATTCATGGGATCATTCTTGTAAACCTCCTCTGGACCCTCTCCAGAGCCAGCACATCCTTCCTCAGATATGGGGCCCAAAATTGCTCACAATACTCCAAATGTGGCCTGACCAGCCAGCGCCTTATAGAGCCTCAGCATTACATCCCTGTTTTTGTATTCCAGTCGTCTCGGAATAAATGCTAGCATTTTGTTTGCCTTCCTTACTACTGATTTGAATGGCAAATGGACTTGCTGGGAATCCTGCACCAGCACTCCCAAGTGCCTTTGCACCTCTGATTCTCTCCCCATTTAGAAAATAGTCTTCTGAAGGCAATAGCTTTACTAAACACAATAAAAGTGAAGTGGCTTATTGATTGAATGCTCTTTTGATAGACAAAAAGTGCTGGAGTAACTCAGCGAGTCAGGCAAATTCTCGGGAGAAAAAGGATGGATGATGTTTTGGGTCAGGACCCTTCCTCAGGCCCTCTTTTGATCTTGATTTCCGTGTCTGATCCAGAGGAGAATTGGAAAATGGAGGAATCTTAAAGAATAAAGAGTGAAGAAGATTAGACTTTATTGCCTTCCATCACAGTGAGGAATGTGGGGAATCCGTTGTGGTACATGTTTATGTTAACTTTGATGTAGTTGTGTGTCTTGTTGCTTTTTCTGGTATGATAAATCGAGTTTCACTGTACCTTAAATAGGTATTATGACAATAAAATACCATCGAACCCTTGAATCTTAGACAATATGGTTGGACAATGGACCAAATGCATTGTTATCCAACCCACTAAGAGTGTTCAGTGGAAGAATATCATTTGAGGCATTGCAGGAAATGCAGGCCCTGACCACACATCAGCAAGGAAGCCATTGGTCACCAGTGCAATTTCAGCTTAGTTTAGAGATACATTTTGTAAACAGGCCCTCCAGCCCACCGAGTCTGCGCCGACCTGTGATCCCTACACACCAACACTATCCTACACACATTGGGGACAATTTACACTATACCAAGCCAATTAACCAACAAACCTCTTTGAAATGTGGGAGGAAACCAAAGATCTCGGCGAAAACCCACACGGTCACGGGGAGAACGTACAAACTCCGTACAGACAGTACCCATAGTCAGGTTCGAACCTGGGTCTCTGGTGCTGTAAGCACTGTAAGGCAGCAACTCTACCACTGCACCACTGTGCCGCCCCGCAGCACCACCACAATGGCAGGGAGAAGCCTGAAGCTACAATTAATTGCCTGCAAATTTTGTAGGAGGAAAAGATGCTGAAACCTGTAATTCGCGTTCCTCCAGTTACATTCAATTTGGAACTGGAGATCTCTGCAGGATTAGCCAAGAGAAGTGTGAACCTTTGTCATTGTGACAGGTGTCTCTTTCTACAACCGATGCCATTTTAATAAATCAGTAGCTTTATTTATAGTGTTCCTGCCTTTGAGTAAGCTGTGGTAAAATCCCCATCCAGATACTTAAGGTCATAGGGTCATAAGTGGTAGGAGAATTAGGCCATTCGGCCTATCAAGTCTACTCCGCCATTCAATCGTGGCTAATCTATCTCTCCCTACTAACCCCATTCTCCTGCCTTCTCCCAATAACCCCTGACACCTGTCACTTGAGTTAAGCTTCTGAGTCTTTAATCATGCATTGAGGGAGAGCTGCGCTGTTGAAAGGTCAAGTGTCAAAAGTCAAAGAGTCAAGAGTGTTGTATTGTCACATGTCCCGAAAGGGAACAATGAAATTCTTACTTGCAGCAGCACAATAGATATGTAAATATAGTACTCAGTGGACACCAGGATATTCTACAAAAAGAAGTTCAATATATAAAACAAAAAATATATATAATGCAAAGAGAAAATCAAAGCCCCGAGTCTCTAATGCAAACACGGCTGTCATAGTTCATGGTTTATAGTTCAGGGTTAAGTTTGAGTTTGTAGTGTTCAATAGCCTGATGATTTAGTTTAGTTTAGTTTAGTTTAGTTTAGAGATACAGAATGGAACCAGGCCCATCGGCCCACCGAGTCCGCACTGCCCAGCGTCCCCGCACATTAACACTATCCTATACACTACGGACAATTTACACCTATACCAAGCCAACTTTACCTACATACCTGTACGTCTTTGGAGTGTGGGAGGAAACCAAAGATCTCAGAGAAATCCCACGCGGTCACGGGGAGAACGTGCAAACTCCGTACAGACCGCACCCGTAGTTGGGTTCAAACCCGGGTCTCGGGCACTGCAAGCGCTGCGGGGGAACAACTCTACCGTTGCGTCACCGTGCTCTGTGTTGTTGGGAAAAGGGTGCTCATGAACCTGGACGTCACAGTTTTCAGGCTCCAATGCCTTCTTCCCAATGGCAGGTGTGAAATGAGAACATGGCCAGGGTGGAACAAAGGTCTGAATTAGGACCTGGCCAACATTTATCATTTGTACAGCACCATTAAACACATTACCTAGACTTACCACATTGTTGTCTGTGAGATTTTGACATCATTCTTTGTCTTACATACAACAGTGACCACACTTCGACAAGAACTTTATTGTTTCCATTGCATATGAGGCATTGTGAAGTTGTGAAAGGCATTATACAAAAACAAGTAGTGCTTTTCTTTCTTTTAAAACTCATTAATGTTGTTCCCTAATCTATCATACCAAGGCAGATCCTAATGTTCCAGTCCCCACATCTTGAAGATCTTTTTCTGCATTTTATTCTGACATGTCACATGTGAAGAAGAGGAAATATACAGGCATCAAAAAAAAGATTTTTACTTTATTTGGAAACAACTTGTTGAACGAACTTTGAAATCTTGATTAAAGCTGATTTTACAATTGACGTGCTAATGTAGGAAAGAATGCATCTGTCAAAAAGGTGGGGGCGTGGCTGTGTTCTGCAGCTGCGGCTCACCGGCAGTCTCTCCGTTTTTTTTTGTTGTGTTTTTTTGTCATTGTCGTTCTTAAATGTACGTTTTGTTTTATTATTAATTCTGTGTATGTGGGGGGGTGGTGGGGGGGTTGGGGGAAACCTTTTTTTCAATCTCCTCCTCAACGGAGATGCGACCTTTACCGTGTCGTATCTCCGTTCGCGCTACGGCCTAACATCGTGGAGTCGGCGGCCTCCAGCTGGGATCGACCTCGAAGACTCCGGTCGCAGGGCCTGGACTTACCATCTCGGAGGCTTCGGCCGTGGGCCCTGCAGACCGCAACATCGGGAGTTCGCAGGTCCCTGGCTGGCGACCGGCTTTTGGGAGCTCCAGCCGTAGCAGCTTCGACCGCCCCGAAGCACGAGGTACAATCAACCCGCCCGCAGGCCCTTCATCACCCTGCGTGGCTCGGCCGCAGCACTTTACATCGCCCGGTGGGGGCTCAGGACTCTCATCGCCCTGCGTGGCTCGGCCCTGGGACTTTACATCGCCCGGTGGGGGCTTCAAGGGGTTGGGAGCCTCGACTGCCTCGTGGCGCCACGGGAGAAGAATGAGGAGGAGATAAGACTTTGCCTTCCATCACAGTGAGGGTATGCCTAGAGCAATCACTGTGATGGCTGTTTTGTGTAAAAAATTGTATCTGTGTGTCTTGTGCTTTTTGATGTCTGCTGCCGGACCCTGACGTGAAAGGACGCTGGCGTTGAGTATTCGCCGCTTTTCCGTCAGGATAGTTTGTCTGTTTGTCTTTATGTTAAATGTATTTGTAAAGCGCTTTGAGCATGTGATAAGGCGCTATATAAAATAAATATATTATTATTATTATTATTATTATCATTATTTTCACAAGGACATAGTGTGACAAGTTTGCAAAATAAACTTATTAATCTGACATCAACTGTTGTCCTCTCTGTGGGCTTCTTGCTTAAGTATAGCTTAATTCTCATTTTTCCACGTGTGAATCTAGACCATAGGTCTCCATGGATGATTCACACTCATTGAACAAGTTGCTAAATCCGTGATCCACACAATATCCATGATGCACATTTCCTATTATGGTAAGTAGTAATCTCAGTCTTCGAGACCCCTGTCAATTTATTCCTACTCAGTGTGAGTACAGAGGGCAGTAAGTTTTGGGATCATACTCTTTCTGCTTCAGCGACATGCTGGCTTGGTCAACTAAATCTTTGGGGAGATGGACACAAGTAACACAGTGACCGAGATTGGCATTGGAGTAACTCAACGGGTCAGGTTGCATCTATGGAGAGAAGGAATGGCTGACGTTTCGAATCGAGACCCTTCAGACTGATGGAGAGAGTGAATGGGTGATGTTTCGGGTCGAGACCATTCTTCAAAGTAGGGGGTGGGGGAGAGGTGAACAACTTACCTCAGGTAGGGCACTGCCTGGTAGGTCCAATGTTGCCTGGGGAAGGTGTGATCTCAAGAGAAACAATGTGGAGAACAGTGGAACTGGTAAAAATGACTTGGGTGGAGGAAGGGGCCAAGGAGGGAGGGGGAGGGGAGAGGAGTATGCGACGAAGTTACTTAAAATTAGAAAATTCAATGTTCATGCCACTGGTTGTACACTATACAGGTGAATTGTGAGGTGCTGCTCCTCCAATTTACGTGTGGCCTCACTTCAGTGCAATAGGTCAGGACAAATAGGTCAGTTTGGGAATGAGAAGAGGAGATGAAATGGTTGGCAACCAGAAGACCCCCCCCCCCCCATAGCCCGGGCGGACCAAACATGAGTGTTCAGCGATACTGACTATTTGGTCTCGTTGATGTACAGGAGCCCACATCGGTAAACACCAGATGCAGTAGAGGCGAATAGAGGCAATACATGCAAACCTCTGTCGAACCTGGAAGGACTTTTGGGGTCCCTGGATGGAGTCGAGGGAGGAGGCAAAAGAACAGGTGTTGCATTTCCTGCAGTTGCAGGGGAATGTATCTGGGGATATGGTGGTATGGATGGGAAGGGATGAGTGAATCTTTGGCGAGCTGATAAAAGGCATTTGTCATTGAATTACTTTTTGTTTTCCAGACTTCTCTTTTGAAGGTGATGACTGATGCTCAAACTTTGTTCTCCCTATTCACGACGTTAACCACAATCTTCAGTGCAATTATATTCTTGTAACCTCTCATGTTCAGTCAATATTTTCCGTGTTTGACATGATGGTTATCAGATATAAGCTAACTTTGTGTTTCAGTACTTCATGCACTGCAGATGCAAGAGGAGGAAATGAGTTATCCTCAGTTTGCTGTCATTCCAGAAATCATGTCCTAAAACACTAGTCCAATTCATTATTTTCTTTCAACAACATTGTCAGTTATGGTTATGTGTTGTAGTACAAAGTGCCCAAGTTTAGATCAATGGCCTTCCAGAATTCAAAAATCATGATTATCAGCTACTCACGCAAGTACTTGGAGAATGAATGAATGAATGAATGAATGAATGAATGAATGAATGAATGAATGAATGAATGAATAAGTTTATTGGCCAAGTATGTGCATATACAAGGAATGTGCCTTGGTGCTCCGCTCATAAATGACAACACAGTTAACAATGAAGAATAAAGCATAACCACATCAAAACAATAAGGATACAACATTACGGTCTAAACATGTGGGTGAAAATAAACCAGAGCAAAAAAGAGACTACAGACTTTGAGTAGAACTACTACTCGTGGAAAAAAAGTTGTTTTTATGTCTGGCTGTGGCTGCTTTGACAGTCCAGAGTCGCCTTCCCGAGGGAAGTGCTTCAAAGATTTTGTGGCCTGGGTGAGAGAGGTCAGAGATGATCTTGCCCGCTCGCTTCCTGGCCCTTGCAGTGTACAGTTCGTCAATGGGGGGAAGGTTGCAGCCAACAACCTTCTCAGCTGATCGAACGATCCGTTGCAACCTCCGGATGTCGTGCTTGGTGGCCGAGCCAAACCAAACCATGATGGAGAAGGTGAGGACGGACTCAATGATAGCAGTATAGAATTGGACTTCTTTCAACAATAATGTGGAAACTTAAAACATAGAACACAAAACAGTACAGCACAGGAGCAGGACCTTCGGCCCACAATATCTGGACTGAACATGGTGCCAAGTTGAACTAGTCTCCACTGCCAGCTTTTGTTCCATATCCCTCCGTTCCCTGCACATACATGGTTCTCTTTAAAAGCCTCTTAAATGCCACTGGTCGTGCCTGCCTCCATGACCACCCTTTCGAAAGGAGATGAGGAGGAGTTTCTTTAGCAGAGGGTGGTGAATCTGTGGTGTTCATTGCCACATACTGCCAACCCTTTGCGTATTTTTAAAGTGGTGATTGGTATGTTCTTGATTAGTAAGGGTGCGAAAGGTTATGGGGAGAAGGCAGGAGAATGGTGTTGAGAGGGAAAGATAAATCAGCCATGATTGAATGGCAGAAAAGACTCGATGAGCTGAATGGCCTAATTCTGCTCCGATGACTTACAAACTTACAAACCACTGCTGATTGTGTGTTTCAGGCACATACCACCATCCATGTAAAAAATATTGCCCCATGTATCTCCTTTAATTTTTGCCCCTCTCACCTTAAAGCTATGCCTGTAGTGAGTCCAAAACGAGCGTTATTATCCAAAGGTCTTTATTCATAGCAAAAACCGTAACAAGCTGCGCACTTACTTTGGACACCACTACTTAACTGCTTACATAATCTAATCTAATCTTTTGAGTTTGGCGCCAGACACAACTATACCTCGCGCTCCCGCATCCCGTGACTCGTTAGCCCAACCGAGGGTTCGAGACCACCCCGCTAATCCGTATGTCCCTACATGCCCTCTATTTTCTGAAATCTCCCTGGGAAAAAAAGGTTCTGACTGTCTACCCTAATTATGCCAGTATTGTCAGCTCCTGATGAATATTTAGCATTTCAACTCAAGGATAATACCTAATCTCACAACTGTGCTGAAATATCTTCATAGTTTGGAGCCAACCCTTTTGACATGGTGCTAAAAACATGATGTTTGAACTAGAAGCAGACGTGCTATCATTAGATTGAGGCTGACATTTAGAATCACCAAAGCATTTTATGCATGCCTTTCAGATAATTACAATTAAACATACTTCTGTACATATGATAATTTTTCTGCATTTTGTTAACTATTTTTTTACGAAAATAGTTTTTGCTTTCCCATTATGTGAGGTCAAATGACGTGTCAGAAATATATACATGACTATTGTATTACATCAAAACCGTTTCAAATTCTCAATAATATAGACACAAAATGCTGGAATAACTCAGGCAGCATCTCTGGAGAGAAAGAATGGGATCTATCATGACATCGGATTCTTGGCATAGGGTAGAGGTAAACGGGCGGCACGGTGGCGCAGCGGTAGAGTTGCTGCCTTACAGCAAATGTAGCGCCGGAGACTCAGGTTCGATCCTGACTACGGGCGCCATCTGTATGGAGTTTGTACGTTCTCCCCATGACCTGCGTGGGTTTTCTCCGAGATCTTCGCTTTCCTCCCACACGCCAAAGACGTACAGGTATGTAGGTTAATTGGCTGGGCAAATGTAAAATACAATTGTCCCTGGTGGGTGTAGGATAGTGTTAGTGTGCGGGGATCGCTGGGCAGTGCGGACTCGGTGGGCCGAAGGGCCTGTTTATGCGCTGTATCTCTAAAAAAAACTCAGGCACTGTTGGTGTGTGACTTGGGTGGGGGAGAGATTGAGAGAGATGGAATTCCTCATTTCCCAATACAGATGCTGCCTGACCCACTGACTTTCTTCAGATGTTTGTTTTTTGCTCATTGATTATGAAAACGTGTGGATTAAATAGAAATAAATGGAATATAATAAAGTGGCAGTAGTTTACGACATGACACGATACGACATATGATAGAACTTTACTCATCCCCAGAGGGAAATTGGTCTACAGTGGGAACATGCATTTCTCTTATCTGTTCTATCTTTGTAGTGTTACTTAGTACTATAGAGCCAACTAAAGTTTAAGGAATTAATTTTGAGATGACTTCAATGCTACAAAAAGTGCTTCCGATATGGTATTTCATCAGTAACGTATGGTTATAAGTGCATTCCAAATTCTTATGTTGCTCAAGACCACAGCAGGATCAGATGGTGGCCTTTATTGTAGTCTGGCGAAAAATAATTCACTGGGTAGATTTTCTTCTGTTGCATTTGCAAGTAACCAGGTGGAAAGTATTATATGCCCGTTGAAACCTGGATTGATTTTCCGTTCCAGCAGAAACTCTTCACTTAATATGGCTTATATTTGTCAAATAGCAACAGTTATCGGTCCAAAAGCAAACGATCTGGCAACATTATTCACACATCAAGCGCAGAAGCCATAATGCCATTAAGTAAGATGACACAAAGTTAAAAACCTTAAGGTCCACCTTAAGGGCTGTGTCATATGATCACGGTGACCATTTCAGGTGATAGTGAAATGCTTGCATACCCTCAGCAGATTCTATTATTTTCAATATTAACCTTCCTCAATTTATTTTGCTGGTTAGGCAGGAATTGCAAGTGTTATCTCAGATGTTTATGTCTACCTTTTCTATAAGACTGTTTGAATTTGTACAATTAGGTGTCTATGCTTGCGTCATCAATCCGAATCAAAGCTAAACATCGTGACCAAGACCAGAGTGCATCATCCCCCCCATTCCATCTGCAGCCTTTGATGTATTTGTGTACATGCTAGTCTATCAGATCATTGCCAAGGCCAAGGCATCCTGTCTCATAGCCTTCCATTTTAAGCCTGCATTGTTACCTTTCATGGATCCAAGGATCTGATATGGATGTCAGGGGTTATGGGGAGAAGGCTGAAGAATAGGGTTAGGAGGGAGAGATAGATCTGCCACGATTGCATGGTAGAACAGACTTGATGGGCCAAATGGCCTAAATGTACTCCTATCACTTAGGAACCTATGAACTAAGGATCTATTCTTGGTCCAATACGCCTCCTCAATAATTAATTTTGGAGTCATCATCTGCAGATGTGGGGTCAGCTATTTATGTTGAAAATACTATTGTGGCACATCTTTCACTCCTAATACCTCAGATGTCTTTTTTTAAAAACGATAATTCTCTTTTGTTAAACATTGGGAAGAGTTTTAAGGACTGTTGTTGACCTCCACCACAAAATCTCTACTGCTGCCATTGAATTAGTTACTCTGTTTGGTCACCATCTCAGAATGAATAAGATCTATTTACATAAAGGTGAATTCTGTCACAATATTTTAAACCTGACAAAGACCATCCACTGCCAAAATCTGTAACTCATTCCAGACATCTGTGCCTTTCTCTCCTACAATACTGTTCGAGTTTGTACAGTTCAGTGTCTATACTTTTGCCAACAATCCGAATCAAAGTCACACTTCATGACCAAGTCCATGGGGCATGATCCCACCATTTCTTCCACGGTCATTCTGCACCCTTTGATGTGGTTAAGCTAATCATTTTCTTTGCATCCACACCAATCTATCAAATCAGGCAATTAACTTTGAAGGGCAACGGATAAAATTAAAATATTGTGTTGAGATCTTTTACATGGCTTTTTCCAACTCAAACATTTTACACCTCTTTCCCTCCAAGCTGCCCATCACAGGAGCTTTTATCTACCTGGGCCTTTAGGTCCTGGTTCTCCACCGTTGCCAGAGTGAAGCCACATCCAAACTGGAGGGACGGCACCTTAAATTGCCCTTGGGTAGCTCACAACCTAAAGGTATGAACATTGAATTCTCTGTCTATTGAATTCTCCAATTTTAGATAACCTCTACAAAACCTCCCCTTCCCTGAGTCCTGGCTGACCTTGCACCTATCTCTCCCTCTTCTGCCTCCCCACCTACATTCCTAAACAGTTCACACCTCCTCAATCCTCTAGCTACACAATTTGCAAGTCTCTAATCCTATCGTTTTTTACACCTCTTTTGTTGTGTGTGTGTGTGTGTGTGTGTGTGTGTGTGTGTGTGTGTGTGTGTGTGTGTGTGTGTGTGTGTGTGTGTGTGTGTGTGTGTGTGTGTGTGTGTGTGTGTGTGTGTGTGTGTGTGTGTGTGTGTGTGTGTGTGTGTGTGTGTGAGTGTGTGTGTGTGTGTTTGTGTTCATCTCTGGTCTCTGTCTAACAATTTGCCTAATTCTTAATTAGTACAGGTGTCAGATGTTATAGGGAGAAGGCAGGAGAACGGGGTTAGGAGGGAGAGATAGATCAGCCATGATTGAATGGCGGAGAAGACTTGATGGGCTGAATGGCCTAACCTATCCCTTATGACTTTTATGACCCTTGTGATCCTACCAGTTCCGTTTAGTTTAACCCCCTCATCTGTGTTCACCTACATGACCTGCTGTGCTTTGTCCTGCCCCTCCATTTTTTTAAACTTTCTCTCCGCCCTCCCCTGCAAACAACCTGAAGAAGTGTCTCGACCCGAAACATCACCTATACATGTTCTCCAGGGATGCTGCCTGACCCATTGAGTTACTCCAGCATTTTGTGTCTTTACATTGAAATCTAAGCTGAAAATTCTCCAGCTCCATTAAAACCCCCGGCCAAAAATGATCACGACCCCCAATGCCCCCCATCAGCTGCTGTTTTTTTTTAGTTTTGCGTCTTTAATTTCAGATTGTGCCTCTGAGAGGCACCCAGGGAAGCTGTTCTATATTAATTGCAAGCCATTGTTATCAAGAGCACAGATGCTCAGCAACAATGTTACATTTGATTGTTTCTATTTCCTGGTTTGCAACGAAGAAAATAAATGCCCGCAGAGACTGAAAACACATGTGCCAACTGAGCACTTTCAGAGTCCCTTTGTGCTACATGATCGTTAACCAGAGAAATGAACAAGCAGTGAATTGATTCTATCATTTCATTAGCAACAATTGAGAATATTACATTCACTTACCCTTGCTAGTATTATTAGTAGCCTGCATTATTAGTGGCATTGCTAGTTCACTAATACAACACATTGCTGAATGTACAAATGATTTACTCTTTCTATTTAGATTTGATATTTTTGGTCAAACTATTGTGGTGTTCTGTTAATGTTAACTATTGGCTAAATTATTTGAGAACTTTTAACACCTTACTTTAGAGGTGTAGCACCAAGTGAAATTGGAATTGTGCACAAATAATACAATAATACAAATCAAACTATTGAGATGAAAATAAAAACTTTTTTTTTGTTTTCAAGAGGTACGTTCTGATGTTAATTGGCTAATTCCATCTGTGAGTTTTTAACCAAATGCTTTTTTTTAACCACATTTGCACATGTACAATCTGATTGTTTTTGCTACTGAAATTTAAAATTGTGCATCAGATCTCAAGGGAAATTAATCAACTGTTTAAACCAACTGGACTTCTTTCTCTGAGATTAGGAATGTCGGAATTTCCATTATCAATCTATCATTATTAAACTTTAAAATACCTGGTTGATGTAAAAAAAAAAAAAGGACGAGAACCATAAAACTGAGGCAAAGTCCATTATAAAAATTGTGGAATATTTTTTGGACTACTACAATGAAACACAAAATACACCACCATGTACCATTGTGTAATAAAGCTTTCTAAAGAAAGCCTAGATGAACTAGGTTCATGGAAATTTGCTATTCTCCTGATACTAAATATTTATTATCCACAACAGATCTCTGCATAACATAATAATAACAGGCCAAGGGCATTATATGTGCCATTTAGACGCCCCTTGTGACTTTGTATGCATTGCGACAGGGGCCTAACTAAAAAGTAATGTTCAATCCCCGTTCCGTTTAGTTGATCACAGCCTTGATGGTGATACAAATGCGACAATTGATCTCAATTCTTTTCGTAATTAAGAAGAAAAATATTGTGCATTATCATTAGGTATGCATGCGCTAATGTGACTTGTGTTGATTGTGATATCCCATGCAATTGTCAGCCTACCAAATGAAATAGTTGACTTCAAGCTCACACCTAAACAAAAGCTACTTTAGCTAACTGGGAACTAAAGTCCTTGTATCTCAATAAGGATTTAAAGCTTTCCAGAAAAGAATAAGGCCGGGTTAAAATTGAGAGAGATTTTTTTAAAACTACTCAATAAATGTCAGCTTAAAAAGAATGGGGAAGCTACTCGTGTTCTGTTAGTTCCTTCAATTTAATATGCCTCACTGCTTGAAGAAAGGAAAGTCTGGACTTCAACAAATGGCTTTCTAGGTAAGTTTACAAGTTCAGCATCTGGAATAACGATTGATCTGTATAATTCATTGCAAAGCACAATGAGTTTTCAAAGCAATCCGTCCATTTGCCATCTTACCAACTTAATTTACCGTTTTCAAACTGAAAATAGTCTTTTTCCTTTTTACATCTGTTCTTTTTTCTTTACCTTCTTGCAGAATGTTACATGTAATTTAAGTACAATTTATGCTTTTGTTTGTTTGAATCCATGAGCTTGTCATGCTGCTGTGAGCAAAAAGTCCATTGTACCTGAACTTTTCACTGCATTTGTGCTTCTGAAAATAAATTCAACTGGACTTCACATTGGCCCTTAGATTCTGGGACGAGGAAAGATTTTATTTTCATATCATCAATGGAAGGGATTATACCAAGAATACACAGAATTTTACTTCTCTCCAACGTTATTAGGTGGTTGACCAGGGAAGTATTTAGTTTAGATAGACACAAAAACCTGCAGTAACTCAACGGGACAGGCAGTATCACTGGAGAGAAGGAATGGGTGACGTTTTGGGTCGAGACCCTTCTTCCGACTGAAAAGTTTGATAGTCTAGTTTAGTTTAGCTTAATTTAATTTAGTTTAGTTTATTTTATTTTAAAGATACAGTGCGGAAGCAGGCCCTTTGGCCACCAAGTCCGCACCGACCAGCAATCCCTGCACACCAACACTATCCTACACACACCAGGGACAATTTTTACATTTATACCAAGCCAATTAACCTACAAACCTGTACATCTTAGGAGTGTGGGAGGAAACCTAAGATCTCGGAGAAAATCCACGTAGGTCACGGGGAAAATGTGCAAACTCCATACAGACAGGCACCCGTTGTCAAGATCGAACCCAGGTCTCTGGTACAGAATGGCAGCAGCTCTACCGCAATGCCACTGTCCCACCCTGTTTAGTCACGTGAACATGTAATTAAATATATCATAATCTAGGGATATTTCTGGGTTTGCTTTGTACACCATTGCTAGGGTTTGCTTTTTAGTACTTAATTATTCATTTTCAAGATGATACGGTCATTGTTGAGACTGGCATTTATTGTCCACCAATAATTACCTCTGAGAAGCTATTTGTGAAGCGGCTTCTTAAATCACAGCAGACCTTCTGGTGAAGATTAGAAACATAGAAACATAAAAAACATAGAAAATAGGTGCAGGAGGAGGCCATTCGGCCCTTCAAGCCAGCACCGCCATTCATTGTGATCATGGCTGATCGTCCCCAATCTATACCCCGTGCCTGCCTTCTCCCCATATCCCTTGATTCCACTAGCCACTAGAGCTCTATCTAACTCTCTCTTAAATCCATCCAGTGATTTGGCTTCCACTGCCCTCTGAGGCAGAGAATTCCACAAATTCACAACTCTCTGGGTGAAAAAGTTTTTTTCTCACCTCAGTTTTAAATGGCCTCCCCTTTATTCTAAGACTGTGGCCCCCTGGTTCTGGACTCGCCCCAACATTGGGAACATTTTTCCTGCATCTAGCTTGTCCAGTCCTTTTATAATTTTATATGTTTCTATAAGATCCCCTCTCATCCTTCTAAACTCCAGTGAATACAAGCCTAGTCTTTTCAATCTTTCCTCATATGTCAGTCCCGCCATCCCAGGGATCAATTGATGGGCAGGATGTCTCAGGATCTGAGCAATGATGAATGAATTTCTAATAAAGTTCCAAATCTGAGGGAACCTTGTATTCCCATGTTTTTGCTGCCCTTCTCTTTCTTAGTGGTAGAATCAGTTGACTTGCAACATGGTATCTTCTTAGGTGAATTACCGTAGAAACAAGGAACAGCAGATGCTTGGTTACCAAAAAAGGGACACAAAGTGTTGGAATAACTCAGCGGGTCAGGTAGCATCTCTAGAGAACATGAATAGGTGATGTTTTGGGTTGGGACTCTTGTTCAGACTGGTTGCAATGAGGAAAAGAAAACTTTAAGAAAGGAGGAGAAGGGTAAAGCCTGGCAGGTAAAAGGTGGATGCAGGTGAGGAGGGTTTTTTTGATAGGCAGTTGGTTGGACAAAGGCGGGAGATGGAAAGACAGAAGGTGCGAGACAAAAAGATTGAAGAGTTACAAATTGTGAAGCCAGAGGTGAGAATGTAGGTGGAAGAGGAGGGGGAGGCGAGAAATAGGTGTGAGTCCAGGTGGGGCATTTTGAAATTGACATTCAAACTAAGGTGAAACAGTAGAAATGAATGACTACGTTGGATGTAAAAAATCTGCAATTTCTGAATAACAAAGTAATGGATTGCATCGTTTACATCGACAGAACGATTTATTTGTCTCATCTTTATTCATGAATCTTCAGTTCTATTAACACTGTGACATGATACCATGGCAATTCTTATGGATGTCGCAATTATGCTTGCAATGGAAACTAGTCTTATGGTCCCTTGGTCATGAAGGGAGAATCATACAAGGTTATGTGTAGTCTGGCCTTGTGCAATCTAACATAGGTCAGGGCCCTCCACAGTGGGCAGAAAATTACTCTCCACAGGCTAACTCATGGCCCACTGACCCCTCATCACCAAAGGGCTTCACATGGAGTTCAGTGACACAAAGTCAAAAACTTACATAGGGGTTAAATTTCATACCACAGCAAAACAAGCCTAATTTAGCTCTAAATTATATTTATTTAAACAAGCTTAAAATGACTCATTGGATTTTTTCACTATTTTGTATGACACTTCCTATCAACAGACTCTGGGTCACTTCTCAGACTAAAACTGTCAGAGTGGTAATCACAAAAGGAATAACATAGAGAGATGTTTTAATATGATACCAAATAAACCTAAAATAAAACCAAGAAATGTAGTGAATGTAGTTTACAAGCAGTGACATTGATTAATTCATTCAGTCAATCCTGATTGCATCTCTAATGGTACCAAAGTTCATGAAGTCCTTGTGATTTTGGAAGAATATTGATTGTGTGAGGTGCTACTATAGTGTAAATATCAAAGAATATTTACACACCTTTTCTGCGTTACCCTCATGCTAGTCGGTGCGGAATCAGTGGGCCGCAGGGTACTGTACCTCTGAACTAAACTCGACTAAATTACACAAAGATCCAGAAAATGTAATGGATGCATAGATATAAAAAGAAAAGTAAAGCAGCCAGTAGTTGACACTCCTCTCGGTCCAATCTACCATGGTTTACTTCTTTTTGAAAAGCAATCCATTCCCGAAGTGTTGACTCACCCATTGTCTCAATAGGTGGGGCAGGGGAAGACAATGGGGACCCAGCGTGGGGGGACACTGTCGTGAAGGACAATAGGGACCCGGCATGGGGGGACACCATCGTGAAGGACAATGGGGGACCTGGCATGGGCGGACCGTTGTGAGAGACGGTCGGAGAACAAAGGGGGATCCGGTGTGGGGACACACACACACACACACACACACACACACACACACACTCTGGTTTCGAATCCTCTGCTAGGGGATAAGTCCAGGGGATGGATTGTTTGTTTGTTTGTTTGTTTGTTTGTTTGTTCATTTGTTCCGGTAAAAGCGCTGTACACACAGCAGCCAGCCAACAGTCGCTTGTCTTTTTCTTTTTGTATTCACGTTTAATTTCAGTTTTTTGTGTACCTTGTGTGGTGTGACTGTCAGCAGACCAATTTCCCTCCGTGGATGAATAATGTTTTATCATATCGTATCGTTATCGTATCGTATCGTATCGTATCGTATCGTATCGTAGGTGTTGATTAGTATACTTCATGCTTTCCAGGGTACAAGTTACATATTTACAACATGTACAGCTATCAGAGAACTTATGAAATAGGTCAAAGGTAAAGCAGCTGACCTTCTTCAGTTTGATTGTGAAACAAATTTATTTTCCTTGTTCTTATGGGTGTTTGCCAAATCCCGTTAAATATTCAGGATTATTGATATGATGCTTTCTTTGCAATAGATGGTGTTGATTGCTTTTCTATGTAAGCTTAATGCATTCCAAATCTGAGTTACGTGAGACCTTCATAAATCCAAGTTCTGATGAAATTCAATGTGATTGTCAGAGTTAATCATTAAGACATAGTAGCAAAGAGACAGAGGAAATGTGTACTATATTAGAAAATGTGTGCTGTGTTAGATAATGAATAGAAATGTTTGGGGCGGTAGAGTTTTGTAAACAAAATGATTCCTATCTGGATTTCAGCCTAAACTATATCTGTAGGTAATGGCGATTTTAGGCAGTGGTGATATTTTATGTTCAGTTGAATTACTCGACTAATTTGCCAGTGGTGCAGCTTACTTTGTCATGATGCATTACCAAGATCGGGTGAAAGTTTTCCCCAATCCAATAAATATTGCAAACCTGTGTTGTCACAAAGACTTCATTCCTAAATGTAATTGTAACACTGATTGAAAACTACACTATGAAACAGTTATTGTAGCAGAACTGGCCGATAAATCAAAGTAAAATAAATTGCATCAAACCTTGTAAGTCATGAATACAATTTTAATTCTTTATGAGCTGTCTAAATGCAAAAAAATGCATGACCATGAGAATATGTATTATATTCTTATATTTTTAACAAGTGCACCTTAACAATAATAAATTCAGGAGAACAAGTGAATATATAACAAGTCGTCTCTGTATCACATACCACCAGTGATAGAAATTGTTATTTAAGCATAAATAAAATATCACTTAAAACTACTATTCGAAATCCTGTGGAGGTTCATCCAAGATTACTTTTGCTAGATTTGCGATCCTTTCCTTCAGCTCTTGCAACAGTTGAGTCTTTGGTTATATTTTCCCAAAGGTGCAAAGTCCTGGACATGAAACATTGTCTATCCGCTGACTGGTTAGCACGCAACAAAAGCTTTTCACTGTACCAAGGTACACGCGACAATAAACTAAACTAAAATATCCAAGTTCTGCACAGATGCTGCCTGAGTTACTCCAGCACTTTGGGTCTTTTTTATTTGTGAACCAGGAGCTGCAGTTTCTCGTGTCTACAAGCAATCTTTGATTTTATGTGAGCCCTTCTAGCAAATGTCGATAAGCAATTTTATTATGGGAAACGTCACTGCCTAATCTGCTTTTGCGTTTTGTTATTCACGCATGTATCCTTCCTGCAGGAATCCTCAAGGGCAAACGGAACGACTCTGACATCATGCTGCAATTGGCTAACTGAACACTGGACAGTGAGCCTTCCCTGTTCAAAGTCCAAGTAGCTCAGCTCCTCAGTGCAATAAAGCCATTGTATTGCACCAGGACCTAAGCTAATTCTGTCAGCTTATCGTGTTTGTTTAATCATACGGCCAAATAAGGATGGCAGTAGGAGGAGTAGGTTTCCCCAAATTAAATGTAATTTTTATGCAGTGCATTCAACAGCACAGTCACAGTTAGAAAATGTTGATATATATATTAGAACAAAGAACATAGAATAGTACAGCACAGGAAAGGGCCCTTCAGCCTACAATGTTTGTGCCAAACATGAATCCCAGTTAAACTGATCTCATCTGCCTGAACATGATCCATAACCTCTATAGTCACTGAACATCCATGTTTCACCTGAACACCATAATGGTTCCTTGAAGAACAATCTACTCCGTCACATTCCCCTCCTCTTTTCCATTAGATTTGCAAATGGCTTTCCTTCTGGATGACCTGATTGTCTCTGCATCCTTTATCCTTACAGGCAAGCTAATTCCAGATCATAATCACTCTTACAAGTATTCCTTCACATCCCCAATGCACTTTAACCCCTCACCTTGAATATGCTTTTCCTGAGCATTAATCCATCTATTAATGGAAATTGCTTCTTTTTGTTTACTCCGTCTAAGGCCTCTCACACTTGCACACCTCCAACAAATGTCTTCTTAGTTTAGTTTAGTTTAGTTTATTATTGTCAAGTGTACCAAGATAGAGTGAAAAGCTTTTGTTTGCATGCTATCCAGTAAAAAAAAACTACTTTCATTAATACAATCAAGCCATCCACAGTGCAAAGATAATAATAATATATTCCTTTATTTCTCCCACAACGGGGAAATCAGAATTAGAATAACCTTTATTGTCATCCAAAAAAACAAGTTTTTTGGACAAAATTCCATTACCCACAGTCCAACAATAAGAGCAATAAAAATATGCAATAACACACATAATCATAAACCAACACAAAACAAACAAAAAAAAGAAACATCCATCACAGTGAGTCTCCTCCAGTGATGAGACTGTGATGGAAGGCCAGAATGTCTTTTCTCTTCCCCTGCCGTCATCTCCCGTGGTCAGGCTGTTGAAGTTGCCACATTGGGACGGTCGGGGCTCCCGACATTGAAGCCCCCGCCGGGCGGAGAAAATCCCGTGGCCTGTTTCAGGCCGCACCGGACGGTGAAAGGTCCGCAGCGGGCCAGACCCATTTACAAAAGATAAAGAATACCACGTTTAGTGCAAAGATTTGGTGCACCATTGCCCAAAGGTGAACAACCTGAACCTTGGAACTGAAAGCCTTCATTTCTGGAATAATTTTCGTAAATTTATTTTCCATTGTTTTCAGGAACCTTGTATTCATCCTAAAGTATGGTGATCAAAATTGAACACAATACTCGACAACTCTGCTTAATAAGTGTCCAGAAAGATTCAGTATCACCTCCCTGCTTCTGTTCTCTCTGCTTCTGTTTATGAAACGTATGATCTTGTGTGCTTTATTAATGATATTTTCTCGTCCCTTCTTCTTAATTCTTCTTAAGCCCTTGGCTCCTCTAGGGAGCATAGGCCATTGACAAATGTTCTCCACCTCACTCGGTTGTTGGTGGTTCTTTAACAAGTCCTTCCACTTCCAATGATTTATCCAATTATGCACCCATGTCTCGCTGTTCCTCCACATCTTTTATTGCCAAATGCCTTTTTGCCTGCTTTAGATGGTCCTCAGACATCCTGAAAGAAATGTATGCTAATCTAAAAGGCTATCTGTATCCTCTTGAGGTTTATTCAGCTGGAAATAGTTAAAAAAGGATTCAGGTGAGGGTTATTTCAGAAGGAAAAGAGAAAGGAAAAGGAAATGGTGTATGGCCGTGTCAGGGATTGCAAAAACCCATATGTATCAGGAAGAGGTAAAGTGGACAATTTAAGATTGGAGAAGCAAATAGAGTCAGAGTAAAATAGTAACAGAAAATTGATGGCTCCTTTTTGTAACAAGATAGATAAGTCAAAAGCATAACTAGAAATAAACAAGCATGACCTGATAGCCGTCATGGAGACAGTCTGAAGAAGGGTCTCGACCCGAAACGTCACCCATTCCTTCCCCCTAGAGATGCTGCCTGTCCCGCTGAGTTATTCCAGCATTTTGTGTCTATCTTCGGTTTAAACCAGCATCTGCAGTTCCTTCCTACACAGCCATCATGGAGACATGGCTCCAAGGTGACCAAGGTTACCAAGCCAGGGAAATCAATATTCAGAGGTATACTATGGAAGGAAAAGAGAATTGAGGGCTACGGGGAGATGACACAGGAGATGCGGCCTCTCAAAGATCAGTCATTTTGAATGGTGGCAGACACAAGAGGCCGAGTGGTCTACCCGCTCCTATTTTCTAACGTTCATGTGCTAGGCAGAAGGAAGGAAGCACTTAAAGCAAACTTTGTCCATTAATGGATGAGACTAGTAATTAATAATGGGTAGTAGAGAAATGACAGAGATTTCAAATCATTATTTTGCCTTGGACTTCATGGTATTTGTAACAAGATAGATGAGTTGAAGACAATGGAAAAAAATGAGTGTGACCCATTCGACATTGGACAAAGCAAATAAAAAAGTTCTGGATGAAATCAATGGGTCAGGCAGCATCTGTGAAGTTGAATGGACAGACGATATTTCAGATTGGGACCCTTCTTCATATGGATAGGATTTATAGATCAATGGTAGGAAGGGTTTAGAGGCCTGTGGACCAAATGAAGGCAAATGGGACTAGCCTGATATTCCAACTTGGTCAGAATGGACAAGGTGGGTTGAAGGGCCTGCTTCCATGCTGTACAGCTCGATGACTCTATGACGAACAGTCTGAAGAAGGGTCCTGTCTTATCCTGCATCTGTCCTTATTCCAGTTTTTAACCATTCTGACCCCAACTCCTCTACTGCATATGTCGTGGTTTTAATAATCACCCACCATTAAAATTTGTTCAATACCCTCCATAAATCCATTTAGGTGTTACATACTACATTCCTTTGTCAGTCTTCCATTTTTCCTCATGAATAAAAGCCTCCAGTTTCAAAATCTATTGTTTACATCTTTATGTTTAGTAGTTTGGGGATACATTTGGTTGTAAATTCTCCTAAAATAAAAGCTGAAACTCTCCAGTAATTTTTCTAATGTTACACCATTCAGAACATTATTTTGCAGTTGTTTTTTTCTGGGTTTTGTTCAGTTCCTGTTATTGGATTGGAACCTATTTATAAAGTGATCATGATAAGAAGTGCAGTGGCTTTTACCAGTGACAGACTATTCCCATAAATGCTTGTCACAAAAGAATTTGTTTTTTTTTTGTGCAAGAAGGGACATAAAAGACAGCTGAAATAGCCAACTCTTTTTTGCTTACGTACGAATGTCTGCACATACATTTGTGGAAGTTTGTCTTCAGCCCCTGGTTTTCAGATAAATATATAGTCATGAAAGAACAAGAGAAACTGCATTTGCTTCTGTTATTTTCCCTTTGTAATGGAAAATGAGCTGAAAAACATTATGTAGTCTGTTGACATACATGAATAGATTGTTGGTAGTGATCATCGAAACCAGTTTACAAGGGGCTGCTTTAAATTGGTGAACAGAAACAGCTTTTCCAAATCCATAAACATACACATGTGTGCACTATAGACACAGCATCTGTAGTGCATCAACGTGTTTACATCTGCTACAGATGCGGCAGGAAAATAATTTCACACTAACATTGCAATAAAATGTAAGAAACTGTAGATGCTGGAATCTAGAACGAAAAATGAAAATACGGATGAAACTCAGAGGGTCAGGCAGCATCTGTGGAGGGAATGGACAGATGGCTTTTCGGGTCAGAATGAAGAAAGGTCCCAAACCAAAACATCAGCAGTCCGTTCTCTCCATAAATATTGCAGTAAATCCTTGCCAGGGGAAGCTGATGTGGTTGATGATAAAATTATATGTTTTGCCTAAACTATTTTAGGCTATTCCCAGCTACATTGACAGTATGGTTAGCCTAAAAGTACAGTAATACCAGACTTCACGTAATCCGCTAAAAAGTGCAAATCAGAATGAATGTTCCATATGCATGTTGGATGATTGTAAGTCTGAGTTGGTGGAATGCAGCATATTTATAAAGAATTTGCTACAATTTTGTTACATGAGGTGCAGAGAAGAAATAATGGATAGAAATTAGACTATGTAACATTGCTCTGCAATTGAAAATATACTTTACTGAAGTGAAGGGTAAAAATGGCCATGTCAAGGTCATTTGCAAATATAGTCTCAGGGAAAAATTTCCTCTGATTATTTTAGTCTAGTTTAGTTTACTGTCACGCGTACCGAGGTACAATGAAAAGCTTTTGTTGTATGAATAACAAAATACAACGGAAAGACTATACAGAGGAAAGAAGAAAAATTATTTGCCCAAGAAAATTCGAATCAATTTTTTATATCTAGAATTCCCCATATATTTTAAAGACAGCGATCACTAATTCAGAAAATTAAAGCTCAGAAATGTATATTGGATTTACACAGGCAATTGAAAAAGACACCAAACATACTTTACAGTGTACTGCAGTTTACTCTCCAGATTCTTAATTTGTTTTCATAATAACAGTTATTCTAGGAAAGTTCATGGCTATAATGGAAGATACATGCTCTAATAACATAATTCAAATTAGAATACGCAGTAGAGGGCAGAATTAGATGGTTATTTTGAATGATAAAGTCTGGCTGATAACTTGGCGGATACAACATACTTTTGGTGTTCAGATGACTGCATGAGCATTCTTTGTATTCTCAGAGAATCTGATACAATGCAAAAGCATGAATACGGTATAGTATGTCCTTTAATATTCTGTACTCTTAATATACTCACAAAGTATACACATATATTTCTTTCATTAGCAATTACATTGGCAAATGGTGCAAAGCAAATGCTGATAAACCATTGGACTCTCAAGATGTACCTTAATCTATCTCTATCACAGAATTGGCTGCCAATTTCTACAAACATACCTTCCTTCTTTTAAGCTTTAACTGCTCAATGGAGTTTATGTCAGATGAGAGGTTAAAATCCATTTTGTTTTCCAAGTGAATGTTGAACACTTGGCTAGTGCTGCCATACAACCCCTAATACTATTTAAAGTCACTTTTTAATACGTTTCTTAGTGGAATGCTAGTAGGTGAAAATCAACTTTAGGATCATCATTGCTAGGTGCAATAACGCAATTGTATCCTACCAGCAATAGTTGTAGAATTGTTATGAAAATTTCCCCTCTGTTGGTGCAGGTGCTGAAATTATAGTTAATTTCATTAATTTAACATCACTGCCTTTATCGCCTCTCAATCTGGGATTGTCTAATTTATTACAGTCAAGGTGCAGAGCTTGCAAGAGCCCTTGCCAGTATGACTCAGTTGCTGAGTCAATAAAGTAATTGAGTTGCAGTGCAAGCACAGTACCCTCAACCTTTGTATAAATGCTCCGAACACAATTGTAAACTCTAAGCAGTAACATCAGCACAGTCAAAGGAATGCTAGATAAATATGTAAGATAGAAAGGAATGCAAGGTGATTCTGATGAGGCTAGGTGCAAGATCATAAATGCCCGCATGGGTAAATTGGGTCAACAGTTCTATTTATTCCATGAAAATATCAATTAATTAATAAGCTCCTGGAAAGAAGCCTTTTACTACACTGTTTCTCTCCCTCACCCATGCACCTACTCTATCTGCCCATCACACAACACTCCTCCCACTGGTTTCCTTTCCACCCCAAAACTGCTCATCTCTCCCCTCCCTCTGTTGTTCCCACCTGCCACCAATCTTCCTTATTTAGTTTCAGTCTTCAACTTCCTTTCCAATCAGATTCCTGAATCTTGGTATTGGAATTTGTTTATTCTGGTCATGAATATGGCAATACAGTGAAAAACTTTGTTTGCCTTGCTATCCATTGCCTTGCTTATCTATCTATCCATCTATCTATCTATCTATCTATCTATCTATCTATCTATCTATCTATCTATCTATCTATCTATCTATCTATCTATCTATCTATCTATCTATCTATCTATCTATCTATCTATCTATCTATCTATCTATCTATCTATCTATCTATCTATCTATCTATCTATCTATCTATCTATCTATCTATCTATCTATCTATCTATCTATCTATCTATCTATCTATCTATCTATCTATCTATCTATCTATCTATCTATCTGTCTATCTGTCTATCTGTCTATCTGTCTATCTGTCTATCTGTCTATCTGTCTATCTGTCTATCTGTCTATCTGTCTATCTATCTGTCTGTCTATCTATCAACCAAACCATATCATAGATGGTTACTATCAAATCAATTTCCTCCGCTTATTTATAATGACTACTTCCCTCTCCATACTTAGTCCAGATGAAGGATCTTGACCCAAAATGTCTACTGTTCATTTCCCTCCACAGATGCTGCCAGTGTTTTAGCGGTTCATTGTTTTGAAACAATGAATGCTGGAGATGTAAACCTTGGATTGTTGATAATCTAAACTGGTTGAATTGCTGAATTCAGTATATTAATTCCAAATGTGCCGAAATAGAAGATTAAGTACTATTCCTCAGATTCCAGTGACTACCGACCGGTGGCACTAACGTCCAGGGTGATGAAGTCTTTGAGAGGTTGGTTATGGCTCATATCAACTCCCACCTCAACAAAACTCTGGACCCACTGCAATTTGCCTACCACCACAACAGGTCAATGAAGGATGCAATCTCACTGGCTCTCCCTTTTGTACTGGACCACTTGACAAGAATAACACATAGACTGCATAGACTACAGCTTGGCATTAAATACAATCATCCGTTTCAAACTGGCTATCAAGCTCACGGAACTGGGTCTCTGTGCATCCCTCTGCAACTGGATCCTCGACTTCATCAACAGACCACAACTGGTATGAATTGGCACTTCTTCCTCGATAACCATCAGCACTGGAGCACCTCAAGGCTGCGTGCTCAGCCCCCTGCTCTACTCACTCTCTACTCATGCCAGACACAATTCCAACTCCATCTTCAAATTCACCAACGACATCACCATTGTTGGATGAATTACAGATGACGATGAGTCAGAGTATAGGGGGAGATCAATCAAAAGACCAAATGGTGCCAGAACAACAACCTTGCTCTCAACATCAGTAGAACCAAGGAACTGATTGTTGACATCGGGAGAAGAAGGTCGAGGATCCACAAACCTGTTTTCATTGACGAGATGGTGGTGGAGAGAGTCAAAATCTCAACTTCCTGGGTATGCATATCTCTGAAGATCTGTCCTGAACCCAGCACATTGATGCAATCTGAAACCCATCAACACCTCTACTTCCTTAGAAGCTTGCAGAGATTCAGTATGTCAACGAATACTCACTTGAACATCTACAGGTGTACAGTAGAGAACATATTAAAACTGATTGCATCATGACCTGCTTCAGCAACTTGAACGCCCAGGAATGAAGCAGATTGCAAAAAGTGCTGAACACTTCCAAGTCCATCATGGGTACTGATCACCCCACCATCCAAAAGAGATCTACAGGAGTCTCTCCTGCAAAAAGCATCATCAGAAACCTACAGCGCCTGGTCACTCTCATTTCACCCCTTCCATTGGAAGAAGGTAATATATATATAAGAAAATAACTGCAGATGCTGGTACAAATCGATTTATTCACAAAATGCTGGAGTAACTCAGCAGGTCAGGCAGCATCTCGGGAGAGAAGGAATGGGTGACGTTTCGGGTCGAGACCCTTCTTCAGACTGATGTCGGGGGTGGGACAAAGGAAGGATATAGGTGGAGACAGGAAGATAGAGGGAGATCTGGGAAGGAGGAGGGGAAGGGAGGGACAGAGGAGCTATCTGAAGTTGGAGAAGTCGACGTTCATACCACCGGGCTGCAAACTGCCCAGGCGAAATATGAGGTGCTGCACCTCCAATTTCCGGCAATATATATATATATATATAAATGTATGTGCTGACTGAAATTTTTATTGTTTATTATGGTGTTTTACAGAGTACAATGTTTACATACCTGTTGTGCTGCAGCAAGTAAGAATTTCATTGTTCCATTTTGGGACATATGATATTCTTGGCTCTTTACTACATTGATGGAGCTCAAGACAGGGGGGGGGTCAGTTTGATTGGAATGGAGAAATAAAATAAAAAGCAATTGGCAGCTGGGGTGGAGGGGTCACACCTCTGAAGATATAACTGAAGATGTTCTGACAATATCATCAGTCTGCAATAGGTTTCCCAAGCATCAGCAAACCCATTTTAGTATGTCTTTCAGTTCCTTTAGAAATAACTTCCAAATTTCTGCTAGAAATCACCTGTACAGGAATGGCTGATAGATTTTCATAGTAACCCCTTTGCAGCTGTGAGGGAATTTTTTGAGAAACCAAATGTAAAAAAAAAACCTCACATCCCTAAAAGCCTCACAGATTTGTGAATAGACGTATGTAGAAGTATCCCCCAAATCTGTGTGGAAGAGCCAGTAAAATTGTGTTAAAAAGTTTGAACATAAAAGTCAAGATTCCAAAATAATCTACGGTGACACAGGGCTTTGTCATTTCGTTGTTCACGTGACTGTGGAGTCCAAAGTCTCAAACAAATCCCAGTGAAGAGGAAGGCAATATTTTTTATTTTTTTTTAAAGATTAAATCTCTGATCCAACTCATTTCCTGCATCATCAAGTTATTATTTTATTTCTTCTTGCTCACCCTTTTCTCCAAATCTTCATAAAACTGGGACAGTGCAGAGTAAAAGGACTGCGAGACACATATGTACACACACACATTTACAGACACAGAATAGATGGAAGGACGCGCGTGCACGCGGGATGGGTCGTCGGCGGCGCGCTGGATGGGTGAGGGAGCGCGCTCCCGGGGCCGGCGTGAACGCGCGCCAGGAGGGTGGGGGGGGGGGGGGGGGAGACACGTGAACCCAGGCGTTGAGTGAGTGAGTGAGAGAGGGCGGTGCGAGCAGCGCTGGAGTGGTAGAGGCAGAATATTACACGGCGCAGGGAGCAGCTAGTAACTGCAGCACTGGCAGCGCAAGGTAGGAGGGGAGGGGAGCGGAGTAAATAAATAATGAGATAGCTTGGAATAAAGGGCTTCAGGGAATGAGTCCAAACATCACAGGAGAACCAGGTCAGTCAATGCAGGGAGCGGTGTGTGTATTATTATTTGTTTTGTTCCTTTATCATATATATATATATATATATATATATATATATATATATATACATATATAGATGTATTTGTATTTGCCTTTACATGCTACAAAGTGGGGGTTAGTCCTCTTGTAAGTAGCTTTAATTCGAAAGATCCTCTTATAATAAAAATGACTTCATTCAGCCACTGTATCAACAAGATACATCAATAAGAACTCCAAACAGCCAAAAGTCAAGGGAGCCTCTCAACTTGCTCACGCAAAAAGAAAAATCTAGGGATTTTTTTTCTCTTTTCTTCTCTTATTTTAATATACAGATAACTTTTTTTTTGATAATAGGAATTGCGGGCTCCCTCCCTCCCTCCCAGTCGTATTGCTCGACCAAGCTGCGTTAATGCAAGTTTTAAAACGAGGAGAGTTTTATTAATGAACTGCGACTTGAAGGTCTGAGGGAGCCTTGTTAGTCATGATGAAAGTTCATTGATCGCTGTCAGTTTCTTTTTGTTTCGTTTGGATTCCGTTTGTGCCCTCAGTGGCGATGTTTTCTGAACGATACAGATTGTACAGCGATCAATAGAACAGATGGAACTGGGCAACTTTTAATAAAAAAAATTTGTATGGAGGGGGGAGGGGGTGAAAACCTCAACGTTTGTCCCATTATTAATTGGTTTCATAATCATATGGTGACCATTACTGTTAGCTGATCTGTTTTATGCATTGGGTAATTGGATTTTTTTTTTTTAAATTTTCGTTTTTTTTTTCAAAAGTCGATCAGAATTACGCCTCGTCTTATTTTATGAAACAGTTGATGTGAGAAGTGCAAGTCTTAACACTCTCGTGTTTTATTCTAATCAGCAAGTATCGGATCACATGGTCCAGGATTATATTGACTGTTGGTCGCCTACCTCTGGTGAAGATCTTTAAAGCAACTTTTAAGTGGCGCTTTAAAAAAAAAAGTATCTGTTGAATAGTATCTAAGAAATCGGTTGAAAATGGAAGGTTTTTCAGACTTTATCTGCTGGGAGCAGGCAGTGACTTGCTGACTAATACCATGACGGTATGGTTGGGGGTTGTGTTAGGAGAAAAGGTAGCAAACACAATGACATGACAATAGCCTGAATGCCTTCACGCCATGTTTAGACATGTGTGCTGAAAGTCGCTTTTGAACTGTACTGTAATCTTTTAACGTAATGACTAAAATGTATAGAAGTATTTGTAGTACTTTTATCCAGAGTAGAACTAATTAATGTAACTATTGCAAAATAGTTGCATAGCGTATTGCAGAAAAAAGCATCTCCATATTGCTTTTGTTGCACTCTTGGTTCCGTTTTAAAAGAACAAACCCTGCCTTTGAATCTTGGGCCTCTGGGAATAACTTTGGGGAGCGTTTTATTTTCACTTTAAAAAAAACTAACTTTTTATGATATGTATGATATGTTAAATAACACAACACTTTTGTACAGTGAATTGTAATGGCCATGTTTTCTTTCCACTAACTAATGGTACAAAGTAGCAGAAATTGTAGAGAATGGACATTTTATTTTCCCCCCCTTCCCCCAGAGACATTTCACATTCAAAACCAAGGGACAGTATTGTAGATTGGAGAAATAATTAATTACTTATTGATCAGAATCAGGTTTGCTGAGCAATTAATTGTTCACAGATCTGGGATAAAGGACACCTGAACTGAGGAAATGGAAAATTCCATAGAAGTTGCAAATTTTTTTTTTTTTGCCTTAGTCTTCATAACCTTGATTGGAACTTTCAGTCTTTTTAACAAATGTCATTGGGCACTAGATGGGTCTCTTTCAGGGTCTGAATGTTTTTTTAGAAAAAAAAGTCTCAAGGTTGATTTTTGTGTACTTTAAGAAATTGGCTTACCCTATGTGTATAATTGAAGTGTTTGTTTTAGGAACAGTGGTTTTAAATTTCAGTACTGTATTTGTTTGCTGGCAACACACATCCAGTATAGATAAAAGAATAATTGAAAAGCCTTTCAGAGCTATTTAATGAAACTTCAAATTTGGCAAATTAAAATAATATTTATTGTATATTTGTTCTGATTTAAAACTAGAATGTTCTAATGGGTCAGTTTGCATTCATTTTTAAAGTTAGAAAACAAATGAGAGGCTATTCCAGTGAAGCAATGCACTTATTTTTTGGTTCTCTTGAGATAAGCTTGGCTGCTTAATGCTTGCACACAAGTTTTGCATTGCTTGAACTTCAGCTTTTAATTTGCATCCTTTGGCATTGAGTTCTTTAAGAGAACCATGTCAATTTAAAATCTAATTGGAAACTAATCAAAGGAATCCACAAACTAATATTGGAACATATCAGATTGAAATAAATGTATTTGGATGCAACCAGCTGCATAGTTTTTTTTTAAAGTATCAGAATTATAGTCAGAAAAAGCACCAGGAAGTGAAAAGATCAGTCTTTATCTTGTGGGTTTAGTTAAATGTAACATAAAATTAGTAAACCTTTTGTCCCTAAAATGGTGCAGTTTTTTCCATTTCCCTTTTAAAATAACATTAGTTTCTGAATATCCCCATTCAGCATACATGAAGGAAGTTCTTGACCCCTTATTTTTTCAGTCTAATTTTAAAGCAGTGCTGCCACATACAGAATCAATAGGATTTTGTTAGGTGCAAATGGTTGTTACATCTCACCCTCCCTCAATCCCTGATAATGACTTACTTTTTCCAGTATGATTCATTGATCAAGGAAGTGCTATATTTGTTTATCCTGATGTAATGAATATCTTCATGGGAGGAATAATGATGGCAGCAACACTATTGTTGCAGAAGCCCTGTTTAAAAAAGGTTAACCTGGACCTCATATGATGGTGGAGAGTTGAAATGTCAGCTGCTTTTGGCAGTTCAGAATAAAATTCAGTTGCCACTTGTTTTTGTTTTGCCTTGTTCAAAGCTGTGCATGATGTGACAAGTCCTCATTTTGTTTGGATGCAGTATAGAATGGTCTAATCTCCATGTAAGCTATTGAAAACAAATATAGCAAATATCCATCTGCTTTGTTTTTATATCAGTTTCCTTTATGTTCAGTGTAAATATTTAAAAAACTCCAGCTTCTCAGACTTCCTGCTGAGAAGTAGTATTTTACAATCCAAAAGTCAAGGTTTCTAAAATAGTCTGAGTCATAAAGTAAAATGCCCCTTGAGTCCATCCAGTAAGCAAAGGGTATTTTGTGCTATATCTTTGCACAGATTTAATCTAGATTTTGTTAATAAATTAGTGGTGTTGTTTGCAATGTCTTCTAACAAATTCTTTGATATAAAAGGCCTTAAAAAAAATCATAGGTGAGGCTTGAAATAGAGTGTGGAATGTATGGAATTAGTATACTGTGCCTGTTAAAAGTACAACCCTTCATTGTAAGGGGATAGATAGTTCACTTTCTTTATATAAAAAGGGAAAGTATGGTGCAGAACGCAGTAATTGAAAATTGATACTTTTTGGGCATCCTTGCTCTTCAAAAATCCAAGATGTCACATTTTTATTTATTAAACAACAAAGAAATTGAAATATTTAGTCCAGTAGGCTTTTTTTTAGTGGGTTGCTTTGTAAGTTGAAGTGGTTACTAGTCTAGTGGCTCTTTCCCACCCTTCCTTTCAGAGCTGTTTTTGATATACAAGCAGCCTCCTGTGTTGTGCCGTTAAATTAAAAGCCACATCTGTCCTTCACATTAGGCATGTCAGCCTGCCTGTTGGGCTTGTGGATTATGACCTTGGTGACTTCATACACTTATTGAAAATGTGGATGTGTCTTTGCTGGTTTTAGACAGCATTGATGTTTGCATTACACATACATCCTGTACTGTGTAAAGTTTTGGGTTTAAATAATTCCCTAAATTAGAGCCTATCATTGTCTTTTCAACAGCCTTGGTTTGTCATGTTTTGTAGCAGCATATCTTTTTTTTTGTGAAAACTTAGGAGGTTGATTGCTATACATGTTATTGCTTTGTCCTAGTTCACCTTGCACTGTTCCAGTCAATCTTATTTTTAATTTTTAATTGTCCCATTTGGTGTTTTGGCTGCCAACAGATTGAAACTAGCTGATAAATGTTCAGTGGTCTGTGCTGTAAAACATGGAAGGATTGGTGGCTTATATTTATTTCTGGGTAACTGCTGTGACTTTAACCTGTAAATGTGTAAATAATACAATAAGACTTTTATATCTTGTACATGAAGTAACCCCACCCATGTACTTTATTTGATGAAATGACTGTTATGCAAATTGCATACAGGTTGGACAAGAAAGGGCCCATTAAGCAAATGGCTTAAAATATCATTTTGAAATTTCTAATGTGGAAGTGGATCATAAATGCTCAATGTTGTGACTTAAAATAATGTTTTAAGATAGTTTTTGCAGCCAACATCCAACAATTCAAAAAGTATTCCTCTTTTCTAAATGTGTAGCACAACATGTCTTGTGGATTATCTATGTAAATGCAAATATGAGTGAATCACTGTGAGACAAAATGGTAAGTTAGTTTTTTCCCAATTCAGCTTTAACATTTTAAGAATTGTAACATTCAAAATTGTATGCCAAAAAGCAGAAGTAGTTGTAGACAATGTTTCCAATAGATAATTTTCTAAAATTATTATATAGTTGAGCAATACAAAACCAGGAAAAAAAATCCAACCCCATTTGGGTTTTTCAGAGTATTCCACTGCCTTTCAACTAAATTTTGAGTCTTTTCTGAATTAAATTATCTCAGCCAAGGTGTCATTAAGCATACTTAAATTGGCATCCACATCAACAGTCTCAGACTTAAAGCTATTTACAAATATGTTTAATTACAGTTTTAATAGCAATAAGAAATGTAGTTCAGCATTCTCATTTATCCACCCAGTTTTAATTTCCTCTGGGTTTGAACTGATTTGAAAAACATTTTTGTATTAAATATTCAAAAGTTGAAGTTTGCATCAGTTTTGGTGAACCTTTTTATAAATGACATTCATCTAATTGGGACTGTTTTATCATGCAGTCAGAATGAGAATTGGCATTATTATTTAACTAAACTACTCAGAAAAACCCTTTATGAATTCCATTGTAGTGTGTAGATGTGCTTACAATGCAATCCTCTTGATCACTTATCAGCTCAAGGAAGCTTCATTTGAGGCTTTCAAGAGCTGGCATTTAGATGCTAACAGAATGTGGCCTGCTAATAAACCATTTGTGATTGCATTTATAGTTCCCATTAGTTGTCTTTTTCGATATGGCAGTTATTGAGGAAGGACTTTGCACACGATACTACAAATACTTTTGTGTGTTTTTTGCTGAGTGCCAGCACTTTTTTTTCAGTTGTTGAGATATAAGCAGTGAAATGCAGATGTAACCACAGTAGCAGTGGTGTCAGGAAACATTCTTAAAACAAATCAGCATTAATTGCCACTGAGCTAGCAATCGCTACAGTATTTAAATACCTATTTTGCAGCATCTCAGATCTGTTTGCGTCATAAATAAACAAGACTGATACTTCCCCTGATTCCTTGATACCTACTTCCTCTTCTGTTGTCTGTCCTTTTGATCTTTTCATCAGATATTGTCGACTATAATGCTTTTTGCACTTCCAGTGCAGCATTTAGTTATCCTGGGTTGCATTGTCTTATAGCCTTTAATTTGAATCTGAGACAACTTAAAAAGAATGCAACATCCATTATTCTTTTTCTTGTAGGTTATAAGCTTCAGTTAAAGTGATACTTTGGAGGCAGTGATGGCTTTGGTAATACTGTTTTACTTGGGCATGTTTCCCTGAAAATGAAAGTGTTATTTGGATTCGCTATTAGCTTTATGAAAATACTTCCAAATATTCCTGAGGGATTTTGCAAGTCTTCAAACTTTTATGTTCTTATTTTTACAGTTCTAAGTAAGTTGCAACAAATTATTATTTTTTGTTTATCCAATTCTCTTGGACTTCTTTCTCTCTCCCCATCCTGAAAATATTTAGTCTATACTCAATTTGGGCAAGATTCTGTAAACATCATTCACAGTAAAATCTCTTAAATAATCATTCTTTTCTTTGTCATACTATTTGCTCATTCAGTCAGTCCTGACCATTTCCTGTCCACCAACCATATAAAGTGCCAAAACAAATAGCTAGATTGTAACCTGTAGTTGTAATTTTGACTGATTCCTTCTATATTCATCCAAGGATACTGCTGGCATAGCAACTGAGAAATTAGTTAAGGATGACACATTGTGAATTGAATGCAAGATTTCCATATTTTTAAATTGCTCATGAATGTTTGACGAGGGGTCTGTGGTTGGGAGATTTGGTGATGTGAAAGGGAAGGAAATTCAGTGACATCGAATCTGTGGTATTTTTAAAAGTAACAATTAAAAAAAAAAAAGCAGACATTTTCATTCAAATGTTAATTTTGTTGAATTTTAATTATTATACTAAATAGAATTTGCAAAGTTCATTTTCATTTACTGTATTTTGTTCATTGCAATCCACACCAGCGTTGAAATGTCTTCATTGTACACACAAAACTGAAAGTCAGCAGAATCACAGATGGAGATTTAATCTAGTAAATGAGAAGGTGAAATTGTTTGAAATTATAACCTAAATATTAAAAGCAGTTTTTTTTTTCTACCTTGAGTAGCTACTTCCACTTTTGCAAATCTGAAACATGGCATGGTTGAATTAAAGTTTTTTTTCTCTTTGCCTCTTAAAGGTGTAATTGCACTTTAAGCGTGGCACTTGGGAAGCAAAAATGCTTAGAAGCCCCTTCCATCCTTTCAAAAAGCTGACGGGAAGAAAATAAATTAGTGAAGAGTTTGTCATTAAGGGGATAGCTGGTTTGTCGTATCTCATCAGATCAGACAGTATCCAAACTAGCTACTAAGTTCTTGGTGAGTTCTGCTAGCTTCCATCTCAGAGGATTGTGTGAATGCTGTATTAGCATTGAAATGCTGTAGTATATTGGTTACATAGAAGACATTATTCAAATGTAAAGTTCACTGATTCATGGGAAAAAATTGAAACCTGCTGTGTTACTTCTGATCAGGCTCTTATCAAATTGGAAGGCTTTTATAATGTGTTGGTTGGAATATAGCAGCTGGATCTGATGTAATGCAAATAGACTGTGGTTAAACTATTAACTAGACAGTGTGATTTCTTTCCATCCCACCCGTCTAGGAGCCATTTTAGGTGCTTACTGCTTGGGCATGAAGTATATTTGCTGTTCAGTTGTCCTTGTGAGTATGTGGAATATGATCCAGTATAATGTATTGTGTTCATGAGTATAATGTATTGTGTTCCATTTAATATCTTGATCACCTTGATACCGAGTTGGGAGTAAACAGACTCCAGTTAGTATTCCTGGGGATTCATTACTTAGAATAACAAGAGTGCTACTGATTATTGATGCAGATGTGGTCATAATAGTATTTATTACACTTTTTGATAAAGTGATTAATATCTCATGTTTTTGTTTTTTTCCAACAAAGAACATAAGACACAAGTATTTGTTTTTATGTGGTATCGGTGTAAAGAAGACATTAAATTCTGTGTAGAACTCAATTACACTTTATAGTTTTAATCTTGCCTTATTCTGTGTAAAGTCATTTTGATATGACCATTTATTTACAGGAATGTTGAATTTCTATTATTTTGGGGCATGGGGAAGAGGTACAGCATGGCATGAAGCTTGAATCTGCATGGATCATTGCTTTTCTATTTGAACCAGTATAAAGGTATCTTGGATAGGCTTGGTGCATGTACACACTAAGACAATGTCTATCAGCGAATTGAAGGTGAAGCTGAGCAATGTTAATTTAAAACTCCAGTGAGTACATGGTTCTAATAATGGATAGGGAGAAAACTATGTGGGTGTATGTGATGCAGCTTGTGGTATGGTCAGTTCGCACCCAGAGAATCGCTAGGTTTGATTTCAGTTTTGTGAGCAATTTAATTGACTTCTGCAGCAAAAACACACTAATTTGGACTTGGCAAACCTAAACTATTGGATAAGAACAATAGGGGAAGGAAGTTGGGCAGGTTTTACTTCTGATCTGAAAGTGGTGTCTGGAATTTAGGTTTGAATTCAGCTGACACTCCTTATAATTGGATAGCCGTCTGACACTTCTAACCATCAAATGCAGGTGACCATTGAGTTTTAAAGTCTTCTGGGTTCTGGAAATTTGCTCTTACAGAATTCAGAAATCACTGCCCAAAAATATATGGTGTGGAACATAATTAATTCTGTCAAAAATTGTGATTTGGAGAAAGTAAACAAATCAACACAATTTATTTTGCATTCGACTCCGACTTCTTCCTGCATGCATAGATGATCTGGCCTCGCGTTACAGTTCATCGCGATATGGACGGTTTTCTAAAATGTGGCCTCCTCCCATCCCCTGCAACACAGGGGTTTTGCCTGTGCTATGCCAAGCTGCCAGAGGGCAATTAGCCTTATTGACAATTTCCCATTGCCCTTTGTGAAGGCTCTGTGAGAGCTGAGAAAATTGGGCAAGTTGGTGGAAAGGAAGGCTGGGTTTGTAGCTTGAATTTAATGTGCAAACTTAAATGGTGGGTGACTGCTTATCCATTTGGGATGGTTGAGGTGTATGGGGACTAAGTTTAACTATGTAGAATATGAAAGATACAGTGCAAAGTTTAGAATATTTTGCGATCATTTGAAGCACAAACACCATGTCTACTCCTGACCGCCACAGGTGAAGTATTTCACTCTTTGTTTTTCGTTGGTGTTACATTTACTTATTTTAAAAAAATTGCACATACCTGGAATAACAGAGCCAAATTGTATTTTTATTTTTCCTTCACTCTAGCATCCTTTTTCATATTGCCTGCAGCTCTTTCTGATATTTTTAATTTATTTTTAAAGTGGCTATCTTCCATTTTATTGAGATTTTTATTAGCATCTGCATGCCGTGAGATTTTTGAACTATCTCTGTTGCATCTTTCTTAACCTTTCTCAAAACTAGGGGAGATTTGAAATCAGTAGAGGTGTTCCATTACCATCTATTTGCATGTATTCATAACTGAACTTGTATCACACCTGGCTTATATCCTTGAGCACCATATTAGATTGATGTACATGTTATCTACTCCAGGTGGTGGCAGATTCAGCTTTTGGTGCACAAAACATCCTAAGTTACCTCCGGGGTTGTTTTCAAATCAAACTCGATACTGAGCCACATGGTGCAGTTCATGACAAAATGGCTGGAGAAGTAAGTTTTAAGAAGTGCAAATTGAAGTTCATAGTTTTGGCAGCTCAAGGCATGGCTGATAAAATATTGGAGCTGTTTAGTTTGGGCATTATCAAGAGGCTGGAATTATAGGAATGTGGAGATTAAGGCAGAGGGAAGTGTAATATCGTGGAAGGGTTAGGAATTGATTCTGAAAGTTTGAATCAGGACTTGGTACAGATCACTGCTCAGGATGAACTCGATTGGGTATGGGTTAGGATACAGGAAGCAGATTATTTTTATTTGACCTTCAGTTCCATGAGGTGGAATGAAGGGGGGTGGTTAGGAGAGCTGCAGAGGTAACAAGGGCAAAGGTGAGCCTATCATGACCAGAACAGAGGCAGAAAGTGGCTGAGCAGTTTTAAAGAGATGGATGATGATCTTGGCATGGACGTGAGATTTAAAGCTTATCTTGGGTTAAAAGTGACATCAAGTTTGCAGAATTCAATAGGGGCAGTGCATAGTGGCAGGCAAGGGGAATGGATTAGTGTCCTAAAAGAGTTTGCTGTGGGCATTGGTTTTTCAATATTTTACTTGATCATTGCAGTGTCAGAGAAACAATTCAACTGTTTAGAGAATAGCTAAAAGGGCCAGGAGAGATGGTTTCCCCAGCGCTTATGGAAGCTCTTATTTGCTGAAAAGCTTTATGGATGAAAATAGCAGACAAGAAAAGATATGCTGTGACACCTGAGTGGGAAGGGACGATAAAAATCAAAAACGTTGCTAAGTTCTGTTTCTTTATTTGACTTTAGATTTTTGGAATAGTGTTGATGTATATCAAGGTTGCAAATATTGATTGCAAACATGTATCGTAGGAAGGTATGGCAAATCACATGCAAATAGTCCTGTTTTTGAAAATTAAAAGGTGTTTATTTAGAGAATGGCATTGATGCATATCCTTAAATCTATCTGAGTATAGGTGGCAATTAAAAGTATTAATAGTCTGTTATCAAAAATCAAGTATTCAAAATAATCTGTTATCGAAAGTCAAAAGCTATTCACATGTACTTTGTGTTCAGTGAATCTAGTCAGCTGTTTGTAGCCTACCCCAAGTACTGTACCTGTATTGGGACCACCCTTTTAACTTGCAAGGAAGTGCACTTGAGATGTATGAAGTGATACATTTATTTCTTTGTCATCTCACCTGCAGTCCAAGTAATTGAAGTGTTGTGCAAACCTGGTAAATGACAAGCAGATGCTTAATCAGCAGTTGTCTGACTTTTGACTTTTTAAAACTTGGTTCTGGATGATAGTCTCGTTTGCAAGTCTACACATCAGGAAAGAAAAAACAAATTGGATTTGTATAGTACATGTTGCAACCTAGCAGTCCCAAAGTGACTTGAGGCAATCAGGATACACTTATATTGATGTAGGGGTACCTCCAGAACCTTGCACATAGCTGTATGTCAAAGGCCAGGTAATCCATGTTAGTACCATTGATCAAGTATTGGCTGGGTTGTGCCTCTTAAAAATGGTGGCAAGGGATCTTTTGCATTCACCTAAGAGTGCAAATATGGCCTTAGTTTCATGTTTTATCCGAAGGAAGGTACCAACAATCATATTTCCACTGTTTAAAAACTAATTAATGAACTTAGATGTTTGTACTCTTATTTAATGTGAAGATGAGCAAAGCCAGTTAGATAAGTGATGTGTCATGCGTTCTATAACAATGTACTAATTTTTACTAGCATTTCTATATCTATAAATGTACATTAAACTTTGAGGTTCTGATGCTGTTTTTGGGTTTAATCCACAGCCTGCCATTTTTTGAACGTTGTTTAAGCCAGTGATTTGTCATTGTGAAGCTTTGGGGGGGGGGGGGGGGATTTGTGACCTCAAAAGTGTTAGCACAGTCAGCAGGAAGAATATGCTGTGTTTATGCATTTCCAGCATATTAAAGCATTTCCAGTTTATTGTTACAAACATTACAGCAGAAGTGATTTGAGAATGCATCGCCCTTTGCTTGGAATGTGGAATACGAGGAAGCTGGAGATGCATGCTGCACATCTGCTAAAGCACAGCTGTTGTTAAAAGTCAGTTCTGCTTTGTTTGGGTTTTGGTCAGTTAGTCCGTATGGCTTCTAGTTTCAAGACCAAACAAAACATGTGGTATTATTGAAATATTGGCATTTGTGTGCTTAAACTAGTCGATCCTCCATCTCAAGATATTTGTGCTTAACAGTTTATCACATAGTATTTAAACTCAGCTGAGGAATGTTACTAACCACTCCCTTGAGTTTCTTGTTTGGTTGTTGCACTTGCCATAGGAGTGTCGACTCTAATAGAGATTGGGCAATTTTAATTTTAATTGCTCTAAAGTGAAAAAAAGATTGCCTGGTGCTCATGATATCAATGAGCAAAGTTTCATGAGTTGAGACAAGATGAAGGCTTGTAAAAACCTTAATTGGTCAAATTGAGATTTTATTTTTTGAATTTTTCATTCATAAAATACAGATAATAGGAAGAATGACAATTCCCACAGTTACTTTGAGAAGGATTTTTTAATGAATAAGTGGTTTTAGGAAGGTCTCTATCATTTTATTTCCTTTTATTTCCAAACTTTCAAATCAAAAATGAAATTAAAATTCTCATCCCTGGGTTTGAAAGCTAGTTCAGACTCTCTCAATTTGGCATTCAGAGCCTAAGTGTAGAGATAAATGTGAATTCTTATTCATTTGGCACAAAAGTTAATATTATAAATCCTGATGGATAATATACTAATAATTTAATTTCTCTCACTTTTTCAATGTGTTTTAAAAAAAACTTCATTCTCACTTCACGGTTCCCTGTTGGTGCCTTCCGGTTATATTTATCTCCATTGAAATGCTCAAGCATAAATTTAATCCCTTGTGTCTCTTGTTGAATGCACTGCACGTACTGAATTATACAAACTCGTGATTAGTTGATTATAACTGGGACTCTTAAGTCAAACTTCCCAATTTATTTTTACTCTTTCCGCCCACATTAAAGCAGGAGTTTTTTGTTTTTTTCCTGCCCACTACGCATTGGCTGAAAGTTATTTACTTCTATAATTGTATCCATGATTTCCACCCCCCCACCCCCACTTAAATATGAAAGCCTGGACATGATGGAACAGGGTAATTATTTGTCTGCTCTAAGAAGGGTGAGCATGAGAGTCACATTTGAATGTGACTTTTCAGCACATGTGGTGATTCCAGGTTTGAATTGGGGAGAGAGGTTCCAGAAGCTTAAATAACATAATGCAGCCTTGGGTATTTTTTTTCATTTCATCCTTCATCCCCTTGCTGTGTAACACTTGCCCAGTTGTAATGCTGTTATCACAGTGTGTGGAGATGATAAACCAATTTAACCCCTAGTTCAGTAATCAAACACTTCAGAAATAAGTAATATATATGAGTTGTAAGAAAAGGATGCAAGACGAAGAGTCAGGGAAAGCAAATTGAAGACAGTTTCCTGCTTTTGAAACATCAAAATTGATTCAGTGTTTTGCAGTTTTTGTGCAATCTATGTTTGGAAGGTCCAGAAAATTAAGATGGGGAAATATGAATTTGTTGAAATTTGATCGGTAATTTCAAGTGTTCTTATTTCAGGTGGGACTCAGTATCTCCATTTGTGAAATAATTACCTTGAATTCTTCACAATATTGGCCAGTCACCTTGGATATTGCTACTTAAGTAGTTTAAAAAAATGTGAACAGAGTTGGGGGCAATGGTATTAAATGTTAATATGATTCACAATTCAATTTTTATGCTTAAAAGCTCAGTTTTAAAGTAGCATAATTTTAGAAAGATAATAATAGCTTTTAGTAAGAGAAATTGAGGGTGATACTTTAGGTTTTACTTTAAATAGTAGATAGGTGATAGCCTTCAGAAAGGGAAGGTTCTATGTACTGATTGTCAAATTAAGTATTAACTGTTGCATAACTGCTTCTTCCTCAATACCTTTGAAAATTGATCTGGATTTATTCAAATTGTACCCTTTGGTCAGATTTTATTTTAGCATTTTCAGTTGGCTACCTAATCTATATACTAAAACTCGTTTGTTCCTGAACTACAGCCAAAACGGTACACGATAGCGCGACAATTTTAGGCCCACCTCACTAACTGTCATCCCTTTGGTGCTAATGGAAGAAGTTTAATTGAAATTGGTGTTATATTTCTAAAGTTATTCACATTTTAAAGTTTAAATCTGTCTCCGAGGGAGGGGGGAGAAGGGGGGATAAAGGGAGGGGGGGAGGGGAGGGTAGAGGGAAGGGGGGGAGAGGGTTCTGCACCAATGCAGGAGAGGTTTGGGCCCAACGGGTCCACTTGGCCTAGTAAATACTATTTTCCATATCTCTTGAGCAACCCCTGATTGTGCAAGTCCCAAATACTGACAACAACTGTAATGTTTAATCAGCCATTACAGTGTGTGTAGGGACTTCCTTCAATGATGTAGGAGCACAGGAAGCATGGCTGGCTTTGAGTTGTAAGCTGCTCCTATTTTTGTAAATTATGTGTATTGTTTGCATGCTGTCCATTCCAGCATTCATTTGGAAAAAGATGTTCAAACTTGTGCCTAGTGCGTGAAATAGAGCTCACAAAATGGATTAAAGGGTTTGAGATGAATAAGCACTGATGCAACTTTTAATTTACATAAAATAGTTTTGGGTCCATTGATGTAATTTGTGTCTATTATATATTGCATATTATATTTGCATATATTATAATATCGCAAATTATATAATTTGGGTTGTACATTTCTTTCTAGACCATGTTTTAAAAGGTCTTGTGGAGAAAATAATCTTGGCATATTTGCATCCCACATTATTTGGTCATATATTTTTCACATTTTAATAGTGCCAACATTGGTACATCAGAAAAACATTTTAAAAAAAATTCCTTTACTAGCTTTTGTGTACTAGATAGGTTCCATCTTTGTAGTCTTTTTTTCTCCTAAAAAGCAATAGGATTATGTTCTGTTCAATATAAAACAAACTGAACTGTCTCAGGGAGCTAAATTTTGCATAGTATCGTGTTCTGAGCTGTATAAAAACTGAACTGCCTTGTGGTTAATATGTACATTTATAGATTGCAATAATCTTGGGTGGGGTGGAAGGGATTTGTACCAGGCATTGGTGAAATAAAACTCTTCCAGCTGTTCATTCTGTTTTGCTTATTTCATTACCTGAAGTTACTGTCTGTTCAACACTTGACCAATTTGCAGATAGCCGTGAATTGTTTTTGAGCTGGTAGCCACGTCTCCCAATAATTACACTGGTCTGTTTTAGTTGATTTTGTATTGAGACTGTCGTAATTCAGATTCCCGAGGTGATGTCATCAATATGGCACCTTGATGTTTATGCACATTTCATTTGGTAGACCTGAGAGAATGGGCAACTGGATTAACGGCATAACTTGAGAGCTAGGCCGCAGGTATTTGGTCTGTCATAATATGCATTAATGTTGAGCCAATAGAAAAGCAGTTTTTTTTCCCCAATTTGAACTTGTAAGTTAATTGCATTCTTCAGATGAAATAGGATGCTCACTAAACCCTTGGGATTGGATTTTTTGGCAATATTACAAATCTGTATGGTAACATGAAAAATAAACATGCATCAATGCCCTGCAAGAGATACTACTGCATCTCCCTATGTTACTATCAGCCACAAAGAACTAACATATGTTACATGTCAATAGAGCAAAGTAATGTTTTGATTCTATGTACCGCGTATTTGGAAATGACTTTCAATTACCCCCTACTAAACACTTGGCACTTTAATTAATGTAAGGATCCAACACAAATCCTCTCTCTTTGTTTACTTTTAGTTTAGTTTAGAGATACAGCATAGAAACAGGCTCACCAAGTCTGCCAATGATCACCCGTACACGTTATCCCAGCTTCGCATCCTACACACAAGGGATGGTTTACAGAAGCAAATTAATTTACAAAACTGCATGTCTTTGTAATGTGGGAGGAAACTGGTGCACTCAGCGAAAGCCCATGTGGTCACAGGGAGAACATACAAACTCCAAACAAACAGCACCCCCCCCCCCCCTCCCCGTAGTCGGGATCGAACCCGGGTCTCGGGAGCTGTCAGACAGGAACTCTGCCACTGTGCTAGCCCAGCTCAAGCACACTTTTCCATACTGACACTTTGACATGGGGCAGTAAAGAAATACCTGCCACCTGAAAAGGCCATTTGGCCCATTAAGTCTGTGCTGACACCCTAATTACTTAGTCTTTTCAGTGCCGTTGCTCTTGATCTAGTCAACTTATTATTTCTCCAATTCCTCGAGTCAAGACACAAAGTGCTTGAGTAACTCGGCGGATCAGGCCGCACCTCTGGAGGACACGGATAGGTGATGTTTTGGGTCGGGACCCTTCCTCAGTCTGAAGAGGAGCCGCGAACTGAAATGTCACCTATCCATATTACCATATATGCTACCTGATCTACTGAGTTACTCCAGCACTTGGTGTCTTTTTATTTGTAAACCAGTGTCTGCAGTCTCTCCCGGAATGCAGAGTTGTGCACAGAAGCGGGCTGCCTTCCCCACTAATGTCCATGCTGACTGTTTGGTCCATCCATCTACACTCATTCCATTTGCTTGCACTTGATCTGTATCTTTCTATGCTTTGCTTAAAGTTCCTCTTGAAATGTTTTCAAAACCTATCTGATTCCACCACCACCTCTGGCAGCATGTCCCAGTTATCAATAACTTTTTTATAAAGTACATTTCCCCACAAATCCACTTAACTTCCTTTCCCTCACCTTCAACCTGTGCCCATTTGTTTTTGATATCCCCACCATTGGAAGGGGGTTGGGGAGAATTTCTGACTTATCTACCCAATTCTGACTTGTCTACTCAATGTGTATACCTCTCGGATCACTCCTTTGTACCAGAGAAAATAAATCCAGTCTATCCCATCACTCCCCATAACTAAAGACGTCTAATTCGCACAACATTCCGGTGAATCTCCTCTGCACATTGTCAATGCAACATGTCCTTTCTATTGTGGTGACTGGAACTACAATAATACTCCTAAATGCATCTCTTCTAAACCTGCAACATGTTTTCCAAACTTACGCCATATGCCACCTTCACCATCTACCTGTGCTAAAACTTTCTGGGAAATGTGGACGAACCCTAGTTCTGTTCATCAACAATCCTAAGCATCCTGCCATTTACAGTATATCTACTATTCTTATTTGACTTCCTGATTCTATTTCCACCGCCCCTAGTATCTGAGTTCCAGATCCTTTCTCACTGCACTGCAGCAAAGCTTTTTGTTTTATTTGCATTCCTTCTTGCAATGTGACTTTTGCTCCAATTTTTATCCCCTTCCAAATTCACAATTACCTCTGCTGACACTTCTCTCTCAATGCCTCAGTTTTGGATCGAGTAAGTCTCTCAAGAATTCCCAGCTTGGGTAGTGTTGTGGATCTAAGAGAGAGGACGATGAACCCGTCTCTTCTGTGTTCTCAGTTGTTTTGTCTGCCTGTGGAGCCATTTTACTATCAGATCATAAGAAAAAGCTCCTCTCAAAAAAAGTTTACCTTCCCTATCGCTTTTGTTTCAATCCACAAATGACGGGTCTGAGTCCAGTCTCGAATGTGCTCCCATTGTAAACATAACGATGTGATGTGACTTTTTTAAAACTCCACTCCAGCTGTGAAGTCTGACACCGGAGCTGCTTTTGGGCAAAAGCCTAGCTTTTGTTCAACACTCTTGAGGCTTTTAATGTTTCAAACTACAGAAACTTGTGTATGGCTCATCTGGCAGTATTTTTCCTGTGTTTGTCGGATCAATGGCATAAGCACCATATAGTACACGTTTGTCCATACAGAACTCGGGAGATGTAAAGGATGCTTGGAAATAAGACAACTATTCTTTTATATTGATCACTCATATAAAGAAATGTACAAAACAATGCAGGTATTTTCTTCTGCAGAACAAAAAATCTTTCTTTCATGGTTAATAAACAATTCTGTCGAGCAGGGAATCCAAAATGCATTGAGGAAATAAACAAATTAAATGTTGACTTGCATCATGAGGGATTCACACCAGAATTTTGTTGTTATTTCCTGATCTGGCATTTAAAAAAAAAAAAACTGATTTACAGCAGATGTGGTAGGAGTTAACATTTTTGTTTATTTCATCAGAATTCCAAACATGCTTTGGCTTTATAAAATTTATGTTTTTACCTGGGATCCATCCATGTAGAAATGGGATTACTGAGGAAACTTGAACTGTTTCCAGACTAATGGAGTTCTTCTCTACATTGCCAGTGCTAAATATGTTGAAAAGGTGATGCAAAGAAGACTTTGTACTGTATAAATCTAATAATATGCAAATATATTTCGGTTATTCTGTGACGTGTATTGTCTTGAAGCGGTTGGCAGTGGTGCTGATTTGCTTTTTAAAAATTGATTTTTGCCATATCGTTTGAAAGATGTGCTTTTTTTGTTAAATAAACATTTAGTGAGCGAGTTGAAATGCTAGCTTCGCTTAGAAAATAAGGGTTCATTGAAATTGTGACAAAAGCAGCATATCCAAACCCGTTTCATCACCTTTTATTCAACGTGATTTTGTTTTTTGTTTTAAAAATAAACAATCCGTTCATTCAAGGAAGGATAGATTCACAAGATAATTTTCACTTATCATGCAAATGAATTGGATTCGATTAGACTTGAACACATGTGGTGGTAGAAATTTGGAATGCCCTTTCATAAAATGCAGCTGATGCTGGATCGGTTAATTTTGCATTAACTCCATCGGTTAGCAAAATAAATTAGGTAATGTGGGGCAAAGGCAAATATAAAGTTAGATACAGATTGGCCATTTTATAATATAGTGGCAGGATAGGCTCATGGGGTTAAATGACCTATTCTTGGTCTTGTGTTTCAAATTTCAGAATATATTTTCAGCTGTGGCTGTTTCCATTTTGTAAGATGGTTATTTAAATTGTACTGGTAATGGTGTTTTTAAAATTCCCCGGGCTGCCACTGCTGGTTGTATTGTAAATGGGTAAAGCTGATATTTATTTTCTCTCTGCTTGGGGTGCTAATGCCCCCGAACTCAGGTCTGCAGTGCGTGAGAATTATACAGCTTATGACAATGATAAACCAATACCTGTACAAAGGTGCAGTGGAAAACGTTTGTTTTGCGTGCTATCAAGGTTAATCATATCATACGTGAGTATAACAAGTAGTGCAAAATGGAAAGGGAAGAGATTGCAGAAGATAGTGTTACAGCTATGGAGTAAGAAAGTTTTTTTTTAAGTGCTAACAAGTTGGATTGAGAGATCACGAATATATCCTTTGTGTAAGAGAGCTCCATTCAGGAGTCTGGTAACCGTGGGGAAGAAGCTGTTCTTGTTTTCATTCATTTGTTCTACATCTCTCTATTTCACCGTCTATATCTCTCGTTTCCCTTTCCCCTGTCTCTCAGTCTGAAGAAGTGTCTCAACCTGAAATGTCACCCATTCCTTTTCCAGAGATGCTGCCTGTCCCTCCAGCTGTGTTACTCCAACATTTTGCATTTAACTTCCATTTGGTATTACGGTTTTCCAAGCCTTTGTGTCTATTGCTTGGTGGGGGGGGGGGGGGGGGGAGTCTGTTGGGAGAGAGAGAAGAGGGGTGACTGAGGTGTGAACAGTTCTTGATTATGTTGGCTACTAGAGGCACTGGTGTGCTTTCTTGACCCAATCTCAGTGTAAATGATTGGGTTATTTTTGTATAAGGTCACTTGTAGTAACTTTGTACAAAACCATCAAGTTTATTTTCATGTTGTTTATTGCCTAACGCTACAGGCCATTAATGGTAACATCTCAATAAAGGAGCAAATGACCCTGAATAGAGTCTGAAAGATGAATTTGCATTTTGAGGCGGGGACTATTGAATCTCTTCCAGGAAATTTGGCACTTTTCTAAGCAAAAGAAAAGTTAGAGCAAAATTATGAAGTAAATGTTGAGTTACTTAAGCAAAAAAAAAAAAGACACAAGTGATGGGCCTACTAGTGCTCTGTGCAACATGTGGCTTAATAATTTATACTAAATCAATGGTTATGTTTGTAAAGGGGTGCTGCTTTGCCAGCAAATCATAAACCTGCCAGTTTTAATTGGAAAGTCTAATTAGATTCTATGCATTCTTTCATTGCACCCTTTGGATCATTTAATTTAAAAGGTGGCTTAGATCGTTGAGTTATGTTTGCAATTTTTTTTGGTGGGAGGGGCAGCCTGTGGTTCTGGTGCCTCTTGTAGAATGTGTCACTAACACATCTCAGTCCTGAAGCACTTTCGGTTGTATTAGTCACTTGCTATTCGGATACGCTCAGGGTACAGTGGCCAATGTATAGTACTTGTGTTTTCCTAAAGCAAAATTGATTCATGATCATTATGCTACAATTTTGAAAAGTTTTATTTTCCCAGCAAAGAGGTGTGGGAACTCAGTGAAAGTAAAGTATGAGTTCAACATTATCCTTGTTGAGTCCCTCCCTCTCCTGCAGTCTTTGGGTTCATCTCCTGATTCCAATAACTTTTCACCTTTTCTCAGGCGCATGTCAGAAATATGGTGAAATGCTCTCCGTTTGTGTGGATGAATGCAGCTGCAATAACACTTGAAGCTTCCTTGTCTCCTCATCCGTTACTCGAAACATTCACTCCCTCCACCACTGTGGTAATGTGCACCAGTTAACAGACCATCTATAAAATGCATTGCCCTTGCTTGCCTCGGCTACTCTGACAGCAGTTTAGTTCAGAGATACAGCTGTGAAGCAGTGTAGGAAAAAAAACTGCAGATGTTGGTTAAATCGAAGGTAGACACAAAAAGCTGGAGTAACTCAGGGGGCCAGACAGCATCCCGGGAGAGAAGGAATCCAAAATGTCACCCTTTCTTTCTCTCCCGAGATGCTGTCTGGCCCGCTGAGTTACCCTCCAGCTTTTTGTGTCTACCAGCTAGGAAACCGGTTCTTCAACCCACTGAATCCGTGCCGACCAGCGATTCCTGTACATTAGGACTATCGTACACACCGAGGATAATTTGCAATCTTTATCAAAGTGTGGGAGGAAACCGGAGCACCCAGGGAAATCCCCTGCCTTCACAGGGAGAACGTACAAACTCCGTACAAACAGCGCCCATAGTCAGGATCGAACTCGGGTCTCTGGCGCTCTAAGGCAGCAACTCTACTACTGCGCCACTGTACCACCTAGACTTGGCCCTCTTGCATTTGGAAGTGTTACCAACTGTAATTCCCTGCCCTCTAAATAATCCACAGCATTGTTACTTTAAAATATCCAGTCATTTGCATCACTTTGTTTAAATTCTGGAACTCCACAGCGAATGGTAAAAGGTGACAAACACAATGGGTTATCAGTACCAGGAGGATTGTAGTGATTCAAGGTGGGTCAGCCTCAACTTTGAATGTATTTGGCAATGAGAAATGAAGGTTAGCTTTGCCCAACATGCCTATATTCCATAGCTGGATAATTATAACAGGTGTTTAAATATTTCTTGGAGTTCCAGGCATTCTGAGTAAAATCCTTGTAATGAAAGAAATGCTCAATAACCTGTACAGTTACAGTATTCTGCTTCACAAAATATCCCCATACCTTTTGCATTATAGTTGTACACTCGCTTGAAATAATGGGACCCTTGAGAGATGTATAAAAATGTGAGGATAGTCATGCCATTTTACCCTCTATGCAGACTTATCATTGGACAAATAAGAGTTTGGAAGAAATCTGTTGGAAAGAAAGGGGCTATTCCATGCAAATTGTTGTTAATATTACACAAGGGATCTTCATGACATGCTTGCCTTGGTCCATTGGCTATAGGTTGACAGTAATGTATAATTAATTGAACACTTGAACAATTGAACATAAGATAACTAAAAAGGTAATACGGGGAGAAAAGATGAGGTACGAGGGTAAGCTAGCCAATAACATAAAGGAGGTTAGTAAAAGCTTTTTTTAAGTATGTGAAGAGGAACAAAATAGTCAAGGCAAATGTGGGTCCCTTGAAGACAGAAACAGGGGAATTTATTATGGGGAACAAGAAAATGGCAGACGAGTTGAACCGGTACTTTGGATCTGTCTTCACTAAGACAGATACAAACAATTTCCCAGATGTTCTAGTGGCCAGAGATCCTAGGGTGTCGGAGGAACTGAAGGAAATTCACATTAGGCAGGAAATGGTGTTGGGTAGACTGATGGGACTGAAGGCTGATAAATTCCCAGGACCTGAATGGTCTGCATCCCAGGGTACTTAAGGAGGTGGCTCTAGAAATTGTGGACGCATTGGTGATCATTTTCTAATGTTCTATAGATTCAGGATCAGTTCCTGTGGATTGTAGGGTAGCTAATGTTATCCCACTTTTTAAGAAAGGAAGGAGAGAGAAAAGGGGAAATTATAGACCAGTCAGTCTGACATCAGTGGTGGGGAAGATGCTGGAGTCAATTATAAAAGACGAAATTGCGGAACATTTGGCTAGCAGTAACAGGATCATTCCGGGTCAGCATGGATTTACGAAGGGGAAATCATGCTTGAATAATCTTCTGGAATTTTTTGAGGATGTAACTAGGAAAATTGACAGGGAAGAGCCGGTGGATGTGGTGTACCTCGACTTTCAGAAAGTCTTCGACAAGGTCCCACATAGGAGATTAATGGGCAAAATTAGAGCACATGGTATTGGGGGTAGGGTACTGATATGGATAGAAAATTGGTTGGCAGACAGAAAGCAAAGAGTAGGGATAAATGGGTCCCTTTCAGAATGGCAGGCAGTGACAAGTGGGGTACCGCAAGGCTCGGTGCTGGGACCGCAGCTATTTACAATATACATTAATGACTTGGATGAAGGGATTAAAAGTACCATCAGCACATTTGCAGATGATACAAAGCTGGTGGTAGTGTGAACTGTGATGAAAATGCTATGAGGTTGCAGGGTGACTTGGACAGGTTATGTGAGTGGGCGGATGCATGGCAGATGCAGTTTAATGTGGATAAGTGTGAGGTTATCTATTTTGGTGGTAAGAATAGGAAGGCAGATTATTATCTGAATGGTGTCAAGTTAGGAAAAGGGGACGTACAACGAGATCTGGGTGTCCTAGTGCATCAGTCACTGAAAGGAAGCATGCAGGTACAGCAGGCAGTGAAGAAAGCCAATGGAATGTTGGCCTTCATAACAAGAGGAGTTGAGTATAGGAGCAAAGAGGTCCTACTGCAGTTGTACAGGGCCCTAGTGAGACCGCACCTGGAGTACTGTGCAGTTTTGGTATCCAAATTTGAGGAAGGATATTCTTGCTATTGAGGGCATGCAGCGTAGGTTTACTAGGTTAATTCCTGGAATGGCAGGACTGTCATATGTTGAAAGACTGGAGCGACTAGGCTTGTATACACTGGAATTTAGAAGGATGAGAGGGGATCTTATCAAAACATATAAGATTATTAAGGGGTTGGACACGTTAGAGGCAGGAAACATGTTCCCAATGTTGGGGGAGTCCAGAACCAGGGGCCACAGTTTAAGAATAAGGGGTGGCCATTTAGAATGGAGATGAGGAAAAACGTTTTCAGTCAGAGTTGTAAATCTGTGGAATTCTCTGCCTCAGAAGTCAGTGGAGGCCAATTCTCTGAATGCATTCAAGAGAGAGCTAGATAGAGCTCTTAAGGATAGCGGAGTCAGGGAGTATGGGGAGAAGGCAGGAACGGGGTACTGATTGAGAATGATCAGCCATGATCACATTGAATGGTGGTGCTGGCTCAAAGGGCCGAATGGCCTACTCCTGCACCTATTGTCTATTTTCAGCATATGAGCAATTTACTAAATGCTGGTGTGCCTTTATTTTACCATTGCAATTTTTGTTTTCCATCACTAGAGGGACTTCATTTAGCTGCTTACAATTCCAAATGTTTTGCGACAAGCTGGTGGTTCAAATAAAGTTCTCTGGGAAAACCTGTGCCATTTTAAAGTTCATTATGTTGACAGTTTCTTAGTTTGGTAAATAAAGTTGACATAACCCGAGTCTGGAAGCTTGCGATATACTCAATTGCAATACAGGTGACCACTACTGTTGGGATGGTGGTTAAGTTCCTCAAATGATCCGCTTTGCTATTTTTCATAACACAAAGCCATGTATGCAAGAAGAAAAAATGTATTTACTTTTAACAAACTCCACGGGTGAATTTTATTCCTTATCTCAGAATTTTGGGTAGTGATTTGTGAATTCTATAAGGCCGAATGTCTATTACCCTAATGTTGGTAACGTAGAGGTCGTCTATGTCATTCTTATCTGATTTAGTTATGTTTTAAAACTCGGGTAACATTTCTGACTGCAATTTGAATTGTCAGTGGACTTTGATGCAAGTACTTGACGACAACGCTGAATGTTGGTCATTATCGTCAAAAGCACTTGACAAATTGACATCCAACTATGTTTTGCAGGTAATACTTTTTTTCTCTTTTAGGTTCAAAATTTTGATCGCAGACTGCCTCATGGCATCACTCAGAGCCATGAGGAGTGAGTGGGGTGGGGATTATAAGTAAATAAGCGTTTCCATTTTGGTTTCATTTAATTCCGGTTGTTGCACAACTCTTATTTAGGCATTATCTGCCTGCTGATCCATTAATGATAAATAAAAATTCCCTTTGTTCTGGACCAGCTTCAGCTGATTGAAACTTGAGTGTACCACTGTTGTTCAGAAAAGGAGGAATAGAGAAAGGAAATCTATTGGTTAGTTAATTAGTATGCAAAAATACAGGAATCCATTATTTAATATCTGCTAATAGAGTACTTAAATAGAATGCTTTGGGTGGATTTAACTTTGTATTATGAAAGGGAAAATTGTGCTTGGCAAAGTGTAAAGCTTTATTAGTTGATAAGAGGGAGCCAGTGAATAGTAGTTTGTCTGAATTTTCAGAAGGCAGTTGATAAGATACCGTATAAAAGGCTGATGAAATAGCAGTTCATGGTGTTGGGAGGTAATACTGAAGGACAGAAAACTGGAAATTAAGCGTATTTTTTCAGTCAGTGGAATGTCACAAGCACTCTTGTAGAGTACATTAATCTTATTTATAATTAAAGGACAATGTTATGTATCTAGTTTAGATGATATGAAGTCTGATGGAAGAACAAATTGTGAAATTTGCTGTTGAATTAAATGGTGGCAGACAAAACATAATGGGGGCAGATGCAAGGTTAATCATTGCAGGAGGAAGAAGAGAAAAGTAGCAAGATGTTAATGTTGGTGGAAGAATCTTGGTGTGCTGATTCATGGAATGTTGAATGTCACATATGAAGCAATTATGTGAATAATGTGTTGGTAATGATTGCAACAGAGACAGAGTACGAAAGCTCAGAAGTCTGATTTTATTGGGCCATGTTGATAACACACCAGGAATACTGTAGTTTTGGTGATCTAGACGAACACAGGATTTTTTTTCCCTCTTAATTCCCAGGCTGGATTGTTTTCAGCCTTGAGCGGGTTGCTCTAAGAGTAGTGCAAATTTGGTCAACATTGAAGAGAGATTTGAAGAATATTGGCTGATCTCAATGAAATGTTAAGGTTGTGAGGAGGATTGATGAGGCTGTTTTGCCAGACTAGAGATTGTATAATGAGCAGCTTTGGGGACTATTTGAGATGCGCACCATGTGTCCACATAAGTCTTCAGAATTCTCTTAGCTAAAAGGTTGCAAATGCTCCCTTGGAGCTGCGATAGGCAGAAATTTGAAGTTTGAGTCTAGTTTATTGTCACGTGTACAATGAAAAACTTTTTTTACTTGCTAACTGGTCAGTGGAAAGACAATGCACGATTACTATCGAGCCATCCAAATGTACAGATCCATGATAAAGGGAATAACGTGAATGATAAAGTGAATAATGTGAAGTGGGAATCGGGTGGAAAAGAAGATTTGAGGTGCTTAGTCAAAATCGTACGAAATGTTAGAGCAAGTACCTTACCATCGAGCACAAGTCAGTGTAAGCTTAAGCAACTATTCTCGTTTCTAGAACAAACTCTGTAATAATATGCATACTGTTATTTGTTTTTTAAATCCTATCCTTGTGTGCAATGTTCTCCATTTCCAGCAGGCACCGTTCCATGCAGTTTGTTTTCTTCACCCTGTTTCTGCATTTGTGGTGAATCACAGAAAGGACTCTATTGAATGCTATAATGTACAAGCCATGTCTTGGAAAAAGAACTGCAGAGGCTGATGACCTATTTAAAATGCTGTAGGGCTGCCCACAGTATTTTATTACAGTATCAATGGCGTTTGTCATCCATGCTTAAACAAAAGTATTAGAATTTTAATTCAGATACTTCATTGGAATTGCTTTAAAGCTATCAGAAATCCTTTGACAATAGACGAAAGTGAACATGCCAAATATTTCAGTCAAGAGTGTTTAATTGTCATACACCGGGAGTAGAACAATGAAATTCTTACTTGCTGCAGCTTTATAGGCTGGTTCAGAGTGGGGAGTAGCGGAGAGAATTTTTGTTACGATCTTGGAGTCCTTTAGCCAAAGAGGAGGCACATTTACAACTGAATTTATTTTCTAATCTGAAGATGGCTGAAATTTTAAATGAACTATTCATCGGAAGCAACCAATAGGTAGCTGTTAGTAATGGATGGATTGGACCAGAGTAATTAATTTTTCTTATTGTAATTCTATTACTTCAGTTTTCATTTCAGTTGCATCATTTAAAAACAACTCATTGTGTATAGTCTGGTGTCCTAGATGATGTGGAACAAGTTTAATGAAACAGCATGCGTACATTCTAAAGACATCAGTAATTTGATACTATTATATCTCTTGTGACCTGGTCAGTTAATTTTGCCATACTGTCCATGAAAATGCCAGGTTTAAACATTTTGCCTCTTCTCAGTTCTTGCTATCTTGCACCCCCTTATGGTGAATGTGTGAGAACGTTGGACGAGGGAGGATAAGATCCTGATTTGCCTGATACACTCATGCCAGGCCATTTTAATAGATGAGGAATAGCTATTGGGGCTAATGCAGCACCCTATTAAACTACACCAGATGGAAATGGTGGGAGATGATTTGAGGCCACCAATTTTGGGAAGAAATACTTGTTCTGAATGATTCAAGTATTGCCATTGTGTATAGGACATGTGGGGGGGGGGGGGGGGGCTGGTCTATTTTTAAATGACGACAGGCTGTAAAAAGGAAAATAAACAAGTGCAGAATCTGGTGATACAGCTACAGAGAGAATCTGATTTTAAAAGGGTTGAAGACCGAAATGAGGTAGATTGGGGATTCATCCTTGCTCAAAGGTCTTATAACAGCAGAAAAGAAGCTGTTCTTGCGCCTGTTTCTACATGCTTTCACGTTTTTGTACATTTTGCCTAATAGAGGGAAGAAAAGAATGACCAAGGTGTGAATGTATTGGCTGCTTTCCTGAGATAGCATGAAGTGTAGATGAGTAGGAAAATAACTGCAGATGCTGGTACAAATCGAAGGTATCACAAAATGCTGGAGTAACTCAGCAGGTCAGGCAGCATTTAGGAGAGAGGGAAATGGGTGACATTTCGGGTCGAGACTGAAAAAGTGTCTAGACCCGAAACGTCGCCCATTCCCTCTCTCCTAGATGCTGCCTGACCTAATGAAGTGTAGATGATGTTTTGCATAGGGGGTGCGTGAAAGCTGGTTTGCATGTTGTGCTGGGCTATGTTCACAACTCTACAATTTCTCTACAGTTTTGGGCAGAGTAAATGCTATAGTGAGCTATGATGCATCCAGATAGAATGCTTTCTATTGTACTTCTTTAGAAATTGGTAAGAGTCATTGGCTCCTTGCCAAATTTCCTTAGTTTTCTGAGGAAGTGCTGGTGTGCTTTCTTAGCTGTAATGTCAATTTGGTTGGACCAGAACAAATTGTTGGTGATATTTATGCCTAGAAACTTAAAGTAATTGACTATCTTCACGAGCTCCATTGATGCAGGCTGAGACATGTACTCTTCTCCACTTTTTGAGGTCATTGACCACCTCCTTTGTTTTGTAAGAAAATAACTGCAGATGCTGGTACAAATCGAAAGTATTTATTCACAAAATGCTGGAGTAACTCAGCAGGTCGGGCAGCATCTCAGGAGAGAAGGAATGGGCGACGTTTCGGGTCGAGACCCTTCTTCAGACTGAAGAAACGTCGCCCATTCCTTCTCTCCTGAGGTGCTGCCTGACCTGCTGAGTTACTCCAGCATTTTGTGAATAAGCTCCTTTGTTTTGATGACGTTGAGGGGAGAAGTTGTGGTTTTGACACCATAGCATTAAGCACTATCTTATTCCTGTTCTTCATCTCCTCTTTATTTGCGATCTGCTCCATCCATGGTAGTGCCATCTGCAAATTTATTGACTGTATGCTTTTACTGGATTGTATGCAAAGACAAAGAATTTCACTGTACCTAGATATCAGTGAATCATTGAGTTAGAGCAGAATTTGAGCAGTAAAGTAGGATGAAAAATGTTCAACTCCCCAGAGATTATTATAAATCACCTTAACCGCAGCCAGATTCCTGAGTATTATAAATGGCCGCTAAGTTGTCTTGCAGTGGAAAGAGGAACAAAAATCCAAGTTTTGTTCATCTTACGAGAGAGCATACAAAACAAAAAATGTAAAAATGTGCATTTTTGATGCCTCAAGGTCAGTATGCTACTGTATTGCAGTCTTGTACTGATATGAAGAGGAAATGAAGGTTAACTGTCGGGTTTCTCCCTGCCATATTGACAATGTATTGTATGTTTTGACAATTCAAAATTTGTGCTCCGATCATTATGTATTTGCAGCTTTTCTGTTGACACGTTTAACTGTTATATCATTGCTGTCACATATGCTGTTCTTGAATGCTAATCTTCTCAATCATGGAATCTGTTTAAAGTAACTAGATTTAGATAAAATGATTAGCACTTTAAGCTAATCTGTCTAGCTAGTATTAGCCATAAACTGGAATTGAAAACATCTATTGTGGACATTGTCAATTAACATCCTTGAGTTAGAATAGTCTGTACTAGTTGCACATCTGATATCAGTAGCAAAGCTGTTTTTTCTTCCTTGACATTCCACCACGGTCAAATAATGAATAATATCGTCAGCAGATTAAACAAAAGAATGGTAGGTCAGTCACTGTTGCAATGTGTGGAAATGTTATGTTGAATGAATGGGTTTTTAGGTTTCAGTGATTTAATTCCGACAGTTTTCGCTTGCTTATTTTTCCAGTTTCCTGAAATTTTGATTTGAACAATTGACATTGTCAATTATTCTATTTCTGTGGATTTTGTTGGGATATCCTCCCTACCAAATGTAAAATTTCTCAAGCAAACAATTTTGATGTTGAATATTGATGTCATTTGAGTAAGTGTGTGGAGTTTATGATGCTCGTCTGCCTTGTCAGATATCAGAACTGGCAAATTGTATGTGACGTCTGCCAGATTAGAAAGCCCTGCATGTAATGGAAATGAGTTTATTTTCAGAATTAATATCACATTTCTAATTATGTCTAGTAGATATTACTAACTAATCACAGGCAATGGTGGCAACCATTTAGGCAACAATTTTTTGGGGGCAAGAAATAAAACTAGCATTCAAATGGGTGACATAATGCATTATATAGTGCTACGGCAACCTTGGGTTGCTGATCTCTTGTTGTCTTTTTGGAGTTTGCAAGTTAAGTTTAGAGATACAGCATGGAAACGTGTCTTTCATCCCACCAAGTCCTCACTGATGATATATTCACATTACTTCTATAATATCCCACTTATCTATTCTTACACACTCGGGGTGATTTAGAGGCCAATCAACCGACAAACCGGCATGCCTTTGCAATGTGGGACGAAACTGGGTTGGGGGGGAGAACGTGCAAACTCCACTCCGATAGTACCCGAGGCCAGGGTCGAACCATAATCTCTGGCAGCACTTCCGACTGCTGTGCCACTGTGCTGCCCCAATTGACACTGACTACATTTTCAATGGGTTCTTGCTGCAACTGTGTAGGTTTTCCCTGGAAGGTCCGATTTCTTGCCATATTCCAATGGTTTGCTAGCTAGTAGGCTAATTAGTTATTTGTAAATTACCTCTCGTTTTGATGGTAAGAAAAGTATCATGGAGTCGGTGGGCTTGCGAATGGTTACAAGCTGCGGAATGGAATTCTGGGAATGCCCAGAGAGCAGGCAAAGACTTGTTGGGCCAACTGACAACCTCCTATAACATAAGAGAGTATGATGTGACGAAAGGTAGTGTTTTGGTGACATAAGAGTCTGCAGATGCTGGAATATAGAGCAGCCACAAAATACTGGAGGAACTCTGCAAGTCAGGCAGCATCTGGGGATTGAATGGACAGGCACGCTTTGAGCCTGAACCTATCTTTGGGCCCAAAACATTGTTTATCCATTCCCTCCCCTTTTGCTGTCTGTCCCACTGAGTTCTTCTAGCACTTTGTACTCTCTGCTATCATTTATTCTTAATCTTTATCGTCTTTCACTTTTGACTGAATTTTGGATTGCAGGCACAATAGATTATGATGAACAAAGGCTCAAATGTGGAGAATAATCCAGGAATGGAATTAGTATTGTCAAATTAATTGTGACCAGTTAATTGGACAATACTGCACTATAGGCTTTCAATCTGAGCAATTAAGTAGATTTACTATTCTACTTTTTTAATGTGAGGCAGAATATTGAGCTTAGTTTAACACTTCTGGTAGTGATATAGTAACAGTTAATACAACATAATGCTTCCTATCAATAATCACTGTGCACATTGATTCTGAGGTTGCCGCAGGAAGTGCGGTCAATGTTACTTCCTCTAACAATGTAAATGTGTGAAAGCAATATCAGGAACAGGAGGAAACTGTTAACGCTCGAGCCAGTTCTGTCACTCAATGAGATCATGGTTGATGTGTGATCCTAGCTTTAAATATCCATATGATTTTATACCTTCAAGTCTTTGGGAATAAAACTGGTTTTGCCATTACAATGATAACAGTTCATTCTGGAGGTATTTAACAAGAATTTTTTTCTTGAAGATTTTCCTTCTAAACGTATGGTCTGTGGAACCTATATATATTCAGGCTTTTGTTTGCTTCCACTTGGGATTGATTAAAAAAAAATAGTTGACCTACTGATGCTAAAAGTGTGCAATTTTACAGCAAGCGTCACAGTTAAAGGTTACTTTTAAATTCCTTGCAGTTCTGCACAATTTTTTTTCGGTTGTTCAGCCACACAAATTTACTTTAAAGATTTTACTGCTGCCATTTTGTCCAATGTGTGGAATTTTTTACAGTGGCTGATCACCTGTGTGTAGGCTTGCTAGTTTTGTTTATCCAGGTTGGCACAGAAACCACTTTGCTGGGTCTTTCAATAGTCTGATGTATGTTGTCAGTGTGCCAGGGAGTTGCTACTAACATGAAAGTATTGCACATTAAGATTTGATGTACTGATTTGCTTACCTCAGAAGTAGTATTTTGAAAGATCCTAATATCAATGGATTTACCTCGACATCTGGCCTGGTTATGTGGAATATTAAAGCATCAATACTACATGTATCCAGGTAATAAAAGATTTGGGAAAACTCTATCCATTGCCTTAGCAATATGCCTGGTAATGCTCAAATACTGCAGCTGATCATGGTTTTTAGAGGACTGCTTTTAACTATTGCAAAAGCTGTTTCTCAAAAGGTGAGTTATATTTTTAATTTTAATTATATCTTTGATCTGCTTATTTACATGAATCAAACACCAAAAATCCAAATATCTATCAATATGCCAATGGAAAAAAATAAAATGAGCTGCTGATTCAATGAAATGCCAGAAGAGTAGTTATTTTTAACACACACTTTTTGTGTTGTAGCATTTTTGGGAAGCGCTATTATTCCATCTAAAATGGCACTATTTTTTTGTTTTTGGAAAATCTTGCTCATTTCTGAAGTGTTTCTTAATTGAATACTTTTGTATTCAATTGTGCGGGTCTACTTCATGTATGGACATCATTCCTGTGTTTACTGTTGATGGAAATGCGTGGATGTGCTTTACCAGATACAAGATATACTCTCTCCAGGACAAGAACAGTGACTTATTTTGAAACTTCTAAGTACAGGACCAGTATGTTGCAACAAAATAATAATGGGCTGTGTTGTAAACTTGGCAAATCTGTAAGGACCACCTGCTGTACAAAGCACTTTGTGTGCAGTTGGGTTCCAACAGTACCAGCACCAATGAATCGAGAAATACTGCTGCAATTTCTCTTTTTTTTTTCCTCTCCTCTCAACAGTTGTGTTAGATTTTTACAGTACAACAGTACACTGATTTAAAAATGTGTCCAATTTACTTGGTTGTTTCACCACCACAGTCGTGTTGTTCTGTTGTGTTCAATCAAAGGTTCAGATTGCAATACATAAAGTAACTCTTAGCTGAGGCTTATTGAACCCTGAAAATTGTTGCCTGACTGATGGCAAGAACATTTACAGGAATTTCTCTGTTTTCAGAATCAAATAATAGCTTTTTTTCAATTTAAAAAAGGACTATTGTACATGTGGATGTTATTGTAGCAACATGCCTGCAAAGGTTCTTTGGCTGAATGGCATTATTTGAGGAGAAAAACTTCGCGAACCTAGTATTTCACTAACTAATTAGGGTTAAAGATTTGTTAGGAAAAGCTTTAAGTGGCCAAGTGTGAAAACTTGACATATAGAAAGAATAACTTTAAAATATTTTATCTTAAAATTATCGTTGTGGCATTAGCACAACTTGAAGTTTTTTAACTGGCACTTTTTTTTATTGTAAAAAAATTTGTGTTTGTAAATGTTTCAAACTTTTATTTGAGTAGTCTCACTTTGTTCTTGTCCTTTTTGGTTTAAACTCCATTTTGAATTTTATACTAGCTGACCATTTGGTGTTTATTTATGGCTTCCTGTAATAATCAGAAGTGATTATAGTTTGGTTACAAAATTCCTGACCCACACATGCTGAGCAATACAAAGTGCATTCAAACTACCACATTGTTCTTGCTGATGTAGGTCCTTTTATATAAGGGATTTACAGATACCCAAGGTCTGCTACTATTCATGCTGACAAATATTTGTCGACTTGTTGGACTTTGAATATGAATTGGCAGAGGAATCTGAGGATAGATAATCCCTCTGCAGGAATGATTGTACAATTGATCGTGGTTTTTGTAGAAAACATGCCTAGTAAGATATTGAATGTAGCCAAACAGATTCTACTAAACTACTTGGTAGTTAAGTACACAGATACTCTTTAATCTTGAGTGACAGTGGTGGAGATGGAAGCTGCATACTGTGAGGAGAGTGGGTGGAAGATTTGTTTTATTGAAGGCAATGTCATCAAAGTTGGAAGTTGAGAGTTCAGAGTTGCAAAAACAATTTTGGTGATTGGAGAGCCTAAAACCTTTAAGATTTATACTGTTGTCATAGGCCGCGTAAGGGTTTAATTTTCTGTGGTGGATGCAAGTGGCAGGTTGTACAAGCTTTGTTTCACACACAATCACTGAGCACATACAATAAATAACAAGCACATAGTTATGTCCAACACTGTCTGCATGAGTAAACTGAAATGCTTTTTGACTGTGAATAAATTTGTTTTTAGTACATTAATTGTCTTTCCATTACAAATTTAGAAAATAATGCAATGTGGTCCATATACATTAAACGGTTGTATCATTTTTTTTTAAAAGAGACTACTTTCCTGTATCACATGCGTTAGCACTTCTGCTTTCCACACTCAGTGGGCTGAATCAAAGTGACTGATGACAGCCGTTCTCTAAGACACGGCAGCTGTGAATTGTTTAGACCTCTTGGACTTGTGTACATGCTTAGCCCAATGGAGAAGCCTGAACTGACCCAGAGGTTAGATCCCAGTGCCCCTGACCTCTTGTTTTGCTGCTGGACTCTCCTTTTGATGGCCATAGTGGAGCACTAACTGTGTGTGTGTGTGTGCGTGTGTGTGTTCTCCATACTTTCCTATTCCCCGTTTCAATTTTTAGTGTTTAATTATGCACCGGTATTTTAAATCATTTATTTTATTGGTCTAAATGTCTTGTGATCAGTGAAATTTTGAAAGCCTTTGACAATGGCTATCTGGGTGTACTGGGGTCTATGCAATTGGTTAGCTGAAGCCTATCCACTGCATAGAACTCATTCCAACCACACAATGGCCTTGCCCCATTCCTAAATAATCGTCCCTAGGATATTTGTACTGATAGTTTCTTTTTACATTTGTGCTTTCTTGTTGGGGCAGTGACTTTGACTATTTAACTTTTTTTTTTTTAAAAGCCACATTATTATCCATTTCACTGTACTGGTTTGGAACTAAGATTATGGGAGAAATAAACATTGAAGATTGGAAGAGAGCTTACTTTTTTTCTTGGAGCACTTAATTATAGTGTCACCAAGTGGCAGTATTTGGAAACTGCAGACGTGGGGTTTTGTTATATTTTCTAGTTTTAATTTTTGAACACGAGTTAGCCATTTTATTTTGAGACCATAACCACCACCGTTCTACACAAGGTCCTTTATCTCTTCCAAATCTAGTACTCTAGACTCCATAACTGAAACTTTTCACTGCAAACTCTGGATGTGGCAATGGTCTTGATTTTCATTTCCTACTTCCTACTGCAGCACTGTGACCTTGAATTTGCCCTTGTCAGCAGGTGTAACAACAAAATCAGGGATGATGTCCTTGTTGGTAATTTAACAGTTGCCTTGTGGAGGTTGAATGGTTATTATAGTCCCTCTGGGGCACAAAGCTCTGCTTTCTCATATTATTGCTGGACTCTTCCCTTCCTGATAACATGTTTTAAAGATTTTTGGGCAATACAGGAGCCTCACATTTTACACATGTTTGATTTTGTGCATTTTTGAAATAACACTCTTGTTCAACTAGTACAAAAACCTAATTTACGTGCTGATTTTTAAAAAAAAATAACACGCTCATATTTATGCCTGTTTAAATATGTTTCATTTGCATGGTTTCGAATTACATACTGCCTTTTAGGAGCGTTAGCCCTGCATAAAACACGAGGTGTTTATACTTGTATCGCAAGGGTGTGGAGGGATCTAGGCCTAATGTACATGTGTGATTAGCGTAGATGGGTATCATGGTCAGCATTGATGAGGTGAGATGAATGGGTACGTTTCCATGTTTCACAAATCGTCCATTGGTTCTGAAGAAGGGACTCTGTTGGAAGTGTTTGCCTCACTTCTGCTAGCACTGATCCCCCTGTTTCCCAAGTCTGCAATTCCATCACCCTCCAAATTCAATGAATTGCTTCCTATGTACTTTCGTCATACCACCAGAAAACACATTGTCCCTTTTTCCTTTTACTTGTTTGGAACATTCTTGGTTACCCCACAAACCATTGCACTGTCCTTGCAAGTGCTGGAGATGCTGTGCCATTTCCTCTTCCTCTTTGTTCAGGGCACCAAACCCGCCCCCTCAAGTGAAGCAATAGTTAACTTGGGTGGAACTTAGCACAAGATCTCTTGCACTGTCGACTTGAGGAACAGCAACCACCTTATCTTTTCATTTATACCACATTTGTTCTGAATTCAAATTCAGTTGGCAATTGTAGAATACGCCTACTACTTCCATTAACTACTCGGAACCTTTTTCCTATTATTATTGCTGGGTTTGGTTTAGAGATACAATGTGGAAACAGGCCCTTCGGCCCACCGAGTCTGCACCGACCAGCGATCCCCGCACATTAACACTATCCTATGCACACTAGGGACAATTTATGCTTATGCCAAGCCAATTAACCTACAAATGCAGTCACGGGGAGAATGTACAAACTCCATACAGACAGCACCCGTAGTCGGGATCGAACCCAGGTCTCCGGTGCTGCAAGCACTGTAAGGCAGCAACTGTGCCACCGTGCTGCCCTCTAGCATGGGCTTTGGTTTTAATACTCCTGCCATTTTACTCAATCGTGTCCTTTCTTTACTTCATTCTCCATGCCCCCACAGTGCAGACTGCCCTCTCCCAATTGACTTATTTCTTTCTTTGCATTGACTAATAAATTGTTGCCTATCAAGATTCTTCCAGTTCTAAAGGAGAGAATTTGACATGAAAACATTTTTCTCTGCACAGTTGCTGCTTAGTCAACAAAGTTGAAACATTTGTTTTATTGAATAATTAAAAGCTGAAGGAATGACAAAATAAACATGCACAACTTTTAGTGCCAGTCAGTCTGAAGAAGGGACCCAATCCGAAATGTTGCACATCCATGTTCTCCAGAGATGCTGCCTGACCAGCTGAGTTACTCCAGCATTTTGTGTCCTTAAGTGCCAGTCAGCTTGTTTAGAAGTTAGTAAAAACCTATTGTGATGTGTTTAATAATATTTCTACTGAAATTGAGATAAGGGCTTTTTATGAAAAAAAAAGTTTGTGATTATTTATCACCAGTTTCATGTCTACTGAGATTTTTGATGCAATGATTAGTGCAATGAAGCTTCTGGGGGTGCAAAACAACTTGGACAATAACTTAAGTGTTTTTTTGTATTGCAAACTATTAAGATGCTGTTAAAGAGAAGTTGGGTTTAACTTGCATTTGGACAGTTGGTGCTTCATCGTTTCGATTGCAAAATCCAGTGAGCTCAAAAGGGAATAAAGGAGTCAAATAATCAGGTCCCCATTTCCGCAGAAGCCACTGCAGAAATGAATGTTTACTGAGTTCTGTGATGAGCTGTCCTCTTGCCTATAAAGAGCAACTTGATTCAGATTTTCTAATCTTTGTTCCTGACATTTATATCGCAGTGGAAAGCAATTCTGTGTATGTGGAAAGTATTACTGGTTATGGTTAGAAAAGTAGTTCCAACATTTTTTTTAAAGTGCTAAAGCATAATTTTAAACCAGATGTTTGTGGACGAGTGACAATTTTGATTCCGTTTTTGAATGCTCTGTGTTCTGCTTTCAGCATTTGGAACATCTACATCACCAAGTGCAAGGAAACGGCCAAGCCAAGTGCTTAAGCTTGAAATCGAAGCTCTAAGGCTTTGTATTGTCTCAATGTGATGAGAATACAATATCAAGACGACCAGGAAAGAACATCTGAAGAAGAGCTTATGCCTTGGTTTACTGACCAGCAGCATGAATTTGTGGTGAAGCCCACAGAGAGTGTGATTATGAAAGACGACGATGTAAACTCCACGCTTGATTTTTCGGATGCAAAAAATTCGTTCGAACACCGCTGTTCAATTTGTGATCAATACTTTCCTTTTAGCAGTCTTTTGGCACAACACATGACCATGCACACGAATAAAAAGCCATTTAACTGTCCCTTCTGTGACCATAAAACGTCTCAAAAAGCCCATTTGAAAATTCACCTCCGAAAGCACAAACTAGACCATTTACAAGGAGAAAAAATGGGAAGGAATAAGGCCAATTTGTCACCCATAAACCTTGATATCGCAAATACGGTGTCTGATGGTATCGCGCCTAATGAGACAGATGTGACTGAGATTGATGTTAAACCAGTAAATGGTGTTACTTTGACCCTTGACAGCTTGGAAGGAAAGGTAGTCCAAGCTGAAGCGTGCCCACCTCTCTCATGTATGTTCTGCAATAAAAGCTTTCAACACTCAGATGATCTCCATCACCATGTGGTCATTCAGCACAAGCCGACATTCTGTGAGCCAGCAGTTCTTCGAGTAGAGGAAGGTTTGAGCCCCGTTGAAGAGGAGCATGTTGCTGTAAGTTCTCCAGAACAGGAGGCAATTGATGAAAATGATGATGGTGAGCTCAGCTGCAAAGTTTGTGGAGTGTCCTGTGAGAGTGCTTTGAGTCTGGAAACTCACATGAGGAAACACAAGGATTCCTTTACCTATGGCTGCAATGTATGTGGCCGGCGTTTTAAGGAGCCTTGGTTTCTAAAAAACCACATGAGGACACATTTGAGTAAAGTCAAGGGAAAATCTCAGCAGGATCCAGAAGGTCCTGCAACGATCAATAATGTTGCTATACAGGAGCCAATTTTGGGAAACGTTGCTTCTCCCTACAAAATGTGTATGGTGTGTGGATTCCTTTTCCCTAACAAAGACAGCTTAAAGGAACACAGCAAAGTTCACAACAAAGATTTGACAGATAAAATGGATGATCACTCCTTAAATCCAGAACTCGCACTGTCGCAGGGCGGATTCCTACAGATGCTGAATTTAAATCCTTTCCTGTCGCAAAATTGTACAAAATCTGCGAAGCTGGGGAAATGGATAACTGAGCTTGATCCCTTCAACACCTACCAAGCTTGGCAGCTGGCCACCAAAGGGAAAGTGGCAGTAGGCCGAGAGAATGTGAAAGATCCAGGGCAAATAGCAAACTCGGAGAATGAGGAGGAACCATCGGACAAAGAGGATTCCAGTGAACAATGGGCCATGGATAAAGCCAATCAGGGTACGACCTTGGAGAATCTTGACAAGGCTAAAATCAAGCACAACAGCGTAGGGCAGAATGGGTCGCCTCCATTGGGAGAAGTGGATGTTGAACCAAAATTATCTCAGAACAAACTTAAACCAACCAACTGCACAGTTTGTGGTAAGATATTCAGAACCTACCATCAGTTAGTGCTGCACTCCAGAGTACACAGGAAAGGTAGGAAAAGTGTGGAGAATCATCCAAGTTCAGTCAACGGCAGTGATCCTGGCACTCAGTCGATAGACTCTATCACAGGGGTGGAAGACCGCAGCCCAGGGACTGACAAGCCTGAGGAAGGCTCTGAAGAGGGCTCAGAAGATGGAGTACTAGGCGAAGGACCTTCATCAGGTAGGTGGCTATAAGTCCATTGAACATCTGTTTCATGCCATTGGTCATTGTGACAAGCACTCTGTTTCATTTGAGAGAAAAAAAAGACAGTGTTGGAGTAACTCAAGAGGACAGGCATCATAGGTGATGTTTCAGAAAGGGCCCCAACCCAAAATATAGCCTATCTATTTTCTCCAGAGATATGATACGATACAACTATATTTATCCCAGAGGGAAATTGGTCTGCCATCGGTCAAAAGATAGTTACAAGCCATTGCAACTGCCTGACCTGTTGAGTTACTCCAGCACTTTGTCTTTTAATTTTGTAAACGGGGCATCTGTAGTTCCTTGTGACTCGTTTTTAAACTTGGATTTATCAGCCATTTTGTCTTTAGAATAGAATCTATGTAGACATTTGCCACATTTCCACGAGAGAACTTTTCTTTTTGATATTCCTATATAATTCATTGACTTTGTCAAATAATTAATCTATATATACATTACTAAAACTCTCATCTTGTATATTTGTATCTTTGTTTGTTCGTAAATATATTTATACCCGCAATACAGCCAAAACGGTACACGATAGCGCAACAATTTTAGGCCCACCTTACTCACCATTGGCCTGTGGTTCAAATGGTTGTTATATTTTAAAAGTTATTCACTTTTTAAACTTTAAAAATCACTTTTTAAACTGTAATAAGCCCCTTTTCCACTTTCCCTGCCTGTCAGCCGCGCCTGCGCAATAATACCTCCGTGTTCGATGACACAATATGAAACCAATGGGTCCGCTGATGTGCAGTCGGGGCCCGCTGATCTAATACTTACGCAAGATGGCCGCCGGATCCGTACGTGCGCAGTTGGAGGGTTGCCGCTCAAGGGGGCGGGACCTGTCCAAGTGACGGGAGTGGTGGCCAATGAGGGGGGGGGGTGTGAGGAGACCTCTCCTGCTGCTGGCCACTATGATGGCCACCCAGGGCTGGGGTGAGTGGCTCCCTCTCCCTTTCCTCTCTCCACTCACCTGCCCCTAGCCCCGGGGGAGACCCCCGGCCGGCACCGGGTCCACGGGTCGTCAGTTGGGGGGGTTGCCGGGCCCGCAGGAGAGGTTTGGACCCAACGGGGGTTGCTGGGCCCGCAGGAGAGGTTTGGACCCAAAGGGTGCATGCCCGTCCAATAGACTTTAAAATTGCCTAACTCTAATGTATAATTATTGAGAGTAGTAGGGCACTCCTTATACATAAGTGGTGGATCTTTCTCTGGAACATTTGGTGCTGTTTCAGACCCACCGAGGTGGTTTGGGTGCAGATCATTAAAAAAAGTAAAAGGGACAAGGCCGTGGGCTCACAGGTTAGAGACGCTTGCGGATGAGTGTTGTGGATGGATAGGAAGGTTGAAAATAAGTTCCAGAGGATGAACGGCACTGAATTCTTTTGTCTGAAGGGATTGGTGTTGGTTTATTTTTGTGTGTACTGAGCTACGGTGAAAAACTTTTTGTTTTGCATGCTATCCAGGTAAATGCCAATAATGAGTGCATTCAAGCCACACCCAAACATGTGCAAAGAGGAAAATACCAAAGTGCAGAATATAGAGTTATAGCAATATAGTGTTACAGTAAAGGTCCAAGGTCGACAATGAGGCAGGTTGGAAGATAGGAACTACACCTTAGCTTGGGGGAGATCTGTTCAGTAGTCTAATAAGAATGGGGAAGAAGCTGTTTCTGAATTTGGTGATATGTATTTTTCAGCTTTTGTATCTTCTGCTGGTGGGAGAGGGGACAAGAGGGATTGACTGTGGTCTAAGTGGTTCTTGATGATGTTGGCTGCCTTCCTAAGATCACTTATTTTGTGGTGATCTCCATAACTGGGCATTGAATGTCACTTGAGGGGCTGCTGCAGCCTAGTTGGGGAGCGCTGGGCCTACCGTGGCAAAGGTTTGATGAAGGCTGATGGGGCAGTGCTGTGGTCTCAGTGTGTCAAGGGCGTCTTGTGATCTGAGGTGGGTATCAATGAGTCCGTTGAGCCTGCGATCAATAGGTGTGCAATTCAGCAGGAAAGATTGGATTGGGTGATCAAACCACAGATGACTGTTCTTTGGGATGGTGTTTGTGGGTGGGAAGTGGATGGAGGTGAATAGAGGGGAATGGACAAGTAGTTGTGCAAAAATATTCTAATTTTGTGCACCTCAGCGGCACAGAATATTAGATCTGGAGAGAAACAGTTTGTGATGGGAAGCGAAAATCAAATTTTTTTTGCGCCTATTTTTTTGCCTTTGAGGGTTTCTAACCAGCTAATCGTCATCATAATGATTAAATCAGCCTTACCTAGAGATCGTAGTCCATTGCAGATTTTAATTCATTTTAAAGGTATTTTTTAAGCTCCTGTGCTTAAATCAACAAATTTGGCAAAGATGCTAAGGAAAGGTGGTGGGGGATTGGCAAAATTGTTTATTACAGACCAGTTTTGCACATCAGTTGCAAACATTCTAACTACGTACGGAAGTATCTTAATTACAGCTGCTATTAATGGCACATCCCTTTTTAAAATTCATCAAAATAACACTAAACTATTGATGCCTATGAAATATGAGAATTACATGAAAGCACAGATAAAAGCTCTCAAGTGCTTTGAGCTTGTTCCAGATTTACCAGTTCTCCAAGTCAGTAAAGTGTGTATTTTTCTTTGTTATCTCTGTAGATTTTTAGATGTTTGTACACCTTTTACAATTTCTTGAAAGAAAGGCACTGAATAAACACATTGAATAGCTAAGTCTGCAAGCAATGCAAAATGCCTTTGCCTCATGTTTTTATCCCTTGCCAGTTAGTGAGTCATTTTGTTTGGGAATTGAAATCGTGGTGAAAATGAAATACCTGTTTGATGAGGGACCAATGTGTAAGTTGTTGTGCGTTGTGTGAAATTGTTCCTAGTTGTAAAACTTAAGAAAAACGTAATTGCTTTCATGCAGTGGTATCGGTTGAATGTAATGTGATCACCTCTAATATCTATACCTCTTTAAAATAGCCTCTGACAGAATGCCAAACAATACCACAGCATTTAATAAGACAATGATACCTTGTGCTGTTGGGTCATTACGTATGTTTTAAATGTTGAGGTCAAAAATATCTTGTTGATGTTACTCCAGGTGCAGTGAATGGATTGAAATAAACATTGATCTAGAATTAGCTTGAACCTTCTTGATGGATAATATTGACCAACTCGTCCCTCAGCCATTTTACATCAGAGCCAAGATGCTGAAGGTAGAGTTGTTGATTATTCTAGCTGTTGCTAATGGTATGACTGCAGGATCTTGATAATGACTTTCCGTCATATAGTATCTTTAATGTAGCCGCAAAATTGCCAGAGGTAGTTCAGTTTATCAGCAAACAGTTTGCCAGCTGCATCGTAGCACATGAGGCGATATCAGCAGATAATGAAACCTATTTGAAAAGGGGGGCATGCTTTGCAAGAAAGTGTCGCAGGCTTTAGGAAAGAACTCCAGACTTGGCAACCATAACTGCCAATGGTGGAACATTTATATTGGGGGTTAAGCAAGGGACCAGATACTGAGAAGCTCGGATCTGAATTGTTTAGAGAGCTGGAGGCAATTACAGGGAATGTCCATGGTCGAAATTGAAAAAACTAAGATGGGAATATTATGGTCAATGCTTACTTGACCTGAAGCAATGTGGATCAAAAATACTAATACTGACTGGTGAATGTCACCATGCAAGTTGCAACATGGCTAGCAGTTTTGGTTTGGGGTGGTCATGACCTCTAGGTACAAGGAAGACTGGCAAAGTCTGTATAAAAATGGCAACTTCACCCCAATTGCGTGAAGGAGAGATATAGGAGGTCCTTCCTTCCTGCTGCTGTGAGACTGCACAACCAGCACTGCTCCCAGCAGACGTCAACAATAACAGCTAAGAACACACAGAAAACTGATGACAATTTATGTATCTTTTATTTATAATGAATGATCTCTTGCTCTCTTGCTATCCACTTTGCTGTTGTAACACTGTAAATTTCCCTGGTGTGGGACGAATAAAGGAATATATTATTATTATTATTATTGTTAATGGAAGCTAAGCATGAGGGTTTCTGTGGACATTAAGCAGGCCAGGGCCAGTATCAGAGGAGAGAATAGCTGCCCCTGATGATAGTATGAGAATGGATTTCTGAAACCTGATTCTAGATCAGATGCGACTTGAGATTTGTGAGCATTGCCTTTTCGGTTTCACATGGTTTTGATTGAGACAGATGGTCGATAAGGAACTGACTTTGTGAAAAGGATTGGAACGTTGGTTTGAACGGATTGGTTTGAATCATACCAATATTTGGAAGGAATGTGTGCTCTTCCCCTGGTGGACGGGGCAAGTTCTCTGGAGAATTTGGTGATTATGGCAGTGCTGAGAGGAGATGCGAAGGTACAACCGGGTGTTCTCCTGCATCCCGGTTTTGATCCTTTTAGTTTAATCTTTTCAATCTACCAGTGAACATGAGTGGTCAGAAAGCAAGTTTGGGTAAAGCCTTTGCAGGTGGCTTAATGGCATTGGCAAGAGAGATGAGCACCAGCTGAATACAATCCAAACTAGCTAGATAACACCAAAGGCAAAGGCTGCAGAAAGCCATGAAAAACAAATGAGACAGAGTAAATTGCCTTGGGCTGTGACTCAAAACCCTGATTGGATCAAACGCGAAGCTCTTTATTCACAAAAAGCTGGAGTAACCCAGCAAGTCAGGCAGCATTTCAGGAGAGAAGGAATGGGTGACGTTTCGGGTCGAAACCTCGACCCGAAATGTCACCCATTCCTTCTCTCCTCAGATGCTGCCTGACCTGCTGAGTTACTCCAGCTTTTTGTGAATAAATACCTTTGATTTGTACCAGCATCTGCAGTTATTTTCTTACACAACATGAAGCTCTAGTAAGTTGAACAAGAAGATGCAGTGGTGTGGACCTTGCTCTGTTTATTCCTTCCATTATAATCATATATTATACTAATTATATATTTCTATAATTTCAAACTTATTTTTACTTTGTCCTGTCATTGCAGACGTGGATTCCATTTAAACTTGCAATTTTTATGAAAACACTGTAGGAACACTAACAAATAAGATGTACTAAAATCAGATTTATAAACTTTAAATGATTCTGGTATATATAATTTCTTAAATTGGTGCCTAAGGTCAAGGCAATTTGCCATGATAAATGTAAAATTTAGACCGACTCTTATTCTAATATTCAATTCAATAACTCAATTTTCTTTCCAAATATTTTTTAGATTATGGTGCAATTGCACCATCTAGTGCTCAGCCACTTGTATTACTGTAAAATAATTTCTAATTTGCCAAACTCCTAATTCAACCAGAATGCATGAATCATTTAAATACTTATGTTGATAAAATGACCTTCAACTGATTAAGTGTCTCAGTAAGGCTTGTTACTGGGGAAAATTGGAATGCACTGTTGCTGGGCAATCCTGATACTTTCTTCCATGCAGCAGATTATTTATTTTAATGGAAACTTCAAATTTGTCATTTGCATAATTGAACGTGCTGCCAGTGGTGGAGGTGGTGGTGGAACCAAGTGCAAGTGTGGCATTAATAAGCTTTGGGATGAACGCAAGGATATGCAGAGAATGGAGGGATATGGGTTACGTGCAGCAAAGGAGATTAGTTTAAATTGGCTTTATGTTCAGCATGTACAATGTGACCGAAAGGTTTGTTCCTGTGTTGTACTGTTCCATGTTATCTGGATCTTCAATATCAAAATGATGTTGGACACAAATCAAAACTTTCAACAAGTTGCAATTTATTAAAAGGCTCTCCTATAAATATAACTGGCTTCAATCTTTTCTATACCATCGATCTGTGTTATCATGCATTTAAACATTGGCTTTAGGTAGTAGTTTTGGCCATTATAATAGTTAAAGCCCGTAGGGGTTGATGGATAACATTTAGCTGCAAAATTCCTGCCTTTACAAAGAACATCTTGCAAAGAACATTAACCCTGTGGATGCTCAGAGTTTCAAATCTGGGATAAGCCTGTTTAGTTCAATGCTGCATTGCACTTTTTTTCCCTTCAGTTTCATTGAAACTCTTCAAATTTAATCACAATTTAAGTGATATTGCCAAACAGGGATATTTACAATTGGCACTAGCTAAGCACAGAAGTCGCTCAATGCATGAATTGGTTTTACTGCCATGTTGGCCAGATGTAAAGGATCTAATTAATCAATTGGATTAAAAAAAAAAAAATTCTTGTGCTCTTACCAACTTAAATCAATGTGAATTATGGACCACAGTTGGACAATGGTAAATACATTTCTCGAGATGGAAATGCATGTGTGTGCAGCACACCGGATTAGGGAAATTTAATAATCGGATGAATATTTCAGTTGGTGATTCAGGCATTGATTTATGATTGCACAGTGTCGTGCACCTCATGCATGGTATGGATGTGCTTGCGTGCACCAAGGTTGCTAGTCATTTGCTTTCATTGTCAGGTAAGGTACAAAGAAATAAAAGAGAGCCAGGCTTGATCTGGCTGCAGATTTGTAAGTGGAGATGGTTAAATCAAAGGCAACCTTAGTGTCTAACCTAAAACTCCATTTTATACTCTTGCATCCATTCACTTTTATATAGTTGCAAATGCATTGTATAGAGCGGCTATCACTTATTCCAAGACTAAGAACAGCACAGTTTTACAACTGATAACGTTGTTGCCTCGATTCTCTAGTGACCAAGTTTGATCCTGACATCCAGTGGTGGCTATGTGGAAGTTTTTACCTTCACCATGTGACATTGTGGGTTTCCTCAAAGTGGTTGGTTTTCTCCCACATCTTAAAGTAGTACATGTTGGTAGGTTAGTTGAATGTTGTAAAGTATCCCCAGTGTGGCTGGGTGGTAGGAGAATTGGGAGGTGGATGGGAGTATAAGCATGTGAAAGAATATAAGATTCAGGAAAACCAGCAGAGCATTCCAGTTGTGTAGATTCTTATGTAGATAGAATTTAAAATATTTTACAGTCCATCTTCAAAGTTGTGAATCTGTGGAATTCTCTGCCTCAGAAGGCAGTGGAGGCCAATTCTCTGAATGCATTCAAGAGAGAGCTGGATAGAGCTCTTAAGGATAGCGAGTCAGGGGGTATGGGGAGAAGGCAGGAACGGGGTACCGATTGAGAATGATCAGTCATGATCACATTGAATGGCGGTGCTGGCTCAAAGGACCGAATGGCCTCCTCCTGCACCTATTGTCTATTGTCAATATTTTCATGATCCATTTAATCTTGTCACTCTTAAATGTACTTTGTAAACTTTTTTTGTTGGAGATAAAATACGTATTGATTTACTCTCTTGGATTAAGATAAAGTTGCCAGATCTACGGATGGGGTGATGTGGGAGGAGAGATGGATGACTAAATAGCTTTTTTTGCTTCCCAGATCGGAGCGAGGATGGCTCGGAACGAGGAAGAAGCAGAGAGTCTGGCTCGTCTGGTGAATGCAGTTACTGTGGAAAGTCTTTCCGCTCAAACTATTACCTTAATATTCATCTCAGGATTCACACAGGTATGTCTGCAGTTTCTTTGTGAAATAGTTGCATTGGTTGCAAAGCTACAAGGGAACGTTGGGTTGAACACGGTGGGTAGAGACCTACAAACATTAATCATTTCTCAAGTGCATTAAAGGGGAGGCCTTTACAGTAAGATCCATTTTGTTATTCTACCACTAACGGTTGCCCAGTTTTTGCTGAAGATAGACACAAAAAGCTGGAGTAACTCAGCGGGTCAGACAGCATCTCTGGAGAAAAGGAATAGGTGATGTTTTGAGTCGAGACCCTTTCCTTCCTGTTCTTTATTTTTTCACTCCCGCCTGCAACTGGTCCAAAACGCCGCAGCGAGACTCCTGACGGGTACCCGTAAAAGGGACCACATCACGCCGATTCTGGCCTCTCTCCACTGGCTCCCTGTACGGTACAGAATCAACTTCAAGCTCCTCCTATTCACATATAAAGCCCTAAATGGACATTCCCCCCCTACATCAAAAATCTTCTAACCCACCTCTCTAACTCCAGGTCCCTCAGGTCGGCCGACTTGGGGCTACTCACTATCCCGCGGTCTAGGCTTAAGCTCAGGGGTGACCGCGCTTTTGCGGTTGCAGCTCCTAGACTGTGGAACAGCATCCCTCTCCCCATCAGAACTGCCCCCTCCGTCGACTCCTTTAAGTCCAGGCTCAAAACCTATTTCTACTCCCTAGCGTTTGAAGCTCATTGAGGAGGCGCTGTGAACTGTTTTGTATGTGCTGTTATGTTTGCATGTTACTGTATGTTTCATTTTTTTCCTAATCAGATGTACAGCACTTTGGTCAACGTGGGTTGTTTTTAAATGTGCTATACAAATAAAATTGACTTGACTTGACTTGACTAAAGAGAAGTATTGAAACATGTTGAATAATATCTTTAACCACAAGCACTGTGTTTACTGCTATGTTGAGCTGAAGGCCTAATAAGTAAAATCGGGTTTAGTTTACATTATTATTTTAAAGCAGTGCAGTCATTCTTAATGTAGATGGTGATCCATTTTAGTCTCATACTATCGGTTAACCCATCTTTCTGCAGTCCTGTTTCACATGTCCTGCTTTCCTATTGACAAGTGAATAATAAACCTTTCTCAAAGCTGTTTAATTTTGAATTAATGCTCTCTAGCCTTGTACAGGACCTCCATCCTGCCTTTCTTTTGTATTCATTTTAAAGTAATTGTTCATATATTATATTTTTTAATAAAAGAGTGCGGAAACAGGCCCACCAATTCCGCACCGACCAGCGATCCCTGCACATTATCACTATCCGACACACATTAGGGACAATTTACATTTATACCAAGCCAATTAACCTACAAACCCTGTGTGTCTTTGGAGTATTTTTTGGAAACTGAAGTTCTCTGAGAAAACCCACGCAGGTCACGAGGAGAACGTACAAACTCCGTACAGGCAAGCAGCTGTCCAAGACAAGTCAGGATCGAACCCGGGTCTCTGGAGCTGTAGGGCAGCAACTCTACCGCTGCGCCACCGTGCTGCCCCATAACTCAAGTATTTCTTATTGACCATTGAAGGTCTTGGGTATGGTCACTCATGGACCTCTTTCCAAAAAATCCATATTCTTAATCTGGTGTTTTAACCCAGAATTACCTGCCATGCTCCTTAATTGGGTATTCAATTTGAAGAGAACTTACTTTGAGTTGCCTTGTACATCCAGTACACTTTGCCTTATTACCGACCCTATGCTTTCAGTGTGTTATCCATCAAGCAATCGTCTGTTCTAACCTTTGCACTTGACCAGTACAATGACCAAAAAAAACCTTTGTGCTGTGCATATTTATTGCAACATACCAGTAGTTGATTACTCTCCCATTCGTTAAATTAAAATTCATCAGACTACTCCAAACCTTTCCACGTAAATGGTTCATACCTCTATGACAATAAGCAAGGGTTTTTTAACTTTTGGTTAGTAGCTGATTAGTAGCGTGTTATACTCCAAGCCTATTTAGTTAACAACCCACCTCTTCCACCTATTGGCAACTTTCCCTGTTGGCTTTATGTCATACATTAATTCAAACAATGTTTCCTTAGATAGAATTTTCCCCATCATTCATCCTCTGAAGGATTTCATGATCATAGTCATACAGCGTGAAAACAGGCCCTTCTGCCCAATTTCCCCACACTGGCCAATGTGCCCCATCTACACTAGTCCTACCTACCAGTCTGTGTTTGGCCATATTCCTTTTTAAATGTGATAGTACCTGCCTCAACTATCTCCTGGCAGCTCATTCCATATATCTGCCACCCTATTTTAAAACTAAAAGCCATGGGTTCTTATTGAATATTTCCCCCTCACCATAAACCTATGTCCTCTGGGAAACTTCATAAATTATGTAGACATTTGGAACTCCTCAGTATGAATAACAATTGATGCAAGTTCCATTACTAAATTTTATATGTGATCTACTTTAGTTTAGAGATACAGCGCAGAAACAGGCCCTTTGGCCCACTGAGTCCGTGCCGACCAGCGATTTACCCCACACTAGCATTATCCTGCACACAAGGGACAATTTACAATTTTATCGAAGCCAATTAACGTACAAACTTGTACGTCTTTGGAATATGGGAGGAAACCGGAGCATCCGGAGAAAACCCATGCAGTCACGGGGAGAACGTACAAATAACACCCGTGGTCAGGATCGAACCCAGATCCTTGGCGCTGTAAGGCATCAACTCTACCACTATGCCACCGTGCCACCCCAAATCCTATCAAAATGGATATCATATCATATCATATCATATCATATATATACAGCCGGAAACAGGCCTTTTCGGCCCTCCAAGTCCGTGCCGCCCAGCGATCCCCGTACATTAACACTATCCTACACCCACTAGGGACAATTTTTATGTGGAGTTGGGGTTACAAATCACATTGAGTGATGGAAGATGCTTGCAAGGCTAAATATCCTGTGCCATATGAGATACTTGCATCTGGAGACCTGCAGTGGTTCAACAATATGACTTACCCCATTTGCTGAAGGTGACTGGTTCTGACCTTGCTAATGATTCCTGCATCCTAAAAAATAATGGTTAAAGGGATTGGTTAGGTTATCCATGATCAGATAATTAGTGATACGTTATGGTTGTCCTTCCAGTGCTTAATCTGTTTGCACCAAAAACCCTTAACTTCTGTGAATGTATCCTTGGGATTTTGAAACCTGTGTAAATATAATATGTTTTAAGATACACCATTTGAGATATTTAGGAAGCTTTAGTCTTATGTATAGAGAATACAAATTAAATATTCTGACACATGATGAGAAACCAACCACTTACAATCTGGTTAAACTCTCACAAATTGCAAAAACCAATAAAGATGCACGTTCCTTTTAACATCACTGGGTGCATGAGGACATTTGGTATACTAATATATAATATGTTATTCATATATAATTGTTGTTTGGGTATTAATATGGACATCCAATAATCTGGAAAATCTGCTTCAGGCACTGTCATTGTCCCAAATGTTTTACTGAATGTGCATGTTGGGCCCAGTTTTGGATTGAAATCCAAATTTCCCTCTCCCCGGACTCTCAGTCTCGATCCAAAATGTCACCCATTCCTTTTCTCCACAGATGCTGTCTGACCCGCTGAGTTACTCCAGATTTTTGTGCCTTTCTTTGGTGTAAAACAAACCAGGGGCCACAGTTTAAGAATAAGGGGTAGGCCATTTAGAACAGAGATGAGGAAAAACTTTTTTAGTCAGAGAGTTGTGAATCTGTGGAATTCTCTGCCTCAGAGGGCAGTGGAGGCCAATTCTCTGAATACATTCAAGAGAGAGCTAGATAGAGCTCTTAAGGATAGCGGAGTCAGGGGGTATGGGGAGAAAGCAGGAACGGGGTACTGATTGAGAATGATCAGCCATGATCACATTGAATGGCTCGAAGGGCCGAATGGCCTACTCCTGCACCTATTGTCTATTGTCTATTGTCTATCTGTAGTTCTTTCCCACCCAATGTCATTGTGCTTGAATAACAAGGATGTCATGCATCCTGTGGAGATGCCAAGGCAGTCATTTTTCTCTCTTACCTTATTAATGAATAGTTTTAATTAAAAAATATATACTTTTGTAATCCTATTAATTTCTAACCTTTCTTCCAAAACACATTGCAAGCAGGGAATCTTCCACTTTCTCCACAAGATATCTATCTTTGCTTCATCATTTATTATTAGGTGCTCATTTTATTTATTTTCTCTTCTAATGGATGGCACAATTCTGAATTCTCAAGGCTGAAAAGGTATTAAAATCAGTTATGCAGGTGACCACTTGATTTACTTTGAGAATCTGGCTATTGGAAAAATCATTCATTATACAAGGGTTAATAATTGTAGTGCAAGTAATTGGTATATTCTTAATGTTGTAGCATGTTTGAGTTTACTTTGTCATGTGTACTGAGGTACAGCAAAGCTTTTGTAGCGTGCTAGCCAGTCAGCAGAAAGACAATAAATGATTACATTCAAACCATCCAGAGTAGTCAAATACATGATAAAGGGAATAACGTTTAGTGCAGGATAAAGTCCGATTAAAGATAGTTCAAGGGTTTCAAATGAAGTAGATAGTAGCTCAGGACTGCTCTCTAGTTGTTGGTAGGATGGTTTAAAATGGTTAAAATATTTAAAATTAGTTAAATATATATTTTTGTTTCAGGTGAAAAACCCCATCGATGTCCTCTCTGTGACTATGCTGCAGCTCAGAAAACCTCACTTAAGTATCACTTGGAACGGCATCATAAGGGTGAGCAGAAAAGGACTGAAGAAAAGAATGATTCTCTGAAGAATTCATTGACATCTCCAAAATTGGAAGTAGCACCAAAAGAAAGTGATGAACCTGTTCAGGAATCTCTTCAAGAGTCCAAGAGGTTTTTTACAGATTCTTTGGGCAGTGCCAAAGATTTAGATGCAAACTTTCCTCGGGGGAAACAGAAAAGGATTCTTTCGTCTACTAGTCCAATTTTTCAAAATGCCGAGTTTTCAAATATGAGTAGAGAATTCCCGGACCTGAAGATCCATCACGGTCGACGAATCTTCTGCAGTGCACTGTTGCCAATGTCACAAGCTGAGAAATCGAAGGATGACAAGTTGATAGTTGAGTTACAGAGACGTAACTCTGATGCAAAGGCTATTATCGAACTTGATGATTCCAAGGTTTTGGAGGAAAGCTCAATGGAGGAGCTTGCAGACAACTATACGCAACAGAATAATGCTAGAAGTATGAAGGTGGAGCCCATTCCTATAAATGACCAATGCTATATTAGTACTAGACGTAACAGGGAGGACTACTGTGATAAATATGAATTCAGTTTATTGGAAAAGCCTTTGAATCTTTGTACCACAATATATCGGCAAACCCTGTGCAGCGGTGGTAGTCCTCAGGGAAATGTATCTACCTCATTTTCCAAGAGTGCCTTACTGAGCAATGTGTGCCCGTTTTGTACCTACAGAACTTTGTACCCAGAGGTCTTAGTGATGCACCAAAGGTTGGTACACAAATATATTCCTGAACCAAGTTCGATAAATGGATTTCGAAATGCTTTTCATAGTGGGTCACTTAAAAGCAGACGCACTGGATGTCCTCCTGCACTATTAGGTCAAGATGTTTCCTCTTTGCTTGCCACCAAAGAAATGAGCAAAAGGTTTTCTCGTCGGACCAAGTCGCCATTACCAGCAGCTCCAACTGATGCTTCTGACCTGCCACCTGGAAAGGCAAAATTATCATCTTCCTCACACCCGTCTCTGTGCAATAATCTCCTTTCCTCTGCAGCAGAAGCTAGATCTTCCAGTGACTTTAATGCCTTCAAGATGACCCAGAGTCCTAACATGCAACTTGAAAGCTATGGATCTATACATTCTGAAACAAGGCAGATGCCGGAGATGGTGCATAAAACAGAAAGGAATGGTTTTTCAGAAGCTGGTACCAGTATGAGAAATGTGTCTGAAAAGTCTGGTACTAAATTGGACTATGAATCTGAAGGACCCAGGGAACATTTGTTTAGATATGATGGTCATTGGGCTCCCAATGTTAGCAAAATGTGTCTTACTAATGTATCTGAGAATCAGGGAGGTTTGGACTCGCATGAGCCTACAGCTAAAAGAATGAAAATAAATAGTCCTTTAAGAAATGATCAGCTTTCGTTTGGAATAAGGAGGAGCGTTCAAGGAAGAAATATAAAATTATCTCAGGAGATGTCCCCTCTTCAGGCAAGAAGCACAGGGATGTCGACTAAGCCAGGATCAGCCTTGGATTCAAATGGAATTGATTCTCGTTGGAATGTATTGAAAATTTTGAATTCCTACAACCCACAAGATCTCGCTTCGCTGTACAGCACTTGTGGACCCAGTAACAGTAGAGATACTAATATTGCTCAAGAAGGTAAGAATGATTTGTTAAATTTTACTTCAGACACTTTAAATCAATATTGTATGAAGGTATTTAAAATGGTTTCTGAAGGCTGAGTGTTGAGATTTTTAAATAGGAATCTAATAGAGATTTAAATCCAGGGAACCAAAAGTACAATTAAAATGTTGCTTAAAATGGCCATTCTGTTAATTTAACACCGTCCCAGAGGTCTGATTTTATTTTCGTCCTGGGTGCCACCGACTAAACCAGTGTTATTTCTAGTTTTGCAATCTTCTTTTTCACTGCAATCCCACTTGCCCTTTCCCTTCACACACAGTGTCCATAAATTCCAGAAGCCAAGTACAAGTTCATCAAACTAGTTTGGCTTTCAAATGCCTCTAGTGTTTCAGTCATCAGCTACACACTGACCACTTTTTATTTGTTTATTCTGACCGAGGGATTTGTAAAATATCACTACCATTATTCATATGGACAAACACTTAAGTAAGAGACAAGTGTTTTATTGTCCCAGATAGAACAGTGAAATTCTTGCAGCAGCACAACAGAATATGTAAACATAGTAGACTGTAAACAATATAGTAAACGAGGAAAAAAAATGTTCATTGTGTATATTTGCACATACACACACACACACACACACACACACACACACACACACAAACACACACACGTGCACACACATACATGCACACAAAAAACAAACAATAATGATAATAATATATCTATGTAGATCAGAGATTATTGGAGGTTGTAATGTTTAATAGCCTGATGGCTGTAGGGAAAAGCTGTTCTTGAACCTGAACGTTAGTTTTCAGGCTCCTGTACCACCTTCCTGATGGCAGGGGTGAAATGAGTGTGTGACCAGGGTGGTGAATACCCAGGGAGCAGAACGTATACGTAAAGCAAATCAGTGTTTACACGGCCTGAGCGGCTGACAACTCCATCTGCTTTGCGCCAGCGATTTCATCATGATCTTCAGTTGTGTTGAAGTCAATTATTGACTTGCAAATGTGATGGATTAAATGAAGATTCATATTAAATCTGCAACATCAATCTTCCAATTAAATGTGTGGCATCTCTGTATTGGAGGGCTGGAAACTGGTACGATGCAAGTCTGAGGAGTAATCACTGCTAAATCTTTTAACAGCATTCCCACTAGAAATAATATTGAATGAGAGTTCTCACGGATCCAACTTTCAGTTTGCACTTGCAGTAGGAAATGCCACACGTCTTCAAGCCCAAAGTATCCTAAAGCACTTTGAATTACAAGCAGGCCTTGTTGGTCTGTGACAGAATTCTCCTGGCTGAGTATTGTGTTGGATGAAAGATCAGAAGTGACATGGGAAATGCATTACACTCAGCAAACTTGATTAGCCCATGATGTTTCCAATCACTGCTTGTTCATCAGGCTGATTTTTTTTGTTGCCCAGAGGAGACAGGGAAGTTCTGGTGCCACTCATTTCCTGTTATTTTTGCATCAGTTGCCCCGATCAAGGTGGTGACATTCCATCTTGCCTGACTTGCTGGTTGATGTCTGAAAAATACAGCCAGCTGCTCGGAAAGGATCACGTCTGACAAGACTATGATGCTACTGTAGAGATTTATCAAGCTTGTGGCTTTTAATTTAATGCAATTTATTCATACTTGCTGCCTTGCACTTTGCAGCGATTGTCAGCAGTGGTGACAATGAAGGCTGTCAAATAGTCATGGTAGCCAGAGAAGGGCCCTGGCAGATCAGAAATGCTAATGACATCTTCCTGTCCTGAATTTTAACATGATCATTTTCCCCTGCTGTTTTCTGGTCATAATGCAACTTGGGACACATATAGGGCATTGAGATTTGTCAGCAGAGGGTATGGAAAAACTGATTATTTTTGCAAAGCAACTGTTCACATCTTCCAGCCAATTAATTGGTAAACTTTAAGGATGCAATTGGTTGGATGTGGCTCTGTGTTTATTATGTACAGAGTATCAGCTTTAGAATATAGGATTGGTATGCCATTTGTAGAAATGTAGTGGTAATGCTTTTGTATCCAACAGCTAAGCATTCATTAATCCTCCGGGTCTTCATTCTGAGAACGTTGTTTGTATTTGAAAGCCTGTGGGAAGTAAGTGGGAGCTTTTGGACAGCCACTATTCCCTGAAAAAAAAAAATGATTTCAGCTGTTGTGCTGGGAAAAGGTGGGGCTAGTTGTTGAAATAAATGTTCCTTTTCATACAATTAGGTAATGGCTGGTTTAACTGCTTATGTTCAATAATTTGATATTTTGCAAGATTCATGCACATTTCCAATTGTTCACGGCTTTTCAAAAGACCATCAGTGTTCCAGAAGAAGGTATTTTAATCTGTCCTCTGTTCCCCAAAAGAACATTAATTTTGCGTTGAACAGCATTGCAATGATCAATGCTGCCACTAACTATCGTGGCTTTGTTGAAGCCAGACACTCCTCCATTATACTGTTCTAAGGCTCTTGAAGCTTTATGATATATCAAAAATGGCCATTTGGGATAAGTATCGTCCTACACAGTAAATGGCAATGGGATGCTTGAAGGAAGCACTAACTAATTCCACTTTTGCCACTCTCTTGAGAGGGACCACTCTAATGTGAATTAGATGAGCCCATTTTCTTGGTGAAAAAGGTAAAATTTTATGATTTACAACTTTAATATGTTCCCATATATCTAAAAGATTAAATATAATTTTGGCAAGAGCTATATCCCTTGGAATGGAGGTGACATCATGGTGACAGCTATCCGCAAAGGTTTTAAATGCCAGCAAAGTTATTTTCAAAAACTGTATGTTCAAAATCATATCAGTTAATTGGGTAGCTTCAGTTAAAATAAATGTCGCCCTAGATTCAGTTGGTATCTGACCTTAGTCTTAGTTTTACTTGCACATTCATACAAAGAACCATCTCCATGTGCCTGCTGTACAAAAGCAAATGTAATTTGCATTCCAATTTGAGTTTTATGGAAAAGGCAGCGTCGGAGAAGATTGGCTAGGTGCCCTAATGAAGGAAGGGTTGGTAGGTTGTTTTCTAATAACTCTGCGGGAAGTGCATGTGGGTGCTGCTTGAGTTGAGGGCCTATATGGCCAAGTATCCATATGCTCCTGTTGTCTGAAAGCTGGTCGGAGTTAATATGATTAAAAGCCCCATGAAAATTTCACTGCTCTTCCATATCCATGCATGCAAATGGCTTGGCCATCAAACCTGAGTTAAATTCATTAAGGTCTTAGCATTATTTTCATTCATTTGAATATTGTAATGGTGCATTGTACCACACATTGTTTGCTTTTGGCTTAAATCTAGCTATAGAGTGCTTACTAATTCACAAAGATGCAAGGGTTTCCTGACAAAGATTGATCTTAAATTATTGCTATTTTCCCCTCTGGAGATCCCACGAAAGTCATTTATTTTAACCTCTTAGGTGGTTGATATTGTTCTCATTGAGGATAGACATAAAAAGCTGGAGTAACTCAGCAGTCAGACAACATCACTGGAGAAAACGAATGGGTGACGTTTTGGGTCGAGGCCCTTCTTCAGACCCTTTCTGTCTCGACCCAAAATGCTGAGTTACTCCAACTTTTTGTGTCTATCTTCAGTTTGAGTCAGCATCTGCAGTTCCTTCCTACACACAATTCTCATTGAGGTCAGTCACCTACTTCCATCCTTGCCTTGCATTGAATCTGGAGCCATCGTGTGATTTATAGGTTGGGTGCAGATAATGCGGTGTATGACCGAATAGTGAAAGGCTTGGATAGAGTGGATGTGGAGAGGATGTTTCCACTAGTGGGGGAGTCTAGGACCAGAGGTCATAGCCTCAGAATAAAAGGACGTTCCTTTAGGGAGGAGATGAGGAGGAATTTCTTAGTTGGAGGGTGGTGAATCTGTGGAATTTATTACAACAGAAGACTGGAGGCCAAGTCATTGGATATTTTTAAGGCAGATCTAGATAGATTCTTGAATAGTACGGGTATCAGGGGTCTTTGAGAGAAGGCAGGAGAATGGGGTTAGGAGGAGAGATAGATCAGTCTGAAGAAGGGTCTCGACCCAAAACGTCACCCATTCCTTCTCTCCCGAGATGCTGCCTGACCTGCTGAGTTACTCCAGCATTTTGTGAATAGATAGATCAGCCATGATTGAATGGCATAGACTGGATGGGCCAAGTGGCCTAATTCAGCTCCTATCACTTATGAACCAGTTGTTAACTTGCTCTTTTTTTTGTTTAAACTGTCAATAGACTAGTAAGTACATTAAAAATGATGAAAAAATTATTTTAATGCTGATATATCAAGAATAGTGTTTTGTGAACACTCCTCTTTTGAAAAGGTAACCTAGATTGTTACTGAATTAAATTCAAAATATCTTAAAGTCTTCTTTTGTTTTATTTTTGGAGAATTGGATTTGTATAAAATCCTTGTCTTTTAATAAGTGTAACATTTAGGCATATATTGAAATGTAGGGTCTTGTATTCTAAGTAATCTTGTCATTTTCCACTTTTTTAGTTAGAAGGGGAAAGGAAAAGAACCAGATTCAAATAGCAGGTTAAACTTTGGTCAGTTGTATCAGTAACTTGACATTTATCAATGGTGTCAAGTTAGGAAGAGGGGATGTTCAACGAGATCTGGGTGTCCTAGTGCATCAGTCACTGAAAGGAAGCATGCAGGTACAGCAGGCAGTGAAGAAAGCCAATGGAATGTTGGCCTTCGTAACAAGTGGAGTTGAGTATAGGAGCAAAGAGGTACTTCTACAGTTGTACCGGGCCCTGGTGAGACCGCACCTGGAGTACTGTGTGCAGTTTTGGTCTCCAAATTTGAGGAAGGATATTCTTGCTATTGAGGGCGTGCAGCGTAGGTTCACTAGGTTAATTCCCGGAATGGCGGGACTGTCGTATGTTGAAAGGCTGGAGCAATTAGGCTTGTATACACTGGAATTTAGAAGGATGAGGGGGGATCTTATTGAAACATATAAGATAATTAGGGGATTGGACACATTAGAGGCAGGAAACATGTTCCCAATGTTGGGGGAGTCCAGAACAAGGGGCCACAGTTTAAGAATAAGGGGTAGGCCATTTAGAACGGAGATGAGGAAGAACTTTTTCAGTCAGAGAGTGGTGAAGGTGTGGAATTCTCTGCCTCAGAAGGCAGTGGAGGCCAGTTCGTTGGATGCTTTCAAGAGAGAGCTGGATAGAGCTCTTAAGGATAGCGGAGTGAGGGAGTATGGGGAGAAGGCAGGAACGGGGTACTGATTGAGAGTGATCAGCCATGATCGCATTGAATGGCGGTGCTGGCTCGAAGGGCTGAATGGCCTACTCCTGCACCTATTGTCTATTGTCTATTATCGTCTCAAAGAGGACACAAAATGCTGGAGTAACTTAGCGGGACAGGCAGCATCTCCGGAGAGAAGGAATGAGTGACGTTTCGGGTCAAGACCCTTCTTCAGACTCGACCTGAAACGTCACCCATTCCTTCTCTCCAGAAATGCTGTCTGTTCTGCTGAGTTACTCCAGCATTTTGTGTCTATCTTCAATTTAAACTAACATGTGTAGTTCTTTCCTACACATTTATCGTCTCAGTGTGTATGATGGCCAATGAATAATTTTTTAAGTTGAAAACTTGGCAAAGGATGGCGATTTCATCAGGTTTTAACTAATTTGTGTTTTGCTTTACATTTTCTAAAGGGAAGAGGCCGCTCCAATATCTACAACATTCTAACAGTACGTCACAAAAGCGGAGCATTAACCATACTGTTGGTGGATCTTTAGACAAAGAGTACATGACACATTGAAGCCTGTTAATGGAAGGTAATTGCAAGGAATACAATAGTCACTTGATATTGTAATGACTTCAATCCATTCAGTTTAATATCTTGATTGAGCCGTAATATTGCATTTTTCTCAATTGGTATCACTCCTACCATTCTAGACATGTAATCCTCTCGCCACTAACAGACTTGTTGCTGTGTGTACCATCTACAAAATGCACTCCAAATAGGTCTTTGGCACCTACCAAACCAATTACCTTTTTGCATTAGGATAGATAAGGGCAGCAAGAGTATTGGAATACCACTACCACTGGGTCTCCTCCAGTTTCATTCCATTATAACTTGGAAACGTATTCTGCACCTTTTTCATTGTTATTGGAACATTACACCAAATTATCTTGAGTCACAGAGCATAGAAATAAGCTCTTCGGCTCAACCTTTAGTGATTACCTTCACTAGAAAGAGTTTGGTGGTTTACTGCCACTTTCCCCAAGGGTAATTAGAGATGGACAATAAATGTTGACCTTTTCAGTGACTCCCACAAGATACACTGTCTTTATCATATATATGAATGAATTAATCAATAGCATTACCAGCTTTCATTGTATATCCCAAATTGCCCCTAAATTGAGGAGGTAATTTGGAGCCAAGTCAGGTCACTTTATGACTTCTTCAAATTTCAATCTATCAGGTGTTTCACGATTTAAATGCAACTTTTAAAAAAACTGGAGATGATTTTTCTGGCAGTTCATTCTCATTCCATGTTTTTTGCTTGATTCATTAAGTTGTGCATTTTCATCGGAAGGTATAAAAGGGAAACAAAGAAAACAATTATGGATCGTTTCTTTACTTCCAGCAAGTTAATTTTTTTTTAAATGTCCTTTTTCTAAATTTCAATGTATTTAATATAGTATGTTGCTGAAGTAACCCTTTCTGTGCTAATAGTATAACTCCATGAAATTTTAGATTTGTTTGGTTATATTTAGAAATAGTGATTGACCACTTTTTTCTAACAGTTTTGTGTGCTCTTAACCTTAGATCTGTTGAACGCTGTGAATTGAATACTCCTGCATCAAAACTGAAGGTTCAAACGGGGTGTCAGCTGGTCCACTGGTGAAATCTAATCACATTCGAAGTACAGAATGCACATCCAATAAGCTGTGATTTGTACATGTATAGAACACTACTATTCCATTTGTTCTGGATTGCATTTTTTGTTCATGCCTAAAAATGTAATCAGAGACTATATAAATATATATAAAATTGCTTTGTATTCCATTTTGATTCTGAACTTGAAATTGTACCATTTCTAATTAAAATTGTCAAGTGTTTTCTGTTTTTGCAATAACTATATTGATTACTTGGCACTAAAGTATGGGCCATCAATTCTGGAATGTTGGGCTCTTTTGTGTTGAAAGATTTTTCAAGCAGAGAACAGATTTTTGGTACCTGAAGTTTAATATTTCTGAGAAATTGTGTAACTCTTACTGAGGCTTTTCTTCTACATTGGAAAATTGAGCAATAAATTGTATAACCGGTGGTAATGCTTCAAGCTTTGGTCTTCCAACTCTTTTTGGAAACTATCTAGTCTTGGGTGGAACAGCTGTGGCAAGCAATACTTAACATTGTTTGGTTCCCTTTACATTTGGGTGTGACATTAAGTCTTAGTTTGGTTAAATTACACCAACAGTGTATAAGAGGTCCAGGCAATCACAAATTTTGGTTGCATTGTCCTCTGCAAAAGTGCAGCATCTGATCGTCAATAGTGAAAATGTGTGTGAACCTGGTAGACAAACCAGAATGCTTTGTATTGACCTGAAACATGGAAGCTTCTCAAAAACCACACTTGAGAGTGCAACAAAAATCCCCGATCTTATTGGGTCTAATGTTCAAAGTTATTTTGCACGCAACTTGACAGAATATCAGTAAAGAAATTTAGTGTAAAATGAAGTTTGATTTTGTAAGATTTGAATTACTTTGTGTTTTGATTATATAAATGGTTTCTTTAGCCCTACTCAATTTCAGAGCATGTTTCCACATATCCATGTATCTAAGATCATAAGCAGTGCATTGTGGTGGCACAGAATGATGAACCCTTGACTTCCCTCATGGCTCAGTTAAAATTATGTGTAATTATCAACAAAACTGCACTGGAATACCTTGTCATGACTTTTTCTCACAAGGTTAATTATTCCAGCATCTAGACTCTTAGATAAAACCAGCTAATTGTATCCAAATTGTGTGCTCATTGGGCCTTCCCTTTACCCAGGTGACACATTGGATTATTACAATGTAATGGGTCAGGGATTGAACCAATATGTCACAGGGGTTATGAGATTCAAAGATTGCAACAAAAAAAACAACTCTTGACTGGAAATGTAAAACTGAGTATGATTAAATACTTTTACAATGAACAAAATTGGTGTCCGGAAGAGGAATTGAAAGATTTTAATTGAAAATGCCTGGATTGGATGAACATCTTTTTGTTGAGGGAGCCTACTAATTATACTGCTGATTCTACCTGATTTTTTTTTTTGGTGCTTCTTTAAAGAAACATCTTAATTTACTGAACACTGTTTAAAATTCTGCTAATGCTGAGTGTTCATCTCATTTTCCCAAAATTAAGTCTCGCTCAGTAGACATTGGGGATAATGGGACTCATCATTTGAATATTTCCCATTATTGTATTGGGTGAATTTAGTTTTACTTTGAAATAACTGAAGGTATTGCTGTATAACGGTGCTCTGCTTTGAATAAAGATTTATTGACCAGTCCCATCTTGTGCAAGCTCATTTATGGCACAATGTTTTTGAGGCAGAAGCAAAAATTGTTGCTGTGATTTTGTGAGTAATTAAATGAGTGGAACAGGCAACTTCAGTCAGTGCATCTGTCATTTAGTCGACGCACCTATCAACAACTGTACCAACATCTGTTCAAGTAGATCAAGTATTGCATTGTATCCACATTTGCTAATCTTGCATTAACAGTTCCAAGCTTTACCATCTTAAGTCGTGCTCATCACAGCTGTACTTGGATTTGTTGTCCTAATCAAAATTCAGTAAATTGAACTTTTAAGACCATGGCCCTCGTACATGTAAAACAACGAGTAATGTTCTTTGTGGTGGAAAAGTTAAATATGTAATTCTACTGAAGACGGTTAGTTTATTGAATTTGCCACATTTATGCCCAATATCCCACTTTTGATGTTTAATGCACATTATAAACCTGTTTATAAATTGTATTTTGATTTATTGAAGATGATAATTGTATATTTTGGTTACTGAAAAGGACAGATAGAGTAATCCAGTTTTTGTCTAGTTTGGAGTTAAAACTCTGAATTAGATAGTTTGACTGAGAGCAAGGGTCAAAAGTTTTTTGGAATCCACATTTTCAAAGCGGTTCATTGTTCCGGAGTAAAACGCACTATATTGCTCTTGTGTGGGCAAGGTAGAAGCAATCAATTGTGATTATTGAAGCGTTCAATTGGATTTCAAGATTTTAGTAATTGATTTGGCGGTCTTGCCTATATTTGCCTATATTATATATCTTACCTGAAGTTCATGAGGGATTTGTGACCAAGAATATTCTGTTTAAAAAAAAAAAGGTTTGAGGCCATTTGTACATACTATACTAGTGAAAGGATCCCTGTCAATGTATGTGTCCTTTACCCAGAATCAGAAGTTATATTAAAAAGATTGAAACGATTTTATTTTGACTCGGGTAATTGACCATTGTCAATCTTTTGAAATAGAAACATAGAAAACATAGAAAATAGGTGCAGGAGTAGGCCATTTGGCCCTTCGAGTCAGCACCGCCATTTAATATGATCATGGCTGATCATCCAAAATCAGTACCCCGTTCCGGCTTTTTCCCCATATCGCTTGATTCCTTTACCGCTGAACTAAATCTAACTCTTGAAAACGTGGAACAATGTGGATGATAGCCTTGATTTTTGATATTTTTTATATAAATGTAAATCTGATAATCTAACATTTACATGTCAGTACAATTAGGCTGCTAAATTGGCTATTCACAAGTATGGTCAACTGGGTGAAGGGGACTGATCTTTAGGATTACAGGCAGTTTTTAATGAAGGGAATGAGGCTTTTGGCTAGTATTTAGTTTTCTTTAGAATTGAACTAATGGTGTTTTATTTTAATAGACTAGTTCAAAGCAACCTTTGTTTTTGAGTGAAAGGATCTTGAATGTGCAGCATCCATAGAATGTTGCAATGCCCGCCAGCTCTTAACTGCTGCTGACATAATGAAGCCATTGGACAAATGTACACTTCTCAAACTGTTCAATAGCTGTTCATCTGATGGGTGGCTAAGGTTTATAAAAGTAAATTTATTAAAACTCCTTTCAACATTCCAGTGGTAATATGAATAAAGTACTAGCTATGCAGTGGGAGAATATGTATTAATGTGTGTATGTGTTTGGTTTAAATATTTGCCCAAACACTTCATTTAAAGTATCTGGATGGTGACACATTTTACCAAGATTCCACACTCTTAATATTCGGGGGGGGGGGGGGAATAACTGCCCAATCTACTGAGCATTTTTTTGAGTTGCTTGAGGCTTGTCATGTTGACACTACTGACCTCCTATGACCATTGGTTCTTATGTTTTCCTTTTTACCAACCTCAACCTCTGGAGAAGACTGAGCCATATATAATCGTGCGAGAAAATGTTTTGTAGTTGTACTATTATAGTGCATTTTTGACATTGTTGTGCAGAAAATACTTGATTACAGGCAAAAAGTTGCTTGATTATTCCAGATTATAAAATTATTGCTTGAGGGTGCATGCTCAATTTCATTAATTTCTATTATATTGAATTTTGGACATAATCATTTGCAATGCAATTTTTAGGGAATTCACATACATGATTTTTGTTTTAATCGCTCAGTGTTACTATTTTATTAGAAGTTTGCAGTTGGCCACACTCTGATATGCATATTAAGGTGTCTTTTATTTAATTCAGTTTTCTTTTTGTATTTATTACATGTTTGGACCTTTCTGATTTCCTTAAACCCATGTTTAATCATACAAGTGTTTCATGCTGTCTTTAATTTATAATGTACCATTGTTTGATGTACATTCATCCAATTTTGGAATACATTTGCTGTTTTACATCTCTGGTTCTGTGGAAGTATTTTTTATTCTCTCCAGAAATTATTCTTGCAGTTGGGTCTGTGTGCAAAATTTTATTTTCCAATGATTTCACTCCTGCAGCCTAGCGTTCCAATTTTCAGTGCCAAGATTGTGTAGCTTTCTGAAATTTGTCACCGTGTAGATTTTCACAGAAGTGTGCAGGCACACTTTGAGTTGAAGACATGTTGAGTTGCACGCATCCATTCGTTTCTTCGTTCGGCAAAAATATTGAATCATAGGATTGGAATAAAAATAGTACATAATCACAGACAGTATTTGCAGATAATATATTGGATGGAATGTTTTTCTGATTCAATAACCTGATCAGAGGCTCTGCAATACACCAGCAAATGCAAATAAGTCGGCGTAATATTTAATTGAGCATATGCCAAGCTTTAAACAATGTACCAATTCATCTGCATATGTCTTAAGATGGTGGGAGCTTGTGCACTAGGATTTATCCACCATCGATGGAATAGCATTGAAATGGGAGTAATAAAACTCATGAAATTTAAATCCGTTTGCTTTATCAACTAATTCCATAAAACAAATATTGCTTATAATTGCTGCTGGGATGTAAAATGTTACTGGTCCACTCTTTCAATCTTAAAAATAAATAGACGTGATTCGGGGCTTTAGTTTTTTTAAGATCTAATTCATCTTTTTAATTTTGAACTTATTTCGTTTGAAAGCAATAGCAATATAAACTTCACAGTGGGTGTACATTCAGAGATTGGTTAGGTAAGCATTGAGAATATGCAACTATAATGTAAAAAAAATAGTCTGTGTAGGAAGGAACTGCAGATGCTGGTTTAAATCGAAGTTAGACTCAAAAAGCTGGAGTAACTCAGCCGGTCAGGCAGCATTTATGGGGAAAAGGAATAGGTGACGTTTCGGGTTAAAACCCTTCTTCAGACTAAGAGTCTCTTTCCCCTGACTCAGTCTGAAGAATGGTCCCGACCCAAAATGTCACCTATTCCTTTTCTCCAGAGATGCTGCCTGACCCGCTGAGTTTCTCCAGCTTTTTGGGTCTATCTTTAACAAAAATGACCTAGCTGAAAGTGATACTACTTAAAAGTTGAGTTTATTAAAGATTCTAATTGTTATTATCATCGTACCTACTTGGAATAGCAATTTATTTTCATATTTTTCATATTTCAGATACAGCGCGGAAACAAGCCTTTTCGGCCCACCAAGTCCGCGCCGCCCAGCGATCCCCGCACATTAACACTATCCTACACACACTAGGGACAATTTTTACATTTACCCAGTCAAATTAACCTACATACCTTTGATGCTGACTGTCAAAGTATCTTTGAAGAGTTATTTTTAAAACTTTGTATATGGCATCATTGGCTTTAATTCGGAGGTATTCATTTTGCATGGAGCAGACTTGGATTTGGACACTACCTGCTAATTAAAGTGGGGTTAGTCTGTACAATAGTTAGACTGCCCTGACCCGTGCTAAATGTGGCAATGGATCTTGTGTTTATCCAATAAGGCAGAAAAGCGTAAAGATATCTCACAAATCTTTTGCACTGCACGGCATTGAAGATTATGTGTTGAGTGCATTTTACTAAAGTCTAGTCTGTTTAATCACCACAAAAGACTGAAATTGTATAAACTACTTTTCCGAATGGGTCCAAATCACTACATGAGTCGGCAGCAACCATGCTCCTAAATGGAAACTTGTGTATTTAAGTCTTCATGGGCCTCTAGCCTGTGGCAAGAAAGCCCCCGCTGAATTAAGGCTGAGTGCTGAAAGTACTAAAGCAATGGGGGTGGGAGGAGAGGGTGTCATGTATGTATGCTGCGTGGATTTGGCTGAATTCTGTTCTAAGATGTAATGATATCTGAACCATGAATTGCAAGTCAGACACCTAACTGGTGGCGATGTAGTAATTCAGCTGCTATGTACATACTCTAGTTGTTCGAAAGCTACAACACTGGCCTGGGGCTTTATATGTCCTAATTATTTTCCATCAAAGGGTATGCTCTTCACAGTTGAAATATTTTGCCAGATCTGCAACATTTTTTGTTTTTACTTAAGATGATTCTAATGTGGCTCTATGTAGGGGCTTTTAGACAACGGTCGTTAATTTGCACGTTAAAAACTCAAGTTGTGTCTACACTCCAGACGTAGTGTGTATTTTATTTTAAACGTTAGATTTCTCTGTTCCCTTGCTTTCTATTCTGCATAGCCACGATCAGCAAGATAATTTGAGTTGAACTGATTGCATACTATTACACCAGAAAACACTCCCAAAATTGTCCTTGTGTTTTCGAAATGCAACATTTAAAATGCTGTCAAACAAAGAAATGGACTTTTAAACCTGTTATTTTACTGAAGGACCTTGAGCTGGCCAAACCCTAACTCAATAGGGTAATGACTGTAATAGGATTTACAGGACTATTGCAGGAAAGTTAACTCTTGTTCATCTATATTCCCTTCATTCCACATACAATTTGGATTGCTTTTTTTAATCTAATCTTCAACAGTTTGAGACCACATCAAGAGCACCATTTTGGATGCAGCATTTAATGAAAGTAGAATTTCCCCACAGAGCTGGGTTTAGGTCCTCCGGTGTATCTAATTGAAATGTAGGGGGGAGAGGCCGTTGACAATTTTCCACACGTTCTGCCTGTGAAAATTTAATTAAAATCTGCGATTGCTATGCCTTATTGCAAAATAAATGACTTGTTTTTGAGTTTTCGGACGAGTACCATTGTCATACTCATTTAAATCCTCAGCAGAGCACCTCTTCCGAAAACCCCCCAGTAATCCACACAAACAAGTAACCTGCTGACTCCTGCCCCCCTGATGTGTGTCTTACTATTTAAACTTGTTTCTGGAAGTGTGCTCTGGTATGATACACATTTAAAAAGGTTTCTGTGCAAGGTGTCCATCTTGTGTACATTTTGCCAATTGTTCTGGTGTAGTGTAGCTAATAGGTCTTTTTTGTGGAGGCAATTACATTGGGGTTATCCACTATTGCGAGGCTCAGGAACTGTTTAGGATGTAAAAAAATATATTATGAATAAAAATAAATTATTTTCCTACATAAAATTGTACTGTTCCCCATCAAATCCCAGAATGTTTCACATTGTGATTTCTATTAAAGGAATTGGGTTAATGTCTCTTTTAAAAAATTAGATCTATTCATTAATTTTAATTTTCTTTCTCAGTATGAGTGTAATATTCGCTTCCAATTTAAAACAATGCAGTCGAATCTTATTTGAAGGGAAAATGTTTGTGATATGGCCACAAAATATATGTGTGTACCAGCTATATTTTGACCCTGGCACATCTGGAGCTTTTATCACCTTTGTAGAAGTCTTAAACATTTTGTGGTGGTCGCTGATTTTACTTTTAAAATCCAACATCCAAGTGTATGTTTTTCCATGACTGGATTCATATGAATCATCTATGTACTTGCTTCATATTGGAACTGAGGTAAGCATTAGAGCCTTTTGTTTAAAAAATGGCAATAGATACTAATTACTAAAGTGCCAAATTAATTTATTTTGAAAATTCGATGCAAAGTAATCATTTTCATCATTAATATCAATGATTATTTTACTGCACTTTAAAATTTAAACAATATTTAAATTATGTCTAGGCCATTCGTAAGAACAAAAATGAATTGCAGTATGTCATGCAATCTGTCAAATCTGCTCTGCCTTAATGCAAGATGACTGATCTAGCTCGGCATAATTTTATTTCTTTAGATTCCAAAGATCCTTCCAAATCTACCTTGAATTGATTATCTACAATTCTTTTGGGGTTGAGAATTCCAAAACTGAATTGCTTAGTGAGGAAAGAAATGTCTTCACTCATAAACACTTAAGCTCATACTCTCTTGCTAAAAGGTTGAGTTTCGAAGAGGGGAATAGTGATGCAGAACCTGGCAACATCACATTCTCACTGTAAATAGGTAGGATCCCCAAACCTGAGGATATGCAAAAACCAAAAATGCTAGAAGCACTTAGCAGGCAAGGTAATGCCTGTGGAAAGAGAACAGTTAATGTTGCGTAGGAAGGAACTGCAGATGCTGGTTTACTGTATGGGTTTCCTCCAGATGATTAGGTATCCTGCATCCCCAACGTGCAGGTCTGAAGATGGGCACAAAATGCTGGAGTAATTCAGCGGGCCAGGCAGCAACACTGGAGAGAAGGAATGGGTGACATTTTGGGTCGATACCCTTCTTCAGATAGAGTTGATATTGCGGATTGAAGACTTGTCAATGTCTTCTCTTTTGACCACATAGTTCAAGATTGCATTAATTAATGGTCTGCTGTGAACAAAAAAACAACTTTTAGATTGATTTGGAACTTATACAGTTACATTTGCTCAGACAATACAAGTATCTGAGGCTGCTTACATAATTTGCAATTGATTGATGAGATTATTTAATTTGTTTTCGAGGTGCATTTTAGTAAGGTATACCCATATTGGTCTGGCAATATATATATTAATAATTGTTCAGTAATTGGTAACTTTGTTCCCATTTATTTGCTAGTTTTCAATGAAGGATAGTTTGGATGTGGGTGTTTAATAGATGGGTTAAGTGGGAACTACCATCTTCTTGTGGGGATTTGCAAACCAAGACGACTTCTCTCATGTTAACAAGACTTTGACTGAATGGCTGATGGTCTTTCTCATGCAGCAGTGCCCTTCTTTGGATCTGAAGATAATTGCAAATGTTTAATTTAGTTTAGTCTGGAGATACAGCATGGAAAAGGGCCCTTAGGGCCACAGAGTCCATGCCAACCAACGATCATCTATTTACACCCCACTTTCACATCCACTTACGCACACACTAGAGGCAATTTAGAGGCCAGGTAACCTACAGACCTGCACATTTGGGGGAGCTGGATCATCTGGAGGAAACCCATACAGTCGCAGGGAGAACTGTGCAAACTCCAAGTTGGGATCGAACCTGGGTTCTCTGGCGTTGTAAGGTAGCAGCTTTACTAGCCATGCAATTGTGCCACCCTGCAAAATGGAATGCAATTAGTCAAATCTGGACTCCAGAGACATGAAACCCCTGCCAAGTACTCACCACCTTGCCTTACTTAAATTGAGGAAGACTCTGACTCACAGGCAATCAGCCACCAGAATTTGAGAATGAAGGCTGCAGGTCCCGTCTCATGTCACCAACCTGCAGTCAGGTCGCCTGGCATTGCCCTGCCACTGGACATGAACATCTGTCGACCACTGCAGAGCTCCCTGTCACGGGAGAACCATCACCCTACACCCATGCATGCGAAAACCACCATCCAAGCTAAAAGTTACCTGATTTTCCTAAACATCCCCATGGCTATGGCAATGGCAATGGCCTCAAAACCTGACTGCACACTTAGCATTATCATAAGACTGAAATGGTGGGTAATTAAAATGCACAGTCAAATTTCGGTAGATTTTATTGGTATCTGTCCTATGGGTTTGAACGCATAAAGTAATTGTGGTTAAAAATGAGCATAAGCAGCATAATAGCAATTGATTTTCTCAACTAATTGAAGTGTGGGAAGATTGCTACAGCTGAATTGGGTGATCCTATGTGCATGGAAGAATTGCTGCCAACAGCATTGGTTCTGATTGTTTTACTTATTCTCTAAACCAGTACAAACCCTAGCAACTCTCGGTGAAGTGTAGAAAATAAACTTAAATTCTTTGGTGTGTTGGGGGTGAAGAAGGTGTAGAGAAATAAAGTTGATTTATAAATGAGCTATTCCATAATTATCAGCGTTTTTAAATGTTACTGATGATCTAATGTTTTCCATAAGTGTGCATATATTAAATGGAACTTTTCCACTTACTAATTGGCTATTAGAGACCTGAGAACAGTTACTTTACAGTTGTGGATAAAATGAAATCGTTAATAATTTATTTTTTCTGGAAAAAACTGTGTTGATTTTGTTTTTCTTCTTTCAGTTCCTTAAAGGAAAACTTGGGTATAATTGAGTTCATCTGAATGGTTAAGATTTTATGAACTACTTTGTAATGCAATAGTCTTTTGTGCGTGAGTATGATGAGTCCATGTATTAATCTGTGTAGGAAAGAACTGCAGATGTTGGTTTACACCGAAGATAGACACAAAATGCTGGAGTAACTCATCGGGACAGGAGGAATGGGAGACGTTTTGGGCCGAGACCCTCCTTCAGTCACCCATTCCTTCTCTCCAGAGATGCTGCCTGTCCCGCTGAGTTACTCCAGCATTTTGTGTCCATATATTGAACTGGTGTATTGTCAAAGTATAAACTCTAAAGTTTATTTTACGGTGGGGAGGTGGGACGTTATCATTTAGTCATTTGTCCAATTGCTGAGTTCTCAACCTTGCAGCTGTTAGAATCGTTAGCGTTGTCTGTGGAAAGAGTGAAACTGAGTAACATTCCTTAAATTGGGGTCATGGGTCTTGTTTTGAAAAGCATTCATAGAGGTCTGTGAGCAGATTGGCAATCCTCTCTTGATCAATGTATCACACGTCCTCAATAAAAGGACGTACCTTTAGAAAGGAGATAAGGAGGGATTTCTTCAGTCAGAGGGTGGTGAATCTGGAATTCTTTGCCACAGATGGCTGTGGAGGCTGTCAATAGATATTTTTAAGTCTGCGATTGCCAGATTCTTAATTAGTACGCGTGTCGGGGGTTATGGGGAGAAGGCAGGACAATGGGGTTGAGCGAGAAAGAAAGATCAGCTATGATTGAATGGCAGAGTAGACTTGATGGGCCAAAGGGCCTAATTCTGCTCCTATAACTTATGACATTTTGAACATCCAATATTAAAGGGTAGAATTTAAATACTCATGTTATTTGTGTGCATGTAACAATGCAAGTTTCTTGTACACCTAAAAAGACATAAATTAAATTCACTGGTAACTGAAGTTCAAATTAATGTTCCCTAATGGTTATTTTTATGGCACTTAGCATCTTGTAGCTAGCAAAATAGTAACATGCATTAATGTAATATCTTCCTCGGGGCTCCACAGAATTTCTAAATTGCATTCAATGCTTTAATCAACAGAATGCAGCAGTCAAGATGCACACAGTCAGATCCCGTGTACAGGAATATAATATTGCCGCAGTTATTTTTAGTGATGCAGATTGTGGAATAAATACTCCTTGAAATGTTTAAAGTGCCCAGATTGAGCACTACTATCCCACACAAGTCAAGGCCTCTGTTCTGTGACTGTCCTGTGGATGCATCAGGCGACTGGGCCTCTGCACGATGCACACTGAGCAGCTGCACCAGCCCTGACAGGGTTCGACAGCTTGTTTCACTTTTTAAATGTCTCGTAATCGAGCACTTGCAAAAATGTTTGGAAGTGATTTCGCAATTTTTTTAAAAAAGATTAAAAAAAAAAAAAAAACATAATTATCCAGGGAAAAATAAAGACAAATCATCTCAAGACTCGGTTAAACTTACTTTTATAACTTATGGTCTCCATTTAACTGGACAGACTTACAGTAAGTGCCAACTGCAGCTGACTTAAAACTGAGAGGCCAGGTACAAAGTGCATCCAATGCCTTGGCTTAAGAGTATTACGCAGCGCCCATTTGACCACAACTCTGGTGCAGCAGCTAGGCAGACGTCCTCTGTGGAATTGCTGATTAGCCGACCATATGTTCCACTGCATGGTAAACTTCATATGTCCATGTGAGAACAAATGGATGTGTTCTTGTTCATTGTCCCATCCCACAGGTAGGGCCTTCAACAGTCCAGCACTTCAGCATTTCTGTGCTTGTGTCAAGTCTCTGAATGTGACACCTATTATTTGATTTTTGTTCAGTAGGGTAGTTGCCGATTCAAGTCCCTCGGGCACAAGTGCATCTAATCTGCAGTCTATTTTGTAATGTTGGACAATTTCTGGTTTATTCATTAAAAGTTAATTCATTATAAATGGCAATTAATTAATAGTAGACATTATTACGGGTCGTATTTGATGGGCATGTAAAGACATTTGAGTGAGTTACCACTGTTTAACCGGAAATAATAATGAAAATCCTACTCGTATCCTCGATGTATAAAAGCTTTCATGGTTTAGAACCTTAACATTCATTTATAGTTTAGAAAGACTTGCAGCGCCGCAGACCCGGGTTCGATTTTGACCTCGACTGCTGGTCAGTACAGAGTTTGTACGTTCTCCCTGTGACCTCGTGGGTTTTCTCCGGGTGCTCCGGTTTCCTCCCACATTCTAAAGACGTGTGGGTTTATAAGCTAATTGGCTTCTGTAAATTGCCCACAGTGTGTTGGATAGAACTAATGTACAGGTGATCGCTGGTGTCGTGGGCCGAAGGGCCTGTTTCCACGCTGTATCTCTAATCTAAATTAGAAAGAAAAGAATCCCCTTATCGGATGCTGCTTTATTAAATTCAATTGTTTACATAATAAGGCAGATTTAATAGTTCTAGTGTAATACATCCTGCTATAATGATTAGTTCAAACTTAATTTGCCTTCACCATGTATTAGTCATAGAGCACAAGCAAATCAACTTTACATATTCCTTAATGGTATTAAATGATGCACATGCATTCACAGGGCTCTGCCCTTGCACAAATTATAATTACCTCTAATGCTCAGATTATAAAAGGCAGAGGAAAGTGAATTAAAACCCAACTATTTTGCATATGATAAATTATTCTGTTATCAACGAGATACTTATCAACCAGACATTAAAGATAATATGGTTCAAAACATATATCATCCCATTTTCTAGTCGGTGCAACTATCAGAAGAACAAAACTACTACTTTATATAGTTTTTCTTTTCTGAATTATGTGTTGTATATGTTTACTTCCACCATTTTCATTGGAAAACAGCCTATAATTGATTAATACACCTTACAATGTATTTAGAAACTGAAGGTATTTATTCACAAAATGCTGGAGTAACTCAGCAGGTCAGGCAGCATCTCGGGAGAGAAGGAATGGGTGACGTTTCGGGTTGAGACCCTTCTTCAGACTGATTAGAAACGATTGAAATGGAAGCTTTATTATCTAAAGCGACAAAATTAATTCTTGCCGACTTAATCCAAATATAATAATTGCAAAAATAAAAGGCACTGCACCTGCTTCTCCTGAGACCCAGGAATGTAGCACCTCATTGTTTCATCAACTCTATGTGCAATGTTCCAACTGTCAGGCATAATTTGCACAATTGCTTGGAAATGGCATTTCCATGGTCTATTTAAAACGATTACTCTTCTGTTGCCTGTTACAACGGATTTATATGCCATAAATCTCAGAACCTTGTTTCGTCGATGCTGAGATGGGAGGTGTCCAAATCATTAAATCTACAAGAAGATACAACACTTTTCTTTTCACGTAGTTAACAAGAAAGGATATTGTTGGAGTGGGGTCAATGGTTGTCCAGTAAATGTTATTTCCTTGGCTGAATGAGCTCCCAGCAATTGGGCATTAACTTTATTGCAGGGGAATTTATATTTCCGACAATATATTTCTATTTCACATCTACAAAAGTCCAACGAGCATGTTTCCATTGTCTCTTCCACACCAGGGCGGCATGGTGGCGCATTAGTAGAGTTGCTACCTCACAGCGTCAGAGACCCGGGTTTGATCCTGATTACGGGTGCTGTCTATGCGGTTTTTACATTTTCCCTGTGACCACGTGGGTTTTCTCTGGATACTCTGGTTTCCTCCCACATTCCAAAGATGTCCAGGTTTGTGGTTTAATTGGCTTCTGGAAATTGTAAATTGATCCTAGCGTGTAGGATAGTGCGAGGATATGGGGAGAGCACTGGTTGGCGCGGGCTTGGTGGGCCATGTGAGCCGACTTTAAAGTCACATCAGCTAACTGCTTGTTTCTCAAATCTATTTCATGTGGCCCTCTTGACTTTGGAATTTTCAGGTCCTCTATTTTTTGCCCTCCAGCGAGCCCAATGCTATTTTCAATTATTCACTGGGCCAATCTAATCCTTCTCTTTCCATTTATTATTAATACCACACTGAAATGACAGCCTTCATCTTAAAATATCCTGAAGCATGTGATGCAATGAATCTTCACAGTTTTGGTGTTAGTTATAGTGGCAAATATAACAATTCTTCTGGGTATTCCCAAGCGGCAATAAGACTTGGGCTACTTGTTGTTGAGCAAGATTATGAGGGACCCCTACCACCCCAGCAACAGACTGTTCCAGCTGCTACGGTCAGGCAAACGCCTCCGCTGTCACGCTGTGAAAACAGAGAGGATGAGACGGAGTTTCTTCCCACAGGCCATCAGGACTGTTAACTATTATAACTCCAGGGAATAATTTAATTTACTGTTTTCATTTTAATTTATATGCTGTAATTGTAACTTTTTTTTTGCACAATCCGCAGGCATTGCCACTTTCATTTCACTGCACATCATGGTATGTGTATGTGACAAATAAAACTTGACTTGACTTGTTGATAAATGGGGGATCTAGGTCAGGAATTGAAGCAAATTATCTTAAGACCTGTAATCAAATCACCATCCAGCAGAATATGTTGTAGGACCTTGGTTTGCAATTTTAGCTGAAACATTGTGCATTTAATGTTAGTTTAGTTTAGAGATACAATGAGGAAACAGACCCTTCAGTCGACCAGCAATCACCCCATACATTAGCACTATCCTGCACACTAGGGACAATTTACAATTTTACCGAAGCCAATTAACGTGCAAACTTTGAAGTGTGGGAGGAAACCGGGGCACCCGGAGAAAACCCACGCGGTCACGGGGAGAACGTACAAGCTCTACTGACAGTACCCGTAGTCAGGATCGAACTCTGGTCCCCGCTGTGACACTGTTCTGCCCACCGTGCTTCTTTCAAAATAGTACTGGAGTGCACAGCCAACCTGTTTGTGAAATAGTGTAGAGTTAAATACACAAACTTCTATAAAGGGTAAATTTAATTTAATGCCTCCTCTCAATATTCCGAAGTGTTTTGCTACAGGGAGCTCTGACAAATATACTGTAAATGCAAGTTCAACTCAGCCATACTAATTTATTGGCACAGTTGGCAGGAAGCAAAACCTTGTCATATCCACTAACAATTTGCAGAGAGCCATCCTCAATTTGAGAGAATGGGTGAGCCATGTTTTTGCACCTTGGCTGAAAGAAAGCATAGAGGTAGATACAAGGAACTGCAGATGAGGGTTTACAAAAAATACACAAAGTGCTGGAGTAACTTAGCGGGTCAGGTAGCGGCTCTGGAGAATATGGATAGGTGATGTTTCAGGTCAGAATGCTGATCTGAAACATCACTGTAATGGTCGACTACTGAGTTACTTTTGACCGTGACTATTTGATTTCGACAGCTGAGAAGACACAGACATATCACTCAATCTTTGCAACCTTTCCAACAGTTGAAACATTTGTACTGGACGATGCCTGGTGGACCCCCTTCAAGAACTGATGGCTTAGTCCGCAGTGTGCTTGCAGATTTTCCTGGCACCAGTTCCGACCCCGGTCCAAGGGTGAAGTCTCAATTACAAAAAATCCCCAAGACTTCTTGATACTCCCCTGGATATGTGCAAGTTGGCACAGCACTTTCTGTCATCAGTCTCCTCTGTTCCCCAGCTGATTCGTCATGCTATGCACCTTATCTAACTTCCCCAAGCTCTTTTGATCAGAAGGCTTGGGCTGTCTGCTCCCCTGCACAAATGCACAACCACTCCATCCTCACCCCAGCACACAAGCATCCAAATAAAATAACAAATCAGACACGTTATGGTAATCCAAGGAGTCGCTACTCAAGGTCTGTGATTGAACTCGTTCCCAACACACACCTAACCATGTTCACCAGAGATGCTGCCTGACCCACTGAGTTACTCCAGCACTTTGTATCTAAAGGAAAGCATCTCAGACTGTGCAGCATTTTCTCAGAGCTACGCTGAAGAATCAGATAAATTGTGTCTAAGATTCTGAAATGGCATGAATGACTGATACCAAGTAATGCTGAAAGACACTGCTTTGGAGCCAAGTGGGTGATGTTAGAACCACTACTAATATTATCATTTATATTGTCTGTTAGACTTGATTGGCTCAGCTTTTGTGCTTTGACATTGCCCCAGCGAGGAATTTACCACTCAAATTTTACTTCACATAATTTAACTCATCTTAAATGAATTTGCTGCACTATGACATTCTACGCACTTCTGGCTGGGTGTGTACTTTTATAAAGGTCAAGTTGAATACAACAGCAACCAAAACCTTAAAGTTAAATGAATATTTATCTTGTATGGTATTTGAATGTAATGCTGATTATGGATTGCATATAGTGTTCAAAGCCTACTTTGGAAACAGACAACTGTCAATGCAAATGTTATAACTGGACTTAGAATCACTTTTCTCTTATTAGTTTTAATTATTATTTGTATTGTTAACAGAGCTATCAGATTTTAGATAAAATCTTGCTTATAGGAGTTCAATTTTAATCAAGTTCTTACCTACTGAAACCTTGATTTATTGTTTATAGTATGGTAATTTGCCATCCATAGCGTTGGTCAATGAGTTCTTGCTTTCTGTTCTGAGCTACATTGGAACAGTTCAGATAAACCCATCTCATTTTTATTTAATTTTACATTGGTTTCCACAAGGCAAACCATGAACTAAAGCAAAAAGACTGAGTGGACAATGTCTCCCTGTAGATTAACTGTCCTCGTGTTGAAACAGAGTGTGAATGCTGATTATTTGGAAAGTTGGTTTTAATATAGTATTTTTTCGCCCCATGGCAACTTTCCCTTTTGGTAAATGGTTGGTGTGGAATGTCAAGGTCATGTCCCAGTACAGCTTCTATTGCAGACTGGGATAAAGAAATTAGATACCTTGTAACCCTTGTTATATAACTCAGAAAGGGTAATAAAAGATTCATCTCTTGTCAGCCCTTGCATTTCTTCTCATGGGTATTCCAAACATCATAACTGAAACTGCTTAAAAAAAAAGTCTAAAACATAGTTTACACTTTCATGTAAAATGGCAAATATTTAAAATCAAATTTAAGTACAATGTGACTATAATATTTTAAATACAAATTACGTAAAATGGCACGGACAATCCATGTAGCGATGCGATATCAGTTTAGAAAAGAGTACTTTGCAGATGATGCCCAAATTATTGTAGTGGACGGTGAAGAAGATTACAGCAGGATCTGGATGAAGTGGATCAAGAATGGAAGAAGGAATTTACCTCCGACAGTGCGGAGTGTTGCATTTTGCTCAGTCAAACCAGGGCAGGACTTGCGCAGTAAATGGAATGGCCCTGGAGAGTGGTGCAGAGCAGAGACACTGAGGGCATAGGGACATAGATTCTTGAAAGTGTAACACAGGTATACTGAGAAGTGAAGAAGGCATTGGTCACACTTGCTTCCATTCATCATAGTCTATTTCCCAGAGTAGGAGAGTCTATAAGTAGAGGGCACAGATTTAAGGAGAGAGGTGAATGATTTAAATGGGAGCCAAGGGGTAGTTTTTTCACACTGAAGATGGTAAGTGAAAGGAACAAGCTGCCAGAAGAAACTGTAAAAGCAGATATCATTACAATGTTTTAATTGACATTTAGGTTGTACATGGATAGTAGAGGTTTAGCAGGACAAACATGGCAAATGGGTCTAGCTTGATCTTGGTTGACATTAATAAGGTGGGACAGAATGCCAGTGTCCGTGCTGTATAACGCCAATGCTTATTCGCCACCTTTTCATTGGTTAGTCAGGATAATATTAGTTTCCAATTGCGTGAACTCTTTATTTGGCACATTGTCGATTACCCTTTGGCAATCTGAGTGTGCTATACTACTGATTTATCTTTATTCACTCTGCTCATCACATCTTCAAAAGAACTCGAGTAAATTTGTCAAACTCCATTTCCCTTTCATTTCAAACTCTCCTTGAATGCGATGATATTCTAAATGTCATGCTAAATGTCACTTTCTCAGTTGATAACTAATTTGTGTCCTCACTTTGCAGTCAGGGTTGTGGAATCATACAGGATGGAAATGGGTCAGTCCATTCAACCCAGCATGTCCATGCCAACCAGTGGGCAACCTTCTGTATTGATCACATCTCTCAGCATTTGGTCCAAGGCCTAATATGCCTTGCAATTCAAGTGTGTTGGAAGGAACTGCAGATGTTGGTTTAAACCGAAGATGGACACAAAAAGCTAGAGTAACTCAATGGGTCAGGCAGCATCTTTGGAGAAAACGAATAGGTAACATTTTGGGTCGAGACCCTTCTCGACTCAAAATGTCACTTATTTCTTTTCTCCAGAGATGCTGTCTGACCCGCTGAGTTACTCCAGCTTTTTGTGTCTATCTTTGTGCAATTCAAGCTACAGAGTTTCAACCATTGTTCAGGCCAGGTACTTACTACTATTTGTAGAAGCACTTCTTATTGATTTTCATATTTCCTGTCAGTTTATTTCTCTAATTTATTTTCTCCATGTCCAAGTCATCCTTTCCTGGATATCAAAAGGTCCCAGCTTTTGGGCGTACCACAGATCTTTGCACCATTGATGGTTTTTCTTTTAATTTGATCCTTCCTTTAGTTTCTTTAAACTCGCCATTTAGCCTTAAGTTTAGAAAATTTGAATGGGCTCTCCTTGGATCTGTTTATGCTGAAATATCTGAATGAGTATCTTTAAGTTGTTCTCTAAATACTTGCTCTATATTTCAATGTTGGAATTTTTTGTTCTCAGAACATTGGATGAAGAACATTGAAATATGATTGATCAAGCAGAAATGGTGTTTTATCTTTGCAAATCTCCTTTCACTTTATCACATTTAATCCTAAAATTAAGTTATATTTCTTCAGATTATATCTGGTTGGTACCTTCCACTTGAATGGTGCACAATGTACATCGAAGATGTTCAAAGTTACATACATAGATAGATGTGTTGGGGAATCTAGATGCTGCAGTTCTGTTTATTACCAAAGGATGGCGCCCCTGTGGCTTACGTGAGGCTCGATCCTGCACTTTATTAACAAGTATAAAAAGTAATAAACAGTAAGTCAGGCAGCATCTGCGAAAAAAGAAACAGTTGAGGTTTTGGTTCAAAAATTACTTGACAGAATAGGGAAACAAGTTTGGTTTAAGTTGCAGAGAAGAGATTTATATTTTGGGACGTTCACAGTGTCATCTCTACATATGTTTTAGGAGCAGAATTTGCCCATTTGGCCCATCAAGTCTACTCCTCCATTCAATCATGGCTGATCTATTTTATCCTCTCAACCACATCATCCTGCCTTCTCCCCATAGCCTCTGACACCCTTGCTAATCAAGAATCGGTCAAACCTTGTCTTAAAAATATCCATTGACGGCCCCCACAGCAGTCTATGGCAATGAATTCGGCAGATTCACCGCCCTCTGATGAAAGAAATGCTATAGTTTAATTTGGTTTAGAGATACAGTGCGGGAACAGGCCCTTTGGCCCATCGAGTCCGCACCAACTAGCGATCCCTGCACATTAACACTATCCTACACACACTAGGGACAGTTTACAAATACACCAAGCCAATTAACCTACATACCTGTACGTCTTTGGAATGTGGGAGGAAACTGAAGATCTTGGAGAAAACCCATGTGGTCACAGGGAGAACGTACAAACTCCGTACAGACAGCACCCATAGTCAGGATTGAACCCAGGTCTGGCGCTGCAAGCTCTGTAAGGCAGCAACTTACAGTTCCTTACAACTTTCAGTTCCTTACAACTTTCAGCTCCTTTATGCTCTGGTATTTTATTTTATTCTTCACATGTTTAAATTATAATGCTTTATTTTTAATTGTTTACTGTATATCATATTGTTATCCTTGCAAGCAATGCACCAAGACAAATTCCTTGTACGTACACATACTTGGCTAATAAAATTCAGTTAAATTCATTTCTCTACTGCTGCATCACAATGGCCGCCCAGTTGTGTCACTTAGTTCCTATAGTTGGAGAAACTAAACACTGATTTGGTGACAGTTTTACTGAATGCCAGAATCAATCTACAGAGGCAATTCAGACTCCCTGCTAATCTCCATCCCACTCCCACTCTGACCTAGCCTCCTGTTGCCTTCTATGCTGTTGCAACTGTTGCAAAACACAAAATGCTGGAGTAAATCAGCAGGTCAGGCAGCATCCGTGTAGGGAATAAATAGATGACATTTCAGGTCAGGGCTTTTCTTCTGAAACGTCGCCTATCTATTTCCACACAGATGCTGCCTGACCCACTGAGTTATTACAACATTTTGTGTTTTGCTCAAGGTGCCGTCAGCATCTGCAGTTCTTTGCAGCTCTGTTGCAACTGTTATAATACTGAGGAATACCACTTCCTCCTTTGGCAGCCTTTTTGCCTTGATATTGAATTCTACAAGTTCAAATTAGTCTGATTCAGTCTGAAGAAGTGTCTCGACCCAAAGCGTCACCTATCCATGCTCTCCAGAGATGCTGCCGGATCCACTGTGTTACTCCATCACTTTGTGTCTTTTTGCGTAAACCAGCATCTGCATTTACTTGTTTCTGAATACTATGTCCAATTTTTGTCTATCAGAAATTACCCTTTGTTCACTGAGTCATCTATCTGTAATACAAGCTCAGTTTTTCTCTCGCCGTTAACACATCCTAACTTGGTGGACATGTCCTATAGCCCAGTACTTTGCTCCCTTTTTATGTGCCTTTGTGTTCTCACCTTCTAACAGCCCTCATTCTCATCAATTTTGTTCTATCATAAATACTCCTTTTGTTCAAGCAATCTCTCACCATCTCTACAACTTAAAACTAGTTTTCCCTCTTTTAGTTTAGTTTAGAGATACAGTGCGGAAATAGGCTCTTCGGCCCACCGAGTCCTGGCCGAGCAGCCATCTCTGCACGCTAGCACTATTATCCTACACACCATGGACAATTTACAATTTTTTATCAAAGCTGAATAACCTACAAACCTATACATCTTTGGAGTGTAGGAGGAAACCAGAGCATCCAGGGGAACACCCACGTGGTCACAGGGAGAATGTACAAAGTCCGCACCGACAGGATCGAACCTGGCGCTGTAAGGCAGCCACTCTACCGCTGAGCCAAGGTGTCACCTTTCTTAATTCTGATGAAGTGGTCTTCTCACCAAAAGTTTTAATTCTGTTTCTCTTTCCACTGATGCAGCCTGACCTGCTGAGTTTTTTTTCTAATTTCAGATTTCCAGCGTCTGGTGTTTTTTATTGGGTAAACGTTAAACTAGGAAAATCTTATCCTTGCTTGACAGCATTTCGAACATAAGCTGTGAATTAAATTAATTAAAATACACCACACGTCTTTGCCATGGAAATGCAAAATACCATTAAGAAATACATCAAATGGTATTACGATGTTAAAATACAAGGAGGTGCAAGATTTGAGCTGAGGCTGTAACTGCAGGATGTGTCTTAATTTTCCTTAGTGCCATTAAATCAATGTCAGGGCTTAACAATTTTATAAGCAGGGTGAGACCCACTATGAATGTTGGTGTTGACACGCAATATGTGTATTCAAAGGTCTGCTCACTACACAACGCTATAACTTCTACCTAGTTAAAATGCATCACATCTGAGCAGTTGGAAATAGTCATTAATAACTCTTCCTAAAGGACACAGCCATGTGTCCTTTAAGTACTTACCATCGCAACCACATTCCATATTCTTTCACCCTCTGGGCATGACACAATTTATACTTCTATGCTTTCCAAAAAACTATATTTATTGTACCTTTAGGCTAGATCTCTTAATGTGACTGTCTAAAATGCAGTCACATGTGGTAAAATATTTGCACTGCTGTCCCTGTGCTGGCGTTGAAAGACTGTCTTTAAAATATAGCAGAATGAAATAAGGTAGTTTAAAAAAAAAAAGTAAATTAATGATTTGCAATTTGTTGCCAGCATCTTTGTTTTATTTAACTTGGTGTTTAATTTATCCAGCTTTTATGTTCAAAATCGCATTGTGATGCACAGTGTTATCCTTTGAAAGCTATCATTTTAAACCTGCCTGGCGATTTGAATCAAGTTTGTATGGACCTCCTGACAGCTGTTTAAAGGTACACAGCCTAAGGTGAAAAAAAACCCAATCATGTGTGCCTGTGTGTTAGCTTTATCAATTGTAATGATATTGAGAGCTTCAGCTAGTATCAAGAGTTGGAGATGAAAACAAGCTTACATTGTGTAAATACCCTATTAACACTTTATCTACTCGCACATGAAAAATGGTGGTTAGGGTGAAGAACTGGCGGACAGTTGACACTAATGAAATTTGTTCACCATGAGTCATGCCTTAAACATGGGAAGGAAATGGATTAGCAACCGAAAGTTACAGCAATTCATCTTTGAACTTTTGTCTATGAAGAACAAATTCTCTCTCTCCGTCCATCCCCCACCCTAGTCCTCTTTCAAATTTCATCCTTTGTATTCCTTCGTTATCACCTCATCCCTAGCTAACATTGGACTGTTGTGGGCTCCACCTTTCTCGAGTCATTGATGCAGGCTCCGCTTTGTTCTGTACCTTCCCATACCTCTCATGTCCCCCTCCCTGACGCTCAGTCTGATGAAGGGTCTCGACTTGAAACGTCACCCAGAGATGACCTCCGAAGATGCTGCCTGACCTGCTGAGTTACTTCAGCATTTTGGGTCTATCACAGCTCTTCCCCTGCAGCTTTTAATTTTGGGCATCTGCTGGAGTAAGTCAATACCCAGTCTCAGACTGAGGAAATAAAGAGAATTCACATTGATACCACAACACTTTGAAGTCATTCAAGTATTCCTGCACAAAGTAGAGGAGGCAGAATAGTCAAATTTTGGAGAGTAAATTGCAATGAACCTTTCTCCTTCCATCTATATGAGGAGGTGGATTTGTCTCTTTCAAATTTTGTTGAGGCCCGTTTGAAAAATTGCATTGCCCCAGTCCCTATGCCACCTCCCTCACCTCCATCCAAGGGATCCCAGCAATCTTTCCAGCTGAGACGGAGGTTCAAGTCTACCTCCTCTAACCTCATCTACTGCATCATGTGGCCTCCTGTACGTTGGAAAGATCAAAACATAGCCACAGTGACAGTTTTGATGAACACTTGCACTTAAAGGTATGCATCGTGGAGAGAAGGAATGGGTGACGTTTCGGGTCGAGACCCTTCTTCAGTCCTGTAATTGCATGGCAAGGTGACATAAGAAGGTCAATTGTTCATGGCATAGAAGAGTGGGAGAGTGGTCCATTTGAAATGCTGAAAGGGGAGGGGGAGGGGGCAGAGATGATGATGTGCGCTGTGGAGTCCTGTTGGAGATGGTGGATTGGGGAGATGATCTGTTGGATGTGGAGGCCGGTGGAGTGGAAGACTAAGACGACGGTTCACGTGTTCTGACTGGGAGGAGAGGAGGTGAAAGCACAAGTGCAGGATATGGAGTTGTGATTGAGAGCCCTGTCAGCCATGGTGGGGAATAAGCTACAGTTTAAGGAAAACACTTCATAAAGGCCTAGTGTGAAAAGCCATATTAGAGGAGATATGACAGATTGAGAATGGACAGTATTTGCAATGGATCGAAATGCTGGGAAAATGGAGATGGGTGAAGGAGTCGGAGAGCTAGTGATAGATATTGGTAGACTATGGCGAGTCCGAAACTTGTTAGTTGTAGACGAAGTTTATTGCAGCCGCAATACACGAATACAGAGTTAAACAACAAGGTACAGGACAACCAATACAAACTTACTGTCTTCCTTGAAGACTTCGCCGAACTGACTAAAACGGGCGCCAAACGCGCACCTGACATCGCTGGCCAATCAGCGATGTCGTTCCCTGGACCAATCCCCATGGTCGCGTTCCCACGTGACCTCGCTGGCCAATCCGAGGGTTCGACGACCTGGACCATTCTCTATGGTCGCTACATGACCCCCCCCAGAACCCGAGGTGCGGAACCTAGCTGGGAGCCGGAATTCGCGACCATAACGAGTACGGAGAGGGACAGCCTGAACCACAGGAGCCGGAGGTTCCGGACTTGGAGGAACAGCCGGAACGAGAGGTTCTGGAGGAACTACCGGCACGGGGGGTTCTGGAGGAACTGCCGAAACGGGGGGTCCTGGAGGAACTGTCGGAACGGGGGTTTCTGGACTGGGCGGAACTAACGGAGGTCGGCCTCTCCTAGGGGTTTGACCGACCAGGACTGGTTGATCCGGGTCCAAATGGGCAGGTTTGAGCCGGGACACCGAGACGAGTTCACTCTTGCCGCCCATGTCTAAGGTGAAAGTAGCCGTTCCCTTACGTAAAACCCGGAACGGCCCTTGATAGACCTTCTGCAACGGGGCGCGATGGGCATCTTTACGCAGAAAAACAAACTCACAGTCCTTCAGGGAAGACGGTTCATGTACCATGGGACACCCATGACGTGAAGTCGGCACTGGAGCCAGGGAGCCCACCCGTTCCCGGAGAGATGCTAACGCTGATGGGACTGTAGGGAGCAGGGCTGAAGGGTCCGGAAACAGATCTCCGGGTACTCGAAGTGTCGAGCCATATACTAGCTCTGCGGACGACGCACCGAGATCTGGCTTAGGAGCAGTCCGGATGCCCAAAAGAACCCAAGGGAGTTGGTCTACCCAGTCCGGGCCTTCAAGCCTTGCACTGAGGGACGCCTTAAGTTGGCGGTGGAACCTTTCTACGAGTCCATTTGCCTGGGGGTGATATGCAGTTGTGGGTTGTAACTTGGACCCGTACAGTTCCGCCAGCGCGGCCCAGAGGGACGAAGTGAACTGTGGCCCTCTGTCAGTTGTAATAACTGCCGGGACCCCGAAACGAGCTACCCAATGAAGGGCCAAAGTCCTAGCACAAGACGCTGACGAGATATCAAACAATGGGAAAGCCTCTGGCCACCGGGTGAACCGATCCACCACCGTGAGGAGGTGGGTGTAGCCCCGGGAGGAAGGTAAAGGCCCGACCAAATCCACGTGGATGTGGAAAAAACGAAAAGCCGGGACCTCGAAATTCTGTACGGGGGGCTGGACGTGGCGCTGGACTTTAGCGGTCTGACAGGGCACGCAGGAACGTGCCCACCCCGCTACCTGTTTCCGCAGGCCATGCCAGACAAACCTCGCTGCTACCAAGGCAGAGGTGGAGCGGATGGACGGGTGCGCCAGCCCATGAATGGCATCGAAAACCCGGCGCTGAAGGGAGGGAGGTACTACCGGCCTGGGACGAGGAAGAGAAACATCGCACCAGACTTTCGTGCCCTCCGACCCACAAGCTACCTGGGCCAACTTCAATCCCGAAGTGGTGGACTGGTAAGCCGAAACGGTATCCGCTAGGAGCTGTGCCTCCGCAAGCTCCTGGGGATCCACTTCGCAGTCCACCGCCGAAATAGGGGGAAAAGCAGGTCTAGACAGGGCGTCAGCAACGGCATTAAGCTTACCCGCGATATGACGGACATCTGTGGTAAATTCGGAGATAGCAGTCAGGTGCCGCTGCTGGCGGGCCGACCATGGGTCAGACAATTTCAAAAAAGCAAATGTTAATGGCTTGTGGTCCGTAAATGCCACGAATGGGCGGCCCTCGAGGAAATACCTGAAATGACGGACAGCTAAATAGAGAGCTAGAAGCTCTCGGTCAAATGCGCTATATTTCAGCTCGGCCGAATTTAGTTGCCGGCTGAAAAACGCTAAAGGCTGCCAACGGCCACCGACCTGCTGCTCCAGAACCCCACCCACCGCCACGTCAGAGGCGTCAACCGTCAGGGCCGTGGGGGCGGAGGGGCTCGGATGGACCAACATGGTGGCGTCTGCCAAGGCTGCCTTAGCTGCCGTAAAAGCCGACTCTGCGGTCGGGGACCACAACAACTCTACCGGATTCCCTGCAAGGCATTGGAAAAGCGGGCGCAGGACTCGCGCCGCTGCCGGAACGAATCTATGGTAGAAATTAACCATGCCTACGAACTCCTGCAGCCCTTTTACTGTGGTGGGCCTGGGAAAAGCCCGGATAGCTTCCACCTTCTCGGGCAAAGGGGCGGCGCCGGCAGGAGTAATTCTGTGCCCTAGAAAATCGAGGGCAGGCAGGCCGAATTGACATTTGGAGGGTTGGATAATGAGCCCGTGGTCTTGGAGACCAACTGCCTTCCGTCCTCATGGCCGAAATGATGATGCTAGCCGGTGAGCATACGGATTGCCCGATGTTTGAACAGGCATTCCGCGAGAAACTTCCCGAGGATGTCCGACTGCTGCTTACGGATTGTTCTTTTAAGGACCCCGAAGCATATGCAGCGAAAGCGGACGCGCTCATAGCGGCAAAAAACAAGGCAAGTGGTTCAATCAACAAAGTCTCGACATCGGTGACCACGCCACAGCGACGGCAAGATGGCGCCACGTCTCCCGCCAATTCTCCGAAAGCCCGCCAAAAAGATCCGCACAAGCGCGGCTGGTGCTATTATCACCTACGATGGGGTAACGAATCCCGCAACTGTCGTTTGCCTTGTACCTTCGCGGGAAATGCCTCGGCCGATCGTACATAGGGGCAGTTACGATTGGCCAGAACCGGCGCCTCTATGTCCATGATCGATTCACGGACACAGAATTTTTGGTAGACACGGGAGCCATCGTCAGCATAGTGTCGCCGACCGACCTCGAAACCAGATCGGGTAAGACAGGTCCCACCCTCATCGCGGTTAATGGCAGCCCAATTCGCACTTTCGGTACACGGAAGATGTCCCTTGTGTTAGGCCTCCGCACGTACGAATGGCCATTCATCATAGCCGACGTCAAACAAGCGATCCTGGGCGCAGATTTTCTCTGGGCTTTTTCACTGGTTCCTGATGTCCGCGGTAATGACCTCCGACCCTCCGCCGAAGATGATCACGTCGGGGTCACCAATATGGCGAGTCCGAAACTTGTTAGTTGTAGACGAAGTTTATTGCAGCCGCAATACACGAATACAGAGTTAAACAACAAGGTACAGGACAACCAATACAAACTTACTGTCTTCCTTGAAGACTTCGCCGAACTGACTAAAACGGGCGCCAAACGCGCACCTGACATCGCTGGCCAATCAGCGATGTCGTTCCCATGACCAATCCCCATGGTCGCGTTCCCACGTGACCTCGCTGGCCAATCCGAGGGTTCGACGACCTGGACCATTCTCTATGGTCGCTACAAGACAACATAAACAACTGCGCTGATTATTTTCCAGTATTAATGTCCCGAATATTGTGCGGGATGGAACTGCACATGTTGGTTTAAACCGAAGATAGACACAAAAAGTTGGAGTAAAAAAGCTGGTCAGGCAGCATCTCTAGAGAAAAGTAATAGGTGACCTTTTGGGTCGTGACCCTTCTTCAGACTGTTCTGCACCAATGTTCAGGTAGGAGAATTGGTCCTCAAGGGCCCTCGACCAGAGAGAGGGCCTCCAACTGAGAGACTGTCTATTTATCTGCCGGACCAATGCTTCAGCCAGCACTCTGCCTTAACTTGTGTGACTGCACATAATAATAATAATATTCCTTTATTCGTCCCACACTGGGGAAATTTACAGTGTTACAGCAAAGTGGATAGCAAGAGAGCAAGAGATCATTCATTATAAATAAAAGATACATAAATTGTCATCAGTTTTCTGTGTGTTCTTAGCTGTTATTGTTGACTTGTCTGCTGGGAGCAGTGCTGGTTGTGCAGTCTCACAGCAGCGGGAAGGAAAGAGCTCTTATATCTCTCCTTCACACACTTGGGGTGAAGGAGTCTGTCACTGAAGGAGCTACTCAGTGCAGTGACAGTGTCCTGCATGGGGTGGGAGTCGTTGTCCAGCAGCGATGTTAGCTTTGCCATCATCCTCCTCTCTCCCACCACCTGCACTGAGTCGAGGGGGCAACCCAGGACAGAGCTGACCTTCCTGACCAGCTTGTCGAGTCTCTTCCCTTCCGCCGCTGAGATGCTGCTGCTCCAGCAGACCACTCCATAGAAAATGGCCGATGTAACCACTGTGTTGTAGAAGATCCTTAGGAGTGCCCCCTGCACTCCAAATGACCTGAGTCTCCTTAGCAGATAAAGTCTGCTCTGGCCCTTTCTGTATAGCTCATCGGTGTTTTCAGTCCAGTCCAGTTTATTGTTGAGGTGGATGCCCAGGTACTTATAAGAATCCACCCTCTCAATGTCCATTCCCTGGATGTTCCATGCATTCAGTTGCAGCACTGACATCCCACCAGGGACTTTCCATTATTGACACATTAGACCCTATTTAATTTTTGTCTGGCTCCAGTTACAATTCCATAGATAGATGTTCAATAAACATTTGGGGCGGCACGGTGGTGCAGCGGTAGAGTTGCTGCCGTACAGAGAATGCAGCGCCGGAGACCCGGGTTCGATCCCGACTATGGGTGCTGCCTGTACGGAGTTTGTACGTTCTCCTCATGACCTGCGTGGGTTTTCTCCGAAATCTTCGGTTTCCTCCCACACTCCAAAGACGTACAGGTATGTAGGTTAATTGGCTTGGTAAATGTAAAAATTGTCCCTAGTGGCTATAATAATAATAATAATAAGCATTTATTTTATATAGCGCCTTATCAGGTGCTCAAAGCGCTTTACATAAACAATCAAACATAAAAACAAACAGACAAACTATCCTAACGGAGAAGTGGCGAATAAACAACGCCAGCGTCCTCTCACGTCAGGGTCCGGCAGTAGAGAACAAAAAGCACAGGACACACAGATACAATTTTTACACAATTTTTACACAAACAGCCATCACAGTGATTGCTCTAGGCACACCCTCACTGTGATGGAAGGCAAAGTCTTATCTCCTCCTGATTTCTTCTCCCATGGTGCCACGAGGTGATCGAGGCTCCCATATAGTGTTAATGTGTGTGGATCGCTGGTTGGGGCAGATCCGGTGGGCCGCGCTGTATCTCTAAACTAAAAAACGAAACTAACCTAATGAACAGGAAATGTGGGAAGCATTGAGCAGGTCGGGTTGCTGAGAAGGAGAGGGGTGAAGAGTACAGTGGAATGTCTGAAGAAGGGTTCCGACCAGAAACATCATCTATCCACGTTCTCCAGAGATACCGCCTGGCTCACTGTAATACTCCAGCACTCTGTGTCTTTTTTTTGTTGTAAACCAGCATCTGCAGTTCCTTGTTTCGACAGAGGACTGTCCATGATGGGATGCAGACCAAAGTTGGAAAAGTAAACCATTAGTTCATCAGAGCTGGAAGAGTGAAAGAGAAAAAAAAAAGTTGAAAATGGGGAAGTGGAGTAGAGAACAGAGTGCATACGAGATCTTCAAGGCAAAAAAACGACTTTAACTGTGCAAGGGGAAACCTCATCGGTGTGGAAAGAAAAGAAAACTGAGTGATTATCCAACTTCAACATAACCAGATGGAAGACGAATACTGGATATTTTCAAGAGAGAGTTAGATTTAGCTCTTCGGGCTAATGGAATCAAGGGATATGGGGGGAAAAAAGCAGGAACGGGGTACTGATTTGAGATGATCAGCCATGATCACATTGAATGGCGGTGCTGGGTTGAAGGGCCGAATGGCCTACTCCTGCACCTATTTTTCTATGTTTCTATGAAGATCTGGTCCTTAGTCTTATGCTGGGCATGAACGAGAAATATCGGGGAGCTACCACCAATAGATTTTGGAGAATAGGTGGTAGCATTCCCCGTAGTGTTTTACAACATACAGCACTAGCAAAAGCATAACGCACAATGTGTTTTTTTTTTTCTGTATTGGTCACTTCAATTGCAGTTGCTTTATTCATTCTGCAAAACACTGCCATTCAATCCGCAGGGTTAAGCCTTCATCCTGCTCCCATTTCTGACCGCAGTCTGACCTGCTGCATTGTTCCAGTAATACCCAAAGTGAGTTTGAGGAACAGCAGCTCATCTTCCATCTGGCTGTGTTGTAGCACGATAACTGTGCTTTTATATCTCCATGTGTGTAGTTATACCGCTATTCCAGTTTAGTTTTTGTTTGCTGTCTCCAACTGCCAGGTTTTAAGTCATTGTTATCTTGACAACCACTTTACTGGTCTGCAGCCTACCTACCACACACATTCCCTCAGATTTGTTCCACTTTGCAACCCACTTGCTTTCTAATTGTGCAATTTTGCACATGTTTTTTTTTAATGCGCAATCTTATTCATTTCACTATCTTGTAGAATTAGTGTCATTTATGTATAATTTGTCTTTATGCATTGTCTGAGTGTCTGTGTCGGAAGGAACTGCAGATGCTGGTTTAAACCGAAGATAGACACAAAATGCTGGAGTAACTCAGCGGGACAGGCAACATCTCTGGAGAGAAGGAATGGGTGAAGTTTCGGGTTGAGACCCTTCTTCAGTCTGAAGATGGGTCTGGACTCAAAACATCACCCATTCCTTCTCTCCAGAGATGCTGCCTGTTGTGTGCTGAGTTACTGCAGCAGTTTGTGTCTGTCTGAGTGTATGTGCCTGTGATGCTGCTACAAGCAAGTTTTCCACTGCAGCTGTGTATCACTGTAATTGCACAAAAGACAATAAACTTAATTTCTCTTTTTTTTTTCAACTCCTGAACACAAAACAACTGTTTCTCTCCCTGCACAAATGCTGCCTGACCTGTTGAATACTTCTAGCATTGTCTGTTTTTGTTTCAGATTTCCAGCACATCGAGGATTTATCCCAAGTAGTTTGCACGAGACATTTTTGATACTGGAGCTGGAGATATTTTCACATCTCGCAGCTTGCCACGCACTTTTGATAATGGGGCCCACTAATCCTGAAAGAGACTCATTGTCAAATGCATTTGAAGCCCAATGGTGGAACAATCTTGCAGGTAGAGAGGCCAGGATTGGAGAGATGCAGAAATCTAACAGACGTGCAAGACTGGCAAAGATTGTAACGACGGTGATGGAATTGTGCGGAAGGTCAAAGAATACAGATTAGTTGAAAATACGGGTGGAGAAATTACAAATGGAGTTCAATCCAGACATGTTTGAGGTGATGTCTTTTGCCAGGTCAAATGCAAGAGGAAAGTATACAATAAGTGACCGAGTCCTTGGGGGCATAGATGTATAGAGGGTGTAAGTCCATAACTCCCTGAAGGTGGCAGCACCGTGGATTGGGGGATGAAGAAGATGGAGGCCCTTCATTCGTTGGGGCAAGTAAGCAAGTTACGTCACCGCTATATAAAAGTTTGGTTCGGCCACATTTGGAGTACTGTGACTGGAAGGATGTGGAGGCTTGGTGGAGGGTACAGAAAAGGTTGTTGCCTTGGTCATAAGGAGAGGCTATCAGGCTAAAAGGAGAGATGTGGATTGTTTCCCCATAGAGCCCTGGAAGCTGAGGGGTGAAGGTTATAGAATTATGAAAGGCATAGATCGGGTAGAGGGGCTGTCTTTTTCTCCAGGACGAAAATGTCAACTGCTGGCAGACATAGGTCTAAAGTAAGGGGGTGAAATATCTTAAGAGGTTTACAAAGCAACTTATAACACAGGGTATCACAAAATGCTGGAGTAACTCAGCTGGTCAGGCAGCATCTCTGGAGAGAAGGAATGTGGTAGTGTCGTCTCCAGAGATGCTGCCTGTCCCGCTGAGTTACTCCAGCATTTTGTGTCTATCTTCGGTTTAAACCAGTGTGGTAGTGTGGTAGAATGTGAATAACACGGGGTGGTAGGTGCCTGGAATGTGCTGCCAGAGAAAGTGATAGAAGCTGATAAAATAGCAACATTTAAGAAGCGTTTTGACAGATGCATGAACAGGCAGGGAATGATGAATATAGACGTTGTACAGGTAAATGGGACTGGCATCGTGATCAGTGCAAACATTGTGGGCCAATGGGCCTGTCCTGTGCTGTACTGTCCTGTACTCAGTGATGGATGTTGGTTAGGGTGTTTCAAAGCATTCTTGATTCTCTGGGGTGCTGGCATCTCCATGTAAGACAACAAAGTCTCACATATGGTAAAATAACGGAGCAATATGCTTTTTGGTGGTTATGGGTGAGTGAAGTATGTCAACACCAGCAGCACTCCCGGTTCTTCTTTGAACAGTGACATGAGATAGTTTATACCCTCCCATGCAAACAGATGGCTTTGGTTTAATTTCTCATCTGAAAGACATCTTAACTACCATTTCATAAAAGTGTACTAATGTATTTTATGCTAGATCAATCCAGTAGAGCAGAATGTTTTTTTCTACAATAATAAAAAACTTTGTTTACAATTAGTGAATACAATTTTTGAATTATTTCCTATTATTTCTATTTCATTTCACAAATACAACAAATTGCTCATCTATCTGTAACCGTCAATTAAAAAAAAATCTACTGTCACAATTTGGTTCCTGAGTGCCTCTGGAGGCTGTATCCAGCATATTTTATTGGGCATCTTTCTTTACAACTCTTGTAAATGTTTCGATGCACCATTATTTGTTTGTTTTTGTTTTATATATATATATATATATATAAGGTTGCAGCATGGAAACAGTCCCTTTGGCCCCAACTTGCTCACACAGGCCAACATGTCCCATCTACACTAGTCCCACCTGCCTGCGTTTGGCCCATATCCCTCTAAATCTGTCTTATCCATGTACCTGTCCAAATGTTTCTTGTGTATATATAGACATTCACACTCGCATTCACACACTCATTTATTATGGTGTATACAGAGTACTATGTTTAGTTATCTGTTGTGCTGCTGCAAGTAAGAATTTCATAGTTCCGTTTCGGAACATATGACAATAAAACACTCTTGACTCTCCTTTGCTCACGAGCACTTAACTTTTTTTCAAATTATCCAAATGAAATAAAGTAAAAACAACAGCTGAATGTTTCTGATTAAATTGAACAAGACTGGAACAGGAAGTCAAAGATCTAGTTCTTAGCATGGGATTTGCATGGTTCATTCTCTGAACTCTGATATGTTTAATCCACTGGGCAAAAGTACTGCAGCTGATGTAATTCAATCCAGGAAGAGTGGAAATGAGACAAAATCACATCTGCTGTAGCACTGTGCAATATTCAATGTTTAATTTAATTTAAATATCCAAGAAACACCTGCTGCACTGTCTTATGATCATTTTAAATCTAAATTTGTGGATGATATAAGTGCAGCGGTGGAGTTGCTGGAGTGCTGGAGACCCGGGTTCCATCCCGGCTACGGGTGCTGCCTTTACGGAGTTTGTACGTTCTCCCCATGACTCCGCGTGAGTTTTCTCTGAGAACTTTGGTTTCCTACCACACTCCATAGGCGTACAGGTTGGTAGGTTAATTGGCTTGGTATAAATGCAAATTGTCCCTAGTGTGTGTGTGTGTAGGATAGTGATAATGCGCAGGGATCGCTGGTCGGTGCGGACACAGTGGGCGACGGGCTGTATCTCTAATCTACACTAAATGTAACATTTTTAAGTGCAAAATGACGATTATTGCTTTTTCCTTCTATTGCATCGTACCTCAATGACAGCATAAAGTCAATAGATTGAGAATGTTTTAATAAATGACCATTTTTCTTCCAGAAAAAAACTCTATTGGCTTATGCATGGATATGTGATCTCTAACACCCACTGCATCCTGGGCCAATAACCAGGCTGAAATGCCACAGTTATACTTGTACATGAATGCTAGCAATAACTGCTCAAGCAAATGGTGTTACGGTGGGGCAGTGGTAGAGTTACTGCCTAAAGGGCCTGTCCCACTTAGGCGATTTTTTTTTAGGCGACTACCGGCGACTGTCAAAGTTGAAGCAGATTGACAAAATTTTCTTTTGCCTGACGACAATGACCACGACAATGCCGAGTCAGGTCGAGATTACACCGTCTTCGGAAACATTGCAAAATTCCTACGCTTATCAATGCTTCTCCGGCGTCCTAATTTTCGCTGAAATCACTGACAAGTCTGTAATTACTTAAGAGTTTTGAAATATAACATCTTGCCCAGGTTATTTGAAAGCCAAGCTTCATGGTAACAAGGCATAAACTGGATTGACTTCCAGTTTACTAGTTGCAGTATTAAGAAATTTAATTTTAATAGTGGTTGAATGGATTTTTGTGCGGAGTGTGGGCATTCTTTGAAAATGTACGGGAAATGCATATCTGGTTTCTGGGTTGCATATCTGGGTTGGGAGCCTACTTTAAATGTAATCGCTGATGGCCATAAACAGCGCGGAAATTCCCACGCTTACCTGATCGTCAAACGGTTGCCTCCAACCTACCTGCCAAATGTCCTGACGGTAAATAAATTGGTTAAACACAAGTATTTTATGGTATCTTCAAATGACTTTACTTAATTTAATATTACGTGCTTCTAAATGCATCTAAGAGAACCTAGCAAACCTGGGGACAGCATGCGACATAAGCAACGATACCTGGCGACAAGCCAGCTGTCGCCGAGAAATTTCATACCGGTTGATTTCTCAGCAACGCGCCGAGATCCACTACAATTCTTTGAAGACTCCTCACGATCATGCCCACGACACCTCGGCGAACTGTCGGTGACAGCCTAGTCGCCGGCAGTCGCCTTCAAATCGCCTAAGTGGGACAGGCCCTTTACAGCGCCAGAGACCCGAGTTCGATCCTGACTATGGGTGCTGCTTGTACGGAGTTTGTACATTCGCACTGTGACATGCGTGGGTTTTCTCTGGGTACTCCAGTTTCCTCCCACCCTCCACAGATGTACAGGTTTGTAGGTTTATTTGCCTTTGGTAAAAAACCAAGGAGGAGCCAGCGCTGCCCTCGCAGCTGCGGCTTGCCTGCAGTTCGTCTGTCTTTTGTGTTTTTTGTTGTTTTTGTATGAATTGTAGTTTTAATATGGTGTAGTGTTTGTATGTTATGTTTGGGGGGGGGGTGGGAGGGAACGGGAACTGTAAAATTCTCTCTCCCGAATGGAGATGCGACCTTTGTTTCTGTGTCGTGTCTCCGTTCCCGCTGCGGCCTACCACCGGCCATGCACCTGGGACCACCTGGGGCTCTGGTTCGCAGGGCTTGCGGCCCGGACTCACCAACTGCGGCGCTGGCCGCCTTCGGATGCTGCGGGAGCGGCTGCGACTTGTCTCCGGAGGCTTCGGCGCGGGCCGCGTGGACGTCGGAAGCCCGCAGGCCCCTGGGTGGGGGCCAACATCGGGAGCTCCGGCAGCGGCAGCGTGTTCGCCCGCCCCGAATCGCGGGGCTTGGGTCGGCCCGCCGCGGACCTTTCACCGTCCGGCGCGGCCTGGAATAGGCCGCGGACCTTTCACCGCCCGGCGAGGGCTTCAATGTCGGGAGCCCCGACCGCCCCGACGGGGCAACTCCAACAGCCTGACCGTGGGAGAAGACGTCAGGGAAGAGAAAATACATTCTGGCCTTCCATCACAGTGAGGAGGAACTGGAGGAGACTCACTGTGATGGATGTTTCTTTTGTTTGGTGTTAGTTTATGATTGTATGTATTATTGCATTTTTATTGATTATTCTTATTGGACTTATTGTTGAACTGCGGGTAATGTTTCATTTCACTACACATTTATGTGTATGTGACAAATAAACGACTATTGACTGTTGACTATTGAAATTGTATATTGTCCCTGGTGTGTGGGATAGTGCTAGTGTACGGGGATCGCTGGTCAGCGCGGAGTCGGTGGGCCGAAGGGCCTGTTTCACACAGTATCTCTAAAGACTAAGCTTCAGTTACATATTCATGTTCATTAAAGCAACATTTAGGAAGTGGAAGATAAACCCAGGACTTCAGAAATGCTGCAGACAAGGCCATCTTCCAGAAAGTGGGTGGCCAACTATGGTCATTACAGAGGTGTCCCCCTGCTGTCTGGCACAGGGAAAGTCATCATCAGGGTCCGTCTTAACCACCTCATCTCAGTGGCCAAAGAACTTCACGTCATCCATGTAGATGAAGAGTCTGTGGTTTCCACATTGGCCTCATCAGCCACCTCAGAACCCACAAAACCAGAATGGAAGCAAGTCATCCTTAATCCCATAGGACTGCCTAAGAAGAAGATTCTCGGAGACAATCAGTTATAGTTGCCATGTACGCCTTTTAACTATATGACATTTGAGGAAATATGCATAAGTGTAGCATTAATAGCATCAAAAATTCCTCATGGGATTTTAGCAGAAGTGCTGTTTATAATGATGCTATATCTTTCCCCATAATAAATCAGAAAGTTTCTCTGCAGGAGTACTATGCACACAGCTGAGATTCTCATTAGAGTGTCAGCACAGTACTTAAAGCGTTAATCCATCTTCCCAGCCCAACATAAATCATCTTAAAGTGTCAGTGAACGGAATGTGAAAAGACCTGAATTTTACAAAATTTCTTAAGGCATAAGTATAAGCTTTATTTCTCCATGTCAGGGCAATTTGGGAGGTGATTCTCGGTAATCTGTGTCTTAACTTTCACGTGATTATATTGAACATTGCCATATTTTGATGATTGGTTTGGATTGAAAATGGACCTGTTATAAAATTAACATTTCCACCTGAAATAACATGAAAACAGAAGACAGACATAAATGCTGGAGTAACTCAGCGGGTCAGGCAGCATCTCTGGAGAAAAGGACTAGGTGACGTTTCGGGTTGAGACCGCTTATTAGAACTGATCTGAAGAAGGGTTTCGAACTGAAACGTCACCTATTCCTTTTCTCCAGAGATGCTGCCTGACCCGTTGAGTTATTCCAGCATTTTGTCTATCTTTGGTGTAAACCAGCATTTGTGTACACATAACACAAAACCACATCCAGAAAACTCTGCTGATAACTTATCTTGTAAAGACACTCCGTATTGACTCAAAGGTCCATTATTTTCTTTTCTCGACTGGGTTAATTGCTAATTTCATTGGAGTTGCCCTCTGTGACCGAGCACTTGGGTTCATTCCAAAGATAGACACAAAATGCTGGATTAACTCAAGAGGAAAGGTAGCATTGCTGGATAGAAGGAATGGGTGACTTTTTGGGTCAAGACCCTGAAACATCACCCATTCCTTCTATCCATAGATGCTGCCTGTCCTGCTGAGTTATTCCAGCATTTTGTGCCTATCTTTGGTGTAAACCAGCTTCTGCGGTCGGTTCCTTCCTATATTTGGGTTTATTCTCTTGGTTATTGTTCAGCCACCCTTTCTGGAATTACTGTGGATGTGGATTAAGAACCAAAGTAATTGATGTGCATTGGCACTCAACTGGTGATCCAATACAATGACGTACGGAGACTACCTTTAAAGCAGTAAATGATATTATCTGAAGAATGGTCTCGACCCGAAACATCAACCATTCCTTCTCTCCAGAGATGTTGCCTGTCCCGCTGAGTTACTCCAGCATTTTGTATCTATCTTTGGTGTAAACCAGCATCTGTAGTTCTTTTCTATAAATTGTATTCATTAGCAGGCTTAAACATGAATAAACACTTGGACACATTATTGGGAACCGGAACCAGAGTCTCAGGAAAGACACATTGTCATCTTCTTTGTATCATTTTTCTTTGGCCATTTCTGAAACTCCAAATGTGCCTTTTAATGTTCGGGTTGATTATTCCAGTCTTTTACTCGTTAAATCTAGCTCAAGCCAAACTCTGCTTGCTTCAGCCTAACAAAGTCCAAGCCTCATTCACCCATGTGCCCTCAGTCTTACATTGGCTTCATATCAACCAATGGTTCATTTAAAAAATTGTCATCCTCAGTTTCTAGATATGGCATTCCCTTTAACTGTGTAAAGCTTCTCTGGCCTCCAAACTACATATTCATTGTCACAGCATGGAAACGTGCCCTTTGGCCCAACTTACCCATACCAACCAATTTGCCCAATCTACACTAGTCCCACTTGCTTGTGTTTGGCCCATATCCCTCTAAACCTGTCCTATCCATGTACCTGTCCAATTGCTTGTTAAACATTGCAATAGTCCCTGCCTTGACTACCTTCTCCGGCAGCACATTCCATACACCCACAACCCTTTTGTGTGAAAAAGTTATCCCTCCTATTCCTATAAAATATTTCCCCTTTCACCTTAAACCTATGCCCTCTGCTTCTCGATTACCCTACTCTCGGCAAGAGACAGTGCGTCCACCCGATCTATTCCCCTCATGATTTTATACACCTCTATAAGATCACCCCTCTTCCACCTGCGCTCCAGGGAATAGAGCCCCTGCCTGGTCAACCCTTCACCTCTGGCCACTTGCGTACAGCCAATTTACTTTGTCTCATCAGTGGTGGCAAATCTTTATGGGCTTAATCCTCACATTATTCCAGCCTCTTTACTCTTTCTGAGGCTCAATACCAATTTTTAAACCCAAAATCTCACACCATCTACCTTGGGCTGAGGTTAACTCATTGAGTGCTGAGTCTGACAAAGAGCAGGTGAGGATAAAACGTGAACCTTGTCATTGAAGTTATAACAATATTGAATATAATGCAATGAAAGCACAAAAAGCAATTTCTTCAAATGTCCTTACAGAGTTTATTTAGCCTGATGTAGAAAGATCAGAAACAGTTCATTTTCATAAAGAATAAAAAGAGCACTTTTTGTTCAGAGTTGTGCTTGGAAAAAATCTAAATATATATTTTTTAATCACATAAATAGTTCTCTTTAATAAGTGCATCAGTTTGTTTTTTATACATATCCACTTTTTTTTCGGTATTATAGGTCATTATCATTATCATTGGAGAGCCCAGTCTGGCACAACAAGCTTTTTCATGGCTTGTGCCTTGGTGGATCAACACTACAAGCAGTTTCAAATTAAGTTCAATACAAACAGTACAGGAACCACTGTACTAAAACAAAAAGGCAGTCTGTTACAAAATTATACATCAGTGAGATTCAGATCATGAATAGATTTCAAACAACAAAAAAATTGCAATTCTTTAATGACAAAGAACTTTCATTCAATATAAGACTATAATCTTGGACAATTCTATTCAATGCCAGGAAATAATTTCACGGACTTTATTTTAAAAATAATAATTGCTTGGTGGAAATGCAAAGGAAACTTCATTTATTTTGGAAGTCAGTGCATAAATATATGGCTGGCATTTTCTTTCCCTCAATGTTCAATGTTGCTTTGCTACTTAATAGCTTATATTTACTCGGTTGTCTTTTTCATATACTGATTAAAAGATTCAATAAATAAGTATCAAATCAAAGCACGAGAAACCTTACTTTGTATGTCTCTGCAGTCTAACCATTTACATGATACTCTGCTGAGGCATATTAGGGGATTTTATCTATCAATAATATTGACGATATATGCAGTTGGAGAAACATGCTGTTAAACAGCACTTCACAGTAAGGTGACTTTATTTTGGCTAGTTTTGTTGTGACTAGTGCCATATTAAAAAACAGCCAAATCTTTCTGTAATATTTAAACTGCTCAAAAGCTGAAAGCCAGAAGGCAAAACAGCATTTAGCAGGTAAATAATCTGTACCAGAAAAAGTGGAACATCTTTTCAAAAGAACAACCAATACAACATGAAAACATAGACCCTAACAGTTACTTTGGGTTGAATATTTTACATGTATATACAGTGCTTCATGTCTTCATAATAAAAATTGAAGTGCAGTTTCTTCTAACTTCTCTAATGTATTCTTAAACAATGCAACTTCCCACACCCCCCCACGCCCATGTTCACCCTCCCCCACCCCACCAAACCCAATCCACCCTAGTCTTTGAGCTTCAAGTAAGTATACAACTGGAAGTTTAAAAAAAAAAGAAGGTAAGAATATTTATATACAACATGCACTTGAGTTATAAAATGTCTGAATAAGTATTAGCAGGCTATATTTAGACTTGAGTAAACTATAAGGGTACATAAAGTAACCAGAGGACTACTGGTGTCAGCCATTTTGAATATCTCTAGTTATTTTTTACATAAACAGCACAGTTATGTAGAGTACTCAGATTTAACCATTTTATTGCCCCGTTGCATCTGTGGAAAAGCAACTAGTATAATACAAGGTTCTTGTTGTCTGGAATCGATACTTACAGTAGCTACGAGCTTTGTTTGTTGTTTGCTGCAGGTCCTTGTTATTTTTAGTGTATTCAGACAAAGGTTTACAGCACTCTAGTTCTCCTTCATTTTCAAAAGATGACACTGGTATGAAATTCATTCATTGTGTAAAGAAAAAAAAGATCAATCCTTGGGTCTCTACAATCCTGCTGATTTCCCCAAATTTATCCGAAATACCACGCTGATTTTATTTTATCACTGCTGTGACAGGCCTATACCAGGTGCAATATGTGGCTGGAAGTTCAGCTTAAGGAATGTTAACACAAGCTGCTAATTATGCAAGGGTTAAAAAAATACATAACACCACTGTGGCAACTTCATGTGAATGACACTCACTGTTGTCTTTGCATTGATAATCAGGTCACTTCATTTTCCATTTATAAAGATATATTTAATCTATACTCTCCATGTTACTGATTTTTAGCAAGAGAAATGTATTAGAAGACTTAACAGCTTGTTTTTTATGGTTAACTCTAATTTTGAGTACCAAGTTTGCAAAGTGTTTGGTCACTTTCCAGATAGCAGCAGAGTCGGTCCTCCTGTGCAACATATTCTAATTGTTCTCTCTCTGTCTGGTTATAGCTATTTTAATTATCCTGAAAATAAACCCTATCCCTTATCTTCATCAAATTAAAACCCAACAATTTGAATGAATATTACAATTTAATAATGAAACACGGGTCACATGTTTTCGTAATCTATCCAATTTTAGGGGATTGGCATCTATTTATTTTCCATGATTTGATTTTCTATTCAATTTTTGTTCTGTTTCAATGAAGGACTTGTGGATGTTTGCTGCTCTGGCAGCTGAGGGATTACTTCTTTTTATTTGGCTGTATGTCCTTGCAAGTGTTGTTAAACATCCGGGACTTTACATAGACAGATCTACTATTACTGGGAATCAGAACTATTCGGCACTAGTTAATATGACGAGCTGTGTATTTTTATTGGCTGCAATTCAGATTCCAGTGCAGAGCTTCACACACTGAAATCAATTGGGATACACTCATTTCCACTGAGATTTACGCCACTGCAATGATCATTCCTTCCCAGGGCATCTTTAGACTGTCCTGATAACATCCATACACCAGTAACGGGTCAAAGTTAATGGGGTGAACATTATCGTTTGCTAATAATGAAATCCAAACATGCCTTACTCCTTTTCATGTAATAATGGATTCATCTTGCAATATTATGACACCGGATGTGACTGGATAAATACGTTGGTCGTGGGAATGTAATGTTACTTACTAATTAAACTTTTTAAAATAACAGTGCTAGACAATTGTAATGCAGTTTTAACACCCACGCAGAATGATGTTGGCCATTTGGCTTTTTATTGTTCTGTAGGAAGCCTTGCCCTATTCAAATTCGTACTTCAGACCCTTTGCACTTTGAGAGAGAAAGGAATTTAAGAGATAAGATCAAACACTACCAAATTAAATTCAATAGACTTTAACTTCAATGCATCGGCCTTCTCAAATTGTGACTGATTAGCACAGTCATTGCAAAGTATGAAGTTGTGATTTTCATCGGTAGTGCCCCTTGCTTTAAATGCTATTTGTTTGAAACAGCAACACAGACGTGAATCTGTGATCTGAATATATTTGCCAAGTGCATCTTATCCTTTCAACAAACGTAGCTTTTTACATCCATATGTGGACATAGAGATACAATCTTTGCTGGCATGCATCAAATTTTATTTGCTGTCTGACCTGCCAGCAATTAGAATGGGCATCAGAGCACAGACATAAGAGTGAAGAACAGGACTAACTGGTTCTCTTAGTGACGTGCCTCTAGCCATGGGCATGACTTTAAACAGAAGCTTGCTGTCAGTATGATTTGATGACTCGCAAGTTGAAGATTTTAATTTAACAATATAGCTTCGCATCTGAATTGAAAGAAAAGTGCATATTTTGGTGACGGCAAATACACGAGGCAATTACATTCAAAACATACGTTTAAAAATTGTAGCTTAGCAAGTTTGGGTGAAATATCATTCTCTGTTTTACAACAAAATGATGGATAACCATAATCAAAAGGATTCCTAAAGTAAAACATTAATAATTTTAATCTACGTTGGAGGTGAGCCAGAACCAAAAAAAAAAAAAATCAAAATACTGCCCTTATGTTGGAGCACAGCAAAGAGATTTGCAAAACAACAGAACATATGGAATCCAAAGCAAAAAGCTGTTCACTGTGTAGCTTCTGGGTCAATAGAGGAGCTGCATGTCACTTTGGAAAATTGATTATCAACGATATAATTTTAATTCCTCATTTTTGTGTACAAATGAGGTGTTTGGCTAAGTGCAGCCTTCTTTCCTGTTCGAATCGTTCCCTGATGTGTGGTACTAAAGATAAAAGGAGTGAACCAATGTTCCTTTCTGAATCTGGATGCAACATTAAATAAAGTCAAACCACGACCATAACACCAACGAGCTTCTTGGTCTAGAGCATCTTTCCCTCCTGCCATAAAGAAAAAAATCACTTGCTTCATGCTTTTCATGTCAAAACTGCATTTTAACTGCTGTTTTTGATACCCATAAGTGAATTCTATAAGCTGCCCTGTAGCTTTTGCAGTTATTGTTCCTTGCAAAGTGTAATGGATGATTGATTGATAGACGAGTGCTGACACATCAATGAAGCTATTTCGACCAGCATCTCTATCAAATGAAGCGCGGGGTATACTTTCTGCCCACGCCTCATTACCTCAGAATGACATTTCTGAAACTTCATTTTCTCTTTTTTTTTCCCCTTCTCCCCAAAGCGTGATACTTTTGTATTCTGAACCTGGCTGTGCATGCCTTGAGAAAAGCTATTTCGCTATTATGTCCAACTCGAGTTTGACTGACATAGTCCCTGGGAGGTGAATGACAGATTTTTTATGCTGGGTTTAAGAGGGCTACAGAATTTATTTTGTAATACAAAAGACTGAAAGGCTTTCCTGTCAGGCATCATTCAGTCACAACCCACCATGAGCTTCTCCTGCGCTCGTTTCTCTATGTCTAACCTCCCAAGTCTACTCCCCAGGTCTACACAAGACACAGAACAATCAAATCCATCTGCTGTCTGCCTGCCTTGATCTTCACCAGTGGACAAGGTTTTCTCTGCCCTTAAGGAATCTAACCACTCTGCATTATACAGGATAAGGAGATAATTTCCACACCAGAAATATAATAATAACTGTGCCAGTAGTCAGTTGTATTAAAGCAAAATGAGATTTGTGGCTCCAGAATTTCCAGTGATGACTGATTTTATTGAATTGTTATTGAACGTGGTCACACAGCATCACATAACCTTCAGACGTAAAGAGGCATCTAGACTCTGTGGAGGTTCGATGGTAGAGCTGAAAATTATATACAATACCCAATTAAACTGGATGGATGGGAGGAAAAAACAGCAAATGAAGGAGAGGGCTGCACAACAATGGATTGCCAGCATGATTCAACCAGAGACAAACTTGTGGCATTAACTCTTTACAGGACGGGACCAGTCAGACTGGGGGGAATCGTAAAGAATGGTTCTCAGGTCAGGCATTAAATTAATCTGGAATCCGAGTAGATGGAGGCAGTGTAAAGCACAATGTCCTTGCAAAAGTGCAAATATGACCAAAATTAATTGTAGGGAGTAATATAAAAGCTAAGGAAAATCAGATAAAGATTTTTTTAAATCCTTCATTTAAAGACAGTTGCTTCTCCTTCCTTCCCTCTCTCTCCACATGCCATACACATTACCCTAATTCATCAAGGAAACTCTACAGGACTCATTCAATAACATAGGACATAATAGTGACCATGAGGATAGCCACAAGGCACAAGTATTGTCTCTAGGTTTTAAGTCTTTCACTAAGAAGGGGGTCTCTCTTTTATTACATTCTACTACTGCTCTGTTGTTGTTGGGAGCTCCTTGTGTAAAGATTGATGTCTCGTTATCTGTTCCAGCTCTCTATCATAGAAGTGTTTTCGTGCACCATTACAAGGGTGGCAGAATGGGCTGTTGTTTCACAGCTCCAGCAACCTGGCTTCGATCCTGACCCCTGGGGTTACTTTCGTGGAGTTTGCACTTTGTTCATGTGACAATGTTGGTTTCCTCCCACATCTCAAGAGAGAGATGCTGGTCGGGTGGTTACCTGCGAAAATTAATTATGTGAGGATGAGAGGTAGGTGGGAGTTAAGGTGCACATGAGAAGGATTAGACTGCAAGAAAAGGGGAATGGGATTGATGGAACTTTTCTGAGAAGGGGCAGCAGAGAGAGGCAGAAATAATGGAGCTCCAACAGTCAGAGTTCAATTCTGACCTTGGGTGCTGTGTATCTGGGATTTGCACGTTCTCCAAGTGGATTTCCCCAGGGTGCTCTGGATTCCTCCCACACCACAAAGACACACAGGTCGGTGGATTAATTAGCAGCTGCAAATTCCCCCAAGTGTGTAGGTGATTAGTAGAATTGGGAGAGACCGATGGAGAGGGGGTGGCGGTTTTGGGAGAGCGGGGTTGATGGAAATGCTGGGAGAATAAAATTGGGACCAGTGTGGTACTACAGTGACTGGTTACTTCATTGGCGGCGAAAACTCGCAGAGCTTGCGCCATGTTGTGGCTCTATGGCTCTTTTAAAAAAATTATTGGGCTGTGTTATTAAAAAGACACTGAGAATTACATTCATCTCCTCATGTCTTTTCCAAAGGTCATCTTCCACCTATCTTACCCCAGACATCCATGGAGGCAGAGTCACTGCTGATATTTAAGACTAAGATTAAAAGGCATTTAAACTACAAGGGAGTCAAGTGGCTTGGGAAAGATTGGATCAGCCACGAACAGGCTCAAGGGGCTGATTGGCCTTCTCCTGCTGTTGCTTTTAATGTTCCTGCGATTTAAAATGCTGTAAAAAAAATCCCTCCAGTCAGTAGTGCAAAATGTGTTAAGATGCCAGCAGCTGAAAATGTTACTCCACTTATACAATTCAGTTCCATTGAAGTCAGAGGCAGAATGCAAACAGCAAACAGCTGCTTTCAGTATCACTGACTGAGGATAAATTTCTGGATAATAATCCATTTAACCCATATCAAGTAAATATAGATTTTAGGTGGGCCTACTACATAAACATCTGCGATGGTTACATATTACAAACTTGCAACACCCTAAGTTCATAATCAGCTAAACCTTTGGATTCAGATTGTCCAGTTAGTTAGAGGCCTGTAAACCAGAACCAGTTAATGCAGTTCGAAATTAATGTCAGGTAGTCAGGCAACCTCGAATTGAGACCTGCAATCTCTCAGCACTATTTTCCATATTCTGCAGTCAGAGTAAGCCACCCGATCAGTTAGTTGGAGGCCTGTAAGACAGAAACTCTCATGTCTTTGCTGGCTTCAACAGGCACCTTGGGGACATGGGGAGAAGTGGGTGAGAACACTCCCAGGGACTTAAAGCTTCACAGCTGGGGGCTGTCAGTGGAGGGAGTGCATGTGACTTCTTCTGACCTAACATTGTACTATCAATTTGATGTGGCTATTGTACAGCATATCCAAATATAAAGCAAGCAATCAGATGCTTACAGATAACCTGCCAAGTGAAGTAGTTAGAGGACATTTTTGTATGATTTGGGAATATCTAATTAAAAATGATGAATTATAATGGCTTTCCAAACCTGCTAAAGGATTACCAGGTAAGAGGTTCAAGTGATAAATGTAGGAATGGTGAGGCAATGAGCAGCTGTTCTGCACTGATCAAACACTGCAGATAGATATTTCAGTCACTTGCTTCCAGCTATTAGTGTGACTGGGGATTTTTATTGGCACCAAGTTTTTTATTAATGTGAGGAGCTGTTTTGCTTGCAAATCGTTTGCAGAGATTCCTGCTTTTATTCCTATCACTAAATCTCTGATAAACAGGTAAATAACAAATAATACCGACTGTGAATGTTGTGTCTGCTCTGCTATCTGGTTCTTTTAACTAAGATTGCAAAGTTATTTTTTGACGAAAGCTAATGTACTTAATTGACACTTTTCGTCATGTTTATAAGGCGATAAGTGATGGGAGTAAAATTAGGCCATTCGGACCATCAAGTCTACTCCGCTATTCAATCATGGCTGATCTATCTAACCCCATTCTCCTGCCTTCCCCAATAACCCCTGACACCCATACTAATCAAGAATTTATCTATCTCAGCTTTAAAAATATCCACTGACTTGGCCTCCACAGCCTTCAGTGGCAAACAAATTCCACAGATTCACCACCCTCTGACTAAAGACATTTCTCCTAATTTCCTTCCTAAAAGAACGTTAAGACTGGTAATATAATCGTAGAACAATGTGGTGAAATTGGCTAGTGATGAAATATGCAATGTAATATATTGAAACATAGTGTGATAGCTTAATATGTTGCAGTGATGCTCCTGATTAATTAAGAGCAGAGACCACCAGTGCAAAAAAGGGGTCATTACCTGGGACTTTGTTCCTCGTATGAATGGGCTTTGAACAGATGTAATGCTGTATGTTATATACTTCAGCAGGAAACACGGACCAAATGATTGTGAGAAGGAGATTTTCTTTCTGCCCTCTTAAATATTCAGGAGTTTCTTCTGCCTGAAAACCTAGACTGAAAAACCTCATCTTGACTAAAGAGCTCTCCTCTAGGTGAAATCTTTGAGGCTACATTCAGAGAGCAGCAGTTCTTGTAAAATAAAATTAAATTATGTGATTACATTGATATTGAAAACTGCACGTGAAGAAAAATAACATGCAATGGGGGGTACCACGGTATTGATACCAGGCATAAAATGCCCTGGGATTACACAAGGTTATTCATGGACAAGGCTTAAATTAACACACATGGTCTTTTCAATCCCAGGAAGTTGCAGGAATAGAGTTTTCAGTTTTCAGCCGAAGTTCTATGATTACCCTCTATTGCAGAAACCACCCAATTTTCATTATTTGATAGTTTCGATGAGAGGTCACCAATCTACTCACAGCTTTGAGGCTGAAAATATCCAGAGCAGGATTTTGGGCATGGACCACAGTGAGAACATGATAGTATTGGTAGGCTCGTACATATTTTCAGGTAAAACATTTGATGGGCAAGGGAAACTTTAGCAATGAGAAACTTACAATATATTTGTTGCTTATTTACTGAAAGAATTAGCGTTGTGAGAGAGCTGATTAAAATAGTTTATCTGTGGGATATGCAAACCTTGGATTTGCAATTGCAAAATGTGTGAGCACTAGGGCCAACTGGTGCTTGAAGTCACATCCAATAGGACATTTTAGCCGCAGAACAATTTTGTTTTGCAGACAGAATTTAGATAAAGACTAGCAAATGCATTTAAAAAAATGACTAGGATAGGAAAGCAATGGGCTGTGCACTGATTTGCAATCTTTGTACTCTTGATCTGCCCCTCTTGGCCTGTGTCTTAAATTAATCCTTAGACTCCATCAGTGAAAATAAATGAAGAATGCACTGAGGAACACAAAGATTTTTTGACACTATTTGTACTGCCTGTATGTCCCTTCAACTTGAGATCATACCATAGTATGTTGCAACACCAGATAAGACTGGAAAAAAGCTTAATTTAAAGTTATCGTTAATAGTAAAGTGTGGTGCAAATGGAATATATGCCTGCATGCATTAACGCAAGAGAAAGTGTCTCCTGTTTCTCGGCAGAACTCACAAGATGAAGTCAGACCATTGTCCGTGTTTTACCATAAACTGGATGCACATCCTCTATACCAATTGAATTGTAACTTGGGGAGTTGTATCACCTCAGTGGGTTAACAATGACTTCTGATTAATAATGATTGATTGGCCTTCATAAAAAAACAAGTTTGTGAACTTTCTAAAAATAAAAAATAAATTAATAAAGCTGATATGTTTGTCCAGCAGTGCTGAACAAAAACTGAATACCTGATGTGTGCGCCTGTGGTATTTATTAAACTCCTGGCTGCAACATCATTCATTTGTGACTTTGTCTCTTGCGACTTATAAATGGAGATGCATTTCCCATTGCCTCCAATCTGTACCATTGAAGCTCACACTGTCTGTAGAAACAAGAAGTTATCAGGATTGAACTGCAGTTATCCGCTCCCTCGTGATAAATTTTTTCTCTCTCTCCTTCAGCTGTAGGTTCATACTTGGTGTGATGCAGGATGTCAGAGAAGGGTATTTTTTAAACAAGGACAGCAGCAGACTGATCTTCCTGGTCGCAAAAATGGCTTGTGTCGTTCCTAGCCACTACGAAGCTGATCCCCTGCACTGTTGCAGTTGATGATAAACAGTGTACACGCTTTTTTTTCTCCGGCTGGGATCTTGTTCACAGCTTCATCAGTCTTTTTCTTCTTCGTTAGACAGATTGATCCCTTGTGCTGTTAAGACTGCAGTGGGAAGCCCAGGTGCAACATTGACAACTGTACTGGCTACAAAACTGCTTCCCTCATAAAGAGAGGGCTGTGGGCCACACTTGCAATTCAGCCATAATTCAATGTCAGCATCAGCAGGAAAGACATTAGTGTCCAATGTGATTGTATCTCTACATTAAACTAGGGCTTAAAGTTTGAAAAATCGTACCTTTTTTTGCCATCAGGAGTAACCAATTGACGAAATAAACACATCAATGTTCCCAGCCATGATCCCCTAAAGAACACTTTGTTATATGTGCCGCAGAGCAGCAGCAGGGAGTCGAGAGCCCGAGCACAGTTTATCAATGAAAATCTAATAACGTCCATAAGAATCGAACTGGAAAATCAATACTTCATTACCAAATTGTTAGTGAGAATGAAGAGTAATTGCAGGAGTTGAGTGCTCTTTGTGGTCAGAGCAACTGGAGTTCAATGTTGCAGCTGAAGTCAATGCAGGGGAGGGCCTGAACAAGGATGCTGGACTGCAGATTGCGATCATTGTTTATCTCTGCCCTGGAGGAGAAGAAAAAGAAGCACGTTATTACTACATTTCAACTTGCTTTATCCTTAACTCTCTAGACATAAGTAATTAAAAAAAAAAAAAAAAGTTCTTTCTTTTAGGTCTGAGATCAGTTCGACAAAACAAACTCCGATTCTGCAGATTCTGGGAACAGCAGATAATCAGGTGACTTTCCTACCTCGTGTTTATCACTCGGGAGTGGGTCAGAGGTTCACGAGGGATTTTTAAGTGACATGAGCTGAGGCAATGTTTAAGAAACAATTAGACAGGCACATGGATCGGACAGATTTAGAGGGATATGGACCAAACACAGGCAGGTTGGACTAGTGTAGATGGGGCATGATGGTTGGTGTGGGCAAGTAGGACCGAAGGGCCTGTTTCCACACTATGACTAAGACTCTAAAACTGACTTCAAATACACTGACAGGGTTTTGGGCTGTCTTTCCACCATTGTCCTGCCTTCTCCCCATAACCTTTGATGCCCTTACTAATCAAGAACCTATCAATCTCTGCTTTAAAAATATCCATTGACTTGGCCTCCACTGCCATCTCTGGCAATAAATTCCATAGATTCACCACCCTCTGACTAAAGAAATTCCACCTCATCTCCATTCTACAGGCATGGCCTTTTATTCTGCCGCTGTGCCCTCTGGTCCTAAACTCCTCCACAACTGTAAACATCTTCTCCACACTATCTAGGCCAAGGATGTTCTTAAGCCAAACCAAACAAGGTTAGCTGGACTTCACCAGATGCAGTAACTCCTCAAGCCACAAATAAAAATATCCTTCAACCCTTTGAGTTTTGTTGCTTCTTCTGGACTAAAACTGCAACAACAAACTGAAGAAACATCATCCATTCCTTCTCTCCAGAGATGCTGCCTGTCCCGTTGAGTTACGCCAGCTTTTTGTGTCTATCGCCAACAAACCTTTGTTTTGTTATTTAACTTTCTGGCAATCTTAATACAGGGATACTCTACTTAAAGTGCTTTTCCTTCTCAAGGACAGAGTTTTGATACCTGCAAGACAATTTCTAATAGATTATTGGAAGATTGCTTCATAATTACATTCAAATCCATAATGTTTACTTTTCATTTTGTAGTGGGATCTAGCCTCCTGACACTATTTATTTCTTAGATTATCTTTAGGGGCTCTGGATAATTTCTTATCATAGAAACATTGAACGTAGGTGCAGGAGTAGGCCATTCGGCCCTTCGAGCCAGCACCGCCATTCAATATGATCATGGCTGATCATCCAGAATCAGTACCCCGTTCTTGCTTTTTCCCCATATCCATTGATTCCGTTAGCCCTAAGAGCTAAATCTAACTCTCTCTTGATCTCTTTCTCTCTATCAAGCAACACATGGCATCGCAAGGTGACAGCAATGTTCACAGAGTTAAAAATGAGTAGTTTAACTTGCCCTTTTTTCTGCAAAGCAACAGGCATTGCATTTGGGGAACAGGTTCAGGATGAGAGTCAAGTCAAATTGCGTTTATCGTCATATGTACAAGTACAGTGAGGTGCAGGTCCAATGAAAAGCCTCCTTGCAGCAATACCACAGGCATAGAGTAAAACAGCATGGAAAAGGCCCTTCAGCCCAACTTGCCCATGCCGACCAAGATGCCCCCATCTACACTAGTTCCACCTGCCCGCTAACCATTTAGCTCTAAACATTTCCTATCCATGTACCTGTTCAAATGTCTTTTAAATGTTGTTATAGTCCCTGCCTCAACTACCTCCTCTGGCAGCTCGTTCATTATACCCACCTGCGTGAAAAAGTTGCCATTCAGGTTCCTATTAAGTCTTTTCCCTCTCATCTGAAACCCACGTCCTCTGGTTCTTGATTCCTCTTCTCTGGGTAAAAGTGTGCATTCACCCTATCTATTCCCCTCATGGTTTTAGACACTTCTACAAGATCACCTCTCAGGATTCTTGCGTTCCAAGAAATACAGTCCTAGCCCGCTTAGCCTCTCCTTATAGCTCAGGCCTGTATTTCTAGGACTGTATATTTTGGAGCACAGAACATCCTGGCAACATCCTCGTAAATCTTCGCTCATTCTTCCTATTGCAGGACAACCAAAACAGAACGTGTTGTAAACTCAGACAATACGCAGAACATAATATTATACGTAAGTTATACAAGATGCCTTCAGAATCCTATCAATATGTTGGCAATGACTGAAATGGAATAGGATATTACAACTGAACAATCCGGTTATTATCTGAACTCCAGTTAAGTCCGTCTTCCAGCACAGCTCAGTGCACAGCAGTCAGAATCTGGATCGCAGGCTGCTTCGTTCCATCTGGCACCCCAGGGATTTGAAAGCTATTTGCAGTACCTCTGTTTTCTACCGGGTGATATCTGCTAACTCAGCCGAGACTCGATACCTAGATTTTTACATTCGGTATCACGGTGCACATTGTTGTCACTAAATGACCTGTAGAAAATTTACAGTGACAACAATGTACCTGTAGGTGATTGAATAATGATGTAGTTGACAAGGTGTTCACAATGTACCTGTTCAAGGTAGGTGATTGTACAATGATATACAAAGCTCTTGTGTGACAAGAAAACTTGGGGGACAAAAACGTCGCAAATCTATTGCTAATACTGAGAATGTGTTCACTTTGAATACCTTGCCTCAGTCTGTGTTACCTTCCATTTTGGAAAATAATCTGAAGCAACAACCTGAAGCATACATGCTAATTAAATTATAGTTCAATTTGTAAAGCCCAAATTGTTCAACCAGATTTGAAACAACAAACAAAAACAGAATTCCTCAACACAGTCGACATTTCTCAAATAAGAAGATGACTGTGTTTCTGTACGTGTACTTTATTTCATACCAATGCAATAATTGTCTATTTGCCCATAATTGTAATGTTGCGATGGTATAATGCTAACAAGCTGATGTATGTGCCATTAAAACTTATTTTTTGAAATACAGTGGATCAAAATTTTCTCACTTTGACATGCATTGTTTTAGTTTCTGCTTACAAAGCAGAGATGAATTTCCTCCGGCTCTGTTGCCCCTGAGTAATCCAGTCAACGGTGGAAGGCACAATAAAAACTGTGTGTCACGGGATGGCAGCAAATAATCGCAGGTAATTTTTGTGCAACAATACAGCCGCAAAGGTCTGGCTGTTGGAGGGATATATTGGAGACAGAAACCTGATAAACCAGTCTACCGGCTGTCTAACCTGCATCGCTAACAAATCATTTTAATAGGAAAACTATGCACTAAATCAAGAACGGGGTAGAGGAAATAGAATAAATTCAGAAACATGGCTGCTAGATTTCCAGTGGTTGTCATAATTGGCAAACGTCTGCTATAACTTTTAGTGCTGGCACTTGTCGCAAACAAGATCATCCTTTTCCCTGAAACGTATTCACGCGGAAGTTGAAGGCATCATTATGTGATCGCTGTTCAAATAATACCTCCACCAAGTATTTCAGCCAGGCAATTGACTAATAATAGTAATCGTGAGACTCTTGATTTTACCAACCTTATCAGGAATTTCTATATTATTCCTTTCTTTCTTAACGGTTTAATAATAATTTCTAAATATTACAAAATTTCATGCAAAAACAGGCTATTTATTAACATAAGCTCAAAACAGTAATGCCGAGCTTGATTGACAAATGCATCTCTTTGCAACTCTTAAAGCACGAGACTCAATAACAGTCAAATTAAAATATCCATGCTAATTAAATTATAGTTCATAAATCACATATTAGTGCTTCCACCGACGCTATCGTTTATCTCCTTTTCCAGTTGTCAAAGAATAATTTTTGTACTCTGTTACATTATCCAAACGGTTCTTATCCCTGTCATGTTTCTCCATAGACAGCCACTAAGAGGCAGCTGAGAACTACTCATTCAACCTGCATCTGGTGTGAAATCTGGCATCTTTTCTCATGGAAAGTGCAGATTCACTTTTGTCACGGCCCCCCATTCCCCCTCTCAACTGCTCGGCCTCCAAGTGATGTGCCCTTGCCACTTAATTTCGGGTTTGTTCAGTTGTTGCTTCTGTTACAAAATAACCAGGACCTGTTAGCCCATCTGCCTTTATTCTACTGTTTAGGCAGTCTTAAAGGGAACCTATAACGCGATGATGAATATTGTTAAAAGAGCCACTTCAAACCAGTTAAGTATGACATTCACCAGATTTTAAAGCTGAGATGGGCAAAGATTAGAATCATATGGGATAGGATTTCATACGTTAGTGATTATACCTCTTCTTTTAATTTTAGTCTGGCCCCATGCACAACATTGGACATGCACTTCTATTTTGATGTATGGGTGGGTTATATGCCAGTATGTGCCAGCTTTTATAGAAGTTGCTTAAATCTTACCCATCATTTAAAATGAGACAAGATTAATAAAGGATGGACAATCTGTTCACAAATATTTCTGTGTAGGAAGGAACTGCAGATGCTGGTTTACACCGAAGAAAGACACTTTCACTAGAAACCACTGAGTTACCCAAACATTACTGCCCAGATAGCAAGGCTTAAAATCACCTCACTGATGCTGTGTTGCATTTTACACAGGATCATTTCTGGTTTTCCTTGAAATCTAGACAGCTTAAGATGAAGCATTGATAATGCTCCTTATAACATCAAAACAAAAATAGAGTGAAATAATAATAAATAGGTGCAGGAGGAGGCCATTTGGCCTGCCTTCTCCCCATATCCCTTGATTCCGCTAGCATCTAGAGCACTATCAAATTCTGTTTTGAATACATCCAGTGAATTGGCCTCCACTGCCTTCTGTGGCAGAGAATTCCACAAATTCACAACTCTCTGGGTGAAAAAGTTTTTTCTCACCTCAGTTTTAAATGGCCTCCCCTTTATTCTTAGACTGTGGCCCCTGGTTCTGGACTCCCCCAACATTGGGAACATTTTTCCTGCATCTCCTTTAATAATTTAAAATGTTTCTATAAGATCCCCTCTCATCCTTCGAAATTCTAGTAAATACAAGCCCAGTCTTTCCAATCTTTCGTCATATGGCAGTTCCGCCATCCCGGGGATTAACCTTGTGAACCTACGCTGCACTGCCTCAATAGCAAGGACGCCCTTCCTCAAATTAGGAGACCAAAACTGCACACAATACTCCAGATGTGGTCTCATCAGGGCCCTATACAACTGCAGAAGGACCTCTTTACTCCTATACTCAAATCCTCTCGTTATGAAGGCCAACATTCCATTAGCTTTCTTCACTGCCTGCTGTACCTGCATGTTTACTTTCAGTGCCTGCTATACCTGCATGTTTCGATCAATGTCCCTTCAAAGGTAACTATCTTATTGAAGAATTGTTTCAAAATTTCCAACATCAGGCATTTCAACAATATTAATCTCAAAAGCCTATTTCAGTTCTGTATCAATTGATCTGTCCTAACCTCATCGTAGGGTCTTAATCTTCATTGAAATGTGGAGTGAAATTAGTAAAAGGTTAATACTTGACATGACTATTATTACTTTTGAAATTCTTGGAAATTCTCATATTTTTTTGGGGAAAAAAGCGATAATTACATATTGTTAACATACTAAAAAAAGTGATTTTCTATGGTGGACCTTTTTGAGAGTCTGGCCTCCTACCATCACTATTAGTGGTCATGGAAGCCGGTATCTTACAACAATAGTAATCGGAGCAGCCAGCCTTCACCAGTGCATTGGGGGTCAATGATCAAATCTAAAGCAAGTGTTACGGCAGGATTAGATTCACCTCAAACCCCACAGATCTTTCAAAGCTGATCCTACATCTCTTTCTTAAGCCTCTTGTTATCTCGACTTTGAAGGAGATTAGAAAAGATGGTGTTTCTGGTCTTCCCCTCATAACATCTACTTATCACAAGTGTGATCTTGATCCCTGAAACCATGAAACAGTGTGAAAGAATGATCCTGACCCAAAAGGTCATCGTCTGCCCATTTCCTCCCTGATGCTGCCTGATCTGCTCAGTTCCTCTTGCCGTTTTTTGTATGCTCAAGATCCCAGCATCTCCAGTCTCTTGTGCCTCCAAGAAGAAGTCGTTGTTTGGCTGTGTCTCCAACAGCAGAAATGTTGTACTCTCACTTACATAAGGTCTGACTACAACTGCCAAACATGCAGCAGGTGAAGGATATAAGAAAGGCTTGCAATTAATAAAAAGTCTTTCATTAAATTAGAGGAGTGCAAAGCTATACGATGACTTTTGATGCTGTTATGGATGGACCTCAATGTAAGGAGGGAAATTTGAGTAAAAATTTGAAGATCTGCTCATCTAGTATGAGCTCCCGAAGAATATTCTCAAAATGAAAAAAAACTTAATGTCATAGAATCATACAGCTGTAAAACACAAAAATGGGCCCTTTCAGGCCAACTTGTCCATGCTGCTATCTACACTAATTCCATTTGCCAGCATTGGGCCTGTATCCCTCTATTTATTTCCTATCCGTGCCTTTTAAAAACTTCAATCGTTTCTACTTCTTAACCTCCACTGGCATCTCTTTACAATCATCACCTTCTGTGTGAAAAACTATCCTGTTAGATCTCCTTTAGGTTTCTCACCTCTCACCTTAAACCTACTCTATACCCTCTAGTCTTAACCACTCTTACTTGGGGAAAAAAAAATCCTGACTATCTACCCTATCTATCCCCTCACAATCTTATAAATCTCAATAAGGTCAGCTTCCAATGTTCCTGTGGGAATAAATCCAGCCTATCCAATCTCTCCTGGTAACTAAAGCCCCCCATTCCAAATAACATCCCGCTGAATGTCTTCTGCACATTAGAAAGATGCTACCGCATTCTTCTTGTAGCTTGGTGACCAGAACTATGCACAATACTCCTAGTGCAGTTGTAACATGACATCCCAACTCTTACGCTCAATGCCTCAGCCTATGAAGGCAAGCATTACCCTATCCACCTATTTCACCATTTCCAGAGTGCTATGAACCTGCACCCTCAGGTCTCTCTTTACATCTGCACCTGCATCCCACCTTAAGTAATTCTCCTGCATTACCTACTCTCTTCAACAAAACAATAAGATACTTCACACTCTTTAACTAGTTTGATTTACCTTTAGTCTTCATCTTTTTGGAAGGTCACTTTAGCGTAATTGGTACACACGAAATGCTGGAGTAACTCAGCGGGTCAGGCAGTATCTCGGGAGAGAAGGAATGGGTGACATTTCAGGTCGAGACCCTTCTCTCCTACATGTCTTAGTGCAATTGGTAGCACTTGTATGCCTGGTCAGAAGGCCTTTGGTTTAAGGCCACTTCAAGTTTGAGTTCAAAGTCTTAGTTAATATTTAGCGCACTATAAACTATACGGTGACTTTTGATGCTGTTGTAATGGATGAAATTCACCAGGGAAATTTGAGTAAAAATTTGAAGATCTGGTCATCTAGTATGAGCTCCTGAAGAACATTAATAACTTAACGTCATAACATCATACAGCTGTAAAACACAAAAATGGGCCCTTCCAGTACTGAACAAATACCATGTGGTCAGAGATGATAGACTTTGGATTTAAAATATCCCATTGCACAACCCTGATGTCTGAAGAAGGGTCTCAATCTGAAAAGTCACCCATTCCTACTCAGCATCAGAGATGCTGCCTGTCCTGCTGAGTTTCCCCAGCATTTTGTGTGTATCCTGAGGACTGTACCAGGTCTCCTGGTCTGGTGCAATCTTCTCCCTTCAATTGAGATTGCCAAACATGATTGTTCATCATAAGATATAATGGGATATGATGAAATACAAATTAATCACACTGAGTTACATAAAACCTACAGAGCAGACAGGCCAAATGGCCTACATCTGCCCAAATAAACCCACCTCCCACACCATTTCCGCAGATCTTTCTATTCCTTTCTCTCCGATACGCTTAACAAGCTTCTGCTAAAATGCATTTTGATATTTTGCCTCAATTATACCTCACAGCAGCATATTTCACATTCCATTCACTTGCCAGATTAAGATATTTCTCCTGAATTCACTTATGAATTTATTAGTCATTACGCTGCATCTTAATTTTGAAGAATATTCTCAGCAACAGTAAAATGCTACTTCAACCGGTCTATCCTTATTTTCTGATCCATGTTAATAAGGATTTTTTAAATCATATTAAAATCGAGCCTTTGTTTCTCCTCAAATTACAAATTTCATGCCTTGCTGGCTGCAGAGAACTTGCTATGCCCTCAGTTCTGCATTGGTCACACGAGCCAGAGACAATGTGGCTGCTGGGAGGAATAAATTGTGGTGTGAATTAAACTGCAGTACTGGCATGGGGATGATTTGCACAATGTGGACAATCTTCCACCCACCCCCTGCAATCAAATCCTGCTCAGAATTTATTACTAGTTAAGAAAAAAAATCAAGGCAGAAGTGATAATAATAAGCACGGTGCTCTGATACATGGAGCAGTGAGATAAAAATCTTTCCAAGTTTCTCCAAAAGATTTTCGATTACATTGGTGCTTGTGGTCTGTGTGTTGCTCAGTGGTCTGTGCTTGTGGTCTGTGTGTTGCTCAGAGCCCCATTGAAAGACGGGTGGGAGAGATGGTTGCAGAAAGAGGGGGGAAAAAAGTGACCAAAAATGTCATTTTTATAAATCCTAAATGAAAATATTTCAAATTATATATTTTTAACATTTCGTTATGCCGAATTGAAAATGTTTAAATGATCAGAACTGTTGTTAGGAGGGCTGGTTTATATGATTGCAGAGCCTGGGAGCCTTAAATTAACACATGTAGTTAAAATGACATGATGGCTAAAGAACTCCCAGGTTAACGGCTGTATCTCCGTTCATGTTAATTCAGTTCCCTTGAACAGCCTGGCTCAGTAAATCTTCTCAGCCAGCGGACCTCACACCATTTTTCATAGTCCAAGTAAGTCGAAATGGACAAAACTCTTGAACTTGTAAAATTTTAATTGTGATACCGTACGACTGATTTGAAAAAAGAGGTCGTGAAAAAATAGCATTCCTGCTTCAACTAACCTAATAATCTCAACTGATCCCCTTATAAAGTTTGACTTTCTCTCAAAAATAATATTTACCTTTCAGTTTTGGTTTGCTCATTTAAGTTTTCTGAGTGTTTTTTTTAAATCAAAGTGGTGTACTTATATAAAGAATATATGGTTTGTGCTGGAAGCTAAAAACTGCACAGGAAAGAAAATAGCTTTCTAGAAAAATACTGGAACTTTATAAAAACAAAGTGACTTTTATGTTAAAGGAATGTGAAAAATGGGTTCTTTAAACCCATTCATTTCACCTCTCATGCAGGCTAATAAAAGGCTACCGGTCTCAACAAATGTGTATTTTTAAAGTCTATGCTTTGCCAAGGTTATTAGATTTTGAAACTGAAAGGATCTAATCCAGCTGAATTATATTTTACAGTACTCCAAAATGCAGTTTATGGAAAAAAACACAGAAAGCAGCACGCAAGTGTTTTATGATAAATAGATCTGTTCTATCAACACACACACACACATACTACCGCATTTGCCAGTCCCAGTCTTGGTATTGATCAAACTGCAAAAATATCTTTGGAAAATAGAAGATGCAATAACCATCGATTTTTTTTAACACAACGACTCTGAGAAATTCTAACAATAAAACTGATCTGCATTATATGTACACTGGGTTCCAAAAAGGTCAGCGTAACATCAATTAAGCAAAACCATTACATATTGCCACTGTCATATTTAATATCACGAGGCACCTCCTACCCTAATCAGCAAATCCAGGTCTTGCAACTATAAATTACAGAAATATACCGGTAACAAAGGCAATCTACTTAATAGGAAATTTGTGGTCTTCAATTATTGTATTTGAAATGGAAAGACCCAGAAATCTGTGAACCAGTGGAAATATTACAAAGACAGTTGCTGCACAACTTAATCGAACGGATAATGTCTGTGGGAAGAGAGAAAGCAGTGCAACAAAAGCTTCTGGATCTGGCTAGGTGCTGAGACAACACACTGTGGCATTTTTACTGTAGCCCAGGAGGTCTTTTGTGCTGACAACACTGGCTAAGCCTGGGCGTTCATTATTATTTTTATTATTTGATGCCTTAACTGAGGGATTTTCTTTATTTTTTATACTAATGAAAAAGAAACTGTGAAGAATTTCTGTTTAAAAAAAAAACACCTTGTTGAAGATGTCCAAATTCTGTGACTTTCTGGGATATTTAAAAATGTACCAATGCCATTTTGTAAAGTGTGTATTCTTTTAACATTGAATACCAACGGCTTAGGGGAGGATAGAGGTTCTACATGTCTCTAGTATATTGGAAATTTGATTTAACATCATGTTATACTAGAACTACATCCAGTTAAATTAAATGAGGTAAATAAAATTATATTAATCGATACTTTGCATTTTTACAAGATTATATTGATTTAACAGTAATTAATAGAGGCCTGCAGTTAACTTCAAAATTGCTAATAACAGTGCACAACCATGGAGAAGAAAAGGCAATTTTTAATTGTGATGGGAATAATAACTGTGGACTTCAAGCAAAATGTTGACCTCTTCTGTCCTAGGATTTTCATTTCATGAAAATTTAAACAAAATGAACAAATTGAAATTTAACCAATAGAAAATAAAGCAAGACGCAGATCATAAGAATGTTTTTCACTGCTCACAGTTCGGAATGAGCTAAAATTGTTTCGGATTTTCGTGTTCCCCAGAGAAGGGTGTTTTCCTATTTATTTCAGTGGAACTGGAGTTCAGTAATTTTGTTAAGCCTTCTCTCTGCTCTGTTCTCGTTCACACTGTGCCTGCTACTCTACTTCTACATTGTGTTCCTGTCACAACTCTATGGTTTCCTGACTACTTAATTGATCCAAATTATGCCCTTCTGCATTACTGGGAGCACACTGGGGCTACCAGTGCAATCTGGAAGAAAAGAATGAAATAAAGGAACGACTACAAAATAAGGGAAGACCAGCCGAGAAAGTTAAAACAAAAAAACACGAAGTAACTGTAAGCTGCAAGTCAAATGTGTTGTTTGACACCAAACCACAGCTATGTCAGTGGGATCTGTGAGGTTGGGTAACTATAACAGCATTGAATTTACTCTGGTTATTAATGTGTGATGTTGGACAAACTGGGTAGTTTTATGATCGAAACTATATATGTATATAATGAAATGTTACCACTGTTGTTCCCACACAAATACTTGTGCGATATCTTAAGTGGATTTTGTGCTCTAGTTAAGATTGCAAGTGGACAGGCTGTTACCAGGATATCCCGGGTATAAATGTCAAGCAAACGCTGGAGATTTTAACCCTGGGTGCTCCCTGACCTTCTTAAGCAGCGACAAAAAGAATAAAACGAACCAGAATGTGTTGTAAAACCAAAGGGCAGCCCTTTTACACCAGTGAAAAATGTTACATCGAGGAACGTGCATACAGAAGCAGGTCTGAGGAGAGGCTGCTTGTGGAATAGCTGGAATCACCTTGACATGTTGCAACTCCTCGCCTTGGCTCAGTTTGCACGGCGTTCCTTGCATTTGAGAAACCAGCAACTTTCCACACAATCTGCACTATTTCAAACTGAGATCTCAACTTTTGAGAAAAGAAAAAATACATTTTAATGCAGAGGAGAGTAAAATCCAGTGTTGTGACTGTGTAAGATTTGATTATTTAGGATATGCTGATAACACCACGTAGAGAATTTATCATTGAAATACCCTTCACCCTGCACCCTTCACAATTAAAATAAATAATAATGACAACAAAAGCACAGAAATCTTAGCTTTCATGCCTTCGGTCTGTAGAATTGGTTGTGTGTAATTCAGTACTCCCTTAAACCACTACACTTGTATGCTTAACAATTCGTTGGTTTCATTTATATGAATACAATACCTGACTTGCCACAACAAGCACAATTTTTTTTAAAGACTTTTATAAAAACAAGTACTTTTAATTTGCAGTTGATAGTGAGCGGTGAATGTTTAGAATGTCTGAAAGAGGTGAATAAAAAGCAGCAGAAGATAGACACAAAAAGCTGGAGCAGCATCTCCGGAGAGAAGGAATGGGTGATGTTTCGGGTCGAGACTTTTCTTTGGTCTGAAGAAGGGTCTCGACCCGAAACGTCACCCATTCCTTCTCTCCAGCGATGCTGCCTGCCCCGCTGAGTTACTCCTGTCTATCTTCGGATTAAACCAGCATCTGCAGTTCCTTCCGACACAATAAGAAGCAGCAAATGGACAGGGCCCTGGCACTGAAATCAGGGGGAGGATTTGAGGGTAGCCAGGTGTGCGGCTGCCCAAAGTGATTCATCACTGTTTTTGGTGATTATTTGCAGGTTGAAAATTAGGAAAACAGAACAAGATGAAACTCCAGAGATAAACGGCTGAAATTGTGCTGCCCGGACCCAGTAACGAATGTGCTCTCGTTTGCAGAGTGAAATTCCTCCGCTGCTTTAACTAAGATGCCAAGCCTTTTAAAATAAATGAACTCGTTTAAAATAAATGGATTGGAGTCTTTGTAAAAATAGCTGACAGACGAGTTCCATTTGAATACATTTGGGACATACAGAACAAAAAAAAAATCTGGAAACATGAAATATAAACAGAATCCGCTGGGAGCTTTGATGAAAGATGATATCCAAAACAGGATCATTTCTTTCCCATCTGATAGCAACCAGCCTTTTCTGTGTTTTTCTTTTTATATATAAGAAAACAGACGATGGCATTTAATGATAATGGAGAGAAAAGATAGTCGGAACAAATAAAATGAAGGAAAAAATGTCTGGAAAAGAAAAGAAAAATCAAATGAGGGAAGATAAGCTAAGAAAATAGAAGGTAGAAGAAAATGGCAGAAAGTGGAAAAAGTATTGAAGGTAAACAAAATAAAGAAATGGAGGGGAAAACTAGCAGCCAGCAAGGACCATTGGAATACAAAAGAAAAAGAGAAGAATGAACAGTCAGTGGAGACGATTAGAAAATCTCTCCAGTCTTTCAGATTTCAATGCAATCTCTGTTGAGAACAGCCATTGAGAATTTATCTGCTCTCAACAGCTGTTCCCTGTGCTGGTACTGAAAGAGGTATAGATTCTGGCACCTCATCGGTAAGGATCACTTAGCTTGCTAACTGATGCCATGGATGGAGTGCTCGGAAACCTTTATGCTGGAATCAAACCCTCCATGACAGTGCGCTCACCAAGAACTAAACTGCTCAAAGTGACAAGGTGCCAGAACCCTGTAAAACGCTCCAAATGCACAGCCCGGGTGAACACAGACCACACCTATTCCTGACTCAACGTGGTCATTTGTCAGTGACTGCCATGGTTGGGCACCAGCTTTTACCTAGAACTGACTGTGGGCATAACTGTCCTGGGAATATTTAACTAGCATTGTGTGCGAAAGGCTGTTTCCCACCACAATGAGCACAAAATTATATCATTACTGCATCTCATAAATATTGGAGACTGAGGGCTAAAAAGGTATGCTGCATAGATTTGAATTTTGATAACTCTGACTTACAGTAGGTCACTAAAAAATATTACTGTCTCTTTAAATGATGGGGCTTGGGATTACACTATACTGAATACATTTTTCCACTACATCACACACTGTCCCAGTGCACATAAGATAGTTTATTGCTCTGCATGATTCATAACCCATTTCTCACATGGGAACATTACAAGGTTCAAATTATATAAAACCTCTCAGTGTTGATAAAGAGCAGGGATATGAAAAGTTGTAAATCAAGTCCATTGATTGGGCTTCCTGCCTGCTGGAGATATTCTCCTTCTCTATTCTAGAAATTAATGTCTGATTGAAACACCATTTCACTGGACACTCTGAGCTCTGGGGAAGGAATCTGACTGGATTGTTAGGGTGGCTTTTGCTAACGAGTTTTTTGAGTAACCCCCTACTGAGGTCTAAATGTCTGCGATATCCATAAACAACTCCATTCTGTCCAATTAAGGAGACAGAGATGTACTTTCCTGTCAGATAGATTTGCATGGATAAGCATGTGAGATCATAAGGATAGTGAGGGATTGTTCCACGTCTATGAAGAATGCGTAGAATGGATGACTTCCATTACAGGCCCCTTACACTTTCCCAATTACTGCCAGCATTTCATTAATTACTAATAGCTTTCCCTGATGTAATCATCTATGTTTAGCCAATCAGCAACTTCTCTCGCCTTGCTGAAACCATTAAAGCTGGATGACTAAATCTATTTGCTGATGGCTCACTCACCCCTCCTGAGTCAAAGATGATAAAACCATTCATGATTTAAAGGCTGAATGCGGCTGGACTGTGAACAACCCCCCTCTAGTTGATGGTGGATAGGCACAAAAGGCTGGAGTAACTCAGTGGGCCAAGATAGCATCTCTGGAGAAAAGGAAAAGGTGACGTTTTGGGTCGAGATCCTTCTTCAGACTGAGAGTCAGGGGAAAGGGAAATGAGAGATATAGACGGTGATATAGAGAGATATAGAACAAATGAATTAAAGATATTCAAGAAAGTAACGATGATGAAGGATACAGGCCATTGTTAGCTGGGGGCTAGGTGAAAATGAGTTATAAACAATGAGACTCAACAAGACCACTTTGAACCTAGTACAACGACTCGGGTGGAGGAGGGATGGAGAGAAAGGGGAATCAGAGTTGAAAGCCGTCTTTCTCTCCGTAACAATGAAGGACACTTTGCAAATATTCATCTAAGAGCTCTTGTGTGCAGATGGTAGATTTTGAGGGCTCAAATTCACTGTGGTAAGACTGATTGATGTGGAAATTTTAGCCACCATCTTGAGACTGTGCTGATATCTCAAGGTAACAGTTGGTGTTTCTTGGGTCTTCTACCCATGTTCACATTTCCTCTTCCTCTCCAATGGATAGCGTGCTCACTTTAACCTTTTCTGCGCTGAAAGATTATTTTTAACTTTCAAAACTATTCTTTCTTTCATTGATCATGAGTATCCTCTGCATGTAGGTTATCCTCCCAGTTTTCAGTTGGGTTACCCGATCCCACTTCTTTCGCTGGGACAGGAGCCAGTTGGGTTAGTCCACATCACACCATCACTTCCATTTAGAAAGACGAGGGGGGACCTCATTGAAACTTACGGAATAGTGAAAGGCCTGGATCGAATGAACGTGGAGAGGATGTTTCCACCAGTGGGAGAGTCTAGGACCAGCGGCCATAGCCTCAGAATAAAAGGATGTATCTTCAGAAAGGAGATAAGTAGGATTTTATTTAGTCAAGTGGTGAATCTGTGGAATTCATTGCCATAAATGGCTGTGGAGACCGTCAATGGATATTTTTAATAGACAATAGACAATGTGATCATGGCTGATCATCCACAATCAGTACCCCGTTCCTGCCCTCTCCCCATACCCCCTGACTCCACTATCATTAAGAGCTCTTTCTAACTCTCTCTTGAAAGCATCCAGAGAATTGGCCTCCACTGACTTCTGAGGCAGAGAATTCCACAGATTTACAACTCTCTGAGTGAAAACGTTTTTCCTCATCTCCGTTCTAAATAGCCTACCCCTTATTCTTAAACTGTGGCCCCTGGTTCTGGACTCCCACAACATTGGGAACATGTTTCCTGCCTCGAGGGTGTCCAATCCCTTATTAATCTTATATGTTTCAATAAGATCCCCTCTCATCCTTCTAAATTCCAATGTATACAAGCCCAGTCGTTCCAGTGTTTCAACATACAACAGCCCTGCCATTCCGGGAATTAACCTAGTAAACCTACGCTGCACGCCCTCAATAGCAAGAATGTCCTTCCTCAAAATTTGGAGACCAAAACTGCACACAGTACTCCAGGTGTGGTCTCACTAGGTGCCTGTACAACTGCAGAAGGACCTCTTTGTTTCTATACTCAACTCCTCTTGTCATGAAGGCCAACATGCCATTAGCTTTCTTCACTGCCTGCTGTACTTGCATGCTTACTTTCAGTGACTGATGGACAAGGGCACCCAGATTTCTTTGTACTTCCCCTTTTCTTAACTTGACACCATTCAGATAACAATCTGCCTTCCTGTCCTTACCACCAAAGTGGATAATCTCACATTTATCCACATTCAACTGCATCTGCCATGCATCTGCCCACTCACACAACCTGTCCAAGTCACCCTGCATCCTCAGAGCATCCTCCTCACAGTTCACACTGCCACTCAGCCTTGTGTCATCTGAAAATTTGCTAATGTTACTTTTTATCCCTTCACCTAAGTCATTAATGTATATTGTAAATAGCTGCGGTCCCAGCACCGAGCCTTGCGGTACCCCACTAGTCACTGCCTGCCATTCTGAAAGGGACCCGTTAATCCCTACTCTTTGTTTCCTGTCTGCCAACCAATTTTCGATCCATGTCAGTACCCTACACCCAATACCATGTGCTCTAATTTTGCCCACTGATCTCCTATGTGGGACCTTATCAAAGGCTTTCTGAAAGTCGAGGTACACCACATCCACCGGCTCTCCCCTGTCAATTTTCCTAGTTACATCCTCAAAGAATTCCAGAAGATTAGTCAAGCATGATTTCCCCTTCGTAAATCCATCTGATTCGGAACGATCCTGTTACTGCTATCCAAATGTTCCGCAATTTCTTCTTTTATAATTGACTCCAGCATCTTTCCCACCACTGATCTCAGGCTAGCTGGTCTATAATTTCCCATTTTCTCTCTCCCTCCTTTCTTAAAAAGTGGGATAACATTGGCTACCCTTCAATCCACAGGAACTGATCCTGAATCTATAGAACATTGGAAAATGATCACCAATGCGTCCACGATTTCTAGAGCCATTTCCCTAATTACCCTGGGATGCAGACCATCAGGCCCATAAGGCAGAGATCGACTGATTCTTCTTGATTAGTAAGGATGACATGGATTAGGGGAAGAAGTCAGGTGATGGGGTTGAGAGGGAAAGATAGATCAGCCATGATTGAATGGCGCAGTAGTCTTTTTCGGCCGAATGGCCTAATTCTGTTCCTAGAACTTATGAATTTATGAACCAGGTTCCTGCTCAACTGTTGTCCAGAGTAATCTGAACATCTCTTCAGGAACGGCTCCCTGATCCTCCCATTATGATGAACTGCAAGAAGATCTCCTCTTTGCCAATTGGCAAAAAATGGTTTACCAAAGAAAGCAGGGAGATGAAGAGCTTCATTTTGAATGAAGTGGGCTGTAGTGATGTGGAACCCACCGCCTTAATAGGAGTGGTAGAAGCAGATTCAACAATAGCTTTCAACAGTGAATTAGATAAATACAGGACCACAGAGAAAGGAAAGGGGAATGGGACTATTTGAAAATGACATTGAACAAATCAAGAGGGTTACGATGGATCAAATAAATTCTTTGACATTGTGTTATTGACACAGCTGGCGTCCTGGTGCCTTTACAACAACCTGGAGCTCAATGCTCTTAAGACAGTGGAATTGATAGTAGACTTAGGAGAGCTCCCCCTCCCCACCCCCTATTCACCATCAACAGCACCACGGTCACATCTGTGGAGCCATTTAAGTTCCTTGGAACCATCATCTCCAGGGACCTTAAATGGGAGGCCACCATTGACTCCACAGTCAAAAAGGCCCAACAGAGGATGTACTTCCTGCAGCTGCTGAGAAAACACAATCCGCCACAGGCAATGATGGTCCAGTTTTATACTGCATCATGGAGTCTGCCCTCACTTTCTCCGTCATGGTCTGGTTTGGCTCGGCCACCAAGCACGAAATCCGGAGGCTGCAACGCATCGTTCGATCAGCCGAGAAGGTCCTTGGCTGCAACCTTCCCCCCATTGACGAACTGTACGCTGTAAGGGTCAGGAAGCGAGCGGGCAAGATCATCTCTGACCCCTCTCACCGTGGCCACAAACTATTTGAAGCACTTCCCTCTGGAAGGCGACTCCGGACTGTCAAAGCCGCCACAGCCAGACATAAAAACAGCTTTTTTCCACGAGCAGTAACTCTACTCAACAACCAAAAGTCTGTAGCCTCCTTTTGCTCTGGTATTTTATTTCATTCTTCACATGTTTAAACTATAATGTTTTATTCTTAATGTTTTATGTTTTATTCTTAATTGTTTACTGTACATCGTGTTGTTACTTGCGAGCAAAGCACCAAGGCAAATTCCTTGTATGTGTACATACTTGGCTAATAAAAATTTATTCAGATTCAAATTCCATAACATATTTGTTTATCAGAATATCATCATTTAAAAACTAAACCACATATATTAGCTCAATAGTGGAGAAGTCAGGCTGGGCACTTACTGCAGACTTGTGGTTTAATGCTAAGAACATATCATTTTAGATCCTGTTGTTTGATAATGTTTTAATCACAAATAGTTCTCTTTTCTCTTGGCTACAAGCAGCGCACCAATAAAACTTCAAAGCTTCTGTTTCATTGCAATTAAGAAACCAATGTTATCCATTGTTTTATTACTGAGATCAACAGGCTTTTCTATATTGCAACACTGTGCAGGGGTAGAGGATGAATGTTTTATGTATCTTTGAATCGTTTTCTCAGAACTTGGGATAGAATATTGTCTCCACAAAATGCAGACAATTATAGATGGTACCTAAATGGTTATGGGTTCTTAATCCATTTCATGTGTCATAAGGTAGGACAATTTACTTCACAAAGTAGACATGAATCTGTTCATCTCTTCTTTTCGTTCATATCTGCCTCTTGTCTTATCTCAGCATAATAATACTAGTACCACAAAATGGACAAAGATGGAAGGCTTTCTCTTTGGTTTGAAAGATGAACATGATCAAGAAATCTATGGGGAAGGAGGAGCTGGCAGTGGTGAAAGAGACACTAAATACAAGTAACATTTTTATTTGTTCTGGCTTATGTACAAACAGAAAATTAAAAGTAAAGCTGAGGGAAATAATGATCACAAGCATCCCCCCCCCCCCCCTAATAAAAAATAATAAAAAAAGTCAGGGAATCTTCTGGAATATTTTCAAAGGACGATTTAAATCAGATGAGAGAAGTACACGGAGACCTGGAAATGTCAATGTAAACTGAAAAATAAAACAATTTCAAAGCATCTTAAAAAAAATTGAGGGAGTGATAACAAAGGGTATAAAATTGTAGCGTCAATAAATTATAGCTGTGTATCTTAGTTCATGGATAACAAGTTTGGTCTCTCTTTCCTTCTACGTTACCTGTGTAACACACTCTTGGTAGACACAAAAAGCTGGAGTAACTCTGCATCTCTGGAGAGAAGGAATGGGTGACATTTCGGGTCGAGATGTCTCTTGGTATTCTTGGTTCAGACTCTTGGTATTCTTGTAGGGCCTCTTGTCTCACGTCTCTTTCAAGAGTGCTCTCCAATGCTTCCCTGGAGATTCACAGCAACAGAGGAGATGTTCCTGTTGTTGGTTTCCCATGAAGTCCCTTGCCCTCTTCTCTCTTTAGCATCCCACCAGATGTCAATGGTTGGAATGGAAAGCAAACCTGAGTGGATTTGTTGTGTTCAAAACTTGCCTTCCATACCCATTCCCTGATTTGAGTACACAGACTTGGAACCACAACCAAAACAATGGCTAAGAACCTTTTCATTTCTCTCGTTTCCCCCTCCCTGACTCTCAGTCTGAAGAAAGGTCTCAACCCAAAACATCACCTATTCCTTTTCTCCAGAAATGTTGTCAGACCCGCTGAGTTGGCTGTTTTTTGTAGCTTTTACAGTATAACAGCGATGAACTGATCCAATTATCGAAAAATTCTTAAATAATGCAAAATCCTAAACTATGTAATAATCTTGAACTTCTTTAATTCTGCTTATCCTGGTTTAAAACAAAACCTCTGCGTTAAAAGCAAACTTTTCTGTTTTTAAAAGAAATGTGTTTTTTTTTTCAGTAACAACATTCTTGTTCCTCTGAGTCCAGAAAAATCTCTGTGGGTAACCTCCGGACTGTAGATAGAGTACTACGTTATCTCCGGTAATGTAGATAGAGCTCTAGGGGCAGGTGGAATTAAGGGATGTGGGGAGAAGGCAGGCACAGGTTACTGATTGTAGATGATCACAATGAATGGCGGTGCTGGCTCGAAGGGCCAAATGGCCTCCTCCTGCACCTATTTTCTATGTTTCTATGTTTCCTCAGCGTGTGGTCCCAATTGCTGCAATGCTCAAATTCCAGGGAGTTGCTGAATATGTGCAATACCCTTGGTTTACGTTCAAGTTATGTGGGAGACCTGAGGCCTCCTGGTAGATACCGTTGATAACCACCAAACTGGATATCGCATTATTAGTTCGGAGACCACAATAGTATTATATGTCTTTCCCATTTTAATGGATTTTAAATAAAAAAATATGAGTTGTTACTATAAGAAAAACTGATTCAGAATGGGCTTTTGCCCTGTACAAGATTAAGACGATTAAAACAATGTTACAACAAAAAGGATTAAAATGGTACTCTGCCTAAAAGACCTTGAGGTAACACGGTGTTGTGCCATGGTATGAGAAGCAAAGTGTTATCACAATGCAAGGCCAGAGTGATAAACATGATAGAATAGGGCTACCAGACTGCATACGTACAAAGACAGCTGAATTAGATCGTAAGGTGGAGTAGGATTTAGAGGGGATCTCAGCTTAGACAGAGAGGGAGGTAAAGGATCATAGATAACATTAGGGGAGGGAAGCAGAGGTTCAGGCCAGAGTCTGTGGCTGGAATCGGCTGATCGAGGATCGGAGTCCGGTAGAGGGGCAACTGGAGGGTATAGTGAGTGATACAAGGGGGGGTGTTGTGCTTGATCATTGGCAGGAGCGGGAGATGGAGGGAGTGAAGATTGTAAACTACTTAAAGGTGAACCTATGTGAAGAGGATGGATGCCTCTGATATCGTGGGGGGGGGGGGGATGAGATGGGGTCAGGCTTACACCAATGTGCGCAGAAGCCTGTTTCAGTCTGAGAGTCTTGCACCCTAAGTGTGGTTCATGGTTGGATGATGTTGCAACAGTAAGGTCAGAGCGCATGTTTCATGCCACATTCCCTCCGGCTCGTGTGAGTGCGGATCACCCAGAATAAAATCTGGAAGTGTGCTCATGGCACACAAGGAAGCAATTAGGTTCTTGATAAAATCACGTCTTGAGGCCTGTAAAACTGTTGCGTTTTACACAAAGTTTTGGTTTGGTTCATTATTATTGTCACGTTTATCCCTACTCACAGGTGACTATTTGCGTGCTAGCCACAGAAGCAGATCTACAAACTCACATGGCAATCACTCCACACTCTTAAATCTGTATTCCGACAGCACCAATTCCTACTTTAACTATGATACACTGTAAATGGATTGATTGTAATCATGCATTGTCTTTCTGCTGGCTGGTTAGCATGCAACAAAAAGCTTTTCACTGCACCTCAGTACACGTGACAATAAACTAAACTGAAACTGAGCTTTGTTTGCATGCTGAAATTTGAATTAAAACACCACTGGCCTACTGAAGCGTTTTATAGTTCTTGAATCTGCAGCTCCTAACTGGAGAATGTCAGAAGTGGTATTGTACACCAGAAGCAAAACACCATAAATTTACCAGAGCACTCCATTAATGTTCTACTGTCTTCGTTTTAGTTTGAAGGACTTGGGGAAAAGCTGCTGCATTGGAACATACAACAGTACAGCACTGGAATGGGCTCTTCGGCCCACAATGTTTCTGCTGAACATGATGCCAAGTTAAACTAATCTCATTTACCCATGGTCCATATCCATCTATTCCCTGCATTTCCATGTGCATTTCCATGGCCTATCTAAAAGCCTCTTAAATAGCCTCTTATAAATAGCCTGTTAATAGAGACGGCTGTGGAGGCCAAGTCAATGAATATTTTTAAGGCAGAGATTGACAGATTCTTGATTAGTAAGGGTGTCAGGGGTTATGGGGTGAAGAGTGGATAAGGGAGAACTAGTCGATGTGTTGTATCTGGACTTTCAGAAGGCCTTCGACAAGGTCCCACATAGGAGATTGGTGTACAAACTTAAAGCACACGGTATTGAGGGTTCAGTGTTGAGGTGGATAGAAAATTGGTTGGCGGACAGGAAGCAAAGAGTAGGAATAAACGGGTCCTTTTCGGAATGGCAGGCAGTGACTAGTGGGGTACCGCAAGGCTCAGTGCTGGGACGAGGGAATTGAATGCAACATCTCTAAGTTTGCGGATGACACGAAGCTGGGTGGCAGTGTTAGCTGCGAGGAGGATGCTAGGAGGCTGCAGAGTGACTTGGATAGATTAGGCGAGTGGGCAAATGCATGGCAGATGCAATATAATGTGGATAAATGTGAGGTTATCCACTTTGGTGGCAAGAACAGGAAAGCAGAATGGTGACCGATTAGGAGAAGGAGAGATGCAACGTGACCTGGGTGTCATGGTGCACCAGTCATTGAAAGCAAGCGTACAGGTGCAGCAGGCAATGAAGAAAGCGAATGGTATGTTGGCATTCATAGTAAGAGGATTTGAGTTTAGGAGCAGGGAGGTTCTACTGCAGTTGTACAGGGCCTTGGTGAGACTGCACCTGGAGTATTGTGTGCAGTTTTGGTCTCCTAATCTGAGGAAAGACGTTCTTGCCTTAGAGGGAGTACAGAGGTTCACCAGATTGATCCCTAGGATGGCGGGACTTTCATATGAAGAAAGACTGGATAGACTAGGCTTGTACTCGCTGGAATTTAGAAGACTGAGGGGGGATCTTATAGAAACATATAAAATTCTTAAGGGGTTGGAGAGGCTAGATGCGGGAAGATTGTTCCCGATGTTGGGGGAGTCCAGAACCAGGGGTCACAGCTTAAGGATAAGGGGGAAGTCTTTTAGGACCGAGATGAGAAAACATTTCTTCACACAGAGAGTGGTGAGTCTGTGGAATTCTCTGCCACAGAAGGTAGTTGAGGCCAGTTCATTGGCTATATTTAAGAGGGAGTTAGATGTGACCCTTGTGGCTAAAGGGATCAGGGGGTATGGAGAGAAGGCAGGTACAGATTACTGAGCTGGATGATCAGCCATGATCATATTGAATGGCGGTGCAGGCTCGAAGGGCCGAATGGCCTACTCCTGCACCTATTTTCTATGTTTCTATGTTTCTATGAAGGCAGGAGAATGGGGTTGAGAGGGATAGACCAGCCATGATTGAATGGCAGAATAGACTTAATGGGCCAAATGGCCTAATTCTGCTCTTAGAACTTATGAAATGCCGCTATCATATTTTGCCTTCACCACCACCCTTTGCACTGCAGATTTCATTTTTCTTTTTATTAATTTATTGGATTTTTAAAATTATTGTATTTATCTGTGTGTATTGTATTTATGGATTGGTAAGATTTTTTTTTTACATTAATTTATTGGAGTTTATTTTGATCATTGTATTTATCTGTATGTATTGCGTTTATGGGTTGGTAAGTTGCTGCAAGTAACGATTGAATTGTTCCATTATTGGTACATATGATAATTAAACATCTTGACTTTTGAAATAGGTGGTGTGCCTTAATTCTGCAGGATTTCAGTTGCAAGTGCCTTGAAATTCAGTGCTTGGATGCACCAGGCATTGGGAATTAGCAATTATGACAACAGAAAATGTGCTTTTTTTCCATCTGAGTCTTCCACATGTGCCTTGTTCATTGCCCTGGCATCCAATGGCACGTAAAGCGTATCCAGAAGCTATTAGTGCATGTTGTGGTTTGCCAGTATGTGGCCTCAAGGTGGCGCACGTTAGTCATCCATAAACAAGGCTTCACAACCACCTTGAGGTCCAGTCTTAGCATGAAGACCTGTCGGACAAAGGCCTCACCTGTGGAGCCTCGTTCAGCTGGTAACCAGGCTTCAGGCAACTCAAGTCAAAACCAGAAAATGGTGTAAACACAGCCAATCCCTGCAGAAAGCGAAACAGACAATGTTTCGGGTCGGTTCTCTGCTTTGCTTTCTGCAGATGCTGCCTGATCTGCTGAACGTTTCCGGTGTTTTCTGATTTTATTTCAGATTTCCAGCATCTGAGATTTTTAAAAATTATTTTCAGCAGCTTTGGAGAACCTCCTTGTGCCTGCCGCACTCTCTCTTGATCAGGACTCCAACTCTCCCCTGTCAGCAGCCCATGACTCCCGCTAAGCTTGAGCAGAGTTCAAGTGCTCCCCATCCACTACATTGCTCCCACAAACCTTCCTCAACATCTACCTGTTTTTGTTCAGTTACTTTGCCATTGCAAACGTCAACAGCAGAAAGGCCTTTGAAAATGTCTATCATTGGACGGCCACAGTGGTGCAGCGGTAGAGTTGCCTTTCAGCGCTTGCAGCGCCGGAGACCCGGGTTCGATCCCGACTATGGGTGCTGTCTGTATGGAGTTTGTACGTTCTCCCCGTGACCACGTGGGCTTTCTCTAAATTCGTCAGTTTCCTCCCACACTCCAAAGTTGTGCAGGTTTGTAGGTTAATTGGCTTGGTATAAATGTAAATTGTCCCTAGTGTGTGTAGGATAGTGTTAATGTGCAGGGATCTCTGGCTGGTGCAGACTCGGTGGGCCGAAGGGCCTGTTCCCGCGCTGTACCTCTAAAACTACAACTAAAACCTCTTCTCTAGACCGTTGAGCCTGTTGCTCAACTCACTCTAGGATCTTGCAAGCAAAGAATGTTATACGAGTGGGTCCTTGAAAGAAATATAGTTGGTATGTTACATGCTGCTGAAGGGCTTCTAGGCCTGTCCATTTTGTCTGACTGTTGGATGCCTAGCTTGAAGATTTTTTCAAATTTTTCATACAGTGAGGGAGACCAGGGTTATGTTTACTCCAGTGGCATCATTGTACTGCACCCGACACTGCCACATTACCCAGAGCTAAAAGCAAACTCAAGGGTGAACTCTCACTTTTCTCCATGAATATCTCTCACCAACAAGTTCAAGATGCGAACAGCAAACTGTATCTGTGTTGTGTGAGATTCACAGCTGTGGTAAAATGTAAACTCAAAACATCAACTGCTGGAATAGTCAGCAGGTCAGGCAGCATCAGTGGAGAGAAACAGGGTAAATGTTTAAGGATAATCTCCCTTCAGTAGAATGGTTCAGACTCGTGCCATTGACCTTGATCATTAACTGTGTTTTTCTCTGTACACATGTTGCCTGACCTGCTAAGTAGTTCCAACATTTTCTGTTTTTTTTATTTTGGATTTCCAGCATCATAAGTTGTAGGAGTAGAATAAGGCCATTCGGCCCTTCAAATCTACTCCGCCATTCAATCATGGCAGATCTATCTCAACCCAATTCTCCTGCCTTCTCTCCATAATCCCTGATCGAGAACTAATCAAGAATCTATCCATCTCCACACCAGTCTGAAGAAGAGTGTCGACCCGAAATGTCACCCGTTCTTTCTCTCCAGAGATGGTGCCTGTCCCGCTGAGTTTTTGTGTCTATCCACATTTTAAAATATCACTGCGGTAAAATATGTTCCCTTTTCCCTTTTCCCTTTTGAATCTTTCTTCCTCTGGTGAAATCAGTGTATGTGCTGTGGGAGGAGGTGGGTGAGTCTCTCTTGGTGATTAACTCTTCACACACTAGTTTATTACTACCTAATAAATCAGTGTGTGAAGAGTTAACTTCCGAGGTTTTGTGCAGAATCCTTATTGTATCTGCAAGCTCAAATAATCAGTCTGCCATATTTTCCTTGAAGTGCAAATTACTTTATCTACACAGTAACGTTCTCAATTTTCAATTAATCATCCTACAGTAATGGCAGTTTTTGTTACCATTAGAGCCCTAAAATATTGCTGAAGATGGTCTTGTTATCTCCCTAGGGTAGCTGAGGATCTATTCACCCTATTCAATCTATATGAGGTGCACAGGGACAGATGTTATGGTGCAACAGGGAGTCTCCAAGGGGCGCTTTCAGTTTCAGTTTAGTTTATTGTCACGTGTACCGAGGTACAGTGAAAAGCATTTGTTGCGTGCGAACCAGCCTAACATTGGACTTCAGCAAAGGAGAGACCCTCAATTGGAACGAATGACAGGTTCCTTGGCTGGAGTGCTCTGTGACTGGCAGCTTTGCGGGGAGGGTCTCTATCACACAAGCACTACTGGGAAGACTGAGGAGCATCAGTGCAGGTAGAGAGAATGGGCAGCCTATACACAAGGGCTGAAAAACCCACGCCGGTCCGGCAGATTGTAATCTTGTGAAGAATTACAATTCTTCACTTGTGAAGTCACTTGTGGTGGGGAGGGGGAGCAGTACGGTGGCAAATCTGGTGTTAAAGAGTCACATAGCACAGAAACAGGCCCTTCGATCCATCATATCTGGGCTGACCATCGGGTGCATATCAATGGAGACACAAGAAACTGCAGATGCTGGAATCTTGAGCAAAACACAAGGTGCTGAGCAACTCAGCGGGTCAGATGGCGTATGGGTAGGGAACGGATAGGCGATGTTTCAGATGTAAAAGGACCCTTCTTTAGTCTGAAGGGTCTCGATCTGAAACATTGCCTATCCATTCTCTCTACAGCTACTGCCTGACCCACCAAGTTACTCCATTACTTTGTTCTTTGCTCAAGTACCCATCTGTGGTAATCCTATTCACCAGCACCAGTCACTTTTTACTCGCAGGAGAGTCACAAACAAGGGAACATAGTTATAAAATAAGGGGCCTGTCATTTAAAAATGAGTTGTGCAGATATGCCTCCTCTTCGAGGGGCATGAACTTGTGGAATTTTCAGCACCAGAAGGTGGTTGAGGCGAGATCATTAGATAGATTCAAGGTGAAGAAGTTTAAGATCAAGGAGTTGAGGGTTAAGAAGAACTGGCACATAGGAGGGGTTGAGACCAGAATGGATACTGAATGGCAGAGCAGGCTTGAGGGGACTGGTGGCCCATTGCTGCTCCTATTTCCTTGTGTTCCTGTGTGGTTGGCTATGCTTTGATGCTTCAAGTGCTCACCTTCTCAGTGGTACATTTCAACCACCCACTGGGTGAAGGAATTTACCTCACATCCCTGGAACTCTCATCCCTAAACCTACGCCCTTTGGTTTTTAACCTCTGTTATGGACAAACCTCCTCACAATCCATCCTATGTCCTTCATAATTTTGTATTTTTCTATCAGGCCCCTTTCACATTCACAAAAGCAACCTTTCCAATTTCTCCACCAATTTGAAACGTTCCATCCTAGACAACAGCCAGATAAATCTCCGCTGTACTCTCTCCAATGGTGAGGTGTTGGTTGGGAGGGTGATCAGGGAGTGGTAGACCGAAAGACATGACGGGGCAGGTTAGGGAGGAATCAGAAGTGCTTGCGGGAGGATCATTTGGAGGGTTTGCTGAGCCAAATATGTAACCTGTGCATCATCTGCTCATCCTACAAGTTGCACAAAATGAACTTTGCATTGTTCTCGATAATAAGCATCAGGTTCAAACCAGAAGGTTAAGTTAATGATTGAATTATAGAGTATTGCATGGGTCTTTATTAATTTGACATGACCTGGTGGAAAAAGACTGTGTTGCAGTGACTAGGTTTGGACATTACACTGTCCTGCTGGAAGCAGGGAGATAGTAAACCGTGCCACTTGAGAATGCAGCAATTGGTCCTCAGGGAGTTAAATAGGTGTAGATAAAGAAGTGGCTATCATTGACTATCAAGCAATAAGAAAATATTGACATAATTCTTATGTGAAAGAAATCACGTAAAATAAAGCAAAAAAAAAGCAAATAAATTGAAATAATTGAAACAGGAGGGGCACAGAGAGAGGGGGATTTTGTTAATTAGATGCTGAGGTGCCATATTCCGTCTTGTTTGTGCCTTGTACCATTATGAGGTTTCCCAAGGAGATGTGATCTATCATGACATCAAATTCGTGCCATAGGGTAGAGTTTGACTAAGTGTTGGAGGGAACACTGAATCCCTTGGGGACCGATGACCTTCCCAAGGCAAAACTAACAAGAACTGTGTTATTAGCAAAGAGGAACATACTTCAAATGCTGGGGCTTGTCTGAACCCTCCTGTCTTTAAATGGCAATTCATCGCGTGTGATTCTGAAGCTTATAAAGAATGACAAAAGGAGTCTGATGCCCAAATTGCAGGATGAGATGATGATGGGCAATAGCAGAATGAACTATCAGAATCTGCATAAAACATACAGGCAAAAGACAGCAAAATTGCAGGGAAAATAAATCATCCATGCTTACCCTAAAATGGACACCAGAATTTTGGATTGTCATCCTCTGATACAAGTATGTTTTGTGTGAACAGATTAGTCTTGATTATATTTATTTTAAAATAAAACAGATATTTTTAAAGGCGATCTGTCATCAGTAAAATGTTTGGGGAGGAGGAAAGACACATAAGTTGCAAATTATTTTTGTTTTATGTGGTAAGCAGGTGATCAAAATGAAATACTATTTATATCATTACATTTTTCATTTGCAAATTAAGAAGCCTCAATTTATTTTTTTAAATTGTAACTTATCACATTCTTGATAAGTCAGGGAAATAATTCCCTGATAAGTCAGGGAAACAAATTCAGGGCTGGCACGACATGAATAGTTCTGAATCAGAAAATACATTTTTTATTTCAATATTTCCCCCTCCCCAGTGTAAAAGCAGTGTTGGAGATCAGCAGGGTTTTTAAAAAAAACTGCCTGAATTTCATTTCTATTGATTCAAGGTAGTTTCTGTAATAGCTGCCAACTTTCAGTATGGAAAGTTGAAAATTCGCCTACTTCTAATACCTGTCAGTGGAAAAAAATCATATAGGAAGGTAAGATGGCAAAGCTATCAATTACATACCGAAGAAACAATTTCCACTCATTAGAATATTCTTCCCCTATCACAGCTTCATAAACAATGTAATATTATTTACCTCTCAAATGCAGACACAAATTAAATTGCACTAATTAAAATTCGGTTAAATGCCAATTGACAGGTTCTATCCTTCATCAGGACATACATTTTGTCTTTCTGGGATGCACGAGCTTCTGCCTTCGAGCACAGGGCACAACATGAAATTTAAATACTCCTTCCTCCAACTTACTGATAAGAATAGATCTTGGCTTGAGGATCTGCTTATCAACAAAGCTAGTACTTTACCAGCACTAAAACAGGGCCTTTCTAAAACCTTCTGTGATGTGACAGAAAATTGAAACAACAAATCAACAAATAAGAAGTATAAGTGCAATTAAGACTTAATTGCCTGGATTGGATTCCTGGAGCTGGAGAATTAATTTTGCACATATTGTGTATGATAATCAACGGAGGATTTTTTTTTTACAATTGAATTAGCGTGCATGTCACTATTGGTTGCCTCCTTCCCCGTGAATAGTGCAATGACATGAATAATTAAGTGTAGCAGTCCAATTCCAAGCGAGTGTTAAAACTCAGGTAGACACAAAACGCTGGAGTAACTCAGCGGGACAGGCAACATCTCTGGAGAGATGGAATGGGATCTATCATGACATCAAATTCTTGCCATAGGGTAGTGTTAAAACTCAAGGCACCGTCGGTGTGAAATTTACTCGAGTTCATAATATTAAAACCAGGCCGCTTCAACTCAGATGTCTGATATTCTCGCTTGTGATCAGAGCTCAGGAGAACCTCTACCCGTTGCATGTTAATCACGTTTACTGAGTACATTTCGAGGCTCAGCCTTGGTGCTGAAACAGCAGGAGTGTGCTTCAACCAGGAGGTTGGAGACCAAAGCAAGGCCAGTGGGGCTCATTAACATTTTACTATAGCTGCCTGCATTTGTTGCATCTCCACAGGCAGGCTGCTCAATTCGAGGTGCATCTTCGAGCAGGTCAAAGCTGAGTCACTTTTCCCACCAGCCTCCCACCCGCCTGATGGTTCAAAGCTAAGTACAGATGGTGCTGGGGTGGTGATTGGGGTGGTGGGGTCGTAGAAGGTGATTAATGAGGTGATTGCACATTTGTTCATTCAGCCTCCACAGAAAGATCTTTGTGAACCATTTTGTAATCGGTAGCTACAGTTATTACAGTAATTGGCACTGAATATCTTGGGGGTTGGTTAACATAGGTATCAATTTCCTCATCGCTTGTTTTATGTGACAACAGCAATGATTGAAAAATAGTCTGATTTGGCACAGTGGCACAGTGGTAGAGTTGCTGCCTCACAGCGCCAGAGACCTGGGTTCGATCCTGACTACGGGTGCTGTCTGTATGGAGTTTGTACGTTCTCCCTGTGACCTGCGTGGGTTTTCTCTGGGATCTCCGGTTTCCTCTGACACTCCAAAGACATACAGGTTTGTAGGCTAATTGGCTTGGTATAATTGTACATTGTTCCTAGTGCGTGTACGATAGTGTACGTGTACGGGGATCTCCTGGCCGACGCGGACTTGGTAGGCCGAAGGGCCTGTTTCCGCGATTTATCTCCAAACTAAACAAATAAACAAAACAATTTGGATGACCATTTCACAGGCATTTCTGAGCCTTGGAAATCGGTCCTGGCATTGATTTATGTTGTGCCCATTTTTACCCAATGTTTGCATTTTCCCCCAACCAGATTCACCCGATGCACAACACTTCGCAATTGCTCCCCTTCTGAAATTCGGTTCCATTGACTTCAGCCAAAAAAAACACGTCTTCTACTGATAACTCCCAGTTTTGATGAAAGGTCATCGACCTGAAACGTGAACTCATTTTCACTCTCTACCGACACTGCCTGCCCTACTGGATATTTCCAGCAGTTTCTGTTTTTTTCTCCATATGTACTCCACTGCCACTTTCAAGGATTTATAAGCAAAACGTTTTTACGACACAAATTCCATTCCTCACCCTATGTGTTCTTACAGTCTACTATGTGATCAGCCATGATCACAGTGAATGGCGGTGCTGGCTCGAAGAGCCGAATGGCCTACTCCTGCACCTATTGTCTATTGTCATACTATTGCACACTGTATCCTCCCACGCCAGCTGTTGATGCTGAGGTAGGGAAAGCACTGGTGAGGCACTGTGACAGGACAGTATTAAGCCAGGAAGTGTACACACATGTGTAAGAAAGGAACTGCAGTTGCTGGTTTAAAACGAATATAGACACAAAGTGCTGGAATAGCACTTTGCTGGTTTAAAACGAATATAGACACAAACTGCTGGAGTAGCAGCGGGACATGCAGCATCTTTGGAGAGAAGGAATGGGTGACGTTTCAGGTCGAGACCCTTCTTCCGACTCAAGAAGTGTCTCGACCAGAAAAACGTCGCCCATTCCTTCTCTCCAGAGATGGCGCCTGTTACTCCAGCATTTTGTGTCAATCTTAAGCGTACACACATGACGCCCTGCATGTGAACCATAGTCCCCAGCCTTTAAATATAAGTTTTGACCTTTCCTGAAATGCAATAGCATTATGTAGGTCATTGTGTCACGTGTCTGATTTGAGACACATGTCTAACACTTGGTAATGCTACACACTCCGCAGTGTTCTCTGACTGAAGAATTATCTCTCGAATCTCAAGGAGAAAATTGTAACACAATCTCTCTCTTTACGATCTTCCAATTCTCCTAAGCAATGCCCCTCTCTTTCAGTTGAATTGTAAACCTCACCGCTGTCCCATTCTCCCGCCATCCCCATAAATTAGTCATTTTTGCATCACAGTTTTGCGTGACACTTTTTGACATGATGAATTTTCTGCTTGAAGTTTTACAATTTACTTTGAATGATCCCAATCAGCATTTTGGTAATAAATTACGCTTGTCACTTTCCTGAACATATTTAATGCCCATATCGATCACTACAAAGTTCAGAGAGTAAGGCTTCATTACCTACATTCCTGGAGTAATCCAGGTCTGGGTGCTAAACTGTGTTCATATCAATCTCTGTTGAGCTACATTCCACAACAGCATCTGAGAAGAATTAATGGCACCATTATTACAGCCTAGTAGGGAATAGAATGAACAAATAACAACTTTTCATTCATAGAGGACTTGTTTTAAAAGCTGTGCTCTCCAGCAAGTCTAACAGGAAGCAGTAAATTATTGATTAAAAGATCAACTCCTTGGATGACGGAATGTGGGTACGAAAGGGCGAATCTAACTCTAAACGTGGAAGTTGGAATTATCTGCATTGCTGCAACAAGGTTTTGTTTTCCAAGGCTCGGATTGTCGCAGGGGTGGGTGAGGAGAGAGTCCCGCTGAACAGCTGTTTGATCCACAGCACACCTGACATCCCGAGGTGCTGCCAATGGATGTCAAGAGTTGAAAGTGTTCGTTTCCACTACCATCAACATCCCACCCAATCTTAAAAGTGCAAATACACATTAAAATTTAAAAAAAATGATGGCTGAAATCAAAATCTCTTCAATGACTTGATAGAAATGCTCAAGTGGAAAATTCCAAACTCGTGCACCATTTTGTAAATGATTTAATTCTTCCCCAAAATGTCAGCAAATGCCTTAATTTGCAACAGTTAGGGATATACATTTACGAGTTGTTTATTTATGTAAAGTGGTTTCATCTCAAGGAATAATTGAGCATTTCCCATATTTTAGACATTGTGGAACTGTTTGCAAAAACAAAACCCCTAACTGTGGGTCTCACTTTATTGTATCTCTTACATTTTAAATTAACACAGTAGAAAGGAGAGAAAAAAAATAATAGAATTCATGCTGTTCTGTGTGAGTAAAAGTTGACACTAGCTAATGTGATAAATAAACTAAACTGTAAATTATTTTTCACTTACTGTTCCTTAATTACAGCTAATTACGTGATTGTGAACCTTGTAAGTTTGGCAGTATTATGTATTTAAGTAGCGTGTCTTAGCTCCATCTGTTGAGAAATGTTACTTCAGAGAACAGCACGGTCTCACAGTCAGATTCAGTGAAAATGAAATTCTAACAACGTATTATGGGGAAAATGAGTAAATAACCTGTCGACAACCTGTCATTATGGGAAAGTCTGGAGACTGTCATTAACCCTGCAGAATATTATGAGTCTCTCTCTCTTATTGTCTCTTATGCGCCGAGAAAAGGCAATGTAAGCTAATGTATGTGTGTTTGTATGTCTTTGCTGCATTAGTGAGAGGATGAAATGCCTTCGCTTTGACAGGATGGCTCAGCTTCACCTATTTTGGGAGCACAGTTTCTTGCTGAGTCCACATTTAATTGTTCTGTTTGGTTTGTTGTACGGATTGAGGTTCCTATGCAGTTAGCTCTCTCGCTCCCTGGCTAACACTCACAGACCCCTGCTGGATAATATGTATAATGTACCCATCCGAGAACAAAATACTGTATTCCATAGGCCCATTTTTAAAATTTCTGTATCAAATTTGATTATTTAATCTGTCTCAAACACATGTGTGAAAAAAGGCTTGAATAATTTTAGATCTTACTTAGCAGTCCTTCACTAGGAATAATTTATTCTGGAATAAAAACCAGAACTACTTTTTATGCTCTGCCAAATTCTCAGGTTGCCTTGGGCAAAACTGTGAAAATAATTAAATAATTTGCCAAGGTGCTTGTTTAGATTTCTACGTTTATAACCTATTTGCTAACATAATTACATTAATAGAGACACAACCTAAAACCCTTGGCCCTGGGAGGAGCTGAATTTCAGAGCTTACCTGATCACCCCCACCAAAGCCACATTTCAACACCTTCAAAATCTAGTTGTCTGTCATTGGGCAATGTTTAATCCATGGGCCACAAAACAGCAAGTTAAAAGTAGAAATATTACTGGTGTTATACCAGCTCGTGGGTTTCTGGATGTTCATTAACATGGCTTTGTACATTCTACTGAGAGATGGGAGATTTGGCATTGCAAACCAAGATATAAGAAGTTATTAAATGTGCTCACTATAATAGCTCACTGTTTAACAGTTGTGGTAATAAGTTGCTCGTAATCCTATGCTTTATAATTATTGACAATCCAAGGTTTTTGCTAATTGTTCCTATTTCTTCACGTTTTTTTTAACTGCAACTTGAATGTGCCTTTGAAACCACACTGTACTACATGTTCTCAGCAAAACGGTTGACCTTTAGACTTTGTAAAGATACAGCGCAGAAACAGGCCCTTCGGTCCACAGTGCCCGTGCCGACCAGCGATCACCCCGTACACTAGCACTATCCTACACAATGGGGACAATTTACAATTTTTACCGAAGCCCAATTAACCTAAAAACCTGTACGTCTTTGGAGTGTGGGAGGAAACCGGAGCACCAGGGGGAAAACCCACGCGGTCACAGGGAGAATGTACAAACTCCATGCAGACAGCACCTGTAGTCAGGATTGAACCTGGGTCTCTGGCGCTCTAAGGCAGCAACACTACCACCGTGCCACACTCTATATATATGCATTTGTATGACCTACATATTCTTTGCTGCCAAGAAGGGCAGATGATACTGGAGCTGTGCAATGGGTTAACACATGCCTTGTGCGAGGACTTGCTAATGCAGAATTTTATTGCGAGTGAGGATCTCGGCATTATATACCAAGTGATAGGAAGTAGATTGATTACACAGAGTGGAGTCTGGGTGTGAGGTTATTGATTAGGTGAACTGGTGGGACATTTGAGAGCTATCTGCTGATGCTCCAACCCCTGAATGAGGCCCAAGTTTACAAACTGTTACCACTACGATGATCCTCCGATTAGTATCAATCCTTCCAATTGCCACCAACAGCGCCTCACATTCTTGGTAGAACATCTGACCACTATCCCACTTCCCACTGATATCCCGGACTTGGCCTCCGTCCCGGTTGACTCTCTTTCTTTGTGTTCTGCATTAGAGTTAGGCATGGTAGACACAAAATGCTGGAGTAACTCAGCGGGACAGGCAACATCTCTGGAGAGAAGGAATGGTTGATGTTCCGAGTCGAGACCCTTCTTCAGACTGTTAGAGTTAGACATCACGTTTAACAGCAAAGCTGGTTGTTTGTTCGCTGAGCAATAACCATATAGCATTCCTACATCAGCACATCACAAATTCTTGACTGATTTGCTTTAACTTAATTTAATACTGTAAGCTTGGTCTCCATAGTTTTCCTTGGACATGAACTTGGAGTGGAGTCTCTGTCAAGAACTCCCACCAGGGGTATCGTTTCCTTTTCACATCTGCCAGTCCTTCTTCATAATAGAGATTGTTCCATTTCCTCGATGTACTCTTATGTTTTCTTTCCAAAGCTAATTCTTTGTATTTATTCCTCGTTGCCTTTGTTATCTGTTTTTCTTTTAGTTTTATTGTACTCATTCCCTTCTGCTTTCCTCAAGTGTTTTCCTTCTCTTGGGTGCTGTGTGTTCTGCAGTTTTATCCACGATATCTCTTAGCTTAGATTTGCTCAGCAGCACATTGTATGCATATTATTACAACCAGCGTGCTCTAACTGTAATTACATTTCTGGCATGTGGAGGTTTTAATCTTTACATTTTATTTTTGCTACATTTAAAATCAATTGAGCCTTCAAAATCAATAGCAAAAAGGCTATTGAGCATTGTTTATACTGAGTTAAATTTTCCAGTCAATTGCTAGGCAAATAAATAGTCATAGAGTCTAGTCAGAGAACGTGAAAACAGGCCCATCGGCCCAAGTTGTCCACACCGGCCAACATGTCACAGCTACACTAGTCCCACTTGCCTGGGTTTGGCCCATATCTCTCTAAACCTGTCCTATCCATGTACCCGTGCGATCGATTCTTAAATGTTGCGTTAGTCCCTGCCTTAACTACTTCCTCTGGGAGCTCATTCTATATACACACCAACATTTGTGTGAAAAACTTACCCCTCAGATTCCTATTAAATCTTATCCCCTGCACCTTAAACCTATGCCCTCTGGTCCTCGATTCCCCTACTCTGGGCAGGAGACTCTGTGCATCTACCTGATCTATTCCTCTCATGATCCTCTACACCTCTATAAGATCACCCCTCACCCTCCAGTGCTCCAAGGAATAGAGTCCCAGCCGACTCAACCTTTCCATATAGCTCAGACCCTCAAGTCCTGGCAACATCTTTTAGATAATTAGATATTTAGTAACACGTTGGGGTTCTCACTAAAAATAAAAGGTGAGATGAAGAAACAAGAGAATGCCGATATTGGAATCTGGAGAAAGAAGCAAACTGTGTGAGGAACTCAGCAGGTCGAGAAGCATTTATGGGGGCAAATAAATTGTTGATATTCGGGTCAAGATCCTGCATCAGCCGCACTTTTCAGGATGTTACTTTCAACATCCCTGATTTTCAATTTTCTTTCTAAATACTGCAACAAGTCTATCAATACAGCATGACTGAGAAAACAGTGAAGCGCAATTTCCGGCTTCAAAAGACAGGGGGCCACCTTACACACACTCACATTAAGACCAATTGGACCATACAGATACGAAGACAGATTAGCTTATTGTGATATACACCAGAGCGCAATTAAATTCCTTGTTGATATGAAGCTTAGAGAGTAAACAGTCTACATACAGTAATGATAAATACAACAATAAATGCAACCAGTATAAAAATGAGCAGAATGCTGCAAAATTATAGTGCAAAGTCCTAGTAGTGTAAAATAATATTAAAGTACAATAACAGAATAACCAATGAGGTACCCGAATATCAACAAGGAATTTAATTGCGCTCTGGTGTATATCACAATAAGCTAATCTGTCTTCGTATCTGTATGGTCCAATTGGTCTTAATGTGAGGATCTTGACCCGAATATCAACAATTTATTTGCCCCCATAAATGCTTCTCATGGTATGAAAGAGATGCTTGGTTTGGAAGATAAACACAAAATGTTGGAGTAACTCAGCGGAACAGGCAGCATCTCTGGAGAGAAGGAATGGGTGACGTTTCTGGTCGAGACCCTTCTTCAGTCTGCCTGAATAAGGCTGTTTTGCCAGCTGAATTCCTCAAGTATTGTGATTTTTGGAATTGGTAGAGCTTGGGTGAGAAGTGTAAATAGCTCTGAAGCATTAATCTTTCGTTCTACAACTGGGATTTTCTCTGGTCCCATAGATGTTGCTCTCGATTTCTTGACAGCGCTGGGAATAAATCAAAAGGAATGAAGACTGGCTTCTCTGATGGTGAGTATCTTAGGAGGAAGCCGAGATGAATCATCCACTTGGCACTTCTGCCTGAACACGCAGAAAGCAGGTAGACTAGTGGGAAGCATGTTACTGCAGAAAGTTGGTTGATAACTAAAATCAAGGCACAACATATATTTGTCCAAGTACCAAAGCACAATAATAGGAATGAAACTCTATTTTTGGCAACCATCCATTCTCTTCTATATTTTGAGGTGGGACCAGCGCATATAACAGGATTGTATCAGTGTTATAGTATTGTTAAAGTTGCATCAGGTTACTTCACATAACGTGCTGAAAGAACCTGCTCTGGTTTCATGAAAAGTTTTCCTACAATGATAAATCGAGTAGGTACCATGTCACAGAAAGTGAGTGTTAATGTGTAGGATGGAACTGCGGATGCTGGTTTACACCCAAGATAGACACAAAATGCTGGAGTAACTCAGCGGGACAGCAGCATCTCTGGAGAGAAAGAACGGGTGACATTTTGCGTTGAGACTATGCATTCATTAGGGTTCGAGGGTCTTGACCCAAAACGACACCCATTCCTTCTCTCCAGAGATGCTACCTGTCTCACTGAGTGTTAATAGTCCTTGGCCTGGAAACTCTGTGCGGTACCATAATATCATTGTGTGTTACATGAGTGAAATCGATCAGGATCCCAATCTACTGTGTAAGCCAGTAGAACCTTCTGGATTCTTGATCCATGTTCTCTATGCATAAATGTATGGAAAGCATATGGGCATGCACAATAATGTGAAGCAACATGAAAAGCTCATTTTGACATTTCTTCTGCAAAACTGTAATGTGCAACTCGCTTCGGACACAGGCCTTAATTGAAGGGATATTTAATAGGCCTATCCTCACAAGACTCACTGCACTGTCATATCATATCATATCATATCATATATATACAGCCGGAAACAGGCCTTTTCGGCCCACCAAGTCCGTGCCGCCCAGCGATCCCCGTACATTAACACTATCCTACACCCACTAGGGACAATTTTTACATTTACCCAGCCAATTACCTATATACCTGTACGTCTTTGGAGTGTGGGAGGAAACCGAAGATCTCGGAGAAAACCCACGCAGGTCACAGGGAGAACGTACAAACTCCTTACAGTGCAGCACCCGTAGTCAGGATCGAACCTGAGTCTCCGGTGCTGCATTCGCTGTAAAGCAGCAACTCTACCGCTGCGCTACCGTGCCGCCCACCGTACCGTGCCGTGTCGTTCAAGATGCCTACATTTTTTCAGGCACGTTATTCTTTAAGCTCTCGTTATCCCGTTATCCCTCTTAATGCTGATTACATCAGGCACATTCCCTGATTCTTTGCTCTGCCAGACTCCCTTGGATTTCTTGTTGACCAACTCCCTCCTATATCCATCCTTCTGACATCTCCTCCTGCATCCAGAGTATCTCTATGATAATTAGAGATAATCTAAATAACCCTCTACACCCTTTCCCCACATGATCAGTTCTCCACCTTCAGTGATTTTTCAGTTTCAGCTCAGTTTAGTTTATTGTCATGTGTACCGAGGTACAGTGAAAAGCTTTTTGTTGCTCCCACTGAGCTCCACCATCCCAACCCTGACTCTACCTCGGGGACATCCTCCCCAATCGCTACTCTCTTCAATTGTAGAACCTCACGAATGAAAGGTCTTTGTGTGAGGTTTGGTGAGCAAGGCGTGTTCTATCTTGCATGATGCCTAAGACCTTGTGCACAATAGAAGATCCTTGGGAGATGGGAGGGCTCACTCTGCAGCCCTATTCCTCTGCCCCCCTTACACTTGTTCCCTTTCCCGTTCCTCTGCTCCAATTCTCCAGCAATAATTCTCAGGAAAGTGGTTATTCTCTGCATGTTAATATTTATTTTGCAATAGATCCAAGTTCAGTAAAAAGAATGATTCACGTTGTAGATAGTTTGCTCCTTATCGTCTGTTCAGATCATCGTGTTCAACATTAACAGCTGGAAACTTGTATGGTATTCTCTGCGTCCTTCATGAACACTATGATTCTTCATGTCCTTCCTAATTCTGAAAGCATTTGACTTCCATTCTAAATTCTGCAACTATCGGCAAATTCTGAGAGTATTCACCGGCCAAATGGAGACATTAATATTCATAATAACTATCCAGTCACCTATTCTAGCCAGTATGCCAAACTTTTTATTGCTATTTTGTGATTCTTTGCTGCCATGTGGTCCTTTGTATGTGTTTCAGTATTTGGAGACTACACCTTGACTGTCACAAAGTCTAACAGATGTCGCAAAAAGGCAGCAAGTGAAGTTTGTCCTGAATAATTTAACTCAACAACAATTTATCTCAGGTGGCCAAAATTTCAGCAGAGTTGCGGCCCCAAATTAAGGTCTATCTGCGCACAGATTCCACCCCCACCTGCTGTGTCTATTTGAATTCTTGTAGTTTTGAACTGAAGTCAAACATTTCTCTTTAAAATGTAATAGATTATTATAGAAGGCAGACAAATGAAACTACTGGAAAACGCTAAGTAGTGCCAGATTTGACGCTGGCCAGAGATGTTATTAATGGAAATTGTGTGCTGTAGCTACAAAACATCTTTAGAAACAAAACTTGGTAATATTTAACACATTGAACACGGACTACCAGTGCAATTTTCAAAATGCATATTTTTCCAATCTGTCATGTGCACCGATCATTTGTGATGAATTCTTAGACTCGTTCTCTGCTTATATTCATCAGTTATTGAAGTGAAGAATCAGACACAGATGAGTGATAATCAAAAAAGCCTATGATGCTGGAAATCTAAACATGAAATGATTTTTCTGTTTCTCTTGCCACAGATGTGGCCTGACTTGCCGAGTATTTCCAGACACAGTTATTGGGGACACATTGGTGGGAGAAGAGACAAAATCTAAGATGCATGGTGCACTAGATGAGGTGGGCAGTTTTGATCTTTTATGTGCCAAGTGTTTAACAGCTGGATTTCACAAACTCAGACTGGAGGAATAAAGTATCACGCTTCTACATATTATAAATCATACCAAATAGTTTGAAGTTTATTTTGCTCTGTAACTGTGATTAAAGGTTGGTGAAGTGTTACACATACTAGGAAAGTATTACAATTTTTCTCGGGATGGAAATATCAAGTACTAGAGGGCACAGCTTTAAGGTGAGAAGGACAAAGTTGAAAGGAGATGTGTGGGGCATGTTTTTTTTTGCACAGAGGGCGGTGATGTATAGTGATACTTGTACTGAACTGGGTACAAAAATGAATATAACTGTACCTCGGTACATGTGACAAATAAAGGACCATTGACCATTGAGTCATTGCCGGGGACGGTGTTGGAGGCAGATACGATCGTGGCATTCAAGAAATTCTTAGATAAGCACATGGGTATCTGGGGAATGGAGGGATATATGTAAGGCGGATAAGAGGTGTTCATAAGTTCATAAGTGATAGTAGCAGAATTAGGCCATTCAGCCCATCAAGTCTATGCCATTCAATCATGGCTGATCTATCTCTCCCTCCAAACCCCATGCTCCAGCTTTCAACCCATGGCCCCTTTAGTACGTACTAATCAAGAATCTATCTATCTCTGCCTTAAAAATATCCATTGACTTGGCCTCCACAGCCTTCTGTGGCATCGAATTCCACAGATTCACCACCCTCTGGATAAAGAAATTCCTCCACATCTCCTTCCTAAAGGAATGTCTTGGTCTTGGCATCATGTTCACTATGAACATTATGGGCTGAAGGGCCTGTTTATGTACTATTCTATGTTATAACTAGCAGTTCTAAAATATAATACTGTTATCATTCTCAGCTGCATGTCCTATCAGAGAAAGTAAGAAAAGCAAATTCCCAATTTCATCTTTCTCCGGGTTTTAAGCAGATTCTGTCTGCATTGACAGTGAAGAAAGTGATTACTGACTCCTTCTTCCCTTCCATTGACACAATTTATACCATACACTGCCTCGGTAAGACCAACAGCATAATCAAGGACGAATCGCACCCTGGCCTCTCTCATCAGGCAAAAGGTATAGAAGTGTGAAAACACACACTTCCAGATTCAGGGACTGTTTCTTCCCAGCTGTTATCAGGCAACTGAACCATCCTATCACAACCAGAGAACAGTCCTGAACTCTGTCTACCACATGGGTGACCCTGGAACTATCTTTGATTGGACTTACTGGGTTTATCTTGCACTAAACGTTATTCCATTATGTATCCATCCGCTGTGAATGGCTCGATTGTAATCGTGTATTGTCTTTCCGTTGACTGGTTAGCACGCGACAAAAGCTTTTTTCACTGTACCTCGGTACACATGACAATAAATTAAACTAACTAACTAACTAAGTCTGACTGATTTGTTTTGCAGTCCTGATCAAATCAAACAGAGAGATACTTTCTGGTTGGGTCACCCATCTCCAAAAAACCAAGAAACAAAAGTTATCGCAGGAGTTACGTATTTTTGAATTTAGGGCTTCTATTTGACGTAATTCCAAGTAAAGTTTCTGTCTCCCCAGCTGTACCCAGCAGGGCCACAGCTGCCAATAGAAAGGTCAGCATCAGATAGCACAAAGTGGTTTCGCAGTGACAAAGTCCAATAAATAAGGTGACGCACTAAGATATCAGTTACTACCTGATTCAGTCTTCGAGGGGTTAAAGTGACCAGCAAGACCACTATCCAATTGCTTGATTGAGTTTAATAGTCATTCAGAGTGATTATATCTGTCAGGGAAGAATCTAAATGGTCTTGGTAATGATGTGAGGGTGTTTGTCTTTGTCTGGTGTTCCCCCTTCTTCTATTCACCCTTCACATCTTGTCTTCGGAACTACACGCCATCAGACTCACTTGACAACTAGAATCTATCCCTAAAATTAAAACATTCCTGACCTATCTCCGATGACAAGGCAGCCAAGCTTCTCAGCACTCCGGCGCATGAAGAAACTGACACATTTGTTTTTAATTTCAAAAGAATATAAAGCAAAGATCTGACCCTGTCAATCAGCCTGGGTGACAAGTTTAATCATTTGTGCCCTGCAAAATCTCCGCTAAATAGGAATGCAAATATGTTTCATAGGACTCTTATAAATGCTAATCAAGGCAAAGTAATCAACTGACAATTTCACTGATTCCTTTTCAACAGAAGCCAGTCAAGTCACTGTCTCCTGACCACCTCATGTAAAAGTCACAGTCAGGGCTTCATAAATCTTCTCAGAGCTCCACTGACGTGATATAAAGTAAAATAAACAAAAACCTCAGCTCAATGTCTGAGGAAACCAACTTCATCTTCAAAGGATGGGTCTTTGCAGTATCTGCAGTTACAGTTGGATAGTGTACAATTAATGTACAAAATAGTTTAGTCGTACAACTTGTTGAATTAGCAATCTTCAAACATACATTTAATATACAATTAAGATGCCACATCACAGAACATTTTGCTGCATGTGTTGAATCTTAGTTCATTTTTGGCACATCTAACTGTGCAGATGTTAATGAGCATGTAAAAATCAATTCTGAACTAATTTTGCATTATAAATTGATCTTTAGCAGTTGCCAGAAATTATATTAATATTACAGTTTTATTATTATGATCTTACAATATTTTAACTCTTAAGTTGCATTATTTCTGTGCCAGTGACACATTTGTATTCAATAAATACCCCTTTTTGAGGAGTTTTTAACTTTTTTTGAAATGTAAAGATGTACTCGACTCTCCAATTCATGGGTGTCTCGTGCATTATTGTTATAAATCATATCAAACAATATTAAAAAAGCTGGTTGGGCATTCTTTGGATTTCAATCTCCGTAAAGGCTGTCTTGCATTCTGACATCACTCTCCGAAATCATGTTTGATTCTTTCTGAGTGCTTTATGTGTAGTGACATGTTCAATGTTAAGGCATAGTCCAGTGGGCACTCACATTGACAACAAGAGCACAAGAGGCCAGCAAGGATGATCACGTATTTCTATATTGAGTGTAACTCATGAGGGCAGAACATAATGTCCCAGCAGCTCTCCAAACAGTTTGCCTGGCTTTTTAAATGAATGTTACTTTTTCAGAATGAACTATTGCCATGCTCCACGTAAAGAATACAAATGGGAAAGTTCTGTTTAAATTGTGTTCCATGAAGCTGTACAGCGGCGTGAGATCTTGGACACATCATGAAATGACCTTGCACTTATAATCAGTTCTAACACTTCAAACGATGCCACAACTGATTATTCTGCACCTTTAGTATCATGTTCCTCTTTCCTCAACAAATCAATTGCTCAGCACTGAAAGGTGAGAAACAATTGTACTTTTTCTTGAAGTTGTGAAATGTTTTATACTGCAATATTACGGTGAAAATCCCAGAACATTTAGATTTTCGTCATTTACCCTGAATGTCCTAACCTATGAATCACCTCCCTCCAACACTTTCAGCAGCAAATCATTCTCCAAAGTTGTAATAGGAAATGGTGTTGACCAATTATTAAAGAAATAATGAGAAAGATCATGCACTGAAAATTTCTATTGCACAATGTAACATTTAAGAATGTCAAATGAATAAATTATTTCAGGATTGTAGAGAGATCTTCTCTTCCGAAATTACAGTTCTGAATTCTGCAACATTATACGTGACTTCATAGAACATAGAAAAGTACAGCACATGAACAGGCTCTTCGACCCACAACATCTGTGCCGAATACGATCTAAAGACCATATCTGTGTATAATCCATATCTCTTCATTCCCTGCACATCTTTATGCCGACTTAAAAGCCTCGTAAATTCATAGAACTAAATAGGTAATTTCCCAATCTTGTTTGCACGATGTCCTCATAGAGTATAGTAACAAACAACTCGGTAATAGGCCCTTCAGTCCACCATGTCCATGCTGACCATTTCTGCTCTCAGGGATAATAGATTGTGGAATCACGGCCTCAATCTGCAACTTTCTCTTGTGCTACAATGTTCTGGTTGCACCAGTCTACACTGAGAACATAGACCTGCGGAAATATCCTTTGTATTCAATGCAGATGTTGACTGTGGATCATGATTCCTGATTTTCTAAAAAAAACATCTTCCTGGGGTGGGGGTGTGGGTGCGGGTGGGGGTGAATTTATCCAATTGGTCATCTAATGGAGAGGAAGTGAATGACTTCTCGACAAATAAGGAGGACCAAACAGGTAGTGCAAAAAATAGTGCTGGTTCAGTAGGGAGGTAGGTTGTTCACAAAATTGACGTTTGCGTGAACAGAGTTGGCATGTAGGTTATTGCTGGGGTGACTGGGAGAGAGTCTTCACTCATCCCCTTGGGCAAGGTTTAAACTAACGTGTGACATTTGTCAGGAAAAACAAATCCCTTGGAATAAAGTGGACAGTGGTGGCATGGATAAGCAATTGGCTTAGTGAATGGAAGCTGAGAACACTGGTGAATACTTTTTTTTTGATCAGCTGAAATTATACTCGATCCAAAACATCACCTATTCCTTTACTCCAGAGATGCTGCCTGACCCGCTGAGTTACTCCGGCAGTGTGTGTCTATCTACTCCAGCATTTTGTGTCCATCTTCGGGATAAACCAGCATTTGCAGCTCCTTCTTACACAGAAAATATACAATGGTGTATGCCAGCCATTAATTTTGTTGATACATGTCAATGAACTGAATCTGGGCATATAGGGAACAAGTTCAAAACTTACAAATAATTCAAAGCTTACAAGTGTGTTAAACCTGGAGAAGATAGCAATAGACTTGAAGAAAGCATTGATAGGTTGGTAGAATCAGGTAAACATCAGCCCATGAGTCCTGATGAGACATTTTTGTAGAAAGATTAGAGAGTGGAAATATAAAATAAAGAATATTACAGTTTACAGTTTAGTTTATTGTCACGTGTACCGAGGTACAGTGAAAAGTTTTTGTTATGTGCTATCCAGTCAAAATAAAGAATATTATTTACAGTAAGTGCAGGAACACAGCACGTAACACTCTGCTAATACATGTGGACTTTCATTTTACCCTAAAACTATCTCACTTCATTCAACATGGGGTGAGATTGATTTCCTTACAATTACAAAAGTATATCATGTGAACACAAAATACTCTGTCATTTTTAATGGTGAGAGTTTAGTTTAAAACAAAAGTACAGTGGAAAAATTATTGTGCTTCACCATCAAGAATTATATCCTCAAGAGTCAGATCTTGGACTTAATAGTTGATGTCATAATGTGTTAAAACACGCCAGTTGTATTTTCATGGGGGAAGATCAGTGAAATGTCAGGAAAAACTGTAGAATTGCCAATTTTCAGAGCTTCAACTGAACCTTTGATGAATGATTGGAAAATCTCCCACTTAAATTCAATCCAATCATTTGAATGTGCATCTGCTGTCACTTGCACTGGCTATTGTAAGAACAAAATTGGGCGCAGCAGTGGAATTGCTGCCTGATAGCAGAGACCCGGGTTCAATCCTGACTACGGGTGTTGCCTGTATGGAGTTTGTACGTTCTCCCTGTGACCGCATGGGTTTTCTCCGGGTGCTCTGGTTTCCTCCCACATTCAAAAGTCGTACAGCGTTATTGGTTAATTGGCTTCGGTATGTTTGGTCTACCCCAACAGCTGCTGACGACCTTCTACCGCTGCACCATAGAGAGCATCCTAACACATAGCACCCCTGTGTGGTATCTCAGCTGCACGGAGGCAGAGAGGAAAGCTCTTCAGCGGGTTGTCCATAGAGCTCAGAGGACTATCGGAACACAGCTACCAGCCTTGGAGGGCATCTACAACACACGATGCCTCAGAAAAGCCACCAGTATCCACAAAGACTCTTCACACCCCTGCAACAGTCTGTTCGGACTTCTACCATCGGGCAGACGATACAAGGCCTTCTACACCCGCACCTCCAGACTCAGGAACAACTTAATCCCCAGGGCCATAGCTGCTATGAACCGGTCCTGCTGAGCCGGATGGTCACATCGCACAGTGAACGGGCACAGATCTACTTGCACTTTATTCTGTTTTAAAACTGTTTTAATTTGTTTCTAATTTATTGCATCATATGGGAGGCCCATTCCCAATCTCGTTGTACCCCTGTTCAATGACAATAAAGATATATTGTATTGTATTGTATGTTGTAAAATTGTCCCTGGCGTGTCGGATAGTGCTAGTATGTGGGGTGATCGCTGGGCGGCGTGGACTCAGTGGGACAACGGGCCTGTTTCCGCGCTGTATCTCCAAAGTCTAAAGTCTAAAATTAATGCCTTTGGTGCACCATTCACACCTCACACAGAATTCTTTTCAAGGAAAAATATCGTTGGGAAGTCCAATTACAAAATACGTGACCATGACTCTGGTGTGTTTCTCCTGCTTCTTCATCCCCTTAATCCTACCAATGTAATTTTTATTCCAGTAGATTTTCAAATAACTTTTCTTTAATTGACACAATTATTTGGAAGACTATTCCAATTCGCAATAATAAGGCCCCAGAAACATGTTGATCCCTGCTAAGGGAGTAAGGCTTGAAGTAATCTACAACAAAATGTCTAGGTAAAATTCCTAATTTATTCTAAAAACTATTCGTGCCATAGTTCTGAACATTGAATCATACTAATAATACTAATCTATTAACCACATATTCAACATTTTAGACTAAAATGTAAGTTAAATGTTTGTTGCATTGATACTTAGAGTTTCATTTTAGCCGAAGAAATCACTGATCATTGCCCCAAAAGGCTGCAAATCTTTACAAGGAACAGTAAATTTTCTCAATATTCCAGTTAAATGAATTACATGTTATGTTAAAGATTTTTGTTTTAAAAACTTAACAGCAATCAACTGTAATGTAGTTGAGTTAAATGCTTGCAGTGGATTAATTAAGCCACAGACATTCTGGGGAAGAAGAGTCTATGAACAAAGGCATGTGTTTGTGCAGAGTGTTAAAGACCCAGATGATTTATTTAGGCACAGTGCCAAAAGCAGAGGCTTTGATTCAGACTTTTTGTACTAGACAGGCTTGGGAAAGTTGATGTCTTAAGTAGATGCTAATGGGAGACCATCACCAGCAACGTGTTCTTAATTATCTACAGTATAATAAAAAATGCGAATTGACTCAGCTAAGTAACAGAAGTAATACTATGCAAGCACAGGCTATATTTAGTTTAAAACAAACTGCTGGAAGAGCCGAGACACAAGCAACTGTAAATGCTGGAATCATGAATAAAACATAAAGTGCTGGACTAACTCAGCAGGTCAGACAGCATCTCGCGAGGACATGGATAGCCACCATTTTGGGTAGGGGTTGAAGAATGGCCCTGATGCGAATTGTCCACTCGAATATCTATATACCAAAACTCTCGTTTGTTTGTTCCTGAACGGTACACGATAGCGCGACAATTTTAGGCCCACCTTACTCACGGTCATCCCTTTGGTGCTAATGGAAGAAGTTTACTTAAAATCGGTGTTATATTTTTAAAGTTATTCACATTTTAAAGTTTAAATCTGTCTCCTAGGGATGGAGGGGGGAGGGAGGGTAAGGCCTTTCGGCCCACCGAGACGGCACCGACCAGCGATCCCCGCACACTAACACTATCCTACACACACTAGGGACAATTTTACATTCATACCAAGCCCATTAATCAACAAGCCTGTATGTCTTTGGAGTGTGGAAGGAAACCGAAGATCTCAGAGAAAACCCACGCGTTCACGGGGAGAACGTACAAACTCCACAGAGACCTCACCCATAGTCGGGATTGAACCTGAGTCTCTGGCGCTGCAAGCGTAGTAAGACAGCAACTCTACCGCTGCACCATCATCAGCAACGTGTTCTTAATTATCTACAGTATAATGCTGGAAGAAGCCTCTGTGGAGATATCATGTTTGTCCATTTCCCATGTTATCCGTCCATTTCCCTCTCCAGTTGCTGTCTGACTCGCTAGGTTTTTTCAGCAATTCATTTTATCTCATGATTTCAGTATCTGCAATCTCTTGTATATTCAATTTAGTGTGAATTGTCCATCAACTCCTTTGTTGTCCCTTACAATGATATTCTACTCAAATACATTTGGCAACATTTCAGCCTTAAACCATAATTGTTACAATAGCACCACCTTTGTGTGTAATAAAAAATGTAGCATTTTCTCATGTAACAGAGTGAAATTATTGAAGGTCCCATGTCAAAACTTTCATTTGCTTTTGATTGATATCAATCACAATGTAGGAAAATAACTGCAGATGCTGGTACAAATCGAAGGTATCACAAAATGCTGGAGTAACTCAGCAGGTCAGGCTGCATCTCTGGAGAGAAGGAATGGGTGACATTTCGGGTCGAGACCCTTCTTCAGACTGATGTCAGGGGAGGGGGCGGGACAAAGTTGAAATGGATGTTACAAGTTAAAAGGTACTCTTCCTCTACAGTTGTATAGGGCAGTATTGTGTACAGTTTTGGTCTCCTAATTTGAGGAAGGACATCCTTGTAAATGAGGCAGTGGAGCGTAGGTTCACGAGATTGATCCCTGGGATGGCGGGACTGACATATGAGGAAAGATTTAAAAGACTAGGCTTGTATTCACTGGAGTTTAGAAGGATGAGAGGGGATCTTATAGAAACATATAAAATTATAAAAGGACTGGACAAGCTAGATGCAGGAAAAATGTTCCCAATGTTGGGCGAGTCCAGAACCAGGGGCCACAGTCTTAGAATAAAGGGGAGGCCATTTAAAACTGTGAGAAAAAACGTTTTCACCCAGAGAGTTGTGAATTTGTGGAATTCTCTGCCATAGAGGGCAGTGGAAGCCAAATCACTGGATGGATTTAAGAGAGACTAGTGGAATCAAGGGATATGGATAGAAGGCAGGCACGGGGTATTGATTGTGATCAGCCATGATCACAATGAATGGCGGTGCTGGCTCGAAGGGCCAAATGGCCTCCTCCTGCACCTATTTTTTTATGTTTCTATGTTCTGTGTCTATGGTACCCCTCAGGGCTGTGTGCTCATCCCTGCTCTACTCCTGTACACCCAGGACTGTACAGCCAATGCAAGGCCCACTCAATCTTTCAGTTCACCAATGATACGACCATTGTTGGCTGGATCTACAGCAATGATGATACGATGTAAAGGAGAGAGATTGAGAAAACCAGTGACCAATGCCACTCCAACAGTCTTCCTGTCTCCTACTACATCCTATCTTTGTCCCACCCCCTCCCCTGACATCAGTCTGAAGAAGGGTCTCGACCCGAAACGTCACCCATTCCTTCTCTCCAGAGATGCTGCCTGACCTGCTGCGTTACTCCAGCATTTTGTGATACCTTCAATCACATTGTAAGCTGCTCTGGAAGTTTAGATCACATGGGATCCAGGGAGAACTCACTGACTGGATGGAGAATTGTCTTCATGGACATGGATTTGCCTGGGTAGCACGCGGAACAAAGCTTTTTCATTGTATCTTGGTACATGTGACAATAATAAAGCAATGCTAAGAAAATATATAACTCCTTCACACAACATGGATTGTGATTTCCAATTGAAGAACCATGTTCACCTATTGAAATTTCTTGGGAATAGCAATACTTGTGGAGACTAAACATTTTTAAATGAAATTAACATCGAAAATAAAAGTTTCAAAAACTTCTGTGACTGACATCAATGTTAAAAGTTGGGATATATTTCATTAATGAGGTTGTCTGACTATAATTCAAAAATAATTCTGTGGTTGTATAATGTTTGGGAATTCTTAAGGATGATAAGGTGGAATGTATAATGCATGTTCATTCTTCCTTTAACAACATTTTTGACACTTTACATCATAGTTTTGTGGTGGGGGATATATTCTTCAACTCCCACACATTAAGATCCTTAATTAGCTCTGGACTGTCCACATTGAGAAGATTAGCGTGAAGTTGATTTTCTCAACTGCGCTCTTCTATTTCATCATAGCTGCATTGACTGACAAAGACCAGGAAGATCAATTCTTGCCAATAAACCAGTCAAAGAAGAAAAACAGGTTCTCATGAAAATGCATTATTACACATATTTTGAAAGGGAATATAAAGCTGCATTAAAAATCAATGCTGGGTAATAATTAAGTGGAATGCCTGTTAACAGCCGCTAAAATGACTGCCAACATTTCTTTACCCTCAGAAAAATCTGAAGATCAAGCCTATCATCCCGAGATTCTGTGCAAAATAACACTGCTTTGAAAAATCGTGAACACCCGCTTAATGTACCCCATAAAAGTTGGAACCATAAAGGTAGCGGGAAAAACGTCTGTGTGCCGAATCTAAGGCTGGAGATTCTGCTGGTGTTGGGCGGAGTAATGCAAACACGGCAGAGACAGATTATCCTGGGTTTGTTAGGATTGTTCCTTCAATATCACAGGTTCATGGCTGATCTTTCACTCTGCATCAATTCCCTGCACTAATTCCATATCTTTTATTCCCTTTAATATTCCATGAGAAAATGAACTGCTTGTTACCGTTTGAAAACTAATTTCTATGAATCTCTGTTAGATAGAGCTCTAGGGGCTAGTGTAATCAAGGGATATGGGGTGAAGGCAGGCATAGGTTACTGATTGTGGATGATCAGCCATGATCACAATGAATGGCGGTGCTGGCTTGAAGGGCCAAATGGCCTCCTCCTGCACCTATTTTCTATGTTTCTGTGTTTCCATGAATGTTTGAGACAGATGACTGAAAGGTATGTAACATAAACATTTAATGAAGGAAAGATCTTTATGCCCTGTAGGTAGCCGATAAAAGTAGATTGCAAGTTGATCTCCAGAATATCAAGTAAAGTAGAAATATCTTCTGGCCTATCCTGATAACACTGTCTTTCTTTGCAACAGTCACAACCTCGCATTACCTCTCTTCAAATCCATGGGCAACTTTGAAATCCCTACCTTTGTTGCCTCAAAGGATACAATCTGCGGGGCAGCATACTAGGGGGAAGAACAATTCCAGAACACTTTTTACACAGTGACTGCAAATGGTAAATTCCTCAATAACCATTACCACTGGTAACAATTGTGTGAAAATCTTATAACGCCTTCCCTACCAACGTTGTGAGCTACCTTCACCAGAAGTACTGCAGGAGTTCAAGAAGATGGGGCACCAGCACATTATATAGGACAAATAGTTTTGAAAAACAAATGATGGCCTTGCTAGAAATGCTCATGTCGATAAGATTTACATAAAACAAATTAACAATTACAAAATTGTTTTGAATATAAGAATGGGATATGTACTTTTGGATCAATATTTTTCTACTTTCAAAAATAGTAAGGTCTAAAAGTTGATTTGTGCATTAACAGAATCCTAAAGAATCGTTATGTGGTATGGAATATTTTGGTCATGGGGTCACCACTGGAATATTTGGTCGGCAGGCAAAAGCAAGTGTATTGAGGGTTTGTGTTAGAGATGGAAGGATGGGAATACATCCAGTGTTCGGCGCCTGAACTTAAAAGTGTGAGAAAATGGCTGCCCAGAGAGGAAAATGGGGTTGGTTGCCATAAGACAAAGGAGTCAAATTAGGCCATTCAATCACGGTTTCCCTCATCCTTCTAAACTCTACTGCATACAGGGCCAGAGCCATCAAACGCTCCTCATACACTAACCCAAACGTTCCCAGGATCATTCTTGTAAACCACCTTTTGGACCCTCTCCATTCTTCCTCAGATATGAGGCCCAAAATGGTCCACAATATTCCAAATGTGGTCTGACCTAGAAACAAGGGACTGGGAGGGAGAGAGATCATTAGGAGCTGTGGGCGAGGATTTGGGGTTCCATACAGTAGGTGTGTACAGAGAAGGGCATAAAGAGGCTGAATAGAGCAATGAAGTTACATAAAACTAAAGGGGTCTCTTCCTCATCAGACTGCCAGTATAACCAGGTGTAGAAGCCATCCTTTAAAATATTGCTGCTGAGGCAAAGACGCAAAGACGGGGAATTATATCAGTGATAAGCTTTTGTTGCATTCTATCCAGTCAGCAGAAAGACAATACATGATTACAATCGCGCCATTGCCGTATATAGACACACGACAAGGAAATAACATTTAGTGCAAGGTTAAGCCAGCAAAGTCCGATCAAAATCCGGATAGTCCAAGCGTCGCCAATGAGATAGCAACACTGCTCTCTGGTTGTGGATGATTCAGTTGCCTGATAACAGCTGGAAGAAACTGTCCCTGAATCTGGAGGTGTGTGTTTTCACACTTCATATGTGCTTGGTCAAATTTTCACAGGAGCACAATTTGACTTGGTTGTAATCATGTTTCACACTGGAAATAACTAGTAACGCGGCAAGCAAACAGTGCTGCATGTCTGAATCTCTCAGTGTAATGTCTCAAAATAATGACTATAATTGATATCATTATCCCGATTAATATTCCGATTAAACCAAGCTGATTCAATTATCAGATGAAGTAGTGCTTCTTTAAAGTGCGCTGATTCAGAGTTCCATTGATATTCCTAATTCCTTTAAGGATTTCATTGTGGCCATAAAGATGAATATCATAGCTAATCAAACACAGATGATGTTGAGGGGGATAAAGGATACAAGCTGTTCTCCTAGAATTCTATCTCTAATCATTCCTCCACTTCCAGGGCAAAGCCAAAGTCTGTGTGCTTATATGTACGACTTATATCAGGCAGCTCTTTCATTTTTACAATCATGTCATAACGCACTCTATGATGGATATGTTGGACATTTAGTACATATTCAGGAGGACAAAAAGGGTCAAGTTGAGAGATTGCTGTTCCTTGAAAGTAGTCTCGCCATACAACTATGCACTAGTTTACCCAGAGTAATAAAAAGTCTAGAACATTAGGACAGCACGGTGGCACAGCGGTAGAGTTGTTGCCTTACAGCACCAGAGACCCGGGTCTGATCTGACTACAGGTGCTGTCTGTATGGAGTTTTGTACGTGCTTCCCGTGACCAGCGTGTGTTTTCTCCGGGTGCTCTAGTTTCCTCCCACACTCCAAAGACGTACATGTTTGTAGACTAATTGGCTTGGTAAAATTATAAATTGTCCCTCATGTGTGTAGGATAGTACTGGTGTGCGGGAATCACTGCTCGGCACAGACTCGGTGGGCAAAAAGGCCTGTTTCCGCGCTGTACCTCTAAACTAAACGAAACACTCTCCCTCTAAAAATGCAGGAGTCTGGATCAAGTGAAATTGATTAGTTGTTTTTTCGAGTAGAACTAGGAATTAGGGTAAGAATTAAGAATAAGAGGTAAAATACATTAATATGCAGATTAAATATGATCCAAATAAACGGCAGAATTGGACTAAAGAGTTAAATGGCTTACTCCTGTTCTTATGTTCCTAAATGAACCTATCTCTCCTGTGGATTTACCAATTACTAATGATTCAAATGTACTTCTGATGTTGCTTCAACAGATGAATTAAAACAACATGCATTTTCAGGTGCACACTGACAGTCTGATTGCAGCAAGCTTTATTTAACTTAGAAAGGCCATCTGCTACTGAAAAAATAATAAAATGCTGTGATTTTTGAAAATTAACCCAGAAGAGGTCACTTTTGCACATTTATCTGGGTGCTTTTGTACCTGTTGGTAAATTTCCTTTGTTTTGGCAGGAGTTTTGTTGACCATTGCATATTTTTCTTCAGTGGGTAAAACACTCCGAAATGTTGTCAACAGTAATGCAACGTGCAAAGGTTATCTCAATGTCACTGGTGTAATAAATTGCCATTTCTTTCTCACTACCTCTACTAACCTTGTGTTCCTTGAAACCAAGTGGTTTTAAAGGCCCTTCAAAATGTTTTCTTTTTTCCTCGCTAAGATTTGGAATCTCCCATGACCAGAAACATAACCTTTATGCTTGACTGTTCTGCATACGGAGGTCGGGGTCAAGATTTAGATTTAGAGATACAGCGTGGAAACAGGCCCTTCAGCCCACCGGGTCCGCGCTGCCCAGCGATCCCCACACATTAACACTATCCTACACACACTAGGGACATTTTTTTTTACATTTGCCCAGCCAATTAACCTACATACCTGTACGTCTTTGGAGTGTGGGTGGAAACTGAAGATCTCGGAGAAAACCCACGCAGGTCACGGGGAGAACATACAAACTCCGTACAGATGGCGCCCGTAGTCAGGATCGAACCTGAGTCTCCGGCGCTGCATTCGCTGTAAGGCAGCAACTCTACTGCTGCGCCACCGTTAAATTTGCACTCAGCCTCCTAGTCTCAGGCTCATTCCACACTGCTGCTGAGCTCTGCCTCATCTCATTGCCGCACTAGGGGAATTCACCCAAAACTTCACTATGAAGGGGAATCTTCACCCACTTATCCCTCAGAGCACCCCAGGAGGCAAAGCAGGTGCAGGACTTTCCCTGCATTGATGGTGGAAGAAGGAACTGCAGGTGCTGGTTTAGACCAAATCTAGACACAAAATGCCGGAGTAACTCAGTGGGTCAGGCAGCATCTCTGGAGAAAAGGAATAGGTGACGTTTCGGGTCGAGAACCTTCGTCAGAATGATGCACAATGGTTTTCCCAAACCTCAGACATTCATGGATCGGAATCGTGTTCTAACTTCAAGTAAACACGGCATTTCCCCTCTCTCTATCCCTCTCCCACCCAAGTCGCACTAGCTTCTTGTTTTTTCACCCAACAAACAGCTAACAATGGTCTGTTTCCTTTGTTAATGTCACTTTTTTTGGCACATATCTTTCATCCAGTGTTCTTTATCTCTCAAAATCATCGTCTGTATCACTCGTTTCCCTTATCCCTAACCGGTCTGAAAAGGGTCTCGACCCGAAACGTCACCCATTCCTTCTCTCCAGAGATGCTGCCTGTGCTGCTGAGTTCCTCCTGGTCCTTGCATTAGGGTTCGGGTTAGGGTTTGGGTTAGGGTTAGGGTTTAAATCAGCATCTACAGTTCCTTCCTTCACATAAAGTCCTCCCTGGCATCTTTCAGTCATCCAATTTACGGAGTTCATAAACACAAAGTCCTGCAGACTTTTCCAGTCCAGGTCTCTCTAACCACCTCCCTTCTTTTCACTGAATCACACAATCATTCAGTTGCAACACTCCCCTATGACTGGTAGTGTGTTTTTTATTAACCAAATCATTTTAATCTTCAAAAGAACTGCTAAATATTAATACATACTTTAGGATCTTGCAAAAAGGCAAATTTCCCACACAGTTTGTGGTCTTAAGACATTATCAAACTAGGATGACACATTTAACAGTTGTGGCTTCACTGCCCGCCCAGTGCATAGGAAGATACTTGAGAACACTATTAGATGTTCCTTACTCTGTTGGCCAGCAGGATCAGATGTGCCTCCATTTCACATTATAAAAGGTCAGCAGGTCAGGCAGTATCTAGGAAGCATTTCAGATCATTTCATAGGAGCGGAAATAGGCCATTTGGCCCATCAAGTCCTCTCCGCCATGCAATCATGGCTGATCTATCTCTCCCTCCTAACCCCATTCTCCTGCCTTCTCTCCATAACCCCTGACACCTGTACTAATCAAGAATCTATCAATGTCCGCCTTAAAAATATCCACTGATAGCCTCCACAGCCATCTGTGGCAATGACCCACATATTCACCACAGATGAATGACCTTTCATTAGAAATGGGAACAAAAGGCTCCACTGAATAGTGATCGACCGATGATATTAACCCCTAATTATGAAACTAGTGATGTAACCACCTCATTTTGACACATTAATCCACTAGTACAACAAATATGATGGAAATGAGATGCCACATTATGGGGTGAAGCAAAATCTACCAATGTTTATTGGAAGATATTTTATTGGGGCCACAAACATGCAGGGTATTCAGTATGAAGGAAATACCTGCTGAGAATTGAACATATTCAATGATGCCAATGAAACGATCAGCTCATCCTATGAGTTGCAACGGCTGAAGATAGACACAAAATGCTAGAGTAACTCAGCGAGACAGGCAGCGCCTCTGGAGGGAAGGAATGGGGGACGTTTCGTGACGAGACCCTTCTTCAGACCCAAAACGCCGCCCTTTCCTTCTATCCAGAAATGCTGCCTGTCCCGCTGAGTTACTTCAGCATTCTGTGTCTATCTTCAGTGTAAACCAGTATCTGCAGTGCCTTACGACACAGTTGCGATGGTTGCTGTTCTGGTGCAGCTGACATTTCAGCTAGCTGCAAGATTCAACTCAATTACACCAAGAGTGGAGCGTCATAACAGCTAAAATGTTTGCACTCTGAGAAGACTGAAAACAGAAATTAATGCATTCCCTTTTTACGTAGTGATTGGTGATTCAGGATAAATTAGTTTCTACTGAGATGTCCTGATTAAACACCATTTACTCCACAAATGTCTTACAGTTCTGCAATCACAGTCAGAATAAAATAACCTGCTTACTCCTACATTATCCAGTCGCCTAAGTATAGGAGAAACCTGGATCATGTTCCCACTCAATCTTCTTTGCCATGTAGATAAATGCTAGGCAATGCCTACTTGAAAAATGTGTACACAGTGAGTGATTACCTGTTAGAAAAGTGAGAAAGTATGAGAGCAATCTCAAGATTGTCAGTGAAAACATTATGCATTAGTCTAGCCTCACACAGTGCTACTCTAAGCCTATAATGTAACATTTAATAACATTTTATGGTTTTTCATATGGTCATAATGAAAATTGTATTCAAATGTACTTGATTAGAGAGCGGTGAAAATGGGGGACTCTACCATAAGGTGTGGTTAAACTGAATAGTTTAGATACTTTTAGAAGGAGCCTTAGTGTGTGAGAGCGAAGGGATTGGAGGATATGCTGGTAGAGTTGGATAATAAAGAAAGGGAAGAGGTTCACGTGTGTTCCATGCATTATTATGAACTAACTGGTCCAAATGGCCCATTTCATAAGTTATAAGAGCAGAATTAGGCCATTCGGCCTATTGAGTCTACACCGCCATTCAATCATGTCTGATCTACCTTTCCCTCTCAACCCCATTCTCCTGCCTTCTCCCCATAACCCCTGACACCCATGGTGTGGTGTGCATTCCATGTCCTTTGCACAAAAAATAATTGTTTTCAGCACCTTCTATCTATAAAAAACAAGACTGAACCCTCAGTGTGGTCGGAAGTCATCAAATGTGGACTCTGGAAGTAATTATAAACCTCCAGCACGTGACCACTTTGAATGCAAGGCTTCAGGCAAGGTGGAATGACAGCGGAGCTACTACTCAGTAGCATTACGCACACGTGATATGTCCCGGAGAGTAATTTTCACCAACGAAGAGGAAACCAAACAAATGGAAGCTGAGAAACTCATTAAGATTGGCAGTGAGTGTTGCTCGGTTAAATCTGACTCTGTCGTGCAGTAGCTTTCTGTTTGTCTCAACTTTCCCACCCATCATAGGATTCACTGTGATTGTTTCCTAGTCACAGTCTGCAAACAACAGCTGATTCCTGTCGCCCCAAACTCTAGTATCCTCCTATGCACATGGCACGCCCACATAGAAACTGTGATCACTAACATAAGTGTCAAGAATCATCAGGCACTCCTAATGAGGTAGCTGATGATTTTTGACACATAATGATGAATACATTAACTTACACAACACTACCTAGCATGACAACCAATGTTTTATTTGTGAAATCTTTCCAGAGACCTTTCAATTCCCTTCTTCTAAACTACTTACTGTGCATGCCGTGCAAGATAATAGCAGAGGTAAGAAACCTAGATCCCTAGCAGTCATGCTGGCTTGTCTGAAGCAGTCAGTGAATAATAAGGTGTTTTACATTTAGAATTTGAAACTTGAGGAATGCTCAAATATACAAATATATTTCCGAAATGTACATTTTGTGAGTAGAGTCCAAAACTGCACACCAAAATGGAGAATGAAAGAGTGAGTGGCTCTTTTTGAGTATAAGCCACTTGTTCTACTTGATACACATATACAAAAAAAACCTGGTGCCTTATCTTTAGACTTTAGTCTTTAGAGATCCAGCATGGAATCAGGCCCTTCGGCCCACCGAGTCCTTGCTGACCAGCGATTCACTCCGTGCACTATCACTATCCTACACACTTGGGACAGTTTACAGTTTTCAGAAGCCAATCAGCCTACAAACCTGTAAGTCTTTGGAGTGGGGGAGGAAACATGAGCACCCACATAAAACATTTAAAAAGCACTTGGACAGGTATTTGGATAGGAATAGAATAGAGGGATACAGGCATAATGTTGGTAAGAGTGAATAGTGTGTTGAGCATCACAGTTGGCATGGATGAGTTGGCCGAAAGGCCTGTTTCTGTGCTCTACAGCTCTATAATTCAATAATTTATTGGATGATAATGCAGGTTGTTGACCTCTGGAACAAATATCGCTATCAGAATTATTCAGAATTAAAGGACGTTCGTTTAGGAAGGAGATGAGGAGAAATTTCTTTAGTCAGAGGGTGATGAGTCTGTGGAATTCTTTGCCACAGGTGGTTGTGGAGGCCAAGTCAGTGGATATTTATAAGGCCAAGTTAGTAGATATTTATAAGGCATAGATTCTTGATTAGTACAGGTGTCAGGCATTATGGGGAGAAGGCAGGAGAATAGACAATAGACAATAGACAATAGGTGCAGGAGTAGGCCATTCGGCCCTTCGAGCCAGCACCGCCATTCAATGTGATCATGGCTGATCATTCTCAATCAGTACCCCGGGTTAGGAGAGATAGATCAGCCATGATTGAATGGCGGAGTAGGCGATGGGCTGAATGGCCTAATTCTACTCCTATCCCTTATGACCTTATGATTAATGGTTAATCACTAGGATGCCGCTGAAATTAACCAGCAAAAAAATATTATCGGACCATCAAGAAATAATTTTCTTTAAACAGTTTTTTTTTGGTTAAAAAATATTAGAGATTGTGGATGAAAAGGATAATAGGTGTACAGCCAAAAATCATATATCAGACGAGACTCATCATTTCCAATCGACCGAGGTGCATATTTACTTAAAAACTGGATTTGGAATAAATATCATTTGTGCTTATTTTCTTATGCATTTGTCAAACAGTGTGAAATTGGAGCAGGCACATTTCTACTGGGACTCACACTGGCATGGGTGTCATTTCCCTTGTCTATGATGGGATCATTAATGTGACTTCACGATAGAAATATAGAAATGGAAAGAAATTCGATGACATTTTTTGTTCATCTAAATTAAAAAGTACTTTGTGCAAAACAAGGGAAACCACACATCAATCAAGGAGTTCCCCAGTTTTATTTCCACTGATTGCCACACATTAACGTAAATGATAGGAGCAGAATTAGGCCATTCGGCTCATCAAGTCTACTCCACCATTTAAATCATGGCTGATCTATCTCTCCCTCCTAACCCCATTCTTCTGCCTTCACCCCATAACCCCTGACACCTGTACTAATCAAGAATTTATCTATCTCTGCCTTAAATATATCCATTGACAGCCTCCACAGCCTTCTGTGGCAACTAATTCCACTGATTCACCACCCTTTGACAAAATAAATTCCTCATCATCTCCTTCCTCAAGGAATGTCCTTTAATTCAGAGGCTATGACCTCTGGTCCTAGACTCTCCCACGAGTTAAAACATCCTCTCCACATCCTCTCTATCCATGCCTTTCACTATTCGGTAAGTGCTGCTCTTTTGTGAGCAGGCAGCAGAGCAAATGCAGTGACCACATAACTCCCCAAAAGTAGGTGAAGTCTAATTCCTAGGATTATCTAATTCCGCCTGCAGGGAACTATGGATGAGATAGTTAGACATCATGTTATGAAAATCCCAGGAATACTTCCAGACTTGGCAAACTGAATTTGAATGAGGCTGATGAAGGCAGATTCTAGTTTACTATTATTGCACTATTACTACATGTAATTCAATCTCACATAACTGGCCATTACAAACCAGGGGTGGACTGAAACTACGCGAGTGTTCCTGAATTATTGAACATGTAAACCCCTGAACCTACCTAGTCTAATGGCACGGGATAATGAAAAGCAATAAAACCTAAAACATTACATTCTTCTTTATAATAACACCATAACATCAAATATTAATATTTCTTCAACTGCAGCTTTTCATAAATTTGTTAATTTTTCCACAGTAGCAGCAATAAATGTATATTTTCCTGGCACTCGAAGAGAACACACTTGGCTGTTTGAGTTGCTTTGTGGGAGTGTCGATATAATAACTGGTTTATCATAATTTTCCTAAGTACATCAAGTTAATTTAAACAAGCTTTTAGTTTAGTTTAGAGATACAGCATGGAAACAGGTGCTTCGGCCCAACGAGTCCACACCGACCAGCGATCCCTACACACTAACACTATTCTGCTCACACACTGGGGACAATTTACAATTTTTTCCGAAGTGAAATTAACCTACAAATCTGTACGTCTTTGGAGTGTGGGAGGAAACCGGAGCACCCGGGGAAAACCCACATGGTCACGGGGAGAACGTACAAACTCGGTACAGACAGCACCCATTGTCAAGAGTGAACCCGGCTCTCTGGCGCTGGAAGGCAGCAACTCTACCACTGCGCCAGCATGCTGCAGTAGCATGTTAGAAACAAGCCCAAATGCTTTATCTAAGACAAAACCTTATGGAGTACAAGTGATAAATGTGTACATGTCATGAATTTGGGCATGTGGTTTTCTGATTGTTCACTGAAATTAAAAAAGACTTAATGAGTCAATTAAAAATATAATGCTTGCTATGGTTTATTTCTCTCTAATTTGGACTCCCGATTCCCCCTAATGTAATCCATTTGCTTATCAAGAGAGTTGGAGGAGCAGCATTTACTCAAGGTCCCACAGATACACCATCTCTGGCTTCAGAGGGCGAGAAGCCGCTGCCCCAAGTTCCCCAAATTTCTTTACATAGATTCTGCAAGGTATATGTCAGTGCCTTCTCCTGCTTTATTTTTCCTTTGGCCTGGCGAAGGATAGGAATTTTCCCAAGATAAAAGAGGTGCCTCTAGTAAGGAATGTTGAGAAATATACTGGGTCTTGATATTCTGTCATCACATTGTGCATACAGGCACGGGTGTCATTGGCATTGTACTTTCAAATTTCCTGAGATAGTCAATTGTTTGTTTGAGGTTCATGGAGCTATTAAACCTCCTGAAGAAAAGCCTTTGCTACTGTGCAGACTAGTCATTCAGTTTGAATAGCACTGCATATCGTGTGACAGAGGAAAGCACGATGAATATATATTTCAACAACCTGTACCATTATATATGGAAAGGCATCTTTTGCGGCATTAAGTGAAATCTGTTTCCAACTACATTATTAATGGTTAGTATGGTAACTGCTATCTCCATGCACTACAGAAAATTTGTGGAGAGCACACTTCCTCTGCAATCATGCCACCACCAATTAAAGCCCTAATACTAATACAATCATCCATGTTAGACAATAAATGCTGGAGTAATTCAGCGGGACAGGCAACATCTCTGGACAGAAGGAATGGGTGATGTTTGGGGTTGAGAACCTTCGTCAGACTTCGTCTCAGCCCGAAATGTCACCCATTCCTTCTCTCCAGAGATGTTGCCTGTCCCGTTGAGTTACTCCAGCACTTTGTGTCTCTCTTTGGTGTAAACCAGCATCTGCAGTTGCTTCCTGCACCAATCATCCATGTATTGTCTATTAAAGCAATGATTTCTTTTTCACTGTGTTGAAACAATGAGACATCTTTTGTCATCATGAAATCATCACCTTAAATTTAACCAATTCTATATCATATCATAGTATTTTAAACTTTAATGCCGATTTATTTTCTTTTTAATTTTGTGTCTCCTTTTTCTGGAGGCATAGTACCATTAACTGGAGATAGACACAAAAAGCTGGAGTAACTCAGCGGGTCAGGCAGCATCTCTGGAGAGAAGGAATGGGTGACGTTTCGGGTCGAGACCCAACTGAGTTACTCCAGCCTTTTGTGTCTATCTTCGGTTTAAACCAGCATCTGCAGTTCCTTCCTACACGTACCATGAACTGGCACAGTTTTATGGACAGCAGTCACTGTTTGGGACTTCACACAAGTGGCCACTCTTGATATGTGGAGCTTATCTGCCCAAGAATGAGGCTATCATAGCTGTCAACCCAATTTTCTCATTCTCTTGAAAAAATTTAATTGTATAAACATTTTATTTTCAGCGCAATGTGAATAAAATTTGTTACTGTCAAACAAGATTGCAACTATTTCCGGGACCATCTGAATCACTCCAAAAATGTGATTCCAAGGATAACTTGTTCTAAATCTTGCAGCAGCAAATTGGGAAGCCGAAGTTGAGGGAAGGCGTCACATTAAGTATCAGTTTCTAAGTTACAAGGTCAGTCTGGATCTTAGCCACAGAGAATTCAGACGAGCAGTTGAGTGGGCAGCCTACTGGAGAAGCCCAGTGGATAGAGGAGCACCACACTGGCGGGCATGACAAATATCCTGCATGCACTATCAAGGATGAGTTGAGCACAGAGGGTGCTCAGGGCTTTGACTGACCTTGACATTTATCCTTTTCAGAATGGAAATAGTTGGCAAGTCCAATGGCATACGTATTGAGCAAATCCCCGGAAGAATTGAAAGCAGGAGCAGGCCATTTGGTCTCTTATGCTTCTTCCAACATTCAGTAAAATCATACATGATCTTTTACCTCAGTGCCACAAATAGTGTTTTCAGGCCAGTGAGATTAGAGAGAAGACATAGCTTTAAGATGATGGGAAACGGATAAAAAGGAAATGCGTTTCCAGAGAAGGCAGTAGAGACAGGTACAATTACAATGTTTAAAAAAAACCTTTGTGCAGGTAAATGGATAGGAAAGGATTAGATGGATATGGGACACATGCAGGCAAATAGGATTAGCTTAGATAGGCATCTTGGCCGGCATGGACAAGTTGAACTGAAGGGTTTGTTTCTGTTCTGTACAAATCTATAAATCTATTAATCTAAAATCTCCTTACAGATAAATTTTGAGCATTGCATGTCACTTAGGATTTCATGCCAGAAAAAAAAAAGATTGCTTTGGTAAATAAAAATCCAAACAAAAAATGTAGGAGTTGGATTTAGAGTGGTAGAATCACGAGTTGTAGAACAAAGTAAGGGGCCCTTCTACCCTCCTGTATCCATAACGACCTTTTACCCATCCAAGCAAATCCCATCTACCAGCAATAGGATCCTCTGTGCCTTGGCTATTTAAATGCCGGTCTAAATGCCTCTTGATTACAGTAACTCTATCTGATTCCACCAACTTCTCACCAGCAGCTCTCTGTGTCAAAACATTTACCCCTAAAATCCCACTTAAAACCCCTTCCTCTCACCTTAAGCTAAGGTGCTCTTCTGTTTTTTTGACACCTTACCATTTCCCCATGGATACTTTGCTGCCAGAAATGTGCAGAGAACTGCTTTACTCCAGCTTAAGCTAATTTTCAACTACATAGCACCATCTTTTTTTGGAATTTTGCAACACACTTGTCAGCCATAATGTCAACAGATGTCTCTTGTCTCTGAGTAACCGTCATTTCAGTTGCCGCAGTGACTCAAATGCAGATGGTAAAGCAGAATGCTTATGGTTGGCATTAATCTGTGCAATGTGCTGCATGTGAATATTGATAGTGGGATCTGAATTGAGTGCAGTGTTTCTCCAGATTGATGTATAGTGCCTGCAAAGTTATGTGTGTGCAGTCAAAGGCAACCTGAATCATGGCATAGCTTCCAGTTCCAGCCATGCCATGCTCTCCCTCCATCTACCACAGTGTAGACATTATGAAATGTACTCATCTCCTCGGGAAAAGAATGAATCAGTAACATTCTTTATTTAACAGTGGATGGTGAACTACAAGATGTTGAAAACATTTCCACATCCAGCCTGGAGAAAGAAAAATTCATAGTCATGTTGAACTTCTCGAAGCAATCCTTGGCCTGCTCTGAGTTTGTAATGCCTGCCACAAGTGGCAGACCTTAATGAGGAAATAATAAAACCCAGATACACCAAGTACAGTTCCTCAATGAGATTCAGATTGGAGCATTGTGCCCTTACCTTCATGGTAAGGGCTCCATGCCCTTACCTTCATGGATCATCTTCCTCCTGCCTTTTCTTGCATCTCCCCTACTCTCACTATGTTTCCCCCCCAGTCATGCTGCACTCCAAATAGATGGCCAGTAGAACTCAATCAATAACTAACTTGCAAGTAGTTGGAGGGGCATATCCTTCCATGTTGAATGTTGTGCAGCTATTTCAGGCGAAGAGCAGACATTAACTGGAATGATAGTTCCAATTTTAGATGGTGGCACCAGATCGGTCTCCCAATCTGCCTTCATGGTGTGCTTCTTGCAACATAAACATGGCACCTGACTATACGCAGGATGGAGTGACATTTACCATACATACACACATGCTATGGTCCAAGATCTTTAAAGAAAAGAAAATGGAACTTTGTTACTGACTGATTCTTTTTCATATGGATTCATTCACATGGAGAACAAAGAGGGACCATTAGGTCTCTAATGATCACTTTTGTAACTTTGTAACAAAGACAAGTGGCACGATTTAATATGGCCAATTAACCTACGAAACTTCACCTATCCATTTTTTCCAGAGATGCTGTCGGACGCACTGAGTTACTCCAGCATTTTGTGTTTATATTTGGTATAAACCAGCATCTGCACTCCCTTTTTCTTACAAACCTACCAATCTGCATGCGTTTTGCAATGTGTGAAGAAACTGGAGCACCTGAGGGATACCTTTGTGGTCAACAGAGAGAATGTGCAAACTTGCAATAGAGTTCACTGGAGCTGTGAGACATTGTACTACACTGATGTTGGAAGCAGAACCTATATCTGTCCAAACCTGGTCCACTAGGTTAAAATAGGTAGCGTCCCCCCCGGGGTAAGATTCAGACTTCCCGAACATTGGATGACAGATGGCATAAGGTTGGAAAATAATGCATCCAATATGTTGTAAACAAGGCCGCTTCAGGCTGGTGATGTGGTCCGGACTCCAGAAACAAGAGAGCAAGAAAATAGCTTCTGTGGGAGTTGTCCACTTTCCAACTTGTGATTTACATGGGCACACGCACTAACAAAGGCACAAAGTAGATCAGTGCGTATTGTGTCTCCCTCCAGATATTATTTCTGGAAGTTATTTCAGAAAAATATTTTGATTGATTTTTCCAAGCAAAATAATCAAGAATTCAAAGCACTGATTTGAAACTGGTTAAATAATTATTTGACATTTTTTCATTTGTGTTAGAGCTAATGCAGCTAATAGCAACTTAAAGATGTATTTAACACTGAGGCAAGGTATCTTCACCAATTGCAAACTTGTACCACTTCACAATGTGTGTATATGTGTGTATGTATATATGTGTGTTTTTGTATGTGTGTGTGTAAGAAGGAACTGCAGAATCTGGTTTAAACCGATGACAGACACAAAAAGCTGGAGTAACTCAGTGGGTCAGACAGCATTTCCAGAGATGCTGTCTGACCCGCTGAGTTCTTCCAGCTTTTGTGTGTGTATGTGTGTGTGTGTGTGTGTGCGCGCGTGTATGTGTGTATGTGTGTGTGTGTGCGCGTGTGTGTGTGTGTGTGTGTGTGTGTGTGTGTGTGTGTGTGTGTGTGTGTGTGTGTGTGTGTGTGTATATACAAACTGAACTTTATTTTCTCGTTTATTATATTGTTTATATATTCTGTTGGGCTGCTGCATGGAGAATTTCATTGTTCCATCTGGGACATATGACAACAAGACACTCTTGACTCTTCAATAGTATTAACGTGAAGTAGAGGTTCAAACAGCAATGGCCGGCAACTGTGCAAAGATACCTATGTACTGGTTCTGAACAGATGGATGTAAATTTAAAACACATGGGGCTGGAAACTTGAACGTGACCTCATGGGAGATTGCTGGGAACAATCTCTATAATTGAAGGATTGGGCTTGAATGTATCGGATATCAAGTCACATTACCATCAAGGCAGCGAGATGTATTCATCTCATACATGATCCCACTGATGAACTGCAATAACAATACAGCACTGAAGGTCAGTGGGTAAATGTACCTCTTCAGAGGTGATCTGATCATAAGAGTCATAGTCAAGGTCGTGTGTCGGAAGGAACTGCAGATGCTGGTTTAAAATGAAAGTAGACACAAAATGTTGGAGTAACTCAGCGGGACAGGCAGCATCTCTGGAGAGAAAGAAAAGGTGAGGTTTCGGGTCGAGACCCTTCTTCAGACTGAAGCACCACCCATTCCTTCTCTCCAGAGATGCTGCCTGTCCCACTGAGTTATTCCGGCATTGACAGTCAAGGTCGGCTGGGTGGAGTGAAGATGGTGACTGAGTTCAACAGGAGAGAGTGAGAGTGCATGATGACATGGTGGACAGGTGGGTCATGTGGCTTAACGAAAACCCCTCTCCCTTCAAGTAAGTCTGTTTTATATATGGGCTTTGGGAAATGTAGTTTTTTAATTTCTCTTGAGATGCCAATGAAAAAACAACCATGCAGAATTTACATTTTTCTTTCAAAATGCTGCATGCGGTTTTCAGAAGCTCACCCAGACTAATGACTATTGCCACCATCTGTGAAACAAGTTACTCAGTGACCGGGTGATAGCAAGAAATATTGTACGGATAAGAGTGTGTGCCAAAACGGGTTGTGAGTATTTTTCATTATAAGAAATTAAGGGAAGACTTGAAAATATTGCAGTCTTGACACTTCTGTGGTTATCAGAAAAAGCACCTGTCATATTTGAGAACACCTATGCCGTGCACTGCGTATACAATTAAAGAAAGAAATCAGACAAATTCTGGAAGAGTACAGGTATCATTACTGGAAACTGAAATGAAAACGAACCACGGAGAGGGAGGGAGGACATCCCGCAGTTTGTTTGAGTAACGGTGCAAATGAGATCACATTGAGTGGAACGAACAGGGCCTGCAGCATCTGAGTTCTCTGCTCGACTACAGTGTGAAGTGCTGACAAAACCAACAAACCTCAGGGAGCTACAATAAACATGACGTCTTACTCAAACTACTCTACCCTACTGCTCTCTTTTTTACCATAAAAATGCAATTAGTTCAGTACCTTGATAAATTCAGCAGCTCTACGAGTCTAAGGTCTCCGCAATGCTGAAGTCTGATGAGGCTGAAGAAGGGTCTTGACCCCGAAACGTCACCAATTCCTTTTCTCCAGAGATGTTGCCTGACTCGCTGACCTACTCCAGCATTTTGTGTCTCACCTCAATGCTACTTGTGCAGTGTTCGTGCAGACAGTGGGTGAATGGACACCATGTCCTGGAGTAACTCAGCGGGCCAGGCAGTATCCTTGGAGAACATGGATAGGTGATGTTTCGGTTCAAGACTCTTCTTTAGACTGATTGTCATGGGGGGTGGGGTAGAGAAAAGCTGGAAAAGGGGAGAGGCAGGACAAAGCATGGAATCACAAAGGGTGTGAAGTGAGTCTCTTACAAAATTCCTGTCAGAGGAAGGAGAACTTCTTCAAAGTTGGCAGACCTTTTGGAGATTTAACAGTGGAGCAGTCAAAATGTAAAACGACAATAGGTGTTAACTGACCATCCACACCAGCATTAATGACATTCTCATAGGAAGGAACTGCAGACGCTGGTTTAAACCGAAGATAGACACAAAATGCTGGAGTAACTCAGCGGGACAATCAGCATCTCTGGAGAGAAGGAATGGGTGATGTTTCAGGTCTCGAGAAAGGTTTCGGGTCTCCAGAGATGCTGCCTGTCCCGCTGAGTTACTCCAGCATTTTGTGTCTATCTTTAATTACATTCTCTCTTGGCCTCACAATAATTACTCTGTCTGCAGCTCTTTATGTTCTGCTGTGGTATATTTCTCAACCATATCTTGTCGTTCCTGACTTGAATTGGGATCAATTCTTTTCAGCCTCCTTCAAATTCTGAACAGACCATGCTGATTTCTCTACTTGGGGTGGGACATAAACTGGACTTCCATGCACCATATCAAGATTCCAGGTCATGGAGATCCCCATACACGGACACTATCCTACACACACCAGGGACAATTGACTCTTTCACCAAACCAATTAAACTACAAACCAGTACGTGTTTGGAGTGTGGGTGGAAACCGAAGACCTTGGAGAAAAACCCATGCGGTCACAGGGAGAACGTACAAACTCGGTACAGACAGCATCCGGAATCAGGATCGAACCCGGGTCTCCGACGCTGCAAGCTCTTTCAGGCAGCAACTCTACTGCTGTGCCACCGTGCCGCCCTGTTGTGTCTGCCTTTGCAAGTGTACGCTACGCGTCACCCTTTATTACAACCGAAGCAGTAGTTTGCCCTGAACGGATACTGTTAAGTCAGACGACCAGTGAACAGCGTTGTCTGCTCTATGCATCCACGTGAGCAAGGCTGATGAAGATACCACTGTCACTGCATCCTTACACAAGGCATGCACAGCTGCAGTTTGTGCTGAATGGAACTCACCCAAACGCTTCAACATCATTGTCATAGCAGGAACAAATTTACATGGTTTCAAAAACATGACCTCTTGTGCATTAACCTTAGCCCGAATGCATTCATCTCTGAGGCCATAGACAAATCGCTCTCAATGAATGGTCCAGGTGCATCCTAAAATACAATGCCAGGACAAACACTTCAACTCAATATAATCCCCCATCACTTCTGCGGGCAATTGATAGTGGGTACCAAATTCATAGCTTTCAAAAATGTTGATGGTGCTAGGTTAAACTGATATTTCAATGATCTTATTGAATGAGACATTTATAATCCTACTTGACCAAGTGGACCCTTTGGGCCCAAACCTCTCCTGCATTGGTGCAGCACCCTGTCCTCCCCCCTCCCCTCTCTCCTCAACCCCCCCTCTCCTCTCCCTTCTCCCCCACTTCCCCCTTCCCTCCTCCCTCCCCCCTCCCCCTCCCCTCCTTTTAAACTTAAAAATGTGAATAACTTTAAAAATATAACACCGATTGCAATAAAACTACTTGCATTATCACTCAAGTGACAATGGTGAGCAAGGTGGGCCTAAAACTGTCGCACTATCGTGCACCGTTTTGGCTGGAGTTCAGTCACAAACAAGATAACAAACGAGAGTTTTAGTATATAGATGAGGCACTAACACATTAGTTAACATCCAAAGCTATTACCGCTAAAAATTATTTCTTCCTCTTGATAATGCCATTGTTCCATTCATTGTTGGTTCTTCATGTTACTTCCATAATGTTGCAAGAATAGAAATTAACAGTAACACTATCCTACACACATTAGGGACAATTTACATCTATACCAAGCCAATTTACCTACATACCTGTACATTTTTGTAGTGTGGGAGGAAACCGAAGATCTCGGAGAAAACCTAGGTTAATGGATTAATGCAGGTTTCGGGGAGAACGTACAAACTCTATACAGACAGCACCCGTAGTCAGGATCAAGCCCGGGTCTACGGCATTGTAAGGCAGTAGCTGTACTGCTACGCCACTGTAGCTGAACTCTGGTTTGCCACTTTGCTTAGCCACCGTTTGCACTCACGATTTGTTATTCATTTAAACCGAGATTTCCCTTTTGAACTTGACTTGCTTTTCTCCTGAGGGTCCCAAGCATTCAGTTTTCATTTCCAATAATTCAAGCCTTTGCATCATCATTTCTTGGAGCTCACAATGTATCTGGGATCTCTGTTTAACTATAGCATGGGGCATTGAACAAACTTGCCAAGGCTCAGGAGCTCCAACAAACATGACAAGTTAAATCCAGGTGAATGTTGCAACTCTGAGAGCCATCAATCATCTGACACAGTACTTCAAGTAGTTTTAGCCTTCAAGCAGCAATTACATTTACAACCAATACTAGTTAAACTGCAAACTCTGTTTTTGCAAAAGAGTCCCTGCAACAAGATTTCTTCAAAACAAACTCCAGCTTTATGGAAAATGCTTGCCAGACGTTCTTGATGCTCTGTAAATATATCGAGTAATATAAAGGTAGCTACTAGCATTGATGAAGGTCCTGATTCAATGATTTAGCTGTAATTACTTACACCTTGATGATGAGAACATCATTATTCCAATTAAACACACAATGCTGGAGAAACTTGGCATGATAGACAGCACTGGAGAAAATGAATAGGTGACGTTTCAGATCGGAATCCCTCTTTAGATCTTCTTCAGTTTGAAGAAGGGTTCCTACCCGAAACATCACCTATTTTTTTAGTTTAGTTTAGAGATAACAGGCCCTTCGGCCCACCAGGTCCATGTCAACCATCGATCCCCGCATATTAACACTATCCTACACACACTAGGGACAAATTTTACATTTGCCAAGCCAATTAACCTACAAACCTGTACGTCTTTGGCGTTTTTCTTATTCGTTTAATTCTTTTTCTCAAGAGATGTTGCCTGACCCGCTGAGTTACTCCAGCAATTTGCGTCTATCTTCGGTATAAACCAGCATCTGCGGTTCCTTCCTACACATTATTTCAATTAATTTGTGCTTTAGAAGACCCAATTTGTTGCATCTTAATTAATGAAGTTTTTAAGTAACTAAATATACCAATGGAGTACTAATAAGAAATGAAAAAATAGCTTTCCCACTGGTTTGTCTATTTATTTCACTCAATTTCCACAAAATTAGCTAAGCCACCTCCCCTTTTCACAGTAAATCCCCTCGACTCACTCATTTCAGATCTCTGTTCCACATCCTAGATATAACAAGGCAGCATATCCAGCCATCCCCACCAATACTAACAATTCCACTCCTCCCCTCCTCCCCCATCCTTCCCCCTCCCCCCCCCCCCCCCCCACCCCAGATCACTCCCAAGATTTTGATCAGGTCATACAGCATGGATACTGGCCCATCGGCCCAACTCGTCCGTGCCAACCAAGACACCCCGTCTAAGCTAGTCCCATGTGCCCACACATGGCCATTTCCCTCTAAATCTTTCCTATTCGGCCCCCCCGACTCCATCAAATCGATAACAGGCAGTCTTGGAAGTCTATCCTGCCTAGTCAAACCGCATGTCAAAAACCTCGGCATGATATTTGACTCTGCATTAAAATTTGATAAGCAAGTCAACGCTGTGGTAAAAGCCAGCTTCTTCCAACTTTGAACCATAGCTAAAATCAAACCTTTCCTCCAATTCGACGACACAGAAAAAATCATTCACGCTTTCATTTCCTCCCGCCTAGACTACTGCAACTCCCTATACACTGGGATCAGCCAATCTTCCCTGTCCCGCCTGCAACTGGTCCAAAACGCCGTAGCGAGACTCCTGACGGGTACCCGTAAAAGGGACCACATCACCCCGATTCTGGCCTCTCTCCACTGGCTCCCTGTACGGTACAGAATCAACTTCAAGCTCCTCCTATTCACGTATAAAGCCCTAAATGGACATCCCCCCCCACATCAAAAATCTTCTAACCCCCCTCTCTAACTCCAGGTTCCTCAGGTCGGTCGACTTGGGGCTACTCACTATCCCGCGGTCTAGGCTTAAGCTCAGGGGTGACCGCGCTTTTGCGGTTGCAGCTCCTAGACTGTGGAACAGCATCCCTCTCCCCATCAGAACTGCCCCCTCCATCGACTCCTTTAAGTCCAGGCTCAAAACCTATTTCTACTCCCTAGCATTTGAGGCTCATTGAGGAGGCGCTGTGAACTGTTTGCGTGCTACTGTATGTTTCATTTTTTTCCTTAGTACCTAATCAGATGTACAGCACTTTGGTCAAAGTGGGTTGTTTTTAAATGTGCTATACAAATAAAATTGACTTGACTTGACTTGACTTGACTTGACTTGACTAATCATGTACTTGTTGTGAAGATAGATAATGCTGGAGTAACTCAGGGGGTCAGGGAGCATCACTGGAGAAAAGGACTTTTCAGGTCAAGACCCTTCTTCAGACTGAAGAAGGAGGGTCTCAACCTGAATCCCCCCCTATTCCTTTCCTCCAGAGGTGCTGTGTGATCCTCTGAGTTGCTCCAGCATTTTGTGTCCATCTTCGGTGAAAAAAGCATCTGCAGTTCCTTCCCACACATGTACTTAATGTGGATGCTTTATGGAATTCCTGTTTCAGAGATGCTTTTCTCGTGAGGATCCTAAGTTCAGTCAGTTTCATTTCCAATAATTCGAGCCTTTGCAGCATTCTTCCTAGTATTGCACCTGATGCCTCTGAGCATAGAGCAGGGTGTTCTGCATGCGTTATACCTGCAGCTGGCAATGCTCCTTTCCTGCTACCATAAAGGTTGTGAGGGCATCCAGCATAAACAAATTCCTGCAATGCAAATTTTAAATCTATGAAAAAAGATGGCTAATGGTCTGCAAAGTTATCTTCCTCATCCACCCTGTGCTTCTGCACAGGAGTCAATCACCACTACATCCAACTCCATCCCATTTCTGCCGTTGGTAGAGCAGGCAAGGAACCTGCAAGTTCCTCAGTTACTCTAGGTGCCAGTGTTGTTCCATGTTGTGAACATGTTCTGAGGCATAAAACTGATCCCTTTCATGGATTTGTTTCAATTTCCTGATCTTGGTGCCTGGACCACACCGACAAGGCAGAGTATCCCCTGCCCCTTAGAACATTACGAATCAGCTGGGGGAGTTAAATCTACTTCCCCAATTTTTCCCCGTCCTCCAGCAAATGTTCCTCTTGAAGTACATCCAATTCCTTTTCAAGTTACTATTGAATATGATTCAATCCATCATCTTCTGCGATGGTGCACTCTACATTGAAACATCTCAGCTGTTGAAAAATCGCTCCTTAACATATCCTGGAATTTTCCTTAAACCTTGGGACCTACCAACTAATGTACATGTTCCCCAGTGATCACCTTTTTTTCTCCTTAACAAGGAGCTTTTATTGCTTAATCACAGTTACAAAGCACTGAAAAGATCAAAACTGCCTAGCAGTTTGCAAACGTTAATGGATCAATCATCAAATTACAATGTTACCATCCATATCCATGACCGACTCAACCCCCCACGGTGAAGTGATCTACTCCTACGAGACATTAAGATAATTTTAGGCATTTTTCATTGTAACCTTTTTAACCTTCTCTGCCCAGAAAACAATTCCACTTTCTGAAATCTCTTTAATCAACAAAAATTCCTCTCCTCCAGAATAATTTGTCTTTGCTTTCTCCAATGCCATTACATACCTCCTAAACTATGGGCCATATGCTATCTGGAACTCAGCTGCTTAATCATAAAGTCTTACCATAAGGAGTGAAAGTAATTTAAATTTTTTACTGGTACCAGTTAACTTTCACCTCTGCTTACCATAATTTCCTTGTATTCTCTGGCCTTTTTATATCCGATGCTGTTATTTGTTAAACTCCGTTTGAAGTTACCCTGCTCTTTTCAGAAATGTTGTGCATGTGTGAACCCTCAGGTCTCTCGATTCCGCAACCGCTTTGAAATTTCTATCAGTTAATTTATATCCTGTATTTAACATTTAACTTTGAGGTTCCAAATAAGCCATGTGCTTCACCACTTAATTATCGAAGTAGAGAAAGACAACCTCATCTGTTACAAAACAGTTGAGCACATGCAGCTGATGGAACATTGTGAATTATTACTATGATTTTAGATCCCATTACGTACAGGAGTTTACCTCCATATGCTGCAATGGATATGTTTTCTTATGTTTTCTTGTAGTATATACATGGTCCTTGCCTGTGGTATCTGGGATTTCTTTGGGATTCATGGTCTTTTTTCTGATTCCATCCTATTGCAGTGTACAAATGTTATCCACTATTATCTTTAAACTGCTTCTAGTTTAGAATACACCATGCCACAAACTCAGCAAAGGCCATTTGGCCCATACTGTCTATCCACCAAAATATGCCCAATCACCTATTTAGCCTACTTGATAACAGAAAATTCTTAACTTGTTTCTTTAGTTTAGCTTGCCATGTCAATGTTCGTCTGTGCTGGGAAATTTCATGCAGTAAATGCAAGAAATGCTCTAGATCTTCTTGAATCACATCCCATGTTTAGTTTTAGACAGAGTGTGGGGGAAATCCAATTAAATATTGCTCCATTAACATGAATCTATGGTTATCATGGATCAGCAAAATGGACGTTCACTTGTCTCTCCAACAAATGTTCTCTTTCTTTTAGATATGAGTTTGCACTGGTGGCCTCAAACATAGACCTTAGATGATAGTGCTCCACACCACAATATTGCCAATGTTATGGCATTAATTAGAGCGTCTTGTTAGAGAAGAAATATATTGGCTGGCGTGGGCTTTGGAAAATGCATCATCCTTGCAATAGATACGGCATTTCTGAGGCTCAAGGGTTATGATGTGTTGCTGAAATAAGGGTGGAGGAATAGTTCTGTGGTGTTTAATCAAACATGAACCCATGATAGCATTTGGAATTCTCTGTAAGGTAGGACACAGAGGACGGATAACAAATATGGGTTTCAATGTTAACCATCATCCTTTATCTTCTGCATACTCTCCCCCAGTGACCCAACTGACCAATTCTCCCCCCAGCCTCTAGAGAGGAAAACAAAGGTGCTTTGATTCCCAGCGTAAATAATAAAGCAGCTGACTGCAGTTGAAAGGGAATTATTTGTTAGAAGTGCTTTTTGCTACCCTTTTTTTGAGTACATTATGGTAGCCTGATTAAATTGGCTTCCTCTTTTATGTTTTGAAGGGGTGGAGTGCACATAATCTCCTTTGGGCTATTAGGAAGCAAGCATCTATTTCTCTTCCATTTGGCATGGTAGGTATATTTTAATATTATTTTCCACGCAGTATATTCATGGCACCGTCCATTTCATTTGGGATTTCTTTGTGATTCATACTCTTTATCTAGTTCAGTCTTATTGCAGTGCGCAAATGTTTCCTGACGTTCTGTCTTGCAACGTCTCACTCTGTAGTCATTATTCCAATATTGTATTAAAAATTGATGGCTTACATGTATAATTACAGCTTTAAAACATATTAGCTTAAAAACTATTATTGTAAGTTCTTACTCCAACAGATAGCATTTTATTTGTATGACTAATAGATCACGTTTGAGACACTAAAAAGCAAAGCACAAGTTTAAAGTAGCACAAAGGTCCTATCTACAGGTGATCATTTCAACGTCAACCTCCCCTCATGGCTTCATCTCAATGCTACCACTGCTCATATAACAGAGACCAAGTGCTGGTGATATTCCCACTCTTTGGTACCATGTTTGCCAAAGATATCAACTTTGTTAAATGAACATTTACAAACATTAAACACCCCGAATAATAATAATTTCTCCAAATATTGTTCCTTTCTCTGACTCCCCTCCACAACCCATATTGTACATGGAGCCTGATGTTCTATCATTCAAAATACTTGACTGCCAAACTGCACAAGGTTAAGCTCACGAGCATATGCTATGAGGTGTTGCTGCACTCATCTGCATATATTGATGATTTAAAATTATTCTACTTGTGACCAACTGGGCTATAGTTTTAAGCATACCAGTCCAGTTCAGTTGGGCCATTGCAGCCTGGTGCAAAATCATTTTCATATTCATTTTTAATTTACAAATGTCTAGAATACCAAGAGAAAAGCCAATCCCGTAGATAAAAGGGCATTACTTTACAGTAAATCAGAACTGTCACCTCCAGCATACAGAAGCACTGAAACATTTATTCAGCCTCATATTCCTGGCACTTGAAATTATTTCCTTCATGCCTGATAGCCAAATCACAATATGGCAGGTCTTCCCCCGAGCCACGGGATTGTTAGTGCGGACTCACAACACACTGGCAACTGATGTGGCATTTCGTGTACAGCTGTCACTCAGAGGCAGGCAAATGCAAATGAGGGCGGGCCGGGAGTGTTCAATTACTGCTGCATGGCTGTGTACAATACGGACTTCAGTCAGAGCAGACAGCCATTCTTCAGAGTCAAATCAAAAAATAAAATAGCGGCTCCCTCAGGGAAACCGCTTCTGGGATTTAAAATTTTTTTTTTTTTTTCCCCCTCTCATAAAATATTAAAACTAAGTTAGTGGAAAGCCTCTTGGAAAAAAAAAATGAAAAAATGGCCTGAAAAATGCAGTTGTTATTCGGGTAATGATTGGTAATGTAAGGGATGAACGCAAAATTTACTGATTTACTGTTGGAGCAATTCAGCGGGACAGGCACCATCTCTGGAGAGAAGGAACGGGTGACGTTTCGGGTCGAAACCTGAAGGGTCTCGACCCGAAACGTCACCCGCTCCTTCTCTCCAGAGATGCTGCCTGTCCCGCTGAGTTACTCGAGCATTTTGTGTCTCTCTTTGGTTTTACCCAGCATCTGCAGTTCCTTCCTACACAGTAATATAAGGCAAGGCCAGTAAGCCAGATAATAATATATACTGAGTTTGGCGAGTGGGAAAATTGAGCATGCCTCCGAGAGTTCAACGGCCAATATATTTTATTCTGAACTTGAACAATAAATGCATGATTTGGTGGTAACGGTGAGCAAATCCCCTCAAAATAGGTGGTATGCTAAATATTATAGAGGAGTTGTTCATTGAATACGTTTTCAAAGCACAACATCAACTATTTGAGTGGGACAGGCAGCATCTCTGGAGAGAAGGAACGGGCGTCGTTTCAGGTCGAGATCCATCTTCAGACCCGAAACATTACCCATTCCTTCTCTCCAGAGATGCCGCCTGTCCTGCTGAGTTACTCCAGCATTTTGTGTCTATCTTCGGTTTAAATCAGCATCTGCAGTTCCTTCATACACATCAGCTATTTGAGGGCAAGTTAAGATATCTGCCTAACTTTTCTTTATGCATTGCTTGGATCAATTCACCAAATTCATACGCAGAACAAGCTTTAAGATATTAAAATCAGTTATGAAAGTTAGCGACGTGGTTTTATATAAGCCAATATCACTTCTAGAACTTTGATTCCTTTTGTATTGCATTTCAAGCAGAGTACTAGCCCTGTTCAAATTCCAATTAGACTTTAACATGTCCTTAAAGGCACCAGGCCACTGGCCAAGTAGGAATATAATGTAGAATCATAATTTGACTAGACGTTTTACAATAGGGGCAGGACAAAGCATGATCACCTTCAATTATCAAACAAAATATTTAACTTTTGAAGGTTTCTGAAGTAATGTTTTAACATATCCAGCAGGATGCAGTGGGAGACAAGGAAATGCAGATGCTGGAAATTTTAGTAATACTGCATCTTGAGACATACAGCATCTGTGGAGGGAATGGATAGGCAAAGCTTCGGGTTGGGACTCTTTTTTGGCCTGATTGTAGGGGGAGAGGGGGGGGAGAAAGCTGGAAAAAAGGTCGGGGTGGAATAAAGCTTGGCAAGTGACAGGTGGATACACATGGGGGGGTGGGGAGAAGAGGCTGATTTGCGCATGGGTGGACAGAAGTTGGAGATGAAAAGTAGATATAAGGGTGTCAGATAATGAGGAGTAAAAAATTTAAAGCAAGATCAAGGGATATAGGTGGAAACGGACGAGGGTGGGGGGAAGTGAAAGTGTGAAGGGGAAGAAAGATGGGATAGTGGGAGAAAGTTGAAGAGTGGGGTAGAAGTCACAGGAAAAAGTGCGGGTGGGGGGTGTGAAGGGGGGAGGGTTTACTTAAAATTGGAGAATTGTAAAATTGTAAGAAATTGGAAAAGAGAGCATTTGCACAGGTGATTACATTCATTAAGTCTAATAAAACGCTTGCAAGCCATGATTTAGATCATCCAAATTATCAACCAGCATTTTAGCTGCAACAATATGACCTCCTTTATTGTCAGGAAGTGATTCTTCACAGAGTGTACAGTGGGAATTTGCAATTCTCGCTCCTAAAACCTGTATTAACTAGGATAACTGCTAATTTCAAAATTATGAATGATATTTTGTATTAGGTAGAACCTTGGTACATGGAACCAAGGTTCTAATTTGACTTTATACAATCATATCATACCTGAGTACACTAGGGTGTGCAAAATGTGAAAGAAAACAGAGTGCAGAATATTGCATAACAGCTACAGGGAAAGTGCAGGTACAAAGAAAAATTGCAAGGACTGCAAAGAGGCAGATCGGGAGAGCAGGAATAGATCCTTGATGAGGGGTCTTTTCAAGAGTTACGTAACAGTAGGAAAGAAGCTGTTTTTTTGCATCTGGTGATACATGCTTTCATACTTTTGTCTCTTTTTGCCAATGGGATTAGGAAGAAGAAAGAAAGGTGTAGGACTGAGGCAGTAAGTGTGGGCAAGATCAACATCAGCAACATTGAGGCAGAGCAAATAAAGTTAAGGGTAGGACTTACCCAATAGTAGCTCCAATCCTAATTGCACAGGGAAGGTTTAGCAGACAAAGAAGTGACTAATGACAGATAAGTTGCCATGGGAAATACTAAGTTCCTCTGCAATTTTCCAAAACAGGTGGTGCATGGGGAACAAAGTTATTCTATTTACATCTGTCACAGAAACCATGTCAGGAACACAAGGATGACTCATGTACAAACTTGTAAAGTGATCCAAAATATCCCAAAATATAAAGTTACTGGCATAATCAATTTACAATTAAACTGAACAATTGTCACCCACATTATTTCATATCCTGATGGGCTGGTGGACGCAGTTTAATGTAACTTCTGAAAGAGATCTTTACTTGAAGGGGAACAAATACTCCAGAGTATTTGGATGAATATGGAAGCTCTTTCGCCTCGCATCCGCACAGAGGGGCTGAATGGCCTTTGTCTCTCCTATGTCTTTCCAAGATTTGACTGTGAGGAATAAGACCAAATAAGTCTAAATCACACTTCTCCACAAGTGTGATCACTAGTTGTCACTAACAATGAAAGCCGACCTGTCACATTGGGGTAGGAGCACAAAGTTAGATTTCACATGGGGCAGGCTGTATTACCTTTGTGGAACATCAATATGGCAAGCACACTGGGAAGGAATGGAATAACTCTTCAGCATGACAGTCAGGCGAGAGCAGAAAGGCCTTATTAATTCCTTGGCACAAACTCAAATCACATATGCAAGTGCAGAGCTAATATTATATGGTTCTATTATGAATGGAGATCATAGGAAAGGGGTGGATTTCAAGATGGCAGCCTTTTCAACCATGTAAAATTTCCAATCATGCTCACTACAAACATGCCTGAATGATCTCTTCTTTATTCCTTGTGTTTACTTTCCCTTTTGCTGCTGTGTGGCAATGATTCCTTGTGCTGGTGTACCAGTGATCCCCTGGTACTTCAGTCAAGTGGTTATTATGCTTACAATACAATACAATACAATATATCTTTATTGTCATTGTACAGGGGTACAACGAGATTGGGAATGCGACTTCCATACGATGCAATAAATTAATTAGCTAATCAATATAAATTTAGACAACCCAATGAAACAAAATTAGAAACAGTTTTAAAACAGAATAAAGTCCAAGTAGGTCTGTGCCGGTTCACTGTGTGATGTGACCATCCAACTCAGCAGGACCGGTTCATAGCAGCTATGGCCCTGGGGATGAAGCTGTTCTTGAGTCTGGAGGTGCGGGCGTAGAAGGCCTTGTAGTGTCTGCCAGATGGTAGAAGTTCGAACAGGGGTGTGAGGAGTCTTTGTGAATGCTGGTGGCTTTTCTGAGGCATCGTGTGTTGTAGATGTCCTCCAAGGCTGGTAGCTGTGTTCCGATAATCTTCTGAGCTCTATAGACAACCCGCTGAAGAGCTTTCCTCTCTGCCTCCGTGCAGCTGAGATACCACACAGGGATGCCTGTAAACATGCCTGTTGCATGTAATCTGACAGTGAGGGGGTGCCAGATTATTCACCACAAGGTGAACAACACATGAGAGCCAAATTCTGTCTCATGCACTTTCTAAAGCATCATTTTGATAGCGATCTAGACTAAGAGCGTTGAGTCATTTCCCTTACTCAAATCAGTGAATCAAGGTCAATGATAGGTCCCAAGTGTTACTGAAATGAGTTCAGTTAGTTTGACTTGGACAGATGCTACAGATTTTCCACTTTGTATGAGCCTACATTGGATGAACACGTCAAGATTAATCTCAAATGAAAAAAAATGATGTTGGTTGCAATGGGTTTACCAGTTTAGAGTAAAAAAAATCAAGCTAGAGGAAATCAGCAGGGTACTGAATGAGTAGGGAGGAACTGCAGAAGCTGGTTTAAACCGAAGATTGACACACAAAGCTGGAGTAACTCAGCGGGTCAGACAGCATCTCTGGAGAAAAGGAATAGTTGACGTTTTGGGTCAAAGTTTTTTTGGTGTTCACCAAGGATAAGTTCAAGGAGAACATCGAGATCCGGGATGGGTATGCTGATATTCTAGGGCATGTTGATATCAAGAAGGAATAGATGTTGGGGTCATCAATGAGGTGGTTTTCCCCAGGGCCTGATAGGACAAGGGCAAAGATTTCTGGAGCCTTCACAGAAATCTTTGTATCCTCTTTAGCCACAGGTGAAGTTCTAGAGAACTGGAGAATGTCGTTCCTTTAATTAGGAAAGATCGTAGCGGCAAACCAGGAAATTATAGGCTGATGAGCAGCGGAAGGGAAATTATGGGAGAAGATTTTTAAGGTTAGGATCTATTTGCATCTGGAAAAATCTGGAAAAGAGTCAGAGTCATACAGCTCGGAAAAAGGCCCGTCATCTATGCCGACAAAGATGCCCTATGTAGGCTGATCCTATTTGTCTATATTTGGACTATATCCCTCTAAACCATTCTTATCCATGTACCTGTCCAAGTATCTTTTAAATCTAGTAATTGTATCTGCCTCAACTACTTTTTTTGGCAGCTCATTCCATATATCCAATACTCTGTGTGAAAATGTTGCCCATCAATTTTCCCTTAAACCTTTCCCATTCACTTCGAACCTATGCCCTTTGGTCCTTGCTTCTCTTACCTCGGGAAAAATACTTTGTATGTTCACCTTGTTAATGCTGCCCATGATTTTGTACATTTCCATAAGATCACTTCTCAGTCTCTCACGTTCCAAGGAATAAAGACACAGCCTGCCCAACCTCTCCCCGTAGCTCAGCCCCTCAAGTCCTGGCAACATACTCATGACTCTTCTTTGCACCTGTTGCAGCTAAATAGGATCTTTCTTATAACAGTATAACAGTATAACAGAGCTTTATTTGTCGTTCGGTACCGAAGTACCGAACGAAACTACATAGCAGTCATAGAAAAAAAAAAGAACACAAGACACATAACCCCAACACAAACGTCCATCACAGTGACTCCAAACACCCCCTCACTGTGATGGAGGCAACAAAACTTCCCCTCTCTTCCCCACGCCCACGGACAGACAGCTCGTCCCCGACCGACCCGCACAGTCCCCGCACCGGGCACTGAAACGTCTCGCGGCCGAACCGGGCGATGAAAGGCCCGCGACCAAGCCTTGCGCAGCTAAGTCCCGCAGCCGAGCCGCACCAGCGGTGAAAAGTCCCGCAGCCGAGCCGCACCGGACGGTGTTAAATCCCGCAGCCGAGTTGCACCGGACGGTGTTAAATCCCGCAGCCGAGTTGCACCGGACGGTGTTAAATCCCGCAGCTGAGTTGCACCGGACGGTGTTAAATCCCGCAGCCGAGTTGCACCGGACGGTGTTAAGCCCCGCAGCCGAGTTGCACCGGACGGTGTTAAGTCCCGCAGCCGAGTTGCACCGGGCGGTGTTAAGCCCCGCAGCCGAGCTGCACCGGGCGAAGTAAGTCCAGCGGCCAGCCGCACCGGGATGTAAAGTCCAGCGGCCGAGCTGCACCGGGGGATGTTAGGCCCCGCAGCCGAGCCGCACCCCGCGCCGTGAGGAAGAGAAAAGTTCCCCACACCCACACCCACCCCCACCCCCCACACACCACCACCCCCTCCCACACATACACAACCAAAAAAAATATATAAAAATCATCCCAACACCGACACTCAACAAAAAAAAGACGGACAGACTGCTAGTCAGCCGCTGCCGTTAGGCGCCGCCACATGAGTAGGAAGGAACTGCAGATGCTGCTTTACACTGGGGATAGACTCAAAATGCTGGAATAATTCAGCGGGACGGGCAGCGTCTGTCTGAAGAAGGGTCTCGACCCAAAATTTCTATCCGGAGATGCTGCCTGTCCCGCTGAGTTACTCCAGGATCTTTCCGATAGCAGGGTAAACAAAACTGAACACAAAACTCCAAGTACAGCCTCACCAATGTCTTGTACGAGACATTGTAAAATAACATTCCAACTTTACACTCAATACTTTGAATGATGAAGGGAAGCATGCCAACAGCCTTTTTTTGCCACCCTATTTACCTGTGACTCCACTTTCAGAGAACTATGCACTTGCACTCCTAGATTCCCCTGGTCTACAACACTCCCCAGTGCCCTACCTTTCACTGTAAAGGTCATGCCCTCGTTTAACTTGGCAAAATGCAACATCCCACACTTATCTGAATTAAACCTCATTAGCCATCCCTCGGTCCACTTGCTCAGCTGATCAGGATCCTACTGTAATTCTTGATAAACATGTTCACTGTCCACAATACCAACTATTTTAGGTGTTATCTGCAAACTTATTAATCATGTCTTGTATTCTCTCGTACAAATTGTTGATATAAATGACAAACACCACACCCTCAGGCATAGGCCTCCAGTTCGAAAAGCAACCACCATCCTCTGCTTCCTCCCATGAAGCCAATTCTGTATCCCGATAGCTAGTTCTCCCTATCCCATGAGCTCTCATCTTCCAAAGTGGATTACCATGCGGTACCTTATCAAAAGGTGTTGCTGAAGTCCATAGGCATTTAGTCAGATGCATGAGTAGGTAGAGCATTGACATGTAGGTGATTTGCTTGGAGATGTGCCTGTTAAATTGGCAGCACAGTCAACATGCTCGGACACTGCGGACTGAAAGGACACGTTCCTATGTTATATTGTTCTGTGTTCAATGCAAAGAGGTAGTCATTTGTCTTCCATGGTTGGCCTTTAAATTGGTTGCCCATTTACTCCCAACTTCAAAATGTCCAATTTCATTTACTTTAACGGAAGTAAATTTTGGACGTTGGAGAACATGGATGCTCATTTAGCAGTTACTTATCTCTTGCAATAGAATCACATTTCTGCCCCAGGGACTCTGTGCACTCTAATGGAATACGAGTATACAAAAATTGCGGCATATAGGTTGTCATATTAATAAATTCACACATTGTTTATTGTTTATGCTTTACATTGATTCTTTAACAGAGATTGGATGCAATTTTACCACTCCTCTACGTTTAAGTTCAAATATGGAATCAAGGCAAAATAAAAGTTACAAGTGTTAAAAGACCACTTGAAACCTTCAAAGCGTATTGGTGTGCAAGAAATTACATTTTCCCTGTGCTGTATTAGCTGGGTAACAAAACCATCCGAGGCATATCATTCAGCCATGTTCAAGCACATTTCTCAGCTACTATCTGGGAACATTCTAAACACTCCGGTTGACGGTGGAGTTTCAAAATACGGCCCTTTTTTCCCACCATTTTCCCCACAGATGTTGGGAAGCAGGATCCTTATTCATAACTGTTTTAAACTTCCCAAAACATAGGCTTTGTTTACGACTTAACAGCAGATGGTTGGTATGGGTGAAATCGAGCTAAATGCACAAGAGAAACAATCCTGTTAAATGCTGTAGTATCAGTAAAAACTGTTCAGTTACAGTATCTGAAGGGAATATCTAGCTTGGTCATTTTGGAGCACCATGTTGATATATAGTAGCAGACAGCACATCACAATCTCCATGACAACAGTGTTTAGGAGAGTTTCATTTGTGTCATTTTACACAGCACAATTAATTTTTATCTGGAAACTGGACAGATCGTTGTGTGATTGCCTCCACTGCCATCTTAGATCTTACTGTTTCGAATCATGTCACTCTGGTAACCACTTACTGTGCCGTGGCAATGGCTTTGAACAAGCTAACAACAGTGACACTCCTACCCCAAGCCCTGTGGGACAACACACAGCTTTTAAATAGTTCAGCATGTTGGCTTGAGGCACAAAATGCAGGATGTCAACCCAAACCAGTGAGAATATTTCCCTCCTCGCCTCCGCAACTCATTGCCCCACATCAAAGCGGAAATGTAATATGTTCCCCTGCAGCGATGCCTTGAGTTCACTGGGAAGCAAGCTCTCAGTGTAATTCTCTACCCAAAATGACATTATGTTTGAAGAATGTTTTCAGCTTATCTGATTTTTGTGGAATAATTTGGTTGAAGTCTTCACTGAACTGCATCTGCTTCTTGCATTCTTTTCTTGCAGAACAGTCACAAAGTTTTATTGACTACTAGACCAAGTGGACGCATTGGGCCCAAACATCTCCTGCAGCACCCTCTCCTCTCCCCACCCCTCTCCCCCATCCCCCCACCCCTCCCTCTCCCCACCCCTATCCCCCCTCCCCCCACCCCTCTCCCCCCTCCCCCCCTGTAAATGATTGCAAGAAGACACATTCATGTCTGTAGATATTTGTTCCCTGTGTACAACCTCACGGACAGAGGGGAACCACACTGTGGCCAGGAGGGAAACAGAACCCTAACATTTCTCGTCATCCATGTAAATGCAAGCACGATTCGCTTGGAAACGAAATGGTTCCAAATGACGATCGCCTGAGAACTTAGCACCATGAATTTCTATATTTTTAAACATTAATTTTGAGATATCTGAATTTTATGATTTAATTCATACTGAAGCCTGAAAACATTCTTCATAAAAAATATTATTGTCACATTTTTAAGGCAGTAAGTTAGAACAATGGACGGTTTAGCTCAAGAAATGATGCAACATTTACACTTCAGAACTAAAGTATAGAGAAAATAGTTTACATCTGGTGAATCACAAGAATGTAATCCCATCAAGAGAAGTAGCTGACATCAATATTAGAGATTAGATTATAATCTTGAATTTGTTCTCTTTCTAAAATATGTGCAGTTAAATTGGTTAGTGAGGTTTTTTTAATTCTGTTTCTCAAGCTGTGTTTTGCCAATGATGGCTGACATGCATCTTCATTATCTCACATCAAGCAAGTTGACACTTAGAAACTGATCCGAATGTCACATTCTGTCAACTGAATAGTATTAACAACAGACGAATACCAAAGTTTACCACCCTCTGCCTATGCTGAAAGCCTGCTTTATAGCATGGTAGTTACGAAACCATTAAAACATTCCAGATAGACACAAAATGCTGGAGTAACAGCAGGTCAGGCAACATCTCTGGAGAAAAGGAATACGTGACGTTTTGGGTCGCAAACCTTCATTACACTGAGAGTCAGGGAGGGGGAGCTCTGCTGGCCTTTTTACATCCCTCGGGATAGTTTAAGAGCATCCTGCCTGGAACCCAAGTAGGCTGCACTTGCGTTACCACTCCTGATAAATTTCCTGTTCTGGGTGGGTTGGAAATATAATTCTGGGACAACCGATAATACTTAACAGTAAAAAGCAATGCCATATTTTTTTTCTGAAAGTGTGGCTGAATTAGAAAGAGCCTTTTAAGTTTGAGGAGCTAGAAGAGCCTCTCAATTCTTGGATTCATTGAAGAAAACATGCAAGGAAGGGAATGATTGCTGAATATTAAAAGCACTAAGGACAGTCAGAGTCTCTGGAGCCAGTAATGGCTCCCAGCACTACTACAACTAACTGGCACGTGGTATAGGAAGACGTTCAATGACGTTAAAAGGGTCGACCACTTGCCAACACAGATCCTCCACCATCCAGCTAGCTTTCACTGTTCCTACCATCACATACTCTCACTGTCGTGTGCGGAAAAGCTTCTCGAGCACAAATGCAAGATTGGCCAAAATCTCAAATCTTTTTCACACCGCCAACTCATTTATCACAATGGCTAAAACTAACCTGCAGGAATAATTCATAAAAGAGACAATGCATCATCATTCCCTGATAGAATATGGAGGAAATTGTCCCTTTTACTTGCAAATGCTGAACATGTCATGGGAAATTAACCCAGAAACAGTGCAACTGAAATACGACCATAGAAAAGAAAACGACAGCGATGAAAAGCCAGAAAGCATTAACAAAGACGCTGCAAACTGTGTTCAGGGCATCGGAAGAATCTATGGCGGAAAGCAAGATTGGAAGCCAGGTGGCAAAACTAGAATAGTAAAACCTAGGAAATAATGATCCTAGATAGTCTCAGTACATTTATTCATAGTCCTCTGTAGAAATGTCACTCTGCATGGCTAAACAAGATATTTTGCATTTCTTGTCATACGGGTTGCTTTGCTTAAAAAGGCCAGCCTTGATTATGGATTGATGATGGGAAAATAGATTAATGATTAAAGGCAACCATGATTTACTTGAAAGGTGGAGAAGGTTCGAGGTCTGATTGGTGTTCTAACTTTGCTAGAAATACTGCGTAATAAAATAAAAAATATCATTAAACTGTTGGGATTATTCTTATATCAGAAAGGGTTAGGTATATAGTTAAAGAGATGCTATGTAAGGTTTTGAAAAAGGAGAAAGTTGCATTGAAATGCATCTCCCTTTAATTATCTTGAACGTGCTAGATACTAGTGGCTGCATGTTTATTCCATTCAATGGAGGACCTGGTGGGGGGGAACCGCCATGACAGATGGGGGGGGGGTTGGGGGGAAGAACAAAGGGGGACCTGGAGCGGGGGGGGATTTGCAACTTTGTAAGCGCCCTTTATGGGTGACTATTTGCATACCTTTGGTATGCAAGCAAATAATTTTGTTGTAACTTGTCACATGTAACAATAAATGATTCAACTGTTCAATTAAATTCAATTCTATCCATTCCTACAAGGAATGTTTTTTTCCACTAAAAACATTGCGACTGCAACTGTTTAATGCAACTGTTTTCTTAGCAAAATGGTTTGTTATTGGAGTTACTCATTTACGATAACAGGAACCACAGGAGAATTTGATTCATGAATAGGATCTGGAATGTAGCAGTAATGGTAGGTGTGTCAATAGTCATTTTCAAGAGGCAACCTGATACTGTATATAGACAACAAAATCTGGAGTAACTCGGTGGGACAGGCAGCATCTCTGGAGAGGAGAAATAGGTGAAGTTTCGGGTCAAGACTCTTCTTCAGTCTGAACACACTTTCAGTCTTCAGACTCATTCAGTAAGAAGGGTCTCGACCCGAAACATCACCCATTCCTTATTTAGAGATGCTGCCTGTCCCGCTGAGTTACTCCAACATTTTGTGTCTTTCTTCAGTGTAAACCAGCATCTGCAGTTCCTTCCTACACTGATACGGTATGCACCTGGAAAAGAAAAATAATCCAGGGCCATGTGAAACAGTAGGGGTACTGAACTAATTAGATAACTTTAAAAAATCCAGCAAAAGTACAATAGCTTGGATGGTCTCAATCTGTGCCCTATGCATTGCACAAAACAATGCTACAGGATCAGGCATTCACATCTCAGACTAAACTTGATGACTTCAGATTCCTATAATCTACATTTAACTCAGTTGGAAAATGTGGAGTTACATTTTTGTGATATGTACAAAAACGGCATGGAATTAGCATCAAGTTGACCACGTCTAAACAATGGCAGTACATGAACCATTAATGTTGAATCTTTTATTCTTTCATTACGAGGCAAATATAAAGTGCATTTTCAGTTAGCAGGTAGCAATATACATTCCTGAGTTTAATAACTCAAGTTGTCTCAGCAGACGATCGTGAAACCATCGTATAGCAGACATACGGCAATGTTATAAATTAAGCCAATAGGAGTAAGAAAATTGACTCCTCCAACTTCTGCTCCCACTGAAATATAGATGCATATACTGTAATGATGATGATAAAATGTTAAAATTCCACACAAAATATGGCATGTCACAGTTTTTTTGTTCATCTGCTCTGCTGTTTAGAACATAGATGTTGAATAAGTCCACAAAACCATGTTATAATGAGGGCATGTTATACATTGTAAGTGTACTTTGCCAGAATTAACCCATTATCCAGCCAAAAATACTGTAATTGCAAATCTACTGTCTGCACCTATGAAGACTACATTCTACACGTTACCACAGACAGCTCTCTCCATCAGTGATGCATACGTAGCTTCAGCAACTTCAATAGTTACATAAGCAGCAGGCTGCAGAGAAACACAGAGCATAATAATCTGCTCAATGGCAGGGAAGAAAAGCGAGGCAGAATTTTTGGTTGACTTTTCCCTGCTCGAGTAGTTCCACTGTCCAACTATGCATTCTTAATGAATGTATAGATCTAGGCATTCTTAATGAATTATAGAAAGAAAATTCAAATCTTACTGATAAGCATATGGCTGATTCCAATACATAACGTTATTTCCCACTTTATGCGAAACAGCGCTGGAATAACCATGATTTAATTTTCATTCATGAACTGTTGACAAAATTGAAGTCCTCCTGTCCTAAGATTGCAATTTCGTTAGGAATATTGAAAAAAAGAAGGCAATTATGATGCAGCTGCAATAATGATGTCTTAACACTTTTCAAGCAGCAAACAAGCCACTTAGCCAGCACAAGCAGTGAAAGGTTTATTAACGTGGCTTTGGAATATATAGTGTTTCTAGATAAGGCTCAATAATGCAGTGGAGAGTAGCCCATTTCACCAATCAGGCCTTGAATCTATTGTCAACTTGAGTGCTGCATTTTTTTTAGAAAGAGACAACTACTTACAAATAACCAGGAAGGCAACATGGGTGGCTAATTGTTACTGAAAGAATGACCTTATGCTCAACCATAGGGTAGCACGGTGGCGCAGAGGTAGAGTTGCTGCCTTACAGCACCAGAGACCCGGGTTCGATCCTGACTACGGGTGTTGTCTGTAGGGAGTTTGTACGTTCTCCCTGTGACCTGCAAGGGTTTTCTCTGGGTGCTCCAGTGTCCTCCCACACTCCAAAGACATACAGGTTTGTAGGTCAATTGGCTTCGGTATAAAAAATTGTAAACTGTCCCTAATGTGTGTAGGATAGTGCAAGTGTACGGGGATCGCGGTCGGTGCGGACTCGGTGGGCCGAAGGGCCTGTTTCCGCGCTGTATAGCTAAATTAAACTAAACTAAACATACTGAAAACTTGTGGGAGGTTAAAAAACTGATAAGGAAACTGCTTTAGTTCAGAGTGGGGATACAGCAGTGTGCACCATTTGATTTGCCACGTGATATTGGCCTCAGAGTGGAATTATTTTCTGACAGAAGCATCTGAATCAGAACATCCAAAATGGACCTACATATGACATGACAAGAGGGCTGATTGATTGATCAAGGTGTGAGCTGCAATATATTCTGCCATTGAAAGTGTGGCCATATTGGTATGATCTTTAATGAGCATTATTTATATTATTTACTAGACCAAGTGGACCCGTTGGGCCCAAACCTCTCCTGCATTGGTGCAGCACCCTCCCCTCCCCCCTCCCCTCTCCTCAACCCCCCCTCCCATCTCCCTTCTCCCCCACTCCCCCCTTCCCCCCCTCCTTTTAAACTTAAAATTGTGAATAACTTAAAAAATATAACACCGATTTCAATAAAACTACTTGCATTGTCACTAAAGTGACAATGGTGACGAAGGTGGGCCTAAAATTGTTGCGCTATCGTGTACCGTTTTGGCTGAAGTTCAGTCACAAACAAGAGAACAAACGAGAGTTTTAGTATATAGATAACGCAAAGAATGTCATTCACTATTATTATGGATGTTTTTTATTCAAACTCCTAGATGCTGTCAAGGTCTTGTATAAAGAACTGCTGAAGATTTCCATAATGAATTGTATCTGACACATCAAAGGTGTCCACTATATCCAGGTAGATAAGTGAGTCTTGTATTTATTACAGCACTAAAATGCCAGAGCAGCTGATGACTTCGACTTCAATAAGCAACGATATAAGATAGGCACAAATGGTGGAGTAACTCAGTGGGACAGGCAGCATCTCTGGAGAGAAGGAATGGATGACGTTTCAGGTCGAGACCCTTCAGACTGAAGAAGGATCTCGACCCGAAACGTCATCCATTCCTTCTCTCCAGAGATGCTGCCTGTCCTACTGACTTACTCCAGCATTTTGTGTCTATCTTTTAATCAGCATCTGCAGTTCCTTCCTGCGCAATGACATAATTTGCTTCTTAGTAAAATGAGCTTTCAGCTACTCCAGCAAACAGGATTTCTGGTACAGAAGAGAATCATTCTAACTATTTGCTGTGCATGCACATATTAGTGAGTTCACCCACTTGTTATTTTCCACTCTTTGGGCACCTTACACTGCTTTGCTGGTACTCGTATGTTGCATTGCCTTCTTTAAAAATTGTCCCTAGGCTATGGTTAAACATTGATTGACCAACACTTTGAAATCCTGTAGAATCTGTGATGATAACCACATTCACTGTTAGGTGGGAAATTCTCCCATTTCTACCCTATGTCAGAAAATATGTAGCTAAGTGTGGGTCGGCGACTTGGAAAAGATCTTGTAGTTATTGGTACTCACATGAGATTGCAACACCTATTCCTCTTGATCTTAGGAGTTGTAAGGAAGGTACAATCTCCAATTAAAGCAGGAAATTGCTATTATGCACCCTGAGGATAATTCACACGTAGTCCAGTTGATTCAGTTCTGGAAGAAATCATATCTAGCTCTGACCTATACAGGTTTAAGATTCGGGGTGTTGTTATTTCATCCATTCAGATTAATGCCATGTAAACAATTATATTACAGACAAGCTTTGTAAAAATGGGGAGGCTTTTTAAGATTTGGGAGTTGAGTTGCTTGTTGAAAGAACAAAGCTTCTGTCCTGCACTCATAGTCAAGAGTGGCTCCATTTCAGCTACTTGTCAATGGCAACAGCTTCAGAATTGGGGCCATTGGTGGGTGATGAGGTGAGAGAACAAGCTCAACACCAGTGACTCCTCCATTGAAGACTTTCTTTAACGGTACTCATGTGGCACAAGGGCGCAACAGTGGCACAGCGGTAGAATTGCTGCCTTACAGCACCAGAGACCCCGGTTCGATCCTGACTACGGGTACGTAGTTTTACGTATTCCCTGTGACCGTGTGGGTTTTGGTATGGGTGCTTCGGTTTCCTTCCACGCTCCAAAGATGTACAGGTTTGTAGGTTAATTGGCTTCAGTAAAATTATAAATTGTCCCTAGTGTGTATGTTAGTGCTAGTGATCATTGGTCGACTCGGTGGGCCGAAGGGCCTGTTTCCAAACTGTATCTCTAAACTAAACTAAATAAAGAAAATGTTTCTCGTCAATTGTAACCCCAACTTCTATTTCGGGTTCCAATGACTTCTTCACTTTCAGAATAGTACTGGATATAGTCCAATCCTGATGTTTGATGGAGGGAAAGTAACAGGTAATGGAGTTGAAGATACGTCCCTGGACAACATCGTTGCAATGAGATGCATGTATATAGTGCCTTTTAGCATCCTCAAACCACTTTGTAGCTACTGAAGCACTTTTGAACAATAGTTCCTGATGTAATATAAGAAACACAGCAATCAATTTATGCAGCAAAAACACCTATAAACCCCAATCTAGTGTGATGTTGAATAATTAACAAATATTAGACCAAGCACCAGCAATAGCTGTTCTTCTTCAAACAGTACCATTACTTGACAGTGAAGACTGGGCCTTAGTTTAACATTTCAGATGAATTCAATGACAGTGCAACATTCCTTCAGTACTGCAATAGATTATCAGCCTCAGTATCGTGATGACGTTTTTTAAAGAGAGAGATTGATCCCATAACTCAGAAGATGACAGTACCATCATTGAGAAACAACTTGTGTATAATAATCCCTAGTGACTTGCTTATATCAAGAACAATTTCAGCTATTCAGAGTTTTCCAATTGATGCCAATGGCTTCAGTTTATCTTGGGTCACTGATTAGACTAACCTCTTCACCAGGGAGCTAGGTCTTGCCTTGAAGTTTTATTAACACGATCCAAACTTTAGGAAATAGGTTATTTTTGGATAGACATTGATTAATACAATAATTGAATGCGTAGAATACTCTCTGTACAACTATAGCTTTGTAACTCTTTTCCCCTCTGGTAAATTGACTGCCCATGTTCATAGCCAGAAGCTTCTTCTGTGTTTCTCTTTTGTTGTTGCTAGAATTATTGGAGTTTTAAAGTTCCAGTAGTTTGCTGTTTTACACTCCCATGCTAAAATACAGTAAGAAAAAACAGGAAAAAACAGAAAGAGATGATCCATGCATCAAAGACCGTGGCAAATTAGTTATATATTCATCGTGATTGAACTCTGCATCTTTCGCGAGAAGTCTGGCTATCTGGCATCTACTGTAGTGCCGAATTGTGGTATTGCACTTGTCTTAATTTCCATATGTTCAAATGACACTGCCTAGTCAATCACTGTTAGCCTTAAGTTGTCCCTGTGAAGACGCATAATAATATCTGGCACTATTAAAATCTATCAACGTGATACTTTTTATGACACATTTTAATGCTTTTTTCATGAACTTGCTTCTGACTGGTAATTAAATCACCTGTCTTTTCCACAGGACAGCATTGGAAAGCTGCAAGTGCAATTTGCAACACAGCTTTGTGACAATTTTTGCTCTTTCCTTCTTTCCAGTCCAATAGTCCTTCTGAAGTGTTGTCTCTGCAATGCTGATAAATCAATCCATCAAAAAAAAAAAAATCCTCTGTGAAACTCAATCAGGAAAGGTCATGTTGGCAAGTGAGGAACAGATTAAATTAGCATAGAATTAGCCATGGAAAGTGAGTTCTGTCAAAATCATCATACTGTACAGCACAATTATAATATGTTAATTATGCATTTCATTAAGGCAGTGCTCTTTGAATTCTAGATGAAATGTCACTGGAGCCGGTATCCAAAAAGAAAGGAAGATTGCAGGACTAAACTTCTTTCTGCAACATGTGACACCTTCATGTATCAAATCTGGACCAACTCTACATAATTCTGTTGCAGGACTCCAAGCTGATCATCTCTGTAAGGATGTTCAGTCGTAAAAGTGTCTCAGTAGCCATGGTCAAAAAATAGGACAACCCTTTCATTTTAGGCTGGTGCTCATTAAGCAAAAGGACAATGGCGCAGCTGAGTAAGACTGGCAGTGAGGCTAAATGTGGCAAAAGAGGCAATGTTATTCCACAACGTAAAACGCCACCCTCGTTGTAAGCAAAATCCTAGACATCAGCATTATAGATGATGAACAATTTTATTAGGTCCTCAAATATGGTTGAACTAGAGGTGACGTTGTGTTCACATGGCATAGCAAGGATTAGCATTAGGCTTCTGACATGGTAAGAATGAAGATCTTGCTACCAGTTAGAGAGGTTGAGTTGCATGGCATTGAAGGGGAACTGAGATAAGCTTGAGATGATGAAAAGATTAGAAAGATGTGTTGTTATTGTAAGATAATGTGCAGCAAAACTATGACACAAGTGGCCTGTTTCTATGTTGTACATGACCACATATTTTTAAATGATTTTATATTAGTTGATTCATCTTCACATGAAGACATCTTGTGGGTGCCTTTCCGTTTGCACCTTCATACAAAGTTTTCTCATTTCACTACATTCTGAGCCATCACAAAAAGACAATGGGAGAGAAGGCACATTTCTAGACTGTTACAAAAATGTCCATTTTACCTCCTGTTCTAGTTAACGATACGGTGCTCAATTTTTTTCGTAAATATTTTTAAATATGTGATGCCGGAGGATGGGAGGGAAGATGAATTTCTAGACTGTTACAAATATTTCTATGTTACTTCCTATTTCAGTTAATGATCTGGTGATCAATTTTTCCGTATTTTTAAATAAGCCCAGGCTAATGAATTTCTGAGTTTCTTCAACAGTATTGGAATACAATCAGCACAATTGTACAATGGGAGAGCTCAAGAACAAGAAAAAAAAATTAAAACTTTGAAAGGAAATAACAGTTGACAGAAATTAATGGATAAACAGATTACGATGATCAAATTAAAACACAATTCACATGCGAACTGTTACACCAACACAACAATCCATCTACTTTTTAATTCTTAACCGATGGGTAGGAGGCACTAACACTTTCTCAGTTTGGCAGATTAGTACCAACTTTACCAATGTGTCTATCTGAGAAATTCTGATCACAGAGCAGATAGCAGAAATGATGCAGTGTCATCATTGACATGGAGACTAAATGTGATGTTATAAGATGCAGTTCTTTATGCTAAAGTTGCACCCAACTCACAAGGTCAAAAAGGAGATTTAGTTTGTAAGTAAATTATTAACATTTTTCATTTTAAAATAGGGTTGAGTTCCCCTTTTAACATAAGCATCATGGTGGATTCAATCTGTCAAGCATCATCTTTGATATTACTCGTCTAGCTGCCGTCTCAGCAATAATGCCTTTATGTTCAGAGGTAACGAGTTTTTGACTTCCAAGGCAGAAATTCTTGATGACACACAGACTTTAAATCCACTAATGTAAACAAGGCTTAGAGTTCACACTTCAATCACTGTTCTCATGAATGATTTCCTACACTTTCTGCCTTTAAACTGATAATCCTGACTTCATAGCCCCTGGATAAAGGCATGTGATTTCAGAGCCGTTTGTGAAAGCATACTACGGATCTTAAACTAACGTGAGCATACAGCTGCTCCTCTCCTGCAGAATAGATATTCTCTACAGTCTGCGAGGAGCTTAATTAATTTGCGGTGAATTTAGAATTTAATTCTGAGGAATGTACACATGATACCAAAGAAAAACGAAAGGTCACACGGTGGCACATTGGCAGAGTTGCTGGACCCGGATTCGATCCTGCCTCTGGGTGCTGTCTGTAAAGAGTTTATATCTTCTCCCCGTTACCCACGTGGGTTTTCTCCGGGAGCTCCGGTTTCCTCCCACATTCCAAAGACATATAGGTTTGTAGGCTAATTGGCTTGGTAAAATTGTAAATTTTCCCTAGTGTGTGTAGGATAGTGGTGGTGTGAGGGGATCGTGGGTGGTGCGGACTTGTTGGCCCCTTGGACATCTCTAAACTAAGCTAAACTAAAAATAGGATTTAATCCACTTTAAACCTCTAATCCAACTGAAGCTATTTTATAGATCCATGTATCTACAGTATAGTTGTGATGGTAAGATCAAGACGTGAGTAATCAATACACAAGAATTTGATAAAAGCATCTGTGTGATTATCAAACATAAAATCCAAACCAAAATTGGATTACAATTAAGGACCATTCTTAGTCACGTGTGTGGCCAAAAATGTAAAAAATTGTGGAATACATCTCTTCTAATTCTGAAAGCATTACAGGTGTATTTATTGGCCTCACCTGGTCACACACGTGACCCATCATATTTGACCTCTGACCCTAAACAAACATTGTCAGCATAACATATAAAAATTTCACTTGGTAAACTTCGACATATATGTCATATATACAGTGCAAAACAATATACCTGTAATGCTTTCAGAATTAGAAGAGATGTATTCCACAACTTTTCACATTTTTGTTCACACACGTGACTAAGAAATGGCCCTTAATTATTATTACTTTGCTGTCCGAGTGCACGTTATAATTTTGTACTGGAATAACAAAGAAGGCAAAGGAATATAGACTGAATGGTTTACGGGGAAACTGCTGCGAGGCTGATGCAGATGGTAGGGTAAGACAGAAGAGTGGGGTTGGTGATGTAGGGGGGCATTTTAGTACAACAACTCCTTATTCATTGAATACCGTAACACCTATCAAATAATGCTGTATAGCCTGTGGGCCCAACATCACCTTGTGGCTTTATTATTCTTTAGTTGCATTACCCCAAGTCAACTGTGCTATGCAAGGTAAAAATAATTGAAGTCAAACTAAATTTTTAAAAAATGGAATAAACTATATTATACACAATGACAAATTGCTGGCAGTGAGCTTAAGGCAATAGGTTAATCACAGGGTTCTGCTGATGTTCAAGCTTTACTTCCGAGGTTTAGAACATCATCAGAACTGCCTGATTGAATTATGGTCAGTAATTCACTGCCAACTATCTACTTTCCTATATGTAGTATATAAAATCTAATGAACAACCTTGATTCTGATATAAAAACGCACCATAATGTTAAAATAATTCTGTTAATCATTATGTCGATATCGTGCGTGCTTACATCAGTCATTGGAATCACTCTCTCCAGTCTATTTTGGATCTGCATAAACACTCTTTTCAACTAATAAATTAAAAGTTAGAAAGATTCTCAGAAGAATACATGTATGACAAGAATACACTACATGACTCAATGTGAATAAATATGTTTTTCTTAGTGTGGAGACAACTTGAATAACTCATCTGTACCAATCCTTTATTAATATAATTGAAATACCAAACTCTTCTCTGAATTCCTTTGAATGGATTTTCCTCGCTCTCTGGTTCTTTCACCCCAAATGCTATTGAAGGTAGGAGTGCAAGTCCACTCCTAGCAAATTGAAAACGTCTGACCTTTCTCTGTGTGCGCGTTTTAATGCCGTGGCTAATGTATCTGTGTCGAATTCCTACGCCGGCATTCTCAGTGAAATTGCTCACTAGTTTAAAATGGTGAACACCAAATGGCACAATGGACAACATAATAACACAGAAAGTAGAGCTTCTTCCTCATTGCTCCAGGAACCCAGTTCTGATCCCCGATGCTGTCTGTGGGAAGTTCATACATTCTCCCAATGAACATGTAGCTTCCTGTTGGGTACTGGTTTCCTCTCACATTCCATAAAGAACAGGTTGGTAGTTTAATTGGCTCTAATGTGTTAGTAGGCCGTGGAATCTGGTGGGGGGAGAGGGCAGTTTTGGGAATGTAGGGAGTATAAAAAATGGGATTAGTGTGGGATTAATATATATGGATGCTTAGTATTTGGTGCAGATTTAGCACACCAAATGGCCCATTTCCATGAATTTCTATCTTACTCTATTGTCCTATTGTATCCTACTCTATTGTATATTATTCTATGTCACTCAGCCCGCCTGAACCTACCTGATCTCCCGGTTGCTAAACACTTTAATTCTCCTTCCCATTCCCACACAGACCTTTCTGTCCTGGGTCTCCTCCATTGTCAGAGTGAGGCTAAACGCAAATTGGAGGAACAGCATCTTATATTTTACTTGGGCAGCTGACAGCCCAGTGGTATGAATATTGATTTCCCTCACTTCAGGTAGCCCAGGTATTCCCTCTCTCTTTATCCCTCCCCCACCCAAGTCGCACTAGCTTCTTGTTTTCACCCAGCAAATAACTAACAATGGCCTGTTTCCTTTATCATCATTACTTTTCTGCATATCTTTTATTCATTGTTCTTTATCTCTCTACATCATCATCTATATCTCTTGTTTCCCTTATCCCTAACCAGTTTGAAGAAGGGTCTCGACCCGAAATGTCACCCATTCCTTCTTCCCAGAGATGCTGTCTGTCCCGCTGAGATACTCCAGGTTTTTGTGTCTATCTTACTCAATTACAAGTTCTTTTTATTACAAATAGCACTGGGAAATTTCAATCTTTGTGTTCACTGAGTATCGCATCTTGCACTTTTTTGCATAGGTACGCACAATCTATTTGGCAGTAGTCACACAACCTGAATGAATTATGAATTACCTTGCATGGAACCATAAGCATCAACCCTGACTTGAAGATTTCCAATGGTAGACCAGAGGAGAGGTGGGGTGAAAAGGAGAGAAATTCAACACCATGCCTCTTCTTACACTGGCTACAAGTTCATAAACATGGATCTGGTGGGGTCCTTTCGCGAATGACCAGAAAAATTAAACCCCACATAATTCTTTTTCTATTCGTCGGTTAATCCAATTTTGGTAAGTATATACTATCTGGCAACACAGATTATGCATTGCATGATTCATCCGCTGATAAGAATAATTCACTGCAGCATCATGGAGTACATCTCTAGGGCTTTAAAGGTCAGAGAAGGATGGTATAAATCACCTTTTCTTGAATTTAATTCATTGAAGAAGTTCTGCTCTTATTAAAATGTTTACCAAGCTAGGCAGCATTGTAAAGCTGCGTAAAAGTTTTGCTAATTTATAATTTTCCACACCAATATATAATATAAAATCTAGTAACTTCATTCCTCCATCGCTTATATTGTGACAGGAAATCTTTTCCAAAATTGCCAACATTGGAGCTTTAACATAATTTTAAAAAAATCCATTTCGAATAATTCTATATTGGGAATGACTTTTACATAGAAATGAAGATTGGAAACAATAATGAAGATGACACTTTTTTCTGTCATATTTAAAGCCAAATGAATGAATCAATTGATTTTTAGTTGATCTGCATGCACAAATTTACCCCCGTCACTTTGCAAAGTTTGTAAATTCATGGATGACTGTTCACACTAGGTCAATCCAACCTTAATCTAAGTTGACTTTGGGCACTGCAGTATTTCTATTGGCATCACTGTCTGAATTAAGTTTAGATGACGAATTATTCAAAATCATGCACTTCTGAAGGACAGGACACAAGTCATGGTCGATCTTTGCACTGGAGCCTTATTTGGTATAACACATTCTGCCGAATATTGCATCACTAATAGGAGCTCTAATAAACACAGGGAAAGCAGATGGTCATTTAAAGTGGAAACTATGGTAAGCACAATGCATTGAAAATAAGGTTAATAATAGGTTATTTTTCAGTTATATAAATTTTTGGAGACATTTTTTATTCAGCCAAGAACTTCATGAGTGTCACTCTCCTTGGGTACTTCAATCAGTGGCTTTTATTCGTATGTGAACTGACTCAGTGTCAGTTGACTGTTTTATCCTGTATCCTGATCCTGTCTCCACTTAATGCCCAGACAGGTGCCCAAGAAAAAGCCACCTCAAGATGGCTTACAACACCGAAACTTATTTAACCCGATTGTTTTCGTACTCAACAAAGCTAATTCAATAATTCCTGAGCAAACAGCTGAAAGCTATCGTAGTTTTTTTTCTACTGAAGGAGGCCAGTCTATGAGTCTATATATCTTTATATGGTCGTAATAATGGGAGTGCAATATTGAAGCAGCAATCATTATTGAGGTGGTGTAGTAAGAGCTGCATTACATTATAGTTCAGAAACAAGTTTATACAAAAAATTATTTTAAACTTAAAGTACTGGGTGGTATGAATAAAGTGTAATAATTGGCTATTTTTACATTCTCTTGCAAAACTGAGGGATGGAAACATTGGCAGATTCTGCTTCTCGTTCTTCAATCAGGCCTGTCAGAACGCTGCATCCATTAGCTGTTAATTAAAATGCTACACTCTTCTGAAAAACCCCACTAAAGAAGCAGCGCAAGTGTGCTCAAAAGTTTAATGGGAAAACAGTCAAATCGTTCTTTGAAGACCTAAGAGCACTGAACAAGGCAGCTGCAAAGCCTCTGTTATGACTGCACAGAAAGTTGGAAGGAAAGACAGAATTTAACATTACTTCACACAATTAAAGTGAGTAAGAAATTTATTTGGCCGGTTGTTAAATGGTTTCAATTTCTCGTCTGGGTATTTAATGAACCGGCATGAAAAAAAGTATTCATGGAAGTAGGCTTAACAAACTCTGGAAATGTGCGTGGGTAGACACAAAATGCTGGAGTAACTCGGCGGGACAGGCAACATCTCTGGAGAGAAGGAATGGGTGACGTTTCGGGTCGAGACCCTTCTTCAGACTTGGCGTGGCTTGTCGGAAAGGAGAATTCTTGTTTCAATTAACTTTCTTTCCCTTTGCTTCATGCAAAACAAAAGGCATTCCGTATCAATAGAGAAATGTGGCTCCCAGAAAGCAAATAGTTGGACAGTTGCAGTGGGCTTCACAGAACCTGCAGGAAGTCTCTGGGGGTATATTACCTTGCTCATTATTTCACTGATTGGCTTTATTTCGTCCGAGACTCTGCTGCACAATTCTCTGACAGCTGACGAGTGGCTTGCTGAGCCAATCCACCAGCTGCCGTCCGGTTTTGTCTCTAAGCTGCAGGGAAAAGCAGCTCCCGTTCCTCTACCCTCCCTGACTCCTCTTCAGATCATTACACATGACAAAACAACCATCCTAATTATAAAGAGCTTTCCCAGCTCTGTCATCGTGACAATTACTGCACACAGAGCTCAATATTCACCGCGCTGCGCATAGACACTAATGTATTGCAGCAGTTCATTTTGATGGTGCTGAATTGTTCCCCTGTGAATCTTTGGTTACATTTTGTTGGAATTTTTTGCTGACAGGGTTCAAAAGTTTAAGACTCTGGTGACAGAAGAGTGATTGCTGTTTAACTGAGAAAAGAAATTAGTAAAAGACTTTCCTGGATGGGGAGAGAAAAATCTTGCAGAAAATAAAGTGTAGTCCTGCTTTATGTAAAAAAAAAGCTAAAGTGGGATTCTTCTGACAGTGCAATTACAAATGTATTTGTACAGTTCCAATTCCTATTTGTTTAATAGTTCACCCATCTCTTCATTGCTCTTTCCCCAGCTCATTTTACCAGTAAGGAGAAATGACTCTTTAAAAAATGTTAACAATGGAAGTCTTAGAATGGTTGGTTTTGCATTGCTAACCTGTTAGCTAATCAATCAAGCTCTTTGTTGGATCACACATTTGTGAGGCATTAACTTCTGAATGGTCCTGTGGCAATCAAGATGTGGCAGGCATTTGAAGTTTTCTGTGTCTAATTAGGAATAAAAGGAGCATGATTTTATTTACTAAAGAACTGCCTTACAACTGGCATTGTGAAAACAGTTCTCAGTTTCTTGAATGGAAAATCTACCTTTATCAGCCTCAACATTATTGAACATTTATCAATAAATAAAATATATTCACAAGGTAAAAGCAACAGTGAAGAGATGTGTCAAATCTGTCCCATCTGAAGTGACGGTTCGAACAAAGATTCAGAACTGTCACTTCAGATGTGACTGATCCAATCTGTTTTACTTTCCACAGAGGCAGCCTGACTTGCTGAGTATTTCCGGCATTTTTTGTTTTTATTTACACATTTATAGTTAAGTTATAGTAATATAATTACGGCACCTGCATAATTAGAAATTGCTTTTTGATTTGATCTTTAGTTCCAGGGCTCGGTTTGAATTGTTTTTGACAAGATAGTCTAACCCCACATTATTTAAATTTAGCTGAATTCTGAATGACTTGTACATTTCAAATTTATATTTTGTTTCCAAATTTTGACCCAAAGCTTTCCTTCACTCTTGCCCATTACGATGCTCATTGTTATGTGAAATGCTTCTCCAGGTAACGGCTTGTTGACAGTTTCCTCAAATTGCGGGCAATTTAGTCTATGGTTTGGTTAGCAGCAACTCAGTTCTTCTGCAAGATGATGCTCTCAGCAGCACAGCTAAAAGGTGGCACATTTTATCCTGAATGTGAAAGGCGGATTTGACACATGGGCAGACTTACTTTAAAATGTATAATGAACTGTTCGGTAGATTACTGCACATAAATTAACAGATACGCTGCAAATTCACTCCACTCACAATTTAGGTAACAATTTTTACATGAGAAAAGAGCAGAAAGAATGAGAAGCAGCAATAAATAACTAGAATCTCTTCTGGATTTCAGTTTGAAACCCCTCTAGTCTGGGAATATGTAAGTGTTCAAAAGGCCTGTAACTGAGTTTCAGCAATCTCAAGTGTTGGTATGTGACTAATTGACAAATTGCAGAAACAAAGAACTGCAGATTCGGGTTGATACACGAAAGAAGACAAAGTGCAGGAGTAACTTAGGGCTAAAAGAATCAAGGGGTATGGGGAAAAAGCAGGAACGGGTACTGATTTTGGATGATCAGCCATGATCATATTGAATGGTGGTGCTGGCTCGAAGGGCAAAATGGCCTCACCTGCACTTATTTTCTATGTTTCTATGGTCAGGCAGCATCTCTGGAGAATATGCATAGGTGACATTTTGGCAATGCCTTGGATAAGCCAACCGTTTCTTTTGTTCTTATTTATGAAAAAATGGTAAAAACCGGTAATAACCAGTTGGCACTGCTACCTTACAGTTTCAGATAATTGGTGTTCAATCATGATCTCAGGTGCTGACTGTGAGGAGTTGGCATGTTCTCCACATTTCCCCTGGCGCTCCAGTATCCTCCCACATGCTAAAGACATGGAGGTTAAATGGCCACGATAAATTGATATTTGGAAATGTCGAAGGCAAGGAAATTGTGAGGTGGGTGGCAGAAAGGGTGAAAGTCAAGGGATGTGAGAGGAAAATTGAGATTATCCTATGTATGTTCTTAATGGTTGACACAATTTCAATGGAACAAAGGCCTGTTTCTTAAGTCTATGGCACCATCACTGGAAACATATTGTTTTTATTGGGGCAAAAAGCATTTTTTGGGGAATCTTTTCAGCCAGCACCTTGAGAGGGCAGTGCAAAGGCAATTTTATTCAATGCTCATTGCCAACATTAAGTGCTCAAAACGGTGTCCCATTTCCCTGCACTGATATTTGACAGTTTAAGGAATAGCAAATTCTTACAATGAATAAATTAAGACTTCTAAAGTGAAAGAAGGTAAGAGGTTCTGATGCAGAAAATCAAAGTATTGGAAGTTGAGGGAGGTAATTCCCTCTGGTCCAGCAGGTAGCTAGCACATGACAGTATTACAGTAAGCACCTCATGTATGAATGTTGGTTAGATTGAAACTGCTTTGTACATCATTAGCAATGTCTTCATGTACTGGTACAAATTTCCTGTCCTCTATCTGAACAGGAGCTCTAAGGCATTTAAAGTAAACAAGCGCGGAGAGCATTAACTAATTTTTTAACCAAATTTTCTATATAGCCCAGTTTGAATCTCCTGTGTTTGCTGTTAATACGAATAGAAAACATTTGACAAAAAATCCCTAAAACTTTCTAGCACAATTAGCAGTGATATAGGATTAGTGAGGTTCATTTTCCCAAAAAAACGTACTCCTTTGAAAAAACGTGTTACAATTGTTGTATCTAAAGGTAAATATGCCTGGTATCACCATTTGTTGACTTATTAACTAGACTGTATTCGGTTTAAAATTCAATTGGTTCAATGCACAGTGGAAGTGAAAAGCAATACAAACTATAAATATTAAATAAGAGTGAAAATATTGTCCCGAGTAATGGGGGCCTGCTCAATAGGTAGTGCAGTAGGTTAATTTATATCCCAATCATTTTAATAGCTACGATCTTTTTCAAAAGTAGCGAATGGTTGAATTTAAAAAAAATGACTACTTTGATTTGTGTTATCATTTACTCAATGCAATCAAATCAAGAGCTCCACAAGTATCACTCATTTTAGCTCCTAATGCATAAACACAAGTAAAAAACAAACATTAGGCATTGTCTGTACAACTGTCTATTCATAACTAAATGAGCACAGGTATTACAAAGTGTTTAGAGTCATAGAGTGATACAGTGTGGAAACAGGCCCTTTGGCCCAACTTGCCCACACTGGCCAATATGTCCCAGCTACACTAATCCCACCTGCCTGCTGCGTTTGGTCCATATCCCTCCAAACCTGTTCTATCCATACATTGTTTCTTAAGTGTTGGGGATAGTCCCTGCCTCAACTACATCCTCTGGCAGCTTGTCCATACACCCAGCCCCCTTTGTGCGAAAAAGTTACTCCTCAGATTCCTATTAAATCTTTTCCCCTTCACCTTAAACCTATGTCCTCTGGTCCTCGATTCACCTACTCTGCGCACCTACCCAATTTATGCCTCTCAATTTTTTACATACACCTTAATACACCCCTCATCCTCCTGCACTTCAAGGATAGAGTCCCAGCCTACTCAACCTCTCCCTGTCGCTCAGACCCTATAGTTCAGTTTGGAAATGCATTAAAGAAGATATTGACTGTGGATGCTGGATATCTGTAAGAAAAGTAAGTTCAGAGCATCTAAGAAAAGAAACGAAACAGAATTAAAATATCAGATTGATGATCATTCATTTGAAAAAAACAAATTATTATTGAATTGAAAGGTCAGTTTTAGTTCACTATTCATGTCCTGTTTGATCTAACAAATATTTAGTTTTTACTCATTGTAAAACCTATTCACAGAAAGAGAATGATTAAAAAAAGATATTTCAAAAAAGCTTGATGTCACGGCTTGTTTTAACACCATTTCTGCAATTACAATGTGATTGCTTGCAGGTTGACAACATTTGCCGAAACACATTTTTAACAAGCTGAAAATAGTTCGTTATTTTGTTGACATGAATTTGGGATCAATTGAAAATAAATTCTGAATGGTTACAGACAAGCTGCCTTCAATCCATACTGGCCAGTCACCTTGTAATAAGGCTCCTTAATATTTGATCTTATAATGTTTAATCTTTAAACATCCTTAACAAGTCAAAAATCCAAGTTTTTACTGGCATGGAAAAGAACTGTTTGTTGGCACAGATTGTGTGTGAACTGTGGCATTTGATGTGTTCTCCACACCAGTCTCTGCCATCTTAGATTTACAGCTGGGCGGTGGATAGTAAGCACATGGAAATGGTCTGCCCTTGTTCCCAGTGGCAGTTTTCTAGCCATATCTAAGTTATAAACTGGCCAGGAGAAAGCACGGTGGCAGTATTAAATCCAAAGATGCCCCTCATAAATTCTATCATCGTTCTAGCAACATTCTATTGATGTTAATTCCAATTTCAAACTCGGCTTTCAGTGCCGTAGGTGGCCACTATTTGTATACATTGTGTATGCAAGCAAAGAATCTCACTGTGCCTAGTCACATGTGACAATAAAGTATTCCTATTCCTATTCCTATACCAATTGAATTGACATTCTTCCATTTTGTGATATCAGTTTGCCATCTGTCTTGTGCACAGATTCAGCAGTTTACTGTAGAATCTGAGAAACAAACAAAAGATGTGTAACTTGAATTGTGGAATCTTCTGAATAATAGAGTAATGAGTTTTCGCTACGGTATTCTTTTGGTTGTGTCGAAATTGTTTGCTGCCACCCTCGAAGAGGTTAATCCTGTAAGCTTCTATTACAAATCTTGCGACTGTCAATGAAACACTGTCAAACAAAGGTGACCATTATTGCAGGTGTAATAGCCATTATCTGAGTCCCAGCCTTGTATTAAAAGCAAGTAAAAATAAGTAAAACGTTTCCCACTTGAAAGCTATATGGTAATTTTTGCCTTCTGCAAAACTATTGGTGCTAATGTCTATCCCATCAGCAGAGCAGTTTCTGGAGTAACTCGATACTTTTGCTTTTCAACAATACTGAGGAATAAATTACTATGCAGCATGTGCCAATCTCCTTCATTTAGATCATTCAGAGCCTTGACAAAGTCATTTGAAAGGAGAAAACATTTACTAATAAAGCATTTACTGAAATAAACCTGCTTTTGAATGCACATCTTTAAGTTTATAGTTTCACAATAATTCCATAATGAATCCAGCAAGATTTCATTCAATGTACAGTCCACTGAACCATGAGAGTACTGTTCTGTATCTGTTTAGTATCTATTCCAATGAAGGGTCCTGGACCTGAAACATTAACTGTTTCTCTTTCCACCGATGCTGCTTGACCTGCAGGGCGTTTCTTGAATTTGTTGATGTTGTTGTTGTTATTTAACTGGACAGGTTACAGGTTGAAGCATAGAATTATTGAGTGACAAAACCGCAAAACATCACTAGTGTCAAGTTCAAATGCAACCTAAAGAGGAAGGCAGAGGAATGAGTGCCAAAGGTGACAATACAAATGTCCCCAACCAGAAATCATGGACAATGGATAAACCATGAGGTCCATTCCCATTGTGGTGTCCAAGTCTATAGCGTTCAAGATAAACTATCCCGAGACGTACAAGAAATCCACTTACAACCTTCACAAAACCATCAAAGATGTCAAACAGGGAATTCCAGACTCAGCGGGAGTCACGGGATAACCACACTGACAGCTGATGATTGTGGCAAGGCTTGCGAGCTGTCATAGGCTAGAAAGTATCGCTGGGGGCAAGGCATCCATCCCCGACGAGCTCAATGCATTCTATGTCCGCTTTGATCAGAAGGTCGGTGGAATTGCGTCATCTGCCTCGACAGCCTCAGGTGCATTGGTACCCGGGGCCGTTGTAGCAAATGTCAAGTCGGCCTTCCCGAGAGTGAATCCGAGAAAGGTAACTGGCCCAGTTGGAGACCCCAGCCACGTACTTGGGACCGACATGGACAATCAGGCAGGAGTATTCATGGACTTCTTTAATCTCTTCCTACTCCATTCTGAGGTTCCCATCTGCTTTAAGACCATTATCATCCAGGTGCCAAAGAAATGCTAGGTGCCTCAATGACTATCATCCAATGGGTCTGACATCCACCATCATGAAATACTTCTAGACGCTGGTCATGGCACATATTAATTCCAGCCTCCCTGATAGCCTTGATCCATTGCAGGTCACTTGCCATCCCAACAGGTCCATGGAAGATGCCATCGCCCTGGCCTTACTCTCATCCCTGGACCATCTGCGTAACAAGGACACCAATGTCAGACTTCTATTTATTTACTAGAGCTCCACCTTCAATGGTAGAAACCTCAAACAAACTGGTCCAAATTCCTGGCCCTAGATTCAACACCTCCCTCTGCAACTGGGTCATTGACTTCCTGACTCAGAGACCACAATCAGTAAAAATAGGTGACAAAACATTCTCCATGGTAATTCTCAACACTGGTGGCCATGTGTTCTTAGCCCCTTATTATACTCGCTGTACACTCACACTTGTATGACCAAATTCTGCCATAACTCCATTTATATGTTTGCAGATGATACTGTCGTAGTGGATCTGATCTTAAATAATAACGATATGGAGTACAGGAAGGAGATTAGGAGCTAGTGACATTGTGTCAAGACAACCACCTCTCCCTCAGTGACAGCTAGATATTGACTTCTGGAAACAAGGTAGTGTACAAGGCTGCATCAATACAGTCAGCATCAATAGTGCTGAAGTGGAGATGGGCGAGAGCTTCAAGTTCCTAGGTGTAAATATTACAAACAATTTGGCCTGGACCATCCAAATTGAAGCTATGGCCAAGAAAGGACACCATACTGTTATTTTCGCAGAATACCTAGGAAGTTCAGCATGTCTCCAAGGATTCTTACCAACATCTACAGATGCACCATAGAAAGCATCCTACCAGGATGTATCAAAGACTCAGTCTGAAAAAGGGTCTCGACCCGAAACGTCACCCATTCCTATTCTCCAGAAATGCTGTCCGTTCCGCTGGGTTACTCCAGCATTTTGTGCCTAACCTGAATCCATTTTCCCTGTCAAAATAACTATAAAGCCAGAACATCCCATGTAATTAGTGGAATAGATCCAAGTATATTCTGAGAAAAATTTGACTAATCCACATAAGAATGCTCAACCTGTATGCTTTTGCATTAGCAGTTCAAGGATGGCCCCAAATGGTTCCAAGATTGAGTGTTTAATCTAGATTTTCACACAGTCTAATTTTATTAATTACATCCATCCACTTAGCACCTGTTTTCTCATTTTTACCAAAATAAAACCTGCGTTTATTTCAAGCTATCACTTCATTGTATTGTGATGCTTAACTGGATGAGAGGCTCTACTGCATTTTATTCCATTGGTTTCAATTTTGACAACAAACCCATTATGTTCCACTTTATCAAGCTCCTTTTGAAAGTCCATGTACGTCACAATCACTTCATTTACCCGATCCACTTCTGTTATCTCTGAACGATATGAACGATATTGTCCGTTACATATTGTCTGAATTCCCAGTAAGTCAGTCCCTCATTATCATTTCCAAAAGTTTCCAAAAAAAAGCCCAACATATTATTTGTATTCACTTCAGTAAAATTATGTGGAAGCTCGATCCAAACGTCATCCTTAACAAAGGGTAATGTTGCCTGGAAATCCAGCAACATATTTATTGGGATTCTTCTGTAACGTTCTGCTTAGTCGCTCTGCTTTTTGCACGATAAAAGGAAAGATAACAACTAATTATTGCAGTGCTTCTTCAGGCTGCCAACATCCTCTTTGATTACTTTATAACTTGATCTGGGTCAGACAGTGGGTTGATTACAACCCAGTGTTTTCTTCCACTGATGACAAGATGGTAATGAAGGGCACGGGAAAAAATGTACTGATTTTATCGTATTTTGCTGTGGCCTTCCCCTATATATGTTAGTATTTTATAGAAAATAATGAAAAATATTTTTTTTGCAAATCATTGACTAACGTGATACACCACTCATTCCTTATTTTTACTGATAAAATTATTGAGCAATGATACAATAAGGAAGCAAACTTATTGTTCCCACAGCTCCATGAAGTTTTGGTGACGGTTTTGGATGCACTTGACACCAGACCCTTGGTCTGCTCCTTGGAAGTGGTTAAAATACCAAGAAATTTCAGAGGAAATATGGATTTTCACCAGTTTAATTGCAGTATCTGTAGGAGTAGGCCAATAGTTTATTGACTTCACACTAAAATACATCTCCAATAATCCACCGACTGTTCAGAAATTCCAATGCTTTGGCTCATGGTTTTGTGATGTTTTTGTGCTCCCTTGAAAATCAATATAAGAGGTATATGTGGCTCCTTGTTTCTTGATTACTACGGGTATCAGAGGTTATGGGGAGAAGGTGGGAAAATGGTGTTAGGAGGGAGAGATAGATCAGCTAAGATTGAATGGTAGAGTAGACTTGATGGGCCAAATGGCCTAATTCTACTCCTATCACATGACCTTATGATATAAACTCACTAGGACCCAGGTTCTTTAAACTCTCTGGGGCTCCTTGCTTCGGTTTACGTTTATTATTTTCACATGTACCGAGGTACAGTGCAAAGCTTCGTTCTGCATGCTATCGAATCAGATCAGATAATCTATGTACTAAAACTCTTGTTTGTTTGTTCTTGAACTACAACCAAAATGGTACACGATAGCATGACAATTTTAGGTCCACTTACTCACCGTCGTCCCTTTGGTGCTAATGGATGAAGTTTAATTGAAATTGGTGTTATATATTTAAAGTTATTCCCATTTTAAAGTTTAAATCTATGTCCTAGGGAGGGAGGAAGGGAGAGGGGGGAGGGAGGGAGGGGGGGGAGGAGGGAGGATAAGGGTGGCTGAGGGGGATGGAGAGGTGGGGAAGGAGGGGGGAGAGGCGGGGAAGGGAGGAGGGAGGGGGAGAGGCGGGGGAAGGGAGGGGAGGGGGGAGAGGTGGGGAGGAGGGAGGGGAGAGGCAGAGGAAGGGGGGAGGGAGGGGGGGAGAGGTGGGGGGAGGGAGGGGGGGAGGGGGTGGGGAGGATTGTGGGGAGAGGGGAGGAGGAGTTCTTTTTCTTCAGATATTCTGCTTAACCTGCTGTATGTGTCTATCTTTTGAGAAATAAGTTGTTGCCCTGTCACCATGTTACCAAGTTCTCTATCTCTTGCAGTCCCGAGAAGCACACAAGAACAGTTTTCCTTGGTCCCATTAAACTCACCGGGAACCCAGAGCCAAGGCCCCCTTTAAACATGTTCAGTGGAAAGTTTATTATAATACAGTGTAACATCAAATTGTGCGAATCGAAGGTGTGCCAGCATATTAATGCAAAACATCCAATAGCCCAGAGTTTGCCATAAGAAATGCCTCAACTCCAACATGTTTGCATTCATATAGTATCTTTGACATGGAAAAATATCCCACAGAAATTTGGTTCAAAAGAAAAAAGGATGTTGAGCCAAAGAAGAAGGGATGATGAAACATCTGATCAAATAGATTGGTTTTAAGAAGTATACCTCTAAATGGCAATGGAGAGAGTGAATAGTTTAGAGCATTCTTTTGAGCTAGGACATGTGCAATTGGATATATAACTACCAGCCATCAAGGAAAAATTATTATATAAAGGACAGAAAACTTCAGTAAACTAACATTAATGTCCTTTATTTATTCACAAAATGCTGGAGTAACTCAGCAGGTCAGACAGCATCTCAGGAGAGAAGGAATGGGTGACGTTTCGGGTCGAGACCCTATTTTCTAACATTAATATCCTAATGTATCGGAGGTTTTCGAATTTAGTCTTCTAGAAAACAGGGTTTTCAGTACCAACACTATTTCGTATTGGTGCAAACAAACACAATCAAGCTGCATTAGCATGTATTTTTTTCATATTTTCTGCTGCAATTTCTCAGGAATGCAACCTGGAAATCATTGGGCACACAAAAGAGAGATACAAATTTTCCAAATCTAGATTCTGAAGCAGGTATTTGTAGCAGTACGAGCAGCTTTCGAGGAGTTAGGTCAATGATGCAGAAAGAACACCCCACTAGTGTAAAGTTTAAAAACAATGCATTTATTAAAACGTAAATAAAGCAACCATTCTCACGGACTTCTGCTCATCAGGGTATCTGTAGATGTAAGTGACACCACCCAGACAACATGGAGGACCATGGTGGCGCAGCGGTAGAGTTGCTGCCTTACAGGGTTCGATCCCGACTACGGATGCTGTCTGTACGGAGTTTGTACGTTCTCCCCCGTGACCGCGTGGGTCTTCTCTGAGATCTTCGGTTTCCTCCCACACTCCAAAGATGTACAGGTATGTAGGTTAATTGGCTTGGTGTATGTGTAAATTGTCCCTAGTGTGTGTAGGATAGTGTTAATGTGCGGGGATCGCTGGTCGGTACTGCCTCAGTGGGCCGAAGGGCCTGTTTCTGCGCTGTACCTCTAAACTAAAGTGACAGTCAGTAGTACTTGGTGGTCTGGGCATCGTTCGTGAATCCACTCTGAGGAGAAATTCTGTGAGCTCACTCGCACCAAGCACAATAATCCACAAGCCCACACTTATCTTGTAATCTGCAAATAACAACCAGCTATATTTTATAACTAGCTATCCTCCCTAATACTGAACGCAAAGATTATTCATTACACCAGGCGCCGAGCTAGCTCAGTTGTCTCCGGAAAAAGACAAGGTTATCTTATCTTATTACTGTATGTTCTTGCAGTTGCATGATCCAAAGGCTCATGGACTACTTGTTTCCCCAAGTGAGCCTGCTTTCCCTGACTTGGGGACTGTTAGCAGACAACTCCATTTTAGCTGAAGAGCATATTTTAACCCTAACATTACAGCATTATCACACTTCCAGTGCTGAGCTGACTTGTGATCGGTGGTGCCAGCAGCAACGAACAAAGCCAGGTCCCTATGCTTGCCAATAAAATATGTCTAAAATAACTATTATTGGCTTTCATCAGCAGGTTTATGGATGCACACTTGAAGAGTCATGAGCTGCAGTGCTGCAGATAGAGTCAAAGAGTGAAACAGTATGGAAACAGGCCCTTTGGCCCAAATTGCTCACACCAACCAACGTGTACCATCTACACTTGTCCCACCTGCCTGTGTTTGGCCCATTTCCCAATAAACCTGACCTATCCATGTACCTGGCCAAATGTTTCATAAACATTACAATATTACCTGCAATCTACTGCTGGAAGGGGAGGGTGGGAGGGGGATTAGCTTGGCAGTTCTTTCTCAATCAGCATGGATGTAAATGGGCCGAATGGCCTCATTTTCAATCATAAAGTCTGTGTGAACATTGAATAAGAAGCCCCTTAACAGTGGTACATCTGAACAGCTGTGGCCAAGTAGGGTCCGCCCACTTAACCTGAGCCTGACAGGACCCTCGTCTCTCTGCCAGGATCAGATCGAGCATCCTCGAGCTTGGATGGGCTTGGTTTGGCCGTGGCCAGGTCGGGCTTGTATCGGATTTTAATCTTTTATAGGGCAGATTGCTACGTCTATCGTGGTGCCATTCCAGAACACACATTTGCTCAGGTTTCCAAGCGGTTGCTGTTTACATGTGAAGGAATGGATGATATCTGTTACAATCCTCACTGATACATGTCACGTTGAATGACAGCTTTTTCTCAGCAGCTGGGCTGACAACAAATTCAGCTAAACACGCTCAGTTTGTAAATGAGAAAGTACCAGCAGTAAGAAATGAAACATTGCAAATGTGAGTAACCCCTCCAAGCAGGTTGAACCTAAGGTGACCTCCTCCGTGTTCGAATGCACCGCCTCTACCTTTTATTAAGGGAGGTATTTAGAAATGCCTCGGAATACACAACCAAGCATTTAAGTTCTGTCATAGCGCATATACAAAATTGAATGCAAGATGTTCTGTCATCTCATTTCAGTACAAAACAAATTGTATCAGTTGCTTTGCAGTCTGTCCTTTGGCAGTTTTAATGGCAATGAACCAAGAAATATGACAGGGACATGGCTCCTCATTCAGAAGATTGTTTTAATTCATTAGAGGGGCTCACAGCTCATTTCACTCTTCGGTAAATTTTGTGCTTAAAGTTTTCTTGAAGTGGCATTCTTCCTCGTGCCTTAGCCAACACCCAGGATGTGATCGGTATAATTCCTCTTGTGATTTCTATGTATTATCCAGAAATTTATATGTTTTGGAATACATAAGCAGGTGAGGACTATCAACTTGAAGGAGCAGAGACACCTCAAAATTTGATTCATTCCCTTGAGGTGAGCTCTCACGCGCCCGGATTCCTGAGAGGACGAACACCCTCTACTTAATCTTTCCTTTGATAATTCTCGCACCTCAAAAATAAGCTGGTGAGGCTCTATTTGCAATATTGTAGATAAGACACAAAATGCTGGAGTGGGTCAGGCAGCATCTCTGGAGAAAAGGAATAAATGACGTTTCGGGTCGAGACCCTTCTTCAGACTTTGTGTCTTCAATATTGTGTCTTTAATATTGCGTTCATTTTAGGGCATCCTGCTATAAAAAGGATATTGTTAAACTAGAAAGACTGCAGAGAAGATTTTCAAGGATGTTGCGAGGATTTAAGGGCCTGAGCTATAGGGAGGGGTTGTACAGGGTAGGACTATTCCTTGAAGCGCAGGCAGAAGGGTGATCTTATAGAGATGTACAAGATCATGAAGGGAATTGATATGGTGAACACGGAGTCTTTTATTCAGAGCAGGAAAATCAAGAACCAGAGGACAGATTTAAGTTGAGAGGCGAAAGATTTTATAGGAACTTGAGAGGCAACTTTTTCACACAGAAGGTGGTGGGTATATGTAACGAGCTGCCAGAGGAGGTAGTTGAGGCAGGTACCATATCAACATTGAAAAGACATTTGGACAGGCTCATGGATAGGAAAGATTTAGAGGGATGTAGGGCAAACGTGGGCAGGTGGGACGAGTGTAGATGGAGCATCTTGGTCAGCATGGGCAAGTTGGGCCGAAGGAACTGTTTCCGTGATGTACGCCTCTATGATTCTATGACTCTAAATCTTTATGCAAATATATTCGTTTCTGGGTGTGAGACCCAGGAAAGGCACAGAATACTCCTACTGTGATCTCAATAAGTATCCTATCACTTCTATATGGCATCCTTGCATTAGCACCTTAACTCCCTTGTAGTTAAGGCAAATATTCTACCTATCTTCCTAATTGATTGCTGGTTTTTAAAGGTTATCCTGCGTTTTCCATACAAGTACAGATGAATCCTCGTTTTATAATTCCTAATTTTAAAAATATGTATTTTAATTCATCCTACCAGGGGGATATTTCCCTGCGTTTTATTCCAGCCGTCATATTTTTATGGACTCACATAACTGGCCAATATCATTTTGCCTACTCACCTTGAATATCTCTAGGTTGACCCTGATATCCACCAGTTTTCTCCGGAAACTTGAATATACTGCATTTCAAACTTGAAATAAGTAATGAAAATTGTAAATTCGTTGCCATCTAACTTATGGCATGGAGCTATCACCTTTCTTCATTGCTATAATTATCAAAAAATATTCATCATGAATAATTGAATCGGAGGAGTTTGTGGAATGGTTCCACTCTCTGCTGTCTTATTCAGTTCTCTGGCTTTGGAATTGGCATTAAGTGACAAATTATTCAACTCATATCTATAACCTACGGTATTTATTCACAAAATGCTGGAGTAACTCAGCAGGTTAGGCAGCATCTCGGGAGAGAAGGAGTGGGCGACGTTTCGGGTCGAGACCCTTCTTCAGACTGATCTATAACCTATGACACACTTTAGAGTCTAATCACTTTATGATGTTTTGTCTTGGTTGGTATGATGTTGGTGAATGAATACTCATGCTAAGAGAAACGGGTGAAGACAAATTTCACTTGACATTGTGACTCAAATGCAGTTCATGCAAGCGAGGTTTTCAATCTCAACTCCAGCAATGGCTCACTTTGTTTCCAAGTTAGATTATAAACTCATACACCAAAACCAACAGGTTTACTTTATTTCGTTCATATACTTACAATATTACTGCTTTATTTGATTATGTTTTGGCCTATTCCCATTCCTTTTTAATCAAAGAGCGCACAAGATTTGTAGAAAGACACGATTCACTCAGGAGAGACATAAAGACCTGCAGGTCTTTGGGCCACTGAGTCTGAACGCCACTGAACATCAAGCATCCCATTTTTACACTAATCCTATCTTAGTCCACTTTATTCACACTCTCTCACTCTCACAGCCTCTTATTTGCTCAACTCCCTCCTCCCCTCATCACGAGGCACAAGAAAGGTTAGAATAAAAGATGCCTGATATAATATCTGATATTAGTCCCAGTGTGTTATTTAGAATAGGATAGTTAAAACTAAAAACTAAGGTAAAAAATATGGCAGTCCAGATTTCCAATTGCTTCATAAATTGGTGATTTGTGCCTTTAGTGTTGAATAGATCACTTTGGACATGATAACAATGGGAGAAATAGCACAGATTGTTTACTGTAAGGAGATGGCATAATTTTTCTGCATAATTGTTGGTATTTTCTCGTGTGAAGACCATGGAAGATTGGGATTTAAGTGCACTTGTGTGAACATGGAAGTTCTGAACTGGCTGATTGCTGTTCATCAGTGTTTTGCCAATGGTGCTCAATAAAACCTCTCGTGAAGTTTAGCATTGTAAGCAAAACATTGCAACAATTCCCACCACCGACAATGGGAATCCACTCAAACAATGAGTATTTTGCCACCGATTTCAGTGTAGGTAACAGCTACAAAGGTTTAACATATATTTTTTGTTTAAAATTGGTTACATTTATTTGGATATTTTGGAGTATTTGTGGCTTTGTTTTTTTTTGTTCTTTGTACTTGGCCAAATTTGGAGTAGTATAAGCTTCATAGTCATGGAATAAATGCAGATGCTGTAAATCTGAAATGAATCAAAACATGCTGGAAACACTTGGCAGCCCTGGAATCATCTGTGGAAATAGAAACTAGGTTAATTTATCAGGGTGAAGACCACTTTCTGACAATAGATGCTGCCTGTCTTGCTGAGTGTTTCCAGCACTATCAGTTTTCAGAAGGGGTTTGGAATATTTATGATTGCTGTGGTAGCTTGCTATGTCTGTCAATGATTTTTCAGGCCTTTCACCGATGGAACAAGTTTTAGATAATAAAAAATACTGAAGTGACACAGAATGTTCATTGACTTATTTATTTACTAAGTTTAATGTGAAGTGTTTGATTTGACTTGTCAATTATCCAAGGTGCTAAATTATTGTTGTGGACCTGATTTAAATTACACATAGCTCAAGCATTAATCGACATACAACGTCCAAATGAGGCAAGTACGTTCAATCTTTATCCATTCTCAAGACCGATATTTTGCCTTTGAATCTGAGCGACTGCCCAGCACCCAAGTCAGAGACCTTGAGGATAAATGCTTGAAACTTCCCTGTGCTGAGAGAAGTAAATTGTTGTCTCATTGATTTTGAATATTCTCTGATTAAACATGGTTTTTAGTTGTTGCCTCATATGATTAGTACAAATGTTATCATTTATATACCTCACGATACATAGAAACATAGAAACATAGAAAATAGGTGCAGGAGTAGGCCATTCGGCCCTTCGAGCCTGCACCGCCATTCAATATGATCATGGCTGATCATTCAGCTCAGTAGCCTGTACCTGCCTTCTCTCCATACCCCCTGATCCCTTTAGCAAAAAGGGCCACATCTAACTCCCTCTTAAATATAACCAATACATCAGCGGTAACTGGCAGAATCATGGCAAACTATCCTCACAATATGGCAAAAGTGGAACTTTTGGCTCAATGGGCTTGGAGATAGAAATTGTCTTCGGTGGCATATAAAAAAAATTAAGAATGGACATTGTACTTCACCTATAAAATGCACAAATACATTTTAAAGTGTGTTTACTGCATCCTACTGAAGGTTAATTTCTATCCCTTGGTTTCATACTGGATTTATTTCTTTGCTATTGTACAGGTGGATGGAGAAGATTAAATTTTCCTTTTTGTGATGCTTAGGTCAATGCTACACTGTAATAATATGACATATTTTTAGCATTGTGACAGTGAAATTTTTCTTCAGTAATAAAAATCAATATGTGTTGCACAAATAGATTCTTCTTTTCGTATAAAGAAGACCACTGTCAAGATAAGGCAGTTCTTGTTGGTAATGTGTTATTGACAAGGACTGGTGAGGTAATATTTTCACAATGTGGGATAGAGGTCAATTTCCAGCTGCATCCTTAGTGCTTCAGTCAATTAACCAATCAATCAATCAGTACAACATGGCAACTGGGATTATAATGGATCTGCAAACAGGGTGCAACTGTTTTTTTTGTTGGTTTATGCAGCGGTATTTTTAATGATGAGACGTTGATGGCAGAAAAGTAATTGGCCATCCTCGTAATTCCTTTCCTTCCTGGTGGCAATTTAATTGCCAAGGAAGATTGAGTCAAGTGAAACTCCATCCAAACTCTGACTAGTTCATTACAGGAAAAGCAGAATCAAACATCATGTGATGCTCCAATGATAAATCCATTGCACACGTGATCTTCTTACAATCCAGTAACAAAATGGTTATTCTTTCCTGTGTCAATGGTTAAGATTCTGTAATATTCTTTGACGTGCTTCGAAATACAGTAAGCCCTCGTTGTAAAGGACCATAGAGGGAAATGGTGTTCACTATTGCCGATTATTCGATACAATCAAGTAAGGTGTTATCATTGTATAAGTAAAAGAAACAAACTACTGCAGTAGCTGGTTAATACCAAAAGGACACAAAGTGCAGGAGTAACTCAGCAGGTCAGGCAGTATCTCTGGAGAACATGGATAGGTCACGTTTCAGATCTTGGTCATTTTCTGCTTCAAATTAAAAAAATCAAACTTATCTCTTCTGACCAGTTTTGTTTTAACCGCAGAAGCATTTTTTCATCTTGGAAAAATACTACTTGATAACTGGATGTGACGTTTAGTAAATTATATCAAGATAACCGTTACCTGATTTGTTATTTAGATGTCAAAATGTTTAATGAATCATTACTATTAAGCAAGCTTAGAAAGACATAATCAGGAAGCATATTTGAGAATGGCAAAAGATATTAAAGGAGACAAAAAAAACAAAATGCCACAGGCATGGTGGAGGGGCACCAAACATTTGGAATGTGACAACACAGTTGAGGAGGTGGGAGAAAGTGGAGATATCTCTAGGAGATGCTGCAGTTCTAATCTTCCAGGTATTATGACAACATGTATCCCTGTATTAGCGGGAGATGTGTGCAACAAAACAATGGCTGCCAAAAAGGAATGTCACGTACCATGAGCTACTTTGAAGTGAAGTAACTATTTTTGGCAAATATAATACCGGCTTCCAAAACAACAAAATCCCACCAGCAAATAAATTACTGCAGCAGAATGAAGTAACACAACTAAATCAGTCACCCAATTCACTTCAATCACAGGTATTCTTCTAACTATTCCGCTCAAAAAAACTTTCCAACCCAATTATTAGGTTGAAATACTGTTGTCATAAATCCGAAGGAATGGATTAATTTGCCACAAATATTCCATCTGATTTTTCTTTAAATCCCAAGAAGACATATCAAATACCTGGTAATGATAGTGTAATAAAATTAATTGCAACTCTAGGCATTGTGTCAACTGTAAGGAAGGAGCAGTAATACCTTTATCAATATTGATGCCAGGTTCCTGACTAAATTTGTTTGAAATATGTTGCTCATATGACAAGCCTGAGGAACACAACGTAGGGCCCGTTACCGCTTGCTTTTTGATAAGCTTCTTAAATTGAGCCTTGCAGCACCATCATCTTAGTCTAGCATACAAATTTCTTAATTTATAATATTTTCTTCAGGGCCTAAATTCATTTATTCTTGTGGAATTTCAATGGGAAAAGGCGTGGCTAACCCCAGATACTGTTGTGACAGTAAATGTTGTCATCAGAATTAATCAACTTAATGAAGAGATGTGAATTTGTATTCCAACTTCTAAATTATTCATCACTCTCAACATTTAAAAAAAAAAAATTGAATAAACACCACAGCTGCTGAACAAAGCTATAATTTCAGTGCTCAAAGAGTTAATAAATCAAATGGTCTGTGGTTTATGTATCACTTAAATTACCAGGACGGCAGAATTCAACTAATAAATAAATGATGGGACTATTAATTAAAAGTAATGTGTTTTTGCTTTTTCCTGGCAATTTAAGGATATCCCACAATTGTTAGTTGGTCACAAGGGGAATCAAGGCAGAAGCTTCTAGGAATGTTTTGTGTTCATCCAACCAAGAATATGTTAATGTACACTGCCCCATTACTGCACATCAGCATCATGAATAAGCAGCAACGCAAGCAAGGACCATACACTTAGCATCCTCTGATAACATATTTAATGACAGATTGATGGTAGATTTGCAAATGCAAACTGGCATCATTGTCACTAACTTCAATTTTATTCCTGCTACGCAAGCATATTTATGTGCATAATTTGATTTCTCTGCTGTGCTATCAGTGGGTTTTAATATTAACAATGCACTAAAGGATAAAGCCAAAGTTGCAGTGATGTTTTGAATTCATTCGGCCAAACACAATGAGAAAAGATGACAACATTTTGAGGACCGCAGAGTGGCTGAGGAGATGAAAGGGATTAGGAAACTAATCGGAACTGATTGGAGGGGATAAGGTTCTTCCAAGTTGAGGAAAAATAGAAAGCAAGGAATAATGACAGCTATGCAACTGGTCAGTGGTGGCAAGCACTGGTTCAATCTCATGTTTCATTGTACCTGTTGGAGAAAGATGGTTGAACACTGATGAAATAGAAGGGTAGTTTGGCATACAGCCTTGCAGTGAGACAATCAAGTAGGAGAAATCAACAATGAGTACGAGATTCAAATTTGAGATTTCATGAAAAGTAGAGGAAGGCCGGCCCACAACATGGAAGTGTGACAAGACCACCAGGTGGGCGGGACAGACTTTGATAAACCAAGTGTTTATTCCTCTTTTATAGGTTCCCTATAAACGTAAAATCTGCAAAGATCATCTCGCTACACATTGACTGCTAGCGGAAAAAAACATAACCATTCCAATTACCTTTGGAGGGTCAATTTTGAAAAAGAGGGCCATTTTCCTATTGCATTACCATTAAATCTCTGCTATCAATGTCTACAAACAATCAATAAACCCATGAAGTAGGAACATTGGAAAGTTTGACTGAGGTTGAATTTAGACGAATGATTCTATCTTTCTGTAACTTTGTTTTGACACGCTTTACATTATTTCTCTGCATCCCACATTCTTCTTCCTATGCACTGCAGTACGCAACAACTTGTAACACAAGGAGAGTGTTTTCTTGGCTAAGCTGTCTTTGGAGATATTGTCTGAGTTGCAATATAACTGCCTTCTAATTGCTCTGTAGATAATGGCACAGAAAACAGCGGCACCAAGGTTCCTTCCACATTGCAGCAGTTATGTCAGTCTCCAGGACCAAATAACTAAACTATGAATTTACAGAGAGCATAAGGGCTCAGTTTTATAAGACGGCACAAGTCAAGAATGCAGGACATAAAATTGATAAGAGAACAGCAAGGACGGCACAGTGGCGCAGCAATGGAGTTGCTGCCTTATAACGCCAGAGACCCAGGTTCGATCCTGACTGCGGGTGATGTCTGTACAGAGTTTATACGTTCTTCCCATGACTTGCATAGGTTTCCTCCCACACTCCAAAGACGCACAGGTTTGTCGGCTAATTGGCTTGGTAAAATTATAAATTGTCCCCAGTGCGAGTAGGATAGTGTTAGTGTGCGGGGATCGCTGGTCGGCGCAGAGTCGGTGGGCTGAAGGGCCTGTTTCCGCACTGTATCTCTAAACTAAACTGTAGGTAACAACAGGGATTGTGATCCAACAAGAGCTAATTTCAGATGCTAGCTGATACAAGAGTACAGGAAATTATGTTCTTCCTTTGCAGTTGCTCTGAACACATGCCCAGGACTCTGTGCACTGAACATCACTGTGGTGCTGCAGCAGGGATTTGCTCAGAGGCAGAATACCACAAACTGATTGATCTTCATAACATCTGTAGGAGAGAAAAAATAATAGCGGATGAATCACAGAGCAAGATTATCGCACAAGAATTCTCATTGTTGCTGCTGGGACTGGAGATCTAATCGAAAAATTCTGTTAAAGGCAAATAGATAAACTTGACGGCTATTTAGAAACAGCACTGTTGTTGCTCTTCTCCAGATTGTGAATATTTTGATACGTCTCCGGTCTGAAACCTGCTGGGCGGCTGTGGGTGGCATGCAACATCAATGTTGTGACTCCAAATGGCAGTGGAGGGATGTGGGCTTATTGCAGTCAGACCACACACAGATTTTCACCTCGTTCCATGAGGCAGCAGGCATTACCAGTTTTGTTTAGTTTAGTTGGGAGATACAGTGCGGAAACAGGCCCTTCGGACCACTGGGTCCGCGTTGACCAGCGGTCCTCGCACACTAACGCTAACCTACACGCGCCCGGGACAATTTACAATTTTACTGAAGCCAATTAACCCTCAAACATGTACGTCTCTGGAGTGCGAGAAGAAACCGGAGCGCCTGGAGAAAAGCCACGCAGGTGACGGGGAGAACATACAAACTCCGTACAGACTGCACCCCTAGTCAGGATCGAACCCGGGTCTCTGGTGCTGTATGGCAGTAACTCTACCACTGCACCACAATGCAGTTTTGATGCATTGAATTGTAGTGATTGCAGGACAAGATGTAGAAGATGAAAATTACATCATTCCTTGTCACACGCAGCACCCCTTGTATTTTTCTTGCATCGTCATCTCCAGATTTTGCGCTCACCTCTCCGCTCTGTGGCTTGATATTTTCTACCTTTATCAATGTTTGTTGTGTTTGGCGGTGCTAGAAGATTTTTCTTCCTCTTCGTGATGGTTTTGAAAGTAAAGAAAAGGGTCCAATCGATGTTTCCAGCACCTCTAGAATTAAATTTCTTTCTTCAATAGTTTCCAGTTATGAATTCCAATCAATTCACAACTCTATAGTGGAAAAGCCTCTCACAGAAAATGCTGCAATTTATCTGTCCTCTTACTGACTGATCTTCACAAGTATTTTCTCACGCAGTCCCTCGGGGTCGAGGAACACTAGCTTCAAATTATTTCTACAGTGCATCAGATAATCTCTTGCAGTGATGGAGCTCTGACTAGAGTGTCTTTAGTCAGACGGTAGTTAATTTGTGGAACTCATTGCCTCAGAGGGCTGTGGAGGCTAAGTCAGTGGATACTTTTAAGGCAGAGATAGACAAGTTCTTGATTAGAACGGGTATCAAGGGTTGTGGGGAGAAGGCAGGAAAATGGGATTAGGTGGCAGAGATCAGCCATGATTGAATGGCGGAGTAGACTTGATGAGCCGAATGGCCTAATTCTACTCCTATAACTTGTGAACCCGTCTGTCATTGGGAATGCGGCCTACCCATCAAGGGCATTGTTAGAGTCCCAGTGCTGGCCATATTGCCCAGGGAGTGAATGTTGGCATTGGTTAACCTTTCCTACCAGTGGACATCGAAGATTTTGCAAAGGCAGAAGTGGTGCCCTTTGTAGCAAATTGCCCAAAGAATTACTTTGAAACAATCAAAGTCAGTCGTCACAGATCTCCCATGAAGTACTCGTATTGATGTTGATTGAAGCTCCAGTCCTCTGACTTTCACGAGTCTTTGGTCACTTCTTATGCAGTCAAACTAGAAGCCATGCCAAAGCTGGGTTTCTCTCTATCCCTGTTGTTTGATCTCTGCTACTGGACCAAGTTTTTACACGTCTTGTTACATTTCACATTCCACGAGTGTATTTAATATTATTTTGTTTATTCCTTTAATCAATCTCGGATTCTGTCCAACTACTGCCTGACAAATCCAATCATCCTATACATTTGGTAAATAAATCATATACCTTTGTCTAGCACTGTCAAATAAGCTGTCAAAAACAAGCCTCAACTAATTCCTTTGGCAGCTTATTCCATGTACCCACCACTCTTAGTGTAAAAACGTTACCCTTCAGATTCCTATTAAATCTTTCCTCCCTCACCTTAAACCTATGTCCTCTGGTTCTACATTTCCCCTACTCTGGGCAAGAGACTCTGCGTGTTTACCCATCTATTTCTCTCACAATTTTGTACACTTCTATCAGATCTCCCCTTATCCTCCCACGCTCTAAGGAATAGAGTCCATGCTTGCTCAACCTCTCCCTATAGCTCAGGTCCCCCGGGACTTGGCAACATCCTCGTAAATCTTCTCTGCACCCTTTTTAGCTTGACAACATATTTCCTACAATGTGGTGTCCCAAACTGAATGCAATACTCTAAATGTAACCTCAACAATGTCTTATATAATTTCAACATGACCCCCCAACACGAGTTGCAAGCTAATAAAAAAAACTTTCCTCTGGCTGACAGCAGGCAAACCTCTGTGTAGTTCAATGAAGATGAACATAATTAAGGTGGCCCTGAGGGCTTCTGCCACATGTTTCGCTTCCCCAATATGGGAGAGGAAGTTGTGAATTTGTGTCTGAATTTTTCTATGTCAAGTATTGAAACATCAGCAGGGAAATTCGCTGGTTCTTGCAGTTTTCAGATAACCTACAACATTTCTGACTTGTTCTTAGTGTGAAATACAGAGAGGCTGCACTGGATAGATTGCTGTAGGATGGAGTCAAGGACAGATTCATGATTGAGAGACGTTCTTTAAACTCTTCCTTCCACTACCCGCTGCCTCTCTTTCCTTGATAAAATTACCTCTGCTCTGGGTTCACTCAAGGAGGGCCCTTAGATTGCACATGGTCTTGAGAGCGTTAAAAAGTCCATGCCTGCCGTGACTATTGGACGGTTGATAGACCTTCTGAGGTCTTTAGTCACAGAGTCATAGAGTTATACAGCGTGGAAACAGGCCCTTCGGGCCAAATTGCCCACACCGGCCGACATGTCCCAGCCACACTGGTCCCACCTGCCTGTGTTTGGTCCATATCCCTCTAAACCTGTCCTATCCATGTTACCTGTAACTGTTTCCTGAATGTTGCGATAGTTAGTCCCTGCCTCAACTACCTCCTTTGGCAGCTACTTTCATACACCCACCACCCTTTGTATGAAAAGATTACCCCTCAGATTCCTATTAAATCTTTTTCCCTTCACCTTAAACCTATGCCCTCTGGTCCTTGATTCCCCTGCTCTGGGCAAGAGACACTGTGCATCTACCCGATCATTTCCTCTCATGATCTTATACTTTTATTTTTTATGTTGTGTGCTTTCTGAAGCACCTTAACTTTCATGCATCTGTTGAGCTGTTTCTTTTCCCCTGACTTATGGTGCCTTGTGTTTCTGGTTAATTAGTTTTGGATTTTGGATATAGAAGTCAAAGTTATTGGTTGTGGGCAAGGAAGAAACGCTGAAAGTCTTAGCTGAACTGAGGTCTAAATCAATTATTTTGGGGGGAAGAGACTTGGTGACCTGACCTGTACATGACTCTATTCCATTTACACCTAACTGAATCGTAAGACCTTTTAAAGTAAACAATTGTTAGAATGCGGCTACCACCTTTGAGGTCAATTGGTATTGCTGACATGTCCAAACATATATAGTAAAGTTTCGACAATCTGCTATGCAATTACTCAGAGATCCTGATAGCTTAACATCTGACTTACTGGGTTAAGTTTCACTTGCCTGTAAACCCACTGGGAGCCTAAATGCAGAACTCACTTTAAACTCACCTGGGCCTGTTTCCCCACATTCTCTTTAAACTCACCTGGGCTCATTTTTCTCATTCCTTTGAAACTCATCGGGACCCCATTTTCCCTGCTCCTTTGAAACTCATTGGGATCCTATCTCCTTGAAACATAAAGAGCGATTGAGTTATACAACATGGACATAGGCCCTTCAGCCCAACGTGTCCATGCAGACGAAGTTGCATACTTGAGGTAGTCCCATTTGCCTGTTTCACCCACATTCCTCTAAATGGGCCCACATCCATTTTTCTTATGGGGTTCATTAAAAAAATATATAGTATTACTGCAATACCTGTATAGTAATTGTGTAATATATATGTAAAAATATATATTGGGTAGGAATAGGAATAACATTTCTATGTGCTGGTCCAGCATCACAATGTGCCCAGGATCATCCCTGAACATGCTAAATTAACATGTTTTACTGTACAATGAAAATTTCCCCTGGGCTGTTTTCTTGCTACTGGAAAGAATTCCAAGGCATTCTCCCCCCTGCAAGTTTGATGAAATAATTTTGGTTTGTTATTTGGAATCTACAGGGTATGATAACCAATTCCTGATAGTTTGCTCATCATCTCTCATAACATTAACTGGTAAGGTTATTCTTCATTGTCAGCAGATGGATTCATTGAGAAATAAGCAATGTTAGACCCCATAGGCATTCACGATCCAAGAACTTCAAGGTATTTCACTCTTGGAATCTCATTTCTAACTCTCTATATGTAGTTCAAAATGACGCCTTATGCCCGAGGAAATAATGGGGATAATTTTAACAAAAAAGTCATAGGATGAAAGGATCGGAATTTGAAACAGGAACCCAGCCTGGTCTGGAGCTAAGAACAGTATAAGTTTGAAATATTCACCAGATTAGGCAACACCTGCGAAGAAAGAAACACGTTAATGTTTCAGGTCGATTACTTGAATAAATGCAATTGAACTGAAATATTAACCAGTTTCCTCTCCTACCTGCTGAATGCTTTCAGCATTTTCTTCAGTTATTTCAGTTTTCCACCAGATGCAGACTTTTGGTACGAGTCTGAACTTGGTTACTTCCACTTGCAATGGAAGAGAGGGAGGGGGGGGGGAGGGGGTACTGATTTCACTCTCAGGAGGTAAATTAATTATCAAAATATATGAATGACCCCAAACCCTATATTTTTTTGGCAGAGACTGCTTTTATTTTAAACCATGGATGATTATGTTTCCTGGCAGATGAAAGGAGGCACAAAGGGTTGAATATGCAAACTACTCTTGTCGATGTGTTGAAAGTAAACAACATCAACTCTCATGGTAAACTTTGGTTTTATTACTTGTCACTAAGAGTGAAAAGATTTGAGAGAAAACAAGTTTTAGCAAAGAACCTACATTCACCCACCCTCTGATGTCACATGCCAAAATAATACCTACCAAATTGCTCAGGACCCAGTATGTTTACTGAAGTCTAATGGAAGATTTGGCAAAGAATACTATATCAATGTTTAACATAATGTCAATGAAATAGGGACCAGTGTGCGGAGATAATCCTCCATCTGACAACTACTAAGAATCTATTAATAACAGAGAGTTGAAGCAGATAGTTTGAAATTGGCTTCCTCTGTCTTTCAAATAGTCTCCCATCACGCTGGCTAATATACAATGAAGGAGCTTGATCAATTCATTCTTACCCGAAAGGGATGCTTTCATGATGGTTGCAATGCGAACTAGGCTGTGTTATGACCTCACCTTTGTTTCCCTTTGTAAAGCATCCCACTAAATATGAATTTTAATTTACTTTGCCAGATCTTTGGCTTAGTTTAGAGATACAGAGTAGAAACAGGGCTCACTGAGTCTGCGTCGAGCAGCAACCACCTGTACACTAGTTCTATCCTACACACTCGGGGCAATTTTTACATAAACCAATCAACCTACAAACTTGCACATCTTGGAATGTGGGAGGAAACTGGAGCATCCGGAGAAAACCCACGCGATCACATGGAGAACGTACAAACTCCATATAGACAGCACCCGTAGTCGGGATCAAACTTAGGTCTCTGGCGCTGTAAGGTAGCAGCTATACTGCTGCACTACTACTAAATAGAAATACTGGTTGATATGGGGAAATTACACCAGTTACTGTGTAAGACAGAACTGCAGATGCTGGTTTAAACCAAAGATAGACACAAAATACTGGAGTAACTCAGAGGGACAGGCAGCATCTCTGGAGAGAAGGAGTGGGTGACGTTTCGGGTCGAGACCCTTCTTCAGACGGGTCAACATACTCAAGTAATGTTGGAGTACACATACTGAGAAAGCTATATTCTGCCAGTATTTAAACTACATTTATCTAATGCCAGAATTTGTTTATCATATACTTTCTCAAATCACCCAATATACTACTGAAAGAACCAATTACATTTCTTGTGATTTTTGTTTTTTGCCTTTATCTCCCTTCTTGCATTACCTATGAAACTTGTCAATTAATAACTTGAATAACAATTTCAATCACTATATGTTCAAAGTAAGTGAGTTAATATGTTCTAATTGATCTCATTATTCTTTGTGATGGGTAAAAGCTGCATCAGCACACACAGTACTCCTTCCTATTAATTGGGACATAAGCTATATAAATTCCTATCACAAAGCAATATTCATACAGAGCAGCTTAACAAATGTGATGCATTATTCTCATTCGGTGATTCCTTGACTAGACTACACAAGTTGTAGATATTAAATAATCAAAATTTTTGTTCTACAATTATTCCAATGATAAATTTATAAAACCTGTAGATAGACACAAAATGCTGGAGTAACTCCGCGGGACAGGCAGCCTCTCTGGATTGAAGGAATGGGTGATGTTTTGGGTCGAGACCCTTCTTCAGACCTGATTCCTTGACTAAGCTATCTGACGTAGGGTCTTGACCTGAAGCATCATCCATTCCTTCTATCCAGAGATGCTGCCTGTCCTGCTAAGTTACTCCAGCATTTTGTGTCAATCTTCAGTGTAAACCAGCATTGGCAGTTCCTTCCAGTTAGATATAGCTCTTAAGGGCTAACGGAATCAAGGGATATGGGGAGAAAGCAGGTGTGGGGTACTGATTTAGGATGATCAGCCATGATCATATTGATTGGCGCTGCTAGGTTGAATGGCCGAATAGCCTACTCCTGCACCTATTTTCTATGTTTCTATGTTTTCCTACACACTTATAAAACCTGCAATATATATATAAACATATAATATGTTAAAAGTAATACTTACAACATTTATTTTATATTTTAAGAATTTTGATGTTTCACTATCTTTAAATCACTCTCATTAACAAAAGCTTAAAAGTCTTTGACATTCCAAGACCGGATAGGAACTTCTGATCACTCCGTGGGAAACATTCCAATATGTTTAATGCTTCATTGACAACTATCATGTTAGTCATCTAATCCTTCATCTGTGATAATGTTTCATAAATTCCCATTCCCATTTATTAGCACATCAAAAGGAAGTTTACCATCCTCACTGCCCTCCTAGTTGTTAACTCTAATCACATTTGTGAAATTGGCAGAGCTAAATGTAAATAATCTCTTGCTAAATTCCCACATTTTTTCTGGTTTAAAGATTAGTCTTTTTATACACGAGGAAAATTTTTAAGACTTGCTGATATATTTGATGAGATGAATGGGGAGTTTATACTTTCTCCCCGTGACCTGCGTGGGTTTTCTCCGAGATCTTCATTTTCCTCCCACACTCCAAAGATGTACAGGTTTGTAGTTTAATTGGCCTGGTATAAATGTAAATTGTCCCTGGTATGTGAAGGATAGTGTCAATCTGTCAGTGTTAATAGTGTCGATCGTGTTAATCTATGGGGATGACTGGTTGGCACGGACTCGGTGGACCCAAGGGTTTGTTTCAGCGCTGTATCTCTAAACTAAACAAGTTCTTGGAAGCTTTGGATTGTGCTCACCTATGCAAGTTCCATACAGAACTGGTCGAAATGTGTGCTCACAGTTCCAATTGCTTCTGACTTCCATGCCTGTACATTGTAACATAGAATGGGGAGCACAGCTGGAAAAACAGATCTAAGAGGCCAGATGCACTTCACACCCTGCCCCTTGGCTGTCTGTCTGCACGCCTGGCAGGAAACACTGCAACCCCATCCATTTGAACAGGATAATTTTCATTGAGTGAAAGAGAGTGTAGTTTATTTAATTTCCTTTTTTCCACTTTAATTTTACTTTAAAAAAAAAAAAAAGATGCAATGTGCCTTTTTATTTAATTAAGGTTTTCAAAATATATTTTTACAATTATTTGAACCTGCATGGATAACTTTTTAACTTATTAAAGGCACTTCCTCATGTAAAACTATATCATACAGTCTGGAGGGCCCACTTCTAATTCATTATCTGGTGTAAATTTTCCATTTCTTTTGCAGCCATTTCGGGGTGGTTTTGATTTTAAGAATGCACTTTGCTGCTGACTCATCAGTATTCTACGCTACACTGAGCTTACCCAGATCAGTTTCTGCCAGCTCCCCACCCTGAAGTGCATCTAAATTCACTGCTGTATTGTAATTTTGAGCTTTATAGTTGTGGCTGTTACATTTCGATTGGTCTGTTGTTTCTGCTGCCTAAGTTGATCACTCCTGTCCCTAAATTATCCACTTTACATGAGACAACTCGGAACACGATACCCACAGAGTCTGTTCTCAGACTGCTCTGAAATTTACTTGCATGGAGAAGATTTCATTAGATCCAAGTTGCTTGCACCTTCCCAAGGTGTCAACTTCATCCCATCTTGAGGTCCCAACTTCATCCAGACCTTCAACATTTGATTTTGGATCCCTTTATTGTTTCCTCCATTTCCTCATTTAATATTACACCATATTTATCATATTTTCCTATGTACTGGAAAAACTCTTGAACTCTGGCATTTTTTTCGATGTCCGCTTGGATTTTGACTTCGCCCTCAGATTTCAAGCCTATTGCTGCATCTATATTTTCCTTTCTCTAAACCCACCTCACCCATTCCTGAATATTTTCCTGCCTGTCATTTCTTGTATGTGGCTCCTTTGACTGCCAGTCCTTCCACCCATCCATAATCCTTCACTCTTCCTCTAACTTTGTACATTTCCCGACACCAACTCTGGATTGACTCCCTTCTGGTTAAGTTTGCCAGAGCTGCTTTGTAATTGAGGTATTTGAGTGTTGCACCCTTCTCTCAACTACTCCATTCCTTAATGATCTTGTTAACTTCACACCAGATCGTAAGGATTTGGGGGAGTGGAGAGAATCTAAACTTGACATTGTAGGGTCTTGTAATTTGATCAATAATCGCTGCCAGTCTCCACGCCTGTCTCTGAAACATCTGTTCACTTGTAAACATGACCTTAACATTCTTGATTCCTTTACTAATATCCCTGCAAGTCCCTAGATTTGCTAAATCTTCAATATAAAGACTTGCTCCAAACACTGCATCGATGTTATGGCTCTCTTTACCGAAACACACCTTGATCCACTTTCTTAAAATATTCACTCATACACCCACCACTATTAAATTCCTTGCTTCCTCTGCTATCCAAGCCTATTAAAATGGTTTTTGAACTGTTTTCTTTCTTTATCATCTACAATGAACAATTTCTCATCGTTAGTGATTTCAACCTTCACTTCGAAGGTATTCACAAAATGCTGGAGTAACTCAGCAGGTCAGGCAGCATCTCAGGAGAGAAGGAATGGGCGACGTTTCGGGTCGAGACCCTTCTCCCTCAACCTTCACTTCAACTCTCTACACTGGGTTGGCTTCGCCTCTCTCCAAAAACACTAGCTGGTTAGAGATGCAGCACGGAAACAGGCCCTTCAGCTCACCGAGTCCAGTGGCCAGTGATCCCCATACATTAACACTATCCGACATGCTGGGGACAATTTACAATTATACCAAAGCCAATTAGCCTACAAACCTGGACATTTTGGAGTGCATGAGGTAAACGGAGATCCTGGAGAAAACCCATGCAGTTCACGGGTAGAACGTACAAGCTTCATACAGATCGATCCCGTAGTCAGGATCAATCCCGGGTCTCTGGCAAATCTACCGCTGCACCACCATGCTGCCCAACTAAATTCCTACATGCAACTCTGGCTATTCTCGTGACTGGCCCATTTTCTGCAGCATATTCTTTCTCTCATCTCAATCACAGCTGATGCCATCTCTCTTGCTCCATGTTTGATTCAATCCTCATTCCAAATCAAATACTTTTTGCGTCAACCCCAGGAAGAATAGTTTTTTGGACATAATATAGAAGGACTCTGAAGAGACATTTGATGAAGACCATCATAAAAGACTTAAGTGAAGGCTGAGAACCATGAAATTAAAGTCAGATTATTGACGGTCAGGAATTTGAAAGAGCAGCTGGGCACAAAACAAAGATAATTGGCAAGTAATCATTGGCAAGTAAATCAATGATTTAGCTTAGTTTAGAGAAGCAGCATGGAAAAGAGTCTTTTGGCCCACCGAGTCCGCGCCGACCACCGATCATCCGTACACTAGTTACATGTTATCCACGTTTACTATCCCACATACCATGGGCAATTTACAGAAGCCAATTAACCTATAAATCTGCACGTCTTTGGAATGTGTGAGGAAACTGGAGCACCTGAAGGAAACATACATGGAGGGAGGACGTACAAACTCCATACAGAGAACGTCCATAGTCAGGATTGAACCCAGGTCTCTGGCACTGTAGGCAACAACTCTACCGCTGCGCCTTGTGCCACCCTATGTAACTAGTGTCATTCAACAAAGACGTGTTAATGCCGCAATTATTCACCATGTTTAGATCGGATCAAAAGCCTTACTTTTAACTTTGAAATCGTTACAAATTAGTTAGAATTGAAAACAGGAAGATTGGGTCATTAAGTTTCATGGATCGCGCAGGCATCATGAATATCAGAACCAAACAGACCAAAGAAGATTCTGAAGGGTCACGGCTCGAAACGTCTGATCTATGTTATCCAAAAATGCTGCCTGAACTGCTGAGTTCCTCCAGTACATTTGTCTCCTTTTTTTGATAAATCTGCATCTGCAGTTCCTGGTGTGTAGGCTATGGTAATGTTGGCTCAAACACGGGGACAGGAGTGGTGAATGTGAGTGCATGGGTCGGTCTGCATTCATGTGTACACATGCCTTGCTCTTGGTCATTAACCCTTAGGAATGGTATTACTGCTTTGGAGGGAAGATTAGATACATTTACTGGAATGATACCTGGAGTTTAAGAGTTAAGTTACCAGTAAATTACAAGGGCAGATTTCACCAACCACAGTTAGAATTTAGAGTATGGATGATGTCATTACCATCTTCGAGTTATTAGGAGAAAATGACAAAGGTAAAGAGAAACCATTAAAATTTCAATATAAAAGTATAAAATGCTGGAAATGCTCAGCAGACCAACCAGCACCTCTACAAAGAAAAACAGTCCATGTTTTGGGTCCATAACTGTTCATCAGATCTTGACCATTTCCGCTTGTTTGTTCTGGACTCGAATTATTGTCCAAAAACTTGAACCAGACTTTTTAGGAGTGATTTTAAGAAAGCACAGCATAAATTTAGAATTCATACATGGATTTTTGTTAACAAAAGTTATAACAGGTCATGACAGGCACATGAAATTTGGAAACATAGTTTCATTAACTCATTGAACAAGCTCAAGGAATCAAACAGTGGATGCAGACCAAATAGAGTTTTGGCCTCTGTGGGTACAGGTGCCAGAGGCTATGGGGAGAAGGCAGGAGAATGGGGTTAGGAGGGAGAGATATATTAGCCATAATTGAATGGCAGAGTAGACTTGATGGGCCAAATAGCTTAATTCTCTACTCTTGACCTGGTCTTTTGACCTGAAATCCAGAGTTGAACCTCACGAGCTGCAAAACTCGGGAAATATCAGCCAAGAGTATCTCAGCATTAGAGCAGGAATCAGAGCAGCCGCATCCACCTCTGATGAAGTGAAAAGGACTTCATAGCTGGGAAATACTAAACAGAGGTCAAGATTCTTGGCTGTCCTTGGGTTCATATAAGGGGAGTAGGCTGCACAATGTTCGATTGTTAGGTTTCTGCAATGATTACGATCCACACATATATTTACTTTCACCATTTCCCTCTCTTGCCCATTTTCAGGTGGTGACTGAGAAGTGACCCTTCACCATAAATCATGGGTGCCCTCAGGCATCTATCTCAGTGCTGCCAGCAAGCTCTGGTTCAATATTTAACTTTGTATTGGCATTCTATTGAATCTGTCTGTGTTTGATAATTTGAGTTATAATTATGCTTATGAAAGTGGATGTGCATTTTTACTCTCAACGTAGATGCAAGATAATTATATATACCATAATTAATATTTAAAAAGGTTATGGGCGATGAAGATACAGGTTATTATTGACGCTGACTGGAAATATAAATTCCATTCGCTGCTCAACAAAAAACTTCCTTTTAAAAAGAGTAATGTAACAGGCTTCATTTATAAATAAAGGCTAGATTTCCATTTTCCTTTCGCCTCCTACAAAACAATATTATTTTCCCAACAGGAGACCATAAACACGATTGTCCCCTACTAGTTAAAGACATGTTTTTAAGACAAATCACACTTTAACACTAAGATCCTATGTCAAGTTAATTGGATAATTATATACAAACCTACAGACAGACTTGGACACTCAGAGGGAGCCTGCTGGTGCTGGGAAAGTGATATTGTGCGTTTAAGATGTGGAGGACAATTAGAATTTTTTATTCCCATTGTGCCAGATTTTTTTTAGAAATGCTGAAATAACGACGCAAATTATTAAGCAGCCTTTACCAGGGCTGAAGGGGCAAGGGATTAACTAGTGATTGTTAAAAATTAATGGAAAAGAATGTCCTGTGCAGACGATATAGCAGGTGACTCAGTTGTCAGTCATTCCGGCTCTCTCGTGCATATTAGCAAAATATTCCCCGGTAAAACATGGCACAACACTGCATTTAGCTCTCTACTGTTGCGGACAACTAAAGTCAGATCCTTACTCTTTGTTGCTATGTTGTATTGTTACTGTCTTGGCAGTAAAGCTTAGTGAATTGGGGACTAGGCTGCTATTTTATTTTACCCCAGCAAAGAATTGTATGCAAGTAGATACTAAAAGCTGGAGTAACTCAGCGGGACAGGCAGCATCTCTGGGGAGAAGGAATGGGTGATGTTTCGGGTCGAGACCCTTCTTCAGACTCGACCTGAAAGGTCACCCATTTCGTCTCTCCAGAGATGCTGCCTGTCCTGCTGAGTTACTCCAGCATTGTGCCTATCTTTGGTGGAAATATGGTGGGTGGAGAATGAGTTAATTGCTAAATCATGCAAGATCTAATGATCTTTCAATGGGAGGTGTTGGAGCTTTTATGGAGCGCCTTCCAACAATCTCTTTTTTTGTCCAACCTTCCACCACCACAGAAAGGGAATATCCATAACTTTTATGTTGTAGTTACTGTTATCTTATCCACACCTATTGCAGCTCACTTGCAAGTAGCAAGGCTTTGAAAGGCTTGCACATAGCAAGGCATTGCAATAATCTAGTTTTGGTGATGGCAATCGAGTGATCAATATTGGGTGCACGATCTGGAGACTGACTATTCTTTTTTCATTCAGTGCACTGAGTTCTTCACATCAAGCAACTTCCACGACTATTTGGTGCAACACCAACATTTTTCCACCAAGTGAAAAATATATTTCATCTGCCACTGAATCTGTTTAATATTTTAAATCATCTACTTTCCATCTACTATAAAAGAAGAAGAACTTAACACGTATCCAGAGAGTTCATTCAAAGAAGTTTTCTGCAAAGTATTTTGTGGCTGCATACGTAAAGTTCCTTTGTCAAAACTAATCTACCAGTACTGTAATTGCTTTTGTCTGCACATCGGAAGAACACTTTCTGCACCACTGCAGACAGCTGTCTCTAAATGTGATATATATGTAGATCTTGTAACTCTGAATAACGTTCGGCATTTCACAGCAGCTTATTGTCTATTTTTCTGTGTATTTTCCTCAGTTCAATAAGATTGGAAGAAAATAAAAGTAGTAACCAGTGAATAATAATTCCATTTCCTGTAAAAGTAAAATAGGAGGAAGACAAAAAAAACCCAAACACTGAATTTGTGAAGCATCAGAAAGAAACTAAGTTTAATCCGATAATAATGCAAGGAAGTATCTGTGGAAGTGGAATACAAATTGTTGGGCAGAATCGTGCATGTAAATGCTGCGAATTCTGTGGCCATTCTCACAATCACAAATGCAAACATGGTCGGGATTTCAGCATGTGTGTTTGAATGGTGGTGGTCAATCTTGGTTATGGATTGTAAAGTACAGATCTATCAATCGACTGCACCATAGGATCCTGCATAGAATCCACCTGCAGGACATAAACGATGAGATTCCCCAACAGCTACATTGGGGAATTGCTAACCAATTATACACATCAGTGGATACTTTACAGATGCAACGAAGATAGGCAAGAATACATTTAAAAAAAATTAAAATTTATGATTTTAATCACTTACCCGTTCATGGGCTATTTTTATTTAATTTGTGAAAGTTATTGTTTTTTAAAGTTAATTCTATTTTTATTCATCGTTTTATATGCCACTGGATGCCAAGGATATTGAAAGGATATTAAAAGCAGGACAACTTTGATGGAAGTCAGAGCAGGGGATGTGACTTTGCCATCTTCCAAATGGCAAGTCAGCAGCTTTTGTAGGCAAGGCTATTTTTGGCCTTTCCTCAAGACCTGACTGCATCAGACAAGGCCCTGCTGTGGGCAAGGTTTTGTTGAAAATGGTCAAGAGTCACCTGGGCAGCACGTTTGACCGTAAAAACTGAAGTGATGGCGGAACACCTTACAGATCTGAACCTGTTAAAGAGGGAGCAATGGGTTATCTGGGTAGAGATTGCAAGCAGTTGGCCTCACTCAGCACAGTTCTGGCAAATGACTGCTCATTAGATCTCACTGACCCGAAATGTTAACATGCTCTCTCTCTCTCTCTCTCTCTCTCTCTCTCTCTCTCTCTGTAGATATCGCCTGACCTGCTAAATATTCCCAGTACTTTCTGTTTTTATTTCAGATTTGCAGCACCAGTGCTACCTGCTAGTTTAGAGATACAGCGCGGAGACAGGCCCTTCAGCCCACCAAGTCTGCGCCGACCACGATCCCCACACACTTACACTATCCTGCCACACACTAGTGACAATTTAAATCATACCAAGCCAATTAACCTACAAACCTGTATGTCTTTGGAGCATGGGAGGAAACCGGAGAAAGTCCACGCAGGTCACGCGGAGAACGTACCAATTCCGCACAGATAGCACCCGTAGTTAGGATTGAACCCAGATGTCTGGCGCTGTAAGGCAGCAACTCTACCGCTGCGCCACTGTGCCGCCATATTGTATTATATAAACATTTATATTTAAATGGGATCATTAGTTAGTAAAATCCAATGGTGAGTCACAACTGAAACAATAACTTTGGCCTGATACTGAGCAATCTGATCTTTCAAACTGAAAGGCAATATCTATTAAGTATTCATCAATAGATATTGACAGGTTTTCCTCCATGTTAGTACTAATTTTATAATTTACCAATTTATAATTTTGTTATTCCAATTTATAATTTTGTTTGATATGTTATTTTCCATAGAATTGCTAACTACACTGATAAAGAATTTTGTTAACACAGAAGTTATTCTTATTAGTTAATATACTGACACTAACAATACTAAAACCTGCACCTTGCAGCGATCACAATCAAACTGTTAGGCAGTAATAACGCGGTCTGCGTGGGTGCTTCAAACTGGAAGTGGTTCTCCATGGAATAAACAAAACATAACCAGATTGATCCCTTGATGGAGTGTATAGAGAGTAAGCTGTCACAGAGCACCACCAGGGATCCTTCCCACAGTTTCAGAGGCATTATAATGATACACGATTAGTTCTGTGGACAATTAGGCTGGATCACTCTCAAATCTGAACCAGTGGGGGAAAGAAATGGATCTGCGTCATTAAGTGACGATAGGAATAATGGGTGGGCAGAACAAAGCAAAATAAGATAACGGCAAAACACAATTTTGAATGAGTGGAAATTTTGCAAAGATTTAGCACAACAGTCATGAGATTGGCATAGAAGATAGGCACAAAATGACGGAGTAACTCAGTGGGTCAGGCATATCTTTCATTCATTTGTTCCATATCTCTCTATATCACCATCTATATCTCTCGGTTCTCTTTCTCCTGACTCTCAGTCTGAAGAAGGGTCTCGACCCGAAATGTCACCTATTCCTTTTCTCCAGATATGCTGCCTGACCCGCTGAGTTACTCCAGCTTTTAGTGCCTATCTTTGGTTTAAACCAGCATCTGCTGTTCCTTCCTACACATGAGATAGGAATAAATGTATCCTGGTATGACAAAGAAATGAACAAGAGTTTATGTGGCAAATGGGATGAGTTAAAGAAAAAAACAATTGCAGGCAGTAGATGGCCAAGTACGCATTGGTATTTCAATCTGGAGATGACAATAACAGGTTCAACAACATGGGTGGGGTAGAAGAGACACTATTCTGGAGATAAACACAAAATCTCTGTGATGGAGGCAAATTAACTCCTCTCGGGTTTAAACAGAAATCAAAGTTTCTTTAGTTCATCCAAAAACAATGGTCAAGGTAGCAAACAGAATTGGTAGCAAGAATATTAATGTTGAAATGGGGGTCGAGGATGATAGCTTCAGACTGATTACTGCATCATGAGAGCCTGGATTTCCAGGCAAGCATAATATGATATGATATTCCAGAGTGGCAAAAGGTTTTGGCAGAGATCAGACAGGATTTGCTCCAGGTAATAAAGCCCAGATCTATCCAGTCTCTAAAAAGAAATGGTAGATGGAGTTTAATCCAGTCAAATGTGAGGTGATGTATTTTGGGAGCACTAATGAGGCTTGGACATCAAACCATGAATGGCAGTGCCTTATGGAGGGCCTTAGGGAATATTGAGAACCAGAGGAACCTCAGAGTATAAGCCCAGAAATCTTGGTGGAAACACAGGTAGGGAATGTACTTATAAAGGCAAATGGGATATCAGCCTTCCTTAGTCAGGGCACTATGCAGAAGAAGGAAGATTGTGTTCAAACTTTATAAAACCTTGGCTCGATCTCAGCTGGTCACCAAGGAATAGGAAGGATGTGACAGTGCTGGAAAGGATGCAGATTCACCAGGACGTCACTTGGGATGGTGCAGGTCAGTTATGAGGAGCGACTGGTGAATCGGTCTTTTCTCCAGGAGTGGAAAAAAGTTGCAAGGGGACATGATTGAAGTATATAAAATTATGAGGGGCATAGATAAGATAGACTGCAGGAAACATTTCCGCTTATCAGAGATTGATAAAATTAGAGGGCATAGGTTTGTAATTAGAGGAGAGAGTTTGAGACGGTGTACGAGGGAGACATTCTCTATCTCAAGAATGGTAACTACCTGGAATGCACTGCCTGAGAGAATGATTGAAGCTGGGTAATTAGCAGCATTTAAGAGTGTCCTGATGAACACTTGAATTGCTTTAGTTCAGAGATTTATGTAGAGGGTGAGGAGGTTAATATGGAATGTATGGACTTTGGGCCAAATGTCCTGTTTCCATGCTGTAAAATTCCATGATTCTAATCTTTACAATAAATGTTTAACCAAACATGATTTTGTGTACCGAGGAAACTGGAGCATCATTCTGTCAACATCTGTAGAATCAGGAGGTGGGACAAACTACAATTTTCAAGTAGAAATTTTTCAAGTAGCTTAGCATATTTATTTCCGTTTGTTCCACATTTTATTATAGCAAATCAAAGTTGGGGAAATAAAAGTGCTTTAACTGAAGGGTTGTTTCACTTAATACTTTACGGTTTTTGAGTACTTTAGAGAAGCTTCACCGAATGTAAGGGGCGACATATACACTGCCTGAAATATAACACTATAGATTCATTCACTGTTCAGCTCCAGTACATCAACCATGTCCATGTAAACACATATGCATGTGAATGATAGAATCTTGTAGCTATAATATAGTTTATACTTTCAGTAAATATGCTGCATTGCTAAGAAATAGACTTTCAACTTGGCACCGCCACTTTGGCTCCTTCTGGATGAGCTACAGCTTTGAGCAGAGGGACACCATTAAGACATTTGTATCATCTGCGTCAGTCAGCATTGTGGCAGAGCAGTGGGAGATGTGTAGCACTGCGCGTTTCCCCATGATAAAGAGAGACGCCTCTTCAATGCAAAAAAAATCTTGAGATTGATTTATTACAGTAATATTTTTACACTGCTGAGATTGTTCATAAACATATGGGAGGAAAAAAAAGCATAGCTAGTCACTTTTTGTTAAAGGAGTCTATTCTCTGTACCAATTAAAAGAAACAAAAAACAATAGTAACTCTGCTCAATGTTTTCATTTCTTTTAAAATGAATATAAACTGATGACATTGGAAGGAGAGATTTTCTAAATTTGGTAGTATGAATTTCCTGTATTTAATTAACGTTAACACAGTTTAAATGGTGGGGGCAGTGCAAAGGTTCAGTTCAATGCTCACATGAAGGTCAATTTTGCTCCCTGCTTCTGGCTGGTACTAAAGATCCTCCCGTCTACTTTCAAATTGATCTTTGCCAATTAGGCAAGAAAGTATATTAATAAAATTCTACCACAATTCATTGTACCCTTTTTTCTACTTCTTACTTATGTTAAGTCTGGTTCATTTAAAACAAGGAATTCTGTCTGTAAACTAAAAAAATCTTAACTAAAATTGTTTACACAGGGAGTTGACTCCTCCGCCTTACTATCTGGCGTCTATGGAGAATCAGGGTTGTGGACGAGTCAAACATGTAGGGGAGTCAAGAGTTCTGTATGATTTTGTATAATGGGCAATACTGAAGGTTAGAGATAAAGGGAAATGAAATGCAGGCCTCTACTATCCTCAACAATGGGGTGGGATTCAACATTACCCACCAGCCATGAAAAAGGATGTAAATGAGATACAGCAGCAGGGGTTGTCTGAGCAATGCCTTGGTGTTGCCCCAATGTCCAGCTTGGCACTCCCTCCCTGTCACCCTGATGTCTATTTGGGTGCTCCCACAGGGCTGCCCTGATATCTGGCTGGGCAATCCTTAATTGATGGTCCTATGTCCCTAGTACTCCTCTTTTACCCTCAGTGCTACAGTGATATCCATGTGCACATTCCCTCAATGCTATCTAATCTCTACCATTGCACTGCGCTCACAACGTCCACTCATTGCCCCCCGTTTAACCTATGTACTTTTACTGAAGTGCTGGTTACTGAAGAACATCGGTTAGAGAAGTACCAGATAACCAAGCTTTGCTCCTCACTATCCATCCACTGCAAAATCTCCTCGTGGTATGCCTACTTTGAAGAGGTTCTCCTCCTCTCTCTGACGGGAGTTCTGCAACATCCTCTCTTACTGTTCCCCCTCTGTAATTCCATATATCCCTTCATTATCACCCATTCCATTGTGGGCTCCACTTTTCCTTGGTCATCGATGCCAGCTCTGATTTGTTCTGAGCCTTTACTGAACCTCTAGTTTCCCTCCTCCCCAACTCTCAGTCTGAAGAGGGGTTTTGCCCCGAAACATCACCAATTCCTTTTCTCCAGAGATGTTGCCTGACCCGCTGAGTTACTTGAGCATTTTGTGTCTATCGGCAGTGTAAACCAGCATCTGCAGTTCCTTGCGACACATTTTGAAAATGCTTTGGATAAACCACATTATATCAAATATATATTTGGATCCCACTTGCCTTAAAAACTCTTACCAGGATCAATGCTAATTCCACGCATAACCAAGGATTGTGTAGATCAGTCACAAATTCCAATCATTAAAATTAAAACCGTACAGACTGGTTTAGATGTTAGTTGTGATAATAGACCACCAGAATAGTCAAAGATGCTCCTAAAATCAGCATAGAAAAAATGTTTGGTGCCTGTTGAAGTAATTTCATAAGTGGTAGCTGTTCTGCTAATGTATGGTTTGCACACATTTCATTGCGATAATAAGACAATGTTGGCATAACATTCTGAGTAAAAAATGAAAATAACTGAATCTCTGAACTGACTCATGGAATAAATTGCAGTTAAAGCAATTCTTCAAAGAGGGGTAACATGGAAACTGTGCAGTGGCTCTGACAATAAAAACAAACTTGCTTGACAGTTGACTGCTAAACATTTCATTGGACAAATTTGAGTCATAACTGTATAATGCAAAAGAACATTTAATTCTAACCTTTTTATAGTCAAAATTGAAAACATACTCCGGCTCGAGTCATTGTAGGTTAAGGTGTAAGCAAGGCAAAAACAAATGCAGAAATGCTCGTCTAAACTTAGTATGGATCAGATTTTTATTTTAAATTAATGAAAAAAACTTGTTTAATTTATTTTCATGACAATTTATGGATTGGGTGTTGGTTGAAAGAATAGGAGATATGTATGGGTGAGGAGGAAATAAGGAGCTTGCACAAGAACCTGACTTAGTTTCATGTTTGATTCTACTCACAACAATGTAATAGGAATTTCTTGGCTCTGGAGGCAGAAAATACATTGGTATCTTGCTTGGCACACAGGGTGGCTTACTAGGAACTAGGTGCTAAGGAATCAGTGCTGGAAGGGGTCATTACAGCATCTTACATGTCAAGGTACCAGGATCCTGGTATAAATCCAACAATGAATTGCTTTGGTGATGTTTACTCACTGCCATTGAACCGGTCAAACTCTGTGTTGTGGAGAGACTTCAAGCCAAAGATAGAGGATGACAGCAGCTTCCATCACAGCCAAGAGTAGATGATGGAGAGCATTGAATCCAGGTGGTCTATCACTGATAGAGGTGCTGCCAGTCCTCAGCATTGGCCTGCATTTACTGCATCAGCCAGGGTGCAATCTGAGCCGCACAGGTCGACACCGAATGGTCGCAATGATTGCCTCAGCCCTACCAACACCACGACTGAAACAAGGTCTTGACCCAAAACATCGCCCATCCCTTAGACTCCACTGAAACTGCTTGATTTGCTGAGTTCTCCCAGCAGTATAGTTTTTGCTCCAGATTACAGCATCTGCACTCTCTTCCGCCTTCATATTCTTTACACACAAAGGCACCTCCTTCATAAACAACATCTTGGGAGCCATTAGCTTGGAAGCTCAGAAGACTAGAAGCTTAACTGGTTCAGTCACATAAATACCACAGTTCCAAGAGCAGGCAAGAAGTTGGGAAGTGACTGACTGGGAAGTCAGTCACTTCCCAACACCCCACTTGCCTCTGTAAATCCACCTCAAACAATATTCCAAATTTCAACACGATTTGGGACAAAACAGACTGCTTGCTTGAATTACTTCCATTCGTTCCTTCCACCTGTGTATCATCTACAAATGCACCGCACTCACCTGCCCTGGCTACTCTGACAGCATCACCTAAACCCACAAGCTCCACTAACCAGAAATAAACATGCTACAAGGCATGAGGGAAGCTACCACCAGCAGATCCAACTCCCAGTCACACATCGCTCTGATTCAGAAAGATACTGCATTAACCATTGCTTGATCTAATTACCAGAACCATCTTCCCAACTACATTGTGGGAGTAACTTTACCACATGGGCTGTTGCCAGTCAGAAGATGGCTCACCACTATCTTCTCCAGGGCTATTATGGATGGGCAATAAGTAGTCCCATCATCTGACAAGAGTGAGGAAATTAAATAAAATGCCAGGAATTATTCAGCTGAATCTTTGCTATTCTGCATGAATGAGGTGCACATTCAAAGGTACTTTTAAGCCGAAGTTCAGAGACACACTTGGAACATTGATTAGTGATTTCGAAGCTGCATTGAACTCATGTAAACCTGACTGGCTCATGAGTTTCCTCAAGGTATGCCTACTTCTCCTCTCTCTGATGAGATTTCTGCAACAGCTTTTCTTGCTGCTACCCTTCCATATCTCTAGATTCCCTCTCCCCTGACTCTCAGTCTGAAGAAGGGTGTCGACCCGAAACATGACCCTTTTCTTCTCTCCAGAGATGCTGCCTGTCCCGCTGAGTTACTCCAGCCTTTTGTGTCTATCTTCGGCTCATGGTAGAATGGGTTAAGAGTTACATGACAAACCAAATCCAATGTTAATGGGGGTGGGGATGGGATAATTTTGCACTTGTCGCCGAAAACTAATGCAACTCTCAATCTATATATATAGTAGGCCCCCATCGGTCATGGCTGACCATGGGTGATGCAGCAGAGTTGTTGGCTGCTTGCTTCAAACCTCGGCTAGAGCAGCATCACTTGTGGCTGAAGAGACCAATGCGGGAGTGACAGTATATATACACACACATAAATAACATAAGAGTAATACAATAATCGCAGGGGCATTAAATGTGCAGGCAGATTACACTGTAATATGGCAGTAATAGGGTGGAGAGTGAATTTGTGGAGTGTACAAGAGATGATTTTCTAGCTCAGTATATTGAGAGGCCAGCGAGGGAACTGACTATTGCAGATCTAGCACTGTGTGATAAGAAAGAGTTAATTAATAATCCGCTCTCACAAGACACAGCACTCACTAAAACAACTCTGATATATTTATCAAACTTGCACACCCTCAGTGGTTTCTCTTTCCCCTTCTAGTTTTGATTTTAATTGATATTCTAATGGTTAAGTAGTTATGGGGTCTTAAGGGAGAAGTGACTACAACGCATGAGAAACCAGAATCTTAAATTTAAATAAAATAAACTAGAAAGGCACGCAACGCGAGTTGGTCACGGCGATGGTCTGGGAAAATTTATTACAAGGCACGACAATAAATAAGCAATGGCTAATACTTCACGAATTAACAGTGTGTACAAGTAACATATATCCCGCTAAAGCAGAGAAAAGCCTCCCACAGAGAAAGCAATCCAACCATGCTATCAAAAGAAGTTAAACTAGGTCAAAGGAAAAGCCTTATAATATTTCAAAACATTCTCAAAGAGTTGGGACAATTTCAGATTTGAACAAAGGAGGCGAAAGGCACAAATAAGAAAGAGGAAAGCAGAACATGAGAGATAGACCAAGATGAAGCATGCACAAAACCTAAAGAATGACATCATCTTATACCAGAGGGTAGTGATAGGTTGTTGATCTTAACAATTAAGAGATCTTGAAGACTGCGGAATTAGGGACAGTGTAATAAAATATTAAAGGGGATTCGCGTGAACAAGGTCTATCTTTCCTCTCTGGAATAAATTTTGGTGGACAGATTTATCTAAAGAGAGGAGACAACTTTAAATTTGGAAGGAGGTTGATGGAGTATCAGACCTGCGACATTGTGGGGTGTCCTAGATTTATGGCTTGTAAATTCTACACAGACTGTTGAACCCTGGATAAAGTTGATAGATTTAATTGCCCTTTTTAGAATAGAAAAATAAGGCAGGCTTCTGTTGTCTTGAGAACCTCTTCTATTTTTCAGCTTGTCAGTTTGAGCACACTCTCTCCCAAAAAAAAAAAATAGTTGAACCACTGGTAATTACTCATGCTTTAATGTAAGATTTACGGTGTAGATAAGGTGTGATTTACAAACTCCGTCAGCATGTACTTCAGCAGTAAAGCATCGGTTACATTAGAACTCCTGGGGGGATTGCACTCTAAAGAGTGAGATACCAAAAATATCTTGTAGCTTATGGAACAAAAATGACACATCTCATAGTAGAAGATTAAAAAGGACACTTGAAAAAACTAACAGGAACAAATACAAATTGGAACATGGCACATTTAAAGTTTTTTTTTTCACATCCACCTTCTTGTTATTGGAGGATTACAGCATATGGAAATTGGGAGAATTGCCTCAAAAGTTTGATTCAAGAGTGGGACCAGAGACAGTGGTCATGTTACCGGATCTCAATCCTGAATATTGAATGAAACATCCTGATACTTGGTCAAATCTCACTTCAGCACCTGGGGAACCTAAATTCACTTTATTGAATAATCTGTAATTAAAAAAAAGGTTGGTACCAATAAAGGTGACCATGAAACGATATGACTGTTGTAAAAATGTGTCTGCTGTAGCAATGTCCTCAGGGAAGGGAAATCTGCTGTCTTTATCTATTTTGCTTTAAATGCAACTTTAAACCCTCAACAATGAGAATCGCCGCTCCCAGAAATGATGGAACAAGCCATTTAGTAGATGCAAACTAGCAGGACAAAGCACCAATAATGCCCTAAACAATGGTAGTGGATAAGGAACTGGATATATTCCTCACAAACATTGAAGGGCATTCCTACATTGGGAGCCCTGTTGCTAAGATTGGCAAACCCATAGCTTTACATGACAGAAGGCTGTGGAGGCCACGTCAATGGATATTTTTAAGGCATAGATAGATTGTCGATTAGTACGGGTATCAGGGGTTATGGGAAGAAGGCAGGAAAATGGGGTTGAGAGGGAGAGATAGATCAGCCACGAGTGAATGGTAAAGTAGACTTGATGGGCCGAATGGCCTAATTCTGCTCCTATCAATTATGAACATGGTCATAATCACATTACCTTCAAGATATTGTCCTAAGGTCTTTCATCGTCATCCAGATGCATCTCCTACCTAACAGAAAAGACAGGCTCCCTACTGGTGGCAGCACTGTTGTATAAAGTCATGAATGACTATCCCTGGAAGTCTTCAACATTGACTCCAAAGCCTACAGAATTAAACGGAGTCAGGTTAAATATAAGCAAGGAAATCTCTTACGGCCCTCGGTCAGCTACAGTCATGTCAAGTCGTGTATGTTGTCACATGCACAAGGACGTTGAGGTACAACTGCAATGAAAACCTTGCTTACAGTGGCATCACATACACACGGATTAAGTGAACACACAAAAACCTCTACAGATTGGCCGTAAATAGCATTTTATGCATCAAAGCCTGGTTTTGGAACTGCTCTCTCCAAGACCGCAAGATATTGCTGAGAGTTGTGGACGTAACCCAGACCATCATGCAAACCAACCTCCCTTCCACATGGCATAATGTAGCACACCCTACCAAGAATCATGAGCCAAACTTAGTTCATCGGGGCTTACAGAAAAGGACATCATATGCAAGATGGCACACCTAAACGCATGGAGCAAACCTAAAGGATCAAACATGCAACCAATAGATCAGATCAAAGCGTTGGGCTACTGAAACATGCTGCTCTGAATTGTGATTAGCAACTAAATCGGTAACATGAGGTGACAATTCTATGATTATCTCCAATGGAAGGGTATAACATTTTAGTGCGAGAGCAAGGAAAAGCAACTGTGACCATCTTCAGCCTTAATTGCTTAGAAAGGTTTTCATCTTGGTCACTTTCTTTGGTCTTTACCAACACAGAGATCAGCTATCAGCCCATTCAATTCCCCCAGGAAAGCCGCAGAAGGCTGTAGAGGTCAAGTTAATGGATATTTCTAAGGCAGAGATAGATAGATTCTTGATTAGTATGGGTGTCAGGGGTTCTGGGGAGAAGGCAGGAGAATGGGGTTAAGAGGGAGAAATAGATCAGCCATGATTGAATGGCGGAGCAGATGATGGGCCAAATGGCCTAATTCTGCACCTATTACTTATGAAAGGGCTGAGCACATTTGCGGCAACCCAATGACACCTGGCTGCTGAGGTGAACGTGTGCTCCTGAGCCAGATGTGCCTCTTGTTCAGTACTGCTACAATATTGACATCTACCCAGCAATGTGCACAAAAAGCACATTGAATCTAATGCAACTAATTACCAATCCATCAGTCTACTTTAAGCGATGGAATGTGCCTTTCCAGAGGCACTTAATGGAGGCACTTGAGGGTCTCCAATGAGGTAGATAGTTGTTGGTCGGCTGATAGAACTGCTCTCTAGTTGTTTGTATTAGAACTGGCTGGTTCTGAGAAAATCATCATCAACATGTAACATTTATGCTATTTTTCCTCTTTCCACAGATGCTGGTTTGATCTGCTATTTTCATTATTCTATGTTTTATTTCAGATTTCCTCCTACCATAACGCTTTACATCCCACAGTTGCAGCATTAATTTTCCTTTATTTTTCAACCATTTCCTTTTGTTTACATCTCCGCAGACAGATCAGCTGTGACTCCTATCCTTCATCCTGTCTCAGCTGGTGCCACTATCATCTGTCGTTTAGTTCCCTAAGGTCCTCATAGATATCCCTTTGCTCGCTCCTTCCTTAACTTACATCACTTGATTCTTAACTGCTCCTAGTTTGAGTGTAAGATTACCAACCTGAGACATTACTTGAGGCAAAACTTCGCTCAGTCTGCTTTAACTAACCTGATCTCCCGGTGGCTGAGCAATTCAACTCCCCCTCCCACTCTGACCTTTCTGTCATGGGCCTCCTCCAGTGCCATAGTGAGGCCCACTGGAAATTGGAGGAACAGCACCTCATATTTTGCTTGGGCAGCTTGCAGCCCAGCGGTATGAACATTGACTTCTCCAACTTTAGATAGTTCCTCTGTCCCTCTCTTCCCCCCCCCCTCCCCCTTCCCAGTTCTCCCACTGTCTTCCTGTCTCCACCTATATCCTTTCTTTGTCCCACCCCCGACATCAGTCTGAAGAAGGGTCTCAACCCGAAAATTCACCCATTCCCTCTCCCCTAGATGCTGCCTGACCTGCTGAGTTACTCCAGCATTTTGTGAAACCTGAGGCATTAACTCTGTTTGTCACTCTGCAGATGCTGCCTGACCTCCTGAGCATTTCCTGCATTTTCTGTTCATGCTGCAGGTTTCCACTTTCTGCAGCTTTTTGCATTGAAGGTTAAAAGCATGATTTGAAAAGTTGTGCAGTAAGCAGGGTTTCTCATTAACGAGACACTCACAGCAGTTCTGGGGAAAGCAGGAGGCATTTTGTTGGGATGTGTTCTGTTCATAATGCAATGGGTCATGATTATGATGGCAGAGAGGTTAATGAGGCTTTAAGCAAGTGAAAGAAGCATGGGTCGGTAGAATTCAAGAAAAACATCATTTTGAAAGCACCAAGAGTCAACGATGATGAGTATAATATCATTGATTTTAAAAGTAAACAGATAGGTCAGGAAGGTACATACCGTTTTATTAAGTTAGCAGAAAAACTATTTAATCAGGGAAGAATATAAAATAAATTAAATTACAGGCAAGCATCTAAATATATGAAGAAGCAAAATTAAATACAACAAGACAGAATAATATTGGTTTATTCTCAACACTATTACAACCTTCTGGATACCGAGTGACCAAAGTTGAGAGTGAGCCAAGACAATGAAGTGGAACATCTTCAAAGCTGAGAATGAAATGTTTCAGGACCAATGACTTTGAGGAGATGGACAAGATGCAGAAGGAATCTTTGGGGCAGGGAAGTGGGGTTTAGTTTAGTTTAGCTCCGAGATACAGCGCGGAAATAGGCCCTTCGGCCCAAGGAATAGTAGAATTAGGCCATTTGGCCCATCAGGTCTATGCCATTTAATCATGGCTGATCTATCTCTCCCTCCTAACCCCACTCTCCTGCCTTCTCCCCGTAACCACTGACACTTGTACTAATCAAGAATCTATCTATCCCTGCCTTAAAAATATCCACCGACTTGGCCTCCACAGCCTTCTGTGGCAAAGAATTTCAGATTCACCACCCTCTGACAAAATAAATTTCTCCTCATCTTCGGAAAATAACGTCCCTTAATTCTGAGGCAATGACCTCTAGTCTTAGACTCTCCCACTAGTCCACACCGACCAGCGAACCCCGCACACGAACAGAGTACACACTCTGGGGACAATTTACATTTATACCAAGCTAATTAACCTACCAAACTGTACGCCTTAGGAGTGTGGGAGGAAACCAAAGATCTCGGAGAAAACTCATGCAAGTCATGGGGAGAACGTACAAACTCCGTACAGACAAGCACCCGTGGTCAGAATTGAACCCGTGTTATAAGGCGATAACTCTACCGCTACGCTACCGAGCCGCCCCTGTTGTAATAATAATGGATAAAGACAGCACAGAGAAAGATTCTTTACCCAAATAGCAAGATGTAAAATCAATTGAGGAATTAACAATTGACAAAGGTCAGAAAACCGTAGTGGGAGTAGCTCATGGGCCTCCATTAGCAGAGTTTGTACAGAAGAGCACAAGCAAAGATCGGGCACACAATCAAAATTCTAAAAAATTATTAAAAGTTTGATGAATATATTTTTGATTCATTATTGCATACTTTTACTTATTTAATGTGTACAACTAATTGCATTTAATCTGCAGATCGCCGAGTTAAATAACCTTTGTTCCAATGACGTACTTCACAGCGGCATTTTAACACAGTAAGAATTGAGATGTTAAACACCAAAGATCTCATCGCCTACACCCACCAACCTAATCAAAAAGCAGAGCAGCTGTTTGCTGTCACAGTACCCTTCAGAGACAGCACTATCACATGCCTCTTTGAATTCTCACTGTATTACGATGACTTTTTTTCTCACATTAACGTATATTTTCCCTGGGAACCTGTAAAGTTCGCACTTCCTTTCCTCCCCTGCTCACAGTGTTTATCTCCTCCTACAACTTGAACAAGGTATTAAAGCACAAATGTGATCGCATGTAACTACTGCTTTCCAATTCACCTCTCTCCACTTGTTTTTAATTCATATTACAGTTAATAAGGTGGATCAAGAAAGTAATGGACATATGAAACGGTACAGTGGTGCAGTGGTAGAATTGATGCCTTACAGCACCGGAGACCAGGGTTTGATCCTGACAACCGGTGCTGTCTGTACGGAGTTTGTTCGTTTTCCCGTGAGCATGTGGATTTTCTCCAGATGCTCCGGTTTCCTCCCACACTCCAAAGACGGGCAGGTTTGTAGGTTAATTGGCTTTGGTAAAATTGTAAATTGGCCCTTGTGTATAGGATACTACTGGTGTATGGGGTAATCGCTGGTCGGTGCGGACTCTGTGGGCTGAAGGGCCTGTTTCCGCCCTTTATCTCTAAAGTCTAAAGAAATAGGTGGCTGACATTTGCCTGTCCTGTATCACATTGGAATGGTCTCCTCAATAGGATCTCAGTGTACGGACTGTAATGAAGGCTGAAATTAAAATGCTTAAACAAGTTTAAAATATTTTAAATTGTAAAAATGCTTTAATAAGTATACTGTTACATATGTGGCTTAACAATATACTTATTGTAAGTGCACACCCAATCCTTCAGTCACTCAGGAACCTATGCACTAATGGTCAGTGTTAATCATGTTCAGAGTCCAGTGATAGGCTTCCAAGGCTTCTTTATTTACTGCTTGCAGGTGTTACAAATCCAGGAAACAGCAGATGAATCCACCAAGACAAACTAAAATATCTTTTGAACACTGCTAAAAGTCTCCAGAATACAGCTGAACAGGCATTCTTTTCTATAGAAGATAATTAGGCCATCAATCTCTGTGGTGCTTCTTAATGGCTCAAAACCAATCACCCGGATTGTGTCCCTTCCTTATTGGTCCTAATCCCATGGGTACGGTTGGCATTACATCGTTACCTTCATCCTAATAAGGGGTTGTTGTTCACAATTCTGCTTACATTTCTATCAATTTTAACCGCTTCAGGCTGGCCTTGGGTTACCCAAGGTTGTAGCCTATTCTTTGTCCATGGAGTCAAGTTCACAGACTGTTCTTTTCAAGGAATCAGTAATTTCTAACAAACACACTCTAGCAATTCTCTGCAAACGCTAACATCCAAGATGGATTCTTCACTGAACTCTTATTTGTGCTTTATTAGTTCATCAGTGCTTTATTAGTCACTTGTACAACTGCACAGTGAAATTTATTTTGCATATATTACACATGCAGTTGTTGCCATTTATTCAAAGTCTGGTCGGCACATTGATACCTATATCACCACCCTGAATGAGACAATAGACAATAGGTGCAGGAGGAGGCCATTCGGCCCTACGAGCCAGCACCGCCATTCAATGTGATCATGGCTGATCAATTCTGAGACATCGCAGGTAGGACCTGGCCAGCTCAAGCACCAAGGCAGTGGGTACACCAGCTTCTGGAAGGACAAACTGGTAGAGTGTTTGGTTTAACCAAAAAGAATAAACTAGTCTGGCATCTCTGTGACTAACTCTGTAGAATAAACAAAGACTCGCAACCCTTTCTGGCTCGCAGTAACTTGGAACTAGCACGCTATGGACAATTGTGCCAATGCTACAACCCTGGGAGCTACAGATAAGACCACGGAGGATTTCTACTCCCAACCTTGAGAAAAGCTTGGCTTGTGACCACTGTGAGGCTAACTGATCCTTCTTGACAACACGAGTAGCTGGTTGGAAAGGGGTAATCACTCAGAAAGATGAGATTTTCAAGTCAAAGGTAAGGACAGTGAAATCCTGCTGAGTTCTCCTCCTGATAAAGTGTTTGGAACCTGAAGCTTCTTATCAAAGCAAACCAGAGAGACAAGCACAGGATTTGTGTGAACATCCTGATGAGGCTGGTCCAACCACACAATGCAAAGATAAATTTGATGACTACGTTACTACTTCCTAATCCACTCCGTTAGCTTCATTAGCTTGGTCCCAAAATGCTTACGAAAGAAAATGAAAAACTGCAGATAATGAAAGAAGGTCTATGGGATCTCACAGTTTTTAACCATTTCAACTCCTCTTCCCATTCCCACACTGACTTTCCTGTCCTGGGCCTCCTCTATTGCCAGAGTCAAGCCACATGCAAATTGGAGGAACAGCACCTCATATTTGGCCTAGGTAGCTTACAACACAGCGTTGAATTCTCTAATTTTAACTAACTTCTACCAACACTCCCCTCCCCTCTTGCTCCATTCTCCACCCTAGTTGTTTAATCAGTTTCATAGTTCACCACAGTTTCCCTTTTGAGATCACACCTTCCCTAGCCAACAATGGGTCTTCCAGGGCACCTCCTTGCGAGATGTCATTTGTGACTGGCCTTGATTAATCCTATTCTTTCCTCGCATCCAGCTTTCGGTCTGAAAAACGGTCCCAACCTGAAACGTCACCTATCCTATTTCTTCAGAGATGCTGCCTGACCCGATGAGTTACCCCAGTCTACTTTGTGTCTATCTGCAGATAATGGAAGGCTGAAATAAAAGCAGAAAATGCTGTAAACATTTAGCAGTTCAGGCAGCAACTGTGGAAAGAGGAACAATGTTAACATTTTGGGTTGAAAACTGTCAGAAAGACAAAGGAAAGACTGATACGAATGAGTCAATGTTGACATTTTCAAGGACCTGACAAGGAGAGCTCTTCTGAATCAGAATCTCACGAACAATTTGACCGCTCCCAAACAACGGGAGTCACACAGTGCCTGGACTGCTGTAACTTCTACCACATTTAGCGCCTGTGGAGAGTCTCCAACAGAAAACATTAGGACTGATTTCATGAGAGTGACAGGAGGAGCAAATTAATTGTAAATGCAAGTGCTCCTTGATCAAAATTTGGACTATATCTCAAGGCAGTAAAGAACAACATCATAAGGTCATAACTGTGAGGAGCAGAATTAGGCCATTCGGCCCATCATGTCTGCTCCGCCATTCAATCATGGCTGATCTATCTCTCCCTCCTAACCCCATTCTCCTGCCTTCTCCCCATAACTCCTGATTCCTGACACATCTCAGGAACTTGAAGAATGAGGTCCAACAGAAAACACGTAACCTAAAAAACAGGAGGAAAATAAAAAGAATGCGAGAGGATCAGCAACTTGTCATGTACAGGTTCTCCATTGATGTCAAGGCCTTTATGGCCCACATACTCTCTGCCCACTCTGCTGAGAGCCAAGACGAGGCAGATATCACCCACTGCAAGGAATGCTTCAAGGGCTTTGTCAATCATAGCTCGGTTCTTGAAGCGAGTGCCCTTTATTCCTCCCGATCACGCAAACTTTGCTCCACCACACTACCACTCAGACCAACAAGAAGCTGAAAAGGCCATATATCAACTGAAAACCAATTATATCTCCGATGAAGTTCCAAAACTTGGCATTCAGAAATTTCAGTCACAATTTCAGTCCTGTTGCCCATGACTGGGAAGGGGATGGTATGGGGGGGGGGGGGGGGGGTGAATATCAATGATGCTGTCATTTTAATCATCTTCATGGAATGAGATATATCTGATTGAAGTAACTACAGAGATGTCTACCTGCTGTCTGTCAAAAGGTAAGTCGGCTACTTCAATCAGGTGGTCAAAGAGCTACTCCCTGAATCAGAGATTGCATTAATCTTGGGTCTGAATGGCCACAATCTTCATCATATGGTAACTCAAGAGACGTGGAGGGCGTGGCCTTTTTTTGACATTGCAAAACCTTTGACCACAAATCAAAAGGGACCATGGAGCTTTCTTCTCAAATTAGGTTGTCCCCAGAAATTCTCCTTAGTTGTAGGTTCACCATATGATGGATCCCAAGCCATTCTAACCAACGGGTCCACTGCAAACCCAATTCCCATGCCATCTGCTGCCATAGGCGGCTGGATCATCACTCCAAAACATTTCTCAGTCTTTTCCCCACAATATTGCAACAATTCCAACAATTTTCCCATTGGAACCAAACTACTCTCCAGGACAAATTAGAAACTGTTTAATCTACGTCAACTCCACTCCAAAACCAAGTTTCAATTTTAATCAACGAGCTGCAGTGTACATATTATGCTTATGTATAGATATTTTCAGGAGATGATGTCCAAGTTACCATTGATTCATTCATTAAGCATACAACAGAATGGGTCTTACATCCATACAAAGAACCTTTAGCAACTTTTCCCTGCTGCTTAAAGGATCAATAAGACCTTGGCAAACATGGCACATCTCCCATTTCCGGGAACCACCTGTCACTAAATACAGGCATTGATGATGAAATTCAACATCAGTGTCCAAGAATAGCCTTTGGCCATCTGAGACAAAGAATGTTCAATGTTCAAGACATCAAAGCCAGCACAACAGTCTGTTGGGCAGAAATGATCCACAAATGCCTCAGAGCATTGGACCTCAAAGCACTGGGGAGCTGGAGACCTTAAAATGCATAAAGGTAAAAATGATCTCGAATCTCCTCAGACATTGTGGGAAGTTACGAAATTGCAAGGCACCTGACAGAGATATTTGTATCATTGATTGCCACAGGTGAGCTGCTGAAAATTGCCATGTCACAGCTGTACAAGAAGTCGGCAAGGCCATGTTTGGAGCATTGTGTACTGGACTGGCC